>NC_140558.1:7637396-8837396 GCF_057381845.1 Rhamphochromis longiceps
TACTTTTAATCATCTGCGACTGGGTGACTTAACTCAAAACTTTGGTTTTCTTTTGTTTGAATATTGCACATTTTTTATAGGAAGACAGCTGATAGCGTGTCTGTTGGACCCCTGACACCTACAATATAAAAGAAAATAATGATTAATTGCAATCCAGAGCATGTCCATACAATTAAATAAATAAAGACCTGCTTGTTGTTGAGGCTACTTTGGGAAAATATTTTAATTATGTAAAGTATTTCTATTTTTGGTAATGTAAAAGAAACCTCAGATAAAACCGTTGTATGTTTTCGGTGTGTTATCTTGGCACTGAGAACACTGAGGTCATGTTCTGAGGGGATTTTAAGCATCCAGTGAGGATTTTGCTCTAACAAATAAAGACAAATATTATTTTAAACCAGAATAAACTGAAGGACATTTCCTCACATTTCCTCTCAGGATGTCATTAAACTTTCCATGGTATTCCTTCACAGAACAGCATTTCTCCAGTGATATCTTTAGGGTCCAGGACGGACCAGTGATTCACTGTATGTTAAAGTTGTGTCTTTGGAAGTTGTTAGTAATCCTTTGTTCACGCTAACCGTGAAGAAACAATTGCTACAATTTTATCTTTATTTATTTGCTTTTGTTTTAACTTAATTTAACCAAGAAGGGAAACCTCGCATGTCCAATAGCTGGTAAAACCGGAGCTCATGGAGAAAACACACATTAAAAGCGGTCAGTAAGACGAGTAAAGCCGTTTATAAATGCAAGCCAATGCCATTACAAGAACCTCACACTGACTCTGACCCCGGACACTTCTGCTGTGAGGCACTGCTGCTGTCATTTTCAGTGAAAAGCAGTGATATGAAGCTCCAAAGTGACAGCCAGTGACAAATCAAATGATGTGGTGAATCGCCAGCCAATCAAATGCTTCCATGTTTACAGAGCCATGCAAGCCCAGGGAGATGTTAACTGGCATTAGAGCAACACTTCAACAGTGACTCATTGTGGCGTCGTGCTCCTCTGCTATACCACAATCTTGCAAATCAGGTGGACTAGTTTGCAAAATATGAGTGTGATGATGCAATGTTACCATGAAATTTTTCAATGGGACTCCTTAGACTAGGGAACAATTTTATAAGGATACTCTCACAGTTCTAACACCCATTTATCTAGACTGGTCACAGTATCGCTTGATGATATCATGTGATATGATCCAAATATTTCTACATGCTCACCAGCTAGCTAACTGTTTAAGTTAAGTCACATAGTAGCAGGGACAGTTTGTTGCATCCTGAAAAAAGTGTAAGGACAGACAGGCATGATGATGTGTTACAGTCATATCAGTGTTTGTAATGGCACAGACACAACAGGAGAGGGGTTAATGGATACGATTTGCTTGTTTTGGTGGCACAAATAGTCCTCACTGACATATAATCACTTTTTAATGATTCGGAACATTTTCTTGAATTATAGCAAATTATTTTGTGAACCTTTTGGCTATAGTTATAGACCACTGGAGGTCTCCAGACTTCACTTGGACAATCACTCAGTTAGTATATCATCAGCTAATGGTTTTAGTTTGTATTCTGCAATTAGAAAATGCTTTACAAGTAGTTATATGCAAAGTAAAAGCAAACAGAAACATAATATTTGAAAATGGGAACAATAAAACACATTAAACAGATGGATAATCTAAAACTGAATTGCACTAGGGTAAAGAAACAAACTGCAGTACCATGGCTGCAGTTTGGGGGTTTAATGGAGCTTACCTGAATACCTTTGAATGTTGTCCTTATGTTTTGACTCCATTGATTTCTTTCTTGGTTTTGGGTAAAATGCAAATTAAAGTTAATTAAAAATATAATAAACAAAAAAAGTGTTTTTTATTATAGGTTAACAAAAGCATGCTTTACTAACTGAAGCAATTTTATACATTAGTATCAATTAATATGATCAAATAATATAGTAAAATATTTGGAAAATATTTGGAAAATGAATTGTTTTCAGAATGAGGGAATTTACCTACACATATTTTGATGTATTTAAATCTAATTTTGAACACACAAAAGGCAAAATCCTCTAGTCTGCAGGCTGTATCATCAGCTAGCATAATATTTAGATTGTACCCACCCTTTGTAGCATCCATTACTGGATGCTTCTGGGTGAAATGTAACTTCAAAGTTGTAATTAATTCATACTCAATATACATAGCTCTGTTTTTTCAAATTAAGCCTGATATTTTAAATGCAGGTGTTTGTCTTTCTCTCTGATGATCCAAGTGGAATAGTTTAATTTATATTCACAAAATACAACATGTCTTTGGGATAATGGGGGCTGCACTGGGTGAATTTGTGTTTCCTTTAAGTCAAAGCTATGTGGCCGACAAATAAACCTCACCTGTTTTACGCTGGACCAGGAGGCTGAGGATGCTGAGGCATGTGCAGAGGGCTGGCGGCCTCCCTGTTTCCCTCAGTAGCCATCCAGCCATCCATCCATCTAGCCAGCTCTCCTGAGTCACTTTTCATAATTATTGAATTACATTCCTGGCAACCCATTAAGCAGGACATTCTCTTCTTAACCACCTGCTCTTCCCCCCTCCTCCACCTCATTTTACGCCATCAATCTTTCAGCGTTACCGGAGCCCCTAAAAGCTTTCTGACTGCTCTATAATGGGGGACAGCGCGGGGTCAGGGGGTGCTACAGGACTGTGTGTTCAGGAGCAGTGATGCCTCAGCATTTGGGTGGGGAGCAGGGCAAAGGGACAGGTCGTGGTGTTGGTGTGAGGGGGCAGTGGGGGTCACTCTGTGCAGCCTGGCTGGAGTAGGTCACTGACTGGACCTTTGGCTGGGAACAGGAGGGAAAAGACATGTTTGTTTTGTGATTAGGTGACTTTGTGTGAAAGTTAACTAATCATGTGCTTCAACAAATAAAAAAAAAACAAAATTAAGGTGTGCTGAGACTGTTTATAAGATGTTATAAATCTGTCACGTTCAGGCATTTTTAAAATTTTTTATAATTTACTTTTTCATGCCCTGTTTTAGGTCATTCTGCTTTAGGTAGCAATTTCCTACATTTCCCAGAATGCCTTTCTTGTCATCCTTTAAAGAATGTTGGACGAAGGATAAACCTGCTGCATTAAGTGATGGATTCAAGCATTAAACACCTCCCCTGCAGGCTTGAAACAGCTGTAAGAAGTTTTAGTCAACAGAATCAGATTATTAGTCCTTTTTTGTCCCGTTATTGTGTTGGAGAGTGATTCTTTTTTTGCACCACAGCATGAAACTGTTTGTGTTGCGGCAAGAAAAAAATGTAAAAAAAATTTCAAGGACAGCTTATGTGAAGTGAGAGGAAACTCTTATTCATTGCCTACACAAAAATATGCACATCTACTCATCAGATCAAAGTTTCAAAGAAGGGGAAACAGATCACTCAGGAATTGTGTAAGTGATGTAAGTTTCTTCTGACATTTTATTTTACTTACTTTAAAAATGTGCTTCAATTTAAGTGCACATGTTGCAATAGTTTCCACTTCAACACAGGAGATGAGTGAACAAGTGTTACACAGGATTTATATTGTAATTTCACCTGCTCTGTAATGACCGGCAATTCAAAGCCTCTTTGAGCTCACATCTGAGAAATAAAACATAACACAAAAATATCAGTTTCTGATTGGCTAGGATGTGTCTAGTAAACCTGCAGTTAGCAACTGAGTTTTGTTTGTATTTCTCAAATTTTTGAAGAAATTTTATTTGCATTTAACAGCTTAGATCGATGACCTATTAATGTTTCTTTTATTCCTGCCACCAGCCTAGTGGATAGCGCTAGTGATTTATCTTGATTGATATCAGTGGTTATCCTTAGCTGGCATGGCGGATATATGAACACTATTGGAATATATTAGATTTTAGTAATACAATCATTTAGACAGACATTTCCTCACATACTAAATAATTCTGATGCAATGTCTTCCTTTAAGACTACAGGAATGTGTGCTTTCTTTATGTACATTTTCCCCTTTCCACTGTGATATGGTAGTAGCTGTAACCACTTGTTTGGAGGAAACAAAATTTTAGAAACTGTAATTATACATAAAACCCACATGATAATTTTACTTTACCTCTTCAGTGAAGAAGGTTATTTCTTGTTTTCTTTCTCCATGTGCTGTCTTGAGTGCAGTTGATAGGTTATGAGGAAAACAGAAGTGATGCCATCCAGCACAACACCATTTTTGGACAGTCCCACCAACTGTATTACAACTAAAGTGGTCATCTTAACCACTGTCACTTTAATGTCATACAAATATAAAGAAATTAATATAGTAAATGATGTTGCTGCTTTCAAATGTGTTTGTTTTATTACAAAGCATGAAGTTTCCTTATTCTTTTTTGATGAAAGCTACAATTATGTCAGTAATTGTAGTCTGTTTATATAAAAGAATTTAATAATACCATACTCAGTAATAATGCAGTAAATGCAATAAACGTATTATAAATTTATAGAGATTTGCATTTTGCAAGATTTGTAATTTTAATTAGTAATAAATTGATAAATGGTCTTGATCCCTAATTAATTGAGCAGCTAAAGGACCTTTTTGGCTGGTTAATGTATTATTACGTCAAATGGGTTCTAGGACAATCACTGTGTGAAATTGGTGGGAGTCACACTTAACACTTTAAAGCTAAGTGTATCATTGTTGATACATGTGTTTTTGTGAGTTTTGTGAGTTGTGAGACTTCTGCATCATCGGCATGACTTTTTTACCATCAAGAAATGATATAAATTGCATGACACATTTGCAATTAGTAAATTGCTAAAATACGGCTAATGTGGCAAATGTGAAACAAATTAAAACTCATATACGCAGATTAAAATTTTATATATTTTTATATTTTTTGTCTAAAGAAAATAGGAACACTCCATTATCAAAAAATTAAAGATTTCTGGCAGTTATTTCATGGTTCGGGTTTTAAAGGGTTAACACCATAATCACGATACTCTATTAGACAAAAAAAAAATTACTAAAAAAGACTTGACTGTGCATTTTAACTTATGAAAGAAGCAGTTCCCTCATAAAGTCTTTAATTACCGGGACACAGTTTTGTTTTATCATTTAATTACCAGCCAAAGTATTAAAGAGCATTATAGAAAACATGAAGGATAACTAAGTATAAACTGCATAGTGACTCTATATCCGCTATCATTTTCAACATCGGTTTTCTGTATAGTTTGTTACCACTTATTATGAAAGATTTACATTTTTTGGCGTGGATCCATTTATTCCAACACATGTATGCAAACCCTTTATACAAATTAACTATTGATGTAATAGGAGCACTATTAATCATGGTGAAACGGTAAATACTTTGACACTCATCACTTGAAAACCACTAACAGTATAATATGCTGGGGTATTTTGCTATTGTGAAACTCAGTGCTCTTTTCGCTGTGTTTTCCAGGAGATTCCACGTAAGTCAATGTTAAGTGAATAGTAAGGTTAGGCTCGTCTTTACCCTGCTGGCTTATTGACTCACCTGTCAATGCCACTGCAGGGAAAATCTATAAAGCCTAAGAATGTTATCTCAACATCCATTTGTGGGTGTGTTGGTTCACTCATGCATGCCGGGGTTTAATGGTGTTGCAAAATATTTTAGCAGAATGTGCTTTAAATTGACTGTTTTGGAGAAATGTTGTTAGTGTACGGTGTAAATGTACTGTGTCATTGAATGATGGGAAGAATGTTTCCATGAGAGCAGAAATATGTATAGATTTTAACAAAACAACAAGACCTTTCATAAAACTGTAAGAATTAACCTTTGCCCTTTGGTGACATTAGATTTTTAAAACAAGGTGACAGTCGTGCAGCTCTCATAAACTTATAACTAGGCATGAAAAGCGATAGTGGAGGATTGTGCAATATAATGAAGACTGTTAAGGGACAAACATTTTACAAATATTGGTAATGGCAGTATCTAAAATGCGAATTACAGTTTGATAAAGTTTGAAGAAAAATTGTGGTCACAGTAAATAAAAATGCAGACTGTGGTGCAGGTCTCAGTCTTATGAATGAAAGTCTAAAATGATACACATCCATCACCCTGATCTAAAGTCGTTCACTTTGTACATCATCAAATAGCAGAGCTTTCTTGACTGGAACATTGGACACCAAAGAATAAACTGCAGGATACGCGTTGAGCAAATTCTTCTTGTTATAATAATAAGAAATAACCATTTGGTTTTTTGGGGGTTCTTTTTGCTGTTTATGAAAATGGGTTTAATAAGAGGCTCAGTTATATAGTAAAATTTGTTATGTAATCACATCAAGAGCCTAAAAACTGGACTGACTGGACTAAATATTGTTTGGAAAATAAAATGCTAACTTGCTAAATCCTCATCAGATGATAGCTGGTATTTTTGAGGTTTAATCTAATTTGTACCCTTTTTTTGCTCTTCACATTTTTACCAACATAATCCCAAAGTCTACTTGAATAATAGCCTCAAACTCAAACAAATGACAGCAGAAGCTGTCTGCTGCTCTGTGTCTTTCCACTAGTCTGTATCTTTCCATGCACAATCTGTTTATTTTTTAAGGAAAGTAAAATATTACTTAGGACTTCAGTTTTGCTGAGGATCACGGAAAGTACAAGACTACATGTCCTTACAAGAATAGTAAAACAAACGTGTGTTGTTACATGTTTACAAGTAAGCACTATCAGTGCAGATGGAGGGTTCATGCCTCACCTCACAGCATGGAGCTCATTACCTAATGCTCAGATCCCAACACGTATTATTCATCTCTGACAGCTTGCGCACTTTGCATAAAACAAACACACACTCATAATCACACAGATACACACATGTTTGTACATCTATCTTTCTGAGGACCCTCACCGATTAGAATGCCTTTCTGAGCCCCTCGCTCTAACCGTACCCATCCCAAATAAATTCCTAACCACTATCCTAACCATAACTTAAACCTGATTCTGAAGTTTTGACCTTGAAACAGTTTTATAGGATGTGCATTTCCTAAAATTTTACTCTAAAGGCATCATTAACTCAAAAAACGCGTCCTCTTAAACACACACGAAAGAAAAACTAGCATGCTTTGCTGAACACAGACATAATGCACAGCTGCTCAAATCCACATATGCTGCATATAAAAGTGACCTTGCAGACCAAACGTAAACGTATGCCACACACACACACACACACACACACACACACACACACACACACTGAGAGCATATGAGTAATGAACAACCTTAATAACACCTCCAACTTTTCCTCTTCTTCTCTCTGCTGGCTGTTTAAATTCACATCCCCCTTTAACATCGTTCTAATCTGATTACCACTGGGCTAATGGCTCTCCTTCTGCTCCTCCCAGACACTCTGCCCAGACCTTGGAAAATACACACACACACAAACACACACACAACCACACACACAAACTGTTCAGGGTGTGTGCAGAGGCACTACATCTGCAAAGTATGGCAGAGGGAAAAGAGCTGAGAGAAAGAGAAGAAGGGAGAAGTTGGTGTATGGTGTTTATATGCATGTGGGTGAATGTTTTGGAGGGTGAGGGTCGGATGAGGGTGGAGGGGTGCAGCGGATCAGCGGCCAACTCCACTCCAAAACCCTCCCCTCACTCTCCCTTTCTCTTCCCTGCAATACCACCCCCTCCCCTTGAGGAAATCTATAGGGAGGGAAGGCAGAGACAGGTGCATTTCTCCACAAATTGAGTTAGCCAAGACATGCCACATCCAATTGGGCTAAATTGATGTGAGAGTTTGTGATGTCTGCCGTGGGTATTACAGCAAAGGTCAGTGTGCCGAGACAATGACATCAATCTGGTCCACGTGGCCGAGCGCTCGGGCCCCCACCAGCCCACTGATTCAAATGCAAACCTGCAAACGCAGGCAAGGGAAGGAGAGGGCGGACAAACGCTGGTATCAAACGGGTGGGCATTTTGTGATTGCTTTTAAACAGACCTCAACACTCTCTGGCTGACAGGATAGGATTGGATAGGAAATACCAATTAGCTCTCTTAATCATAAAGTATTAAAAGCAGTAATCAAAAGGTGTCAACGATTCAGATAAATGTAATATTCAGGTTAATTTGCTTATATGGACATACCTCTGCAGTAAACCACTTAACAAGAGACTTTATTCAATTACAATATATACCATCTAAAATAGTTTGTTAAATATAATAAAGCGATATATTTCTGTCTTTAACTGAGCAGCATTTCATTTGTAGCAAAATAAATTGAGGCTAGGTACTTTAAATGCTTCTGTCTGTCACTTCTTTCGTATAATTGAGTCTTGTTTTACTCTGAAAATAAAGTGTGTTATCATAATAAACCAGCTGTATGAACTGGGTGTGTCATAATAAGAATATGAGATTAGCGGAGTTACCCTAACCAAATCACAACATGCATCAACTTGGTTACTTGATTTAATTCCCCATCAAATTGTACATCAATGCAAACACAACCAGCAAAGACACTTCAGTCATGCTAATAAATGCCTGTAGGAGTGGCCTTGGTTTGCTGACTGATTGGCTTTGCTGAAGACATGGTAAACACATTTATGGCTATAATGTTGACAGTACTGAGCAAATAAGGCCAGATATTTTCATGAGAATTTGGAATTGGAATCAGGAAGTCCTTTCACCTACACAGCAGAGTTGATCGATTGCCTGTGGTGCCCAGAACAGCTAATATTAGTTTGCAGATTTGCTCATGCCTCATTAGGATGGACAGTCAGTTGAGGTAGAATAAGAAGCAACTAAGTCCTCGTTTAAAGCAAGCAAAAGTGTTGAGGGACCGATACAGTCCGAAGAGAACTTTCATCTAGGAGACTGACGTTTGTATCCAGTGGGTGACCATTATATTTAAAGTGTAGGTTTTTACATTTAAACTGCTTGGTTAGGTTTAGAAAAAGACAGTGTAGGTTGTGGCTAAAATCCACCATGATACGTTTTTAATCACATGTTCGAACCTTTTCCACCCCACCTAATATATAACTGCCAAAAAGAATGAATAGACTCCATAGCTTTCCTAAAAAAGTTATTTTTATTGATGCAAGACGTAAACTTAAACCTCCATAAAACCCCAACCAGGATTGTTTTACTTGTTAAGATTTACAGCTGTTTTCTGAATTCTACCTGAGAATTCATGCAGAATATTAAGATTAGCTTAAAGTAAAGACTGGAATTAAAGGGAGAAAGTTAAAATCCATCTGAACTTGATTAGTTAGTCCTTGCTAGCACTGGATTGAACCTAAAAAGAATAAGGAACATTTTTCCAGTCCTCTATTGTCAAATTTTGTAGAGCCCATACAATTTGCGGCCTAAATTTCCTGTTATTACCCCACAGGAGTGGGACCCAGAGTGGTCTTCTGATGCTGTAGCGCTTCTGCTTCAAGGTTGCGCAATCAGAGATGCTCTTTTGCATACTTTGGTTAAAACAAGTGGCTATTTTTGTTCTTATTACCTTCTTATCAGCTCACAGCAGCCTGGTTATTCTCCTCTGAGAACCACGGAGAACATGTCCACAGATTTTCTTTCCACGTTTATAACAGAGCATGAAAAACAACATTAACAACCCTCAGCTGAAACTAGTGAAACCTGCTTTTTAACTGAATTCACTTCAAATGCGTCAACCAACCATTAAGAAATTCAGTTAAAGTTTGTGTCAACTTTGCTAGTGTCTGGGATGTTATTCATATATAAGCCTATCTCAGCAAGTCTGCCAATGCAATTTACCTCATGAACACATATTGCCTATCAATTTCATATCCAACACATGAGTAGTAGTGGTTTAGGGCTACTTTGCTTCTGCTCTCAGAAAATCCAATAGAAACTTCATCATGCTGTCACCTCTACCAGGGCCTGCAAACCCAGATTTCAGGGGTATGGCTTTCATTCCACCTCTATTCAGAGAGCCATTTTCTTTGATCACATTAGCTTTATTGCTCTTCTTATGGTTCCCTCTGTCTTCTCACTGCTACTCTATATCAGCCCAGGGCTATTGGTTTTCATTCTGTGGCTTCAATCTGGACCTGGACCAGGCCAAGCTAGACCAGCTTACAGTGACGTTAATTCATATAAAAGCTATATGAACAGCCAAGTTCAACTCCTGACTTCCCAAGCTCACTCCATCAATGGGGCATTACAACTGACAGAGTACATTAAAAGGTAAATATACAGTAATAGTAATTTGTTGATGAATGTAGCTTTTCTCAAATCCCTCAAAGCAATAAGGGTAAATTGATGTTCTTCCTCTGGTACTTTTTTATATTAAGGTTTGCTTGATGTCATATTCATTTCTATAAAATGCCAAAACATACAAAAAATCTGATCACAATACCATGTAGAAAAAAGATGGTTGTTTTCAGTGATGCTCTGCATCGATCTTTATTTATCTCAGAGCTACTGTGCAGTTTATTTGTGTCTAATCTCACCTTTGTTTTTACCAAATGAGCTGAAAAGCTCTAATTTCTCTGTAAACTATCTGCAAACCCCAGCTGATTAAAGAGGAGTCATCATTTGCTCTCTTTGACAAGGTTTCCTGGAACCCATGGGATCCAGGAAGAAGGCTCAATTCATCGCCAGTCAGTGGAATCCCAGACCAGAGATTTGTCTGAGAGGCAATTTACTGTCATTTGCCAGAGAGCGCTGGGCTGATGCATAAACATCGTTCCTAATATGCCAATTCATCATCAGGCAGCCAGGGGATTCTGGGTGTGTTCTGATCAAATTTGCACCCAGCGATGATGAGGGGCATGTTGGTTTTGCTGCAGAAAAGTGCAGATCCAGCTATTTGTCACGTCAAGCTACCAAAGGGGAGGCAGAGGAGGGAAGATGCACTGCACAGAAATAATATACTGCAAAAGGGAAGGAAGCTCAAAGGTGTATCACGGCACTCTGTTTATACTCAGCTAACATATGCATTTTTAGCCTTGTAGTTTGGGCTGATCTAACACTTTAGTCTAAAATAAAAACGGTAGATTGTCTGAAATGTTTTACAGACCTACTGACATTAGTGATCCCTTTACATGATGCCTTTCAACTATAGTTGAGACTATAGGCCAAATTACTTATTATACAGGATACCTCATTCAAAACGTTCTCGTCTGTGTTGGGCATTGTTTACAAATGTAGATACATTTTTAAATCTAACAATAATAATAATAATAATAATAATAATAATAATAATAATAATACATCACCGTATGACAATAGCCAGTGGTTTCAAGATTTCATTTTGGAAACTGTGTTCCCTCTCTTGCACATCACAGGAGGTCTTTACTCACAACTGGCTCCAAAAATAATGGATATTCCCTACAAATCATTATCATTTTGTAATGTATACTCATATGTCACTAGATTGTCTGAGACTGGGGTAGGGATTTCTTTGCATCTATTGAATATTTGATATGAAATTGGGTACAAATATATTCACACATTCTCAGCATGCTTTTAAATAAGTAACATTGACATTTGACTATATGATTTCTTTTTTCAGTACTTGGTTATATTAAAAAAAAGTAAAATCACAGTACCTGTATTTAGCAGGCATTATGAACATTGAGGTCCCAGTTTTTGCTAAACATGACAATGTAATCATTTTCCAAAAGCAGTGCTGCAGTAGTCTCACAGAGAGCCTAGACTTCTCTATCTCTATCATACCTTCATAATATGGCCCCAAAGATCACCTGGGAAAGCTATTATTACAGTCTAGTTATGCATTAAAGTAAAGCAAACAGCAGGGGGCTGTGTTACTAAGTTCATGTAAAATGAGAGCTGTTGTCATCACCCTAATGTTAAAAATGAGCTTTCTGAGATGTGTCTTGTGTTGCAAGGTGTCTCTTTCAAACCAGTAATGTTTCGGTTTTGGTGCCTTAAATCAAAATGCAAATGAAAGAAAAGCTAACGACAGTAACAAAATATTCAAATTCCAGCCATCTGGTCAAATTCTGATATGCTACCTGCCTCTTAACATGAACTTTGTCACTCTAAGAGTAAAGTGGATGATTTCCAGCTCACTTCTAGCTCCCTGTGTTTATTCTTGAACTGGTGTAGCTTTGCATCATTACCCATTCAGAATAACTCTTACTTATCCTATAGTGGGCTTTGACATGACTCCTACTGCTAAATACAGGCACTATGAACATTGAGGTCCCAGTTTTTGCTAAACATGACAATGTAATCATTTTCCAAAAGCAGTGCTGCAGTAGTCTCACAGAGAGCCTAGACTTCTCTATCTCTATGAAACCTTCATAATATGGTGCCTTAAATTACAAAAAAAGAAGGAAAAAGAAAGAATATGATCAATTAGCAGTTTTCATTTGTGTAAATTTTACTATATCTGGCATTTTTGTGCAGTTGATTGCGTAAAATGCATTGTGCCATTTTTTAAAGCTTTGGGTAAATAAAATTTAAAAAAAATCACAGTGATGATGCACATGTTCTTATAAATCCACAAGAATATGTATCATATAAAATACAGTTTGTGTTAAAGGGTTAGTGCATGCTCAGTTGGTACTAAGGAGTCCAAAATCTGCCGCAAAGATTTTCCCCAATGCCATTACACCACCCTCAGCCTGAACTGTTTCATGTTGTTTACACCAAATTTGGACCCCACCATTCAGATGTTACAGCATCACTCATCAGACCAGGCAAGGTTTTTTCCAGTCTTCTGTTGTCCAATTGTGATGAGCACATGTGAATTAGCCTTAGTTTCCTGTTCTTATCTTTTAATCATTCTCTGTAAACCCTGGAGATGGTTGTATAGGACAGCCCCAGTAGGTCAGCAGTTTCTGAAAGACTCAGACAAACTTATCTGACAACAACATTCAAAGCCACTAAAATTATCCCCATTCTGATGCTCTGAACTTCAGTAGGTTATTTGTCTAAGATAATGCCATGGCTTATTGAACAGGTGTAGCCGAACTCACAAAGTGGCTGTTGAGTGTATTATAGCACGTTATTTCTGGACAATCTATGGATTGTCTCAGGCAGGCTTATTTGGCAGACTTGTTGTTCCATACAAAGTCATATATTTGATCATTTTTTCATGAGGTCCCTTTATATTTTTCTTACCCGCTTCATGTAGTGATTAGTTTGGTGTGCATGTGTTTTTTTTAAAGTTCTTTACCAACAAACAAACAAACTACAACAAAACTGCTGCTGAAAAGTCATTTAAAAAATAAAGCTGGTGTTATGGGTTTTGTTTTGTTTTTTCTCTGAGAAAATTTCATGAAAATTGCAAAAGCATCAACAGTAAATGGGTGAAAAATGTGTTTTTAAAAAGGCTGAAGCATTTCTTAAAATGATCAGGCATCATTATTAGTCAAGCTGGAGTAAATAGTGCATTTGCTATGGACTATTTTCAAATGCTGATCAATACACATTTTGTGCTTTACTATTTCCAGAAGCGGGAATGTTGGATGGACTCTAAACACCGTATCTATCCATCCTAATGAAGCAACAGGGTGGCTTTGCAATATTTTTAATTTGACAAAACAAATGAACAAGATTTTGGCTACAGAGAACATATCATAATGATCAAATCGTTGTGTTCTTTTGATTTGTTCATATTATGAAAAATACATAAAAAATTATGCCTGTATCTTCTAGTGACTTGATATGGGCTCTAATGATGAAGCCCACTAACAAGAGCCTCTGTGAAAACATTAGAAAACATTATAAATCAAAGCACCCTTTTTGTTTACCGACCAATTTGCCATCCGCATCTATTGATTTCAGCCAGAATGCCGAATCTTTGTCTTCCAGTTCTGTAGTGCAGCATCATCCTTCAGAGCCCAGACAGTGGCCTTCTGGGAACAGGAAGTGAATCAGAGTCTGCAGTGGACAGACTGACTCTGATGGCTCCCATCTGGCTGTTCTTTAAGGATTCCATCCAATCAAATTAGCTTTGATTGATCAACAAGTGCTGCCATTGGATGGTAGTCATGGCAATATAAATCACCCTCTCCCATCAATATGGATGGCTTCATTGAAGATGAGCAGTGGTGACAAAGTGTGCATGAATTTCGAGGAAGTTGACTTCCTCTTGTACAGTTTAGTAAATTTGAGGTTGCTGCTGGAGAGAAGAGAGATGATGGTATCAGGATCTTGCTGTTCAAAGATGGATGTGATTCAACATGAACTCTGGATTTACGCATGAAAAACTCATCACAGTTATCTTATAAAATGATTTTCTAGCATGCAAATGAGTGCGCTAATCATTACTTATTAACTGATTATAAAATTTCAAATACTATGCACTTACCAAGATACACGTACAACAAACACAGCTATACATTTTGTTTGGGAAGAAACCAAGGTTTGTTCAATTTAGCATCCATCTGGTATTCAACAATTAATTCACTAACAACTTTTTTTTAAATGAGGAAACATTGCCAAATAGAGCTTCACAAATTGGATGTGGGACTCAATACCACTAAAATATTCAAAGTAATGCACAAACAGCAGTTGGAGTAGTAAGTGCTAGACTGAAACATGTCAAATCAACAAAAAATGAACAAGCAAATCAGTTAAAATGGTGGCATGGTCAATTAAAATAGATTTTATTCACTTCTCTAAATATCTTATCAATAGCTGTAGCCAAAAGCTCTAAACAGAGGCAGTTTAACTTATCAGTCACGACTGTACTGTACTGTTCTACTACCTAGCATTATGAAGCACAAGCGGTATGCTATGTGCTGCAGAATGCATCTCCATTGGTGAGTTTCTTGTTGTTTCAGCTTCTAAAGCCACTGAAAACAGTGACTTCAAATTTGGGCCTGGCAATTTTGTGCTAGCCATGCCAGTGCAAGCTTTTCGCCACTGCGTGTCAATGGAAAAGCATGGAACCAGTTTTAGATTGGGCTCTGGAACTGCTTTAGTGGAAAATAGATAGTGTGGTTATCTAATCTAAATCTAAAGTGAACTGAAGTTAAGTAACTTCTAGTGAAGAAGTAGCTCACAGGAGGAATGATGGTGGGCATGACAATGGAAAATAAATTAGAGCGCTAATTAACTAAAGTGATATGATCCTACTCCTTATTTATCATAATAGATTTTCATGTATTGAGAATTATAAAACTGCTATATCGTGATACCATCTTTATTATGGGTGATACTAATGGGAGCTACTGTAATGTCCACCCCATGTGGTAAACTTCTTCAACTGAGTAATTATAAAAAAATGTGGAAACAAACCATTGAGCACAGCTTCTTCAATATTTCCGCTGTTATGTTTAGCTTTCTTTGCATATAAGTTTAGATCTATTTGTTTTATTGTTATTTCAAAGCTATTGTTTTAAAACTGAAAAAAAGGACTTTGTAAAATTAAAACTATATAGTACCTCATCTCAGTGGAAAAAGTGGAGAGAAACTTGCTTAAAAACACCAGCCATGGTAGATTTAGACTTTTTACTTTGCAGTAATAAACTTCAAACACTATTTGTGTATGAATGAATTGTAAAGTAGCCATTATAATTTAACCTACATGACTGTGGGGGTTTATAAGTATGGTGTCCATTAGTTGTTAATAAGGGTTGACTGAAGCTGTTCAGATTTCAGTCAAACACACCTGCACAATAAACTACCTCAAATCATCTGCATGATCAGGTGATGGCTGTACATCAGAGATGGGCAGTAACGCGTTACTTGTAATGCGTTACTGTAATCTGATTACTTTTTTCAAGTAACGAGTAAAGTAAGGGATTACTATTGCAAAAACGGTAATTAGATTACCGTTACTTTCCCGTAGGAACGCTGCGTTACTAAAACCGTGATTTTTTTGCGAGAATGTCTCTGTGTGCAGATCAACAATGGATCATATATCGATTGTGGGAGAGAGTATGTGCATGCAGCGTTTAAAGCGTGGAAGTACTGACCTTACTTTGAGTTTGATTCCATAAAAAGTGACAAAAACATTAGTGTCCGTTGTGCGTGGGAAGAAAACTTCTTTTTACAGTGAAAAAAACCCCTAAACAAGCACCGAGTGCGCAACTATGTACACTGAAAAAAGTCTAACATGCAGTCATTCATTCAATCTAATAAGTGCCATTCAAAACAGAATAAAATCATTGATTTGATTGTGAAACCCTTTCTTTTTGCATTTTAAAATACCACTTTTGATTTGGATGAAACTAAATATCTGTACAAAGGACACAACGCAAAGTTTTTGATTTCTCTCAAAACATATATTTCTTTTCATGTTGAACAGATAATATCTTTAATTTGAGTCAAAGTGATTTGCACTTGAACACGCCCACCAGAAATAGACCGGGACCCATTTTTATTCTGCATGGCTGCTGGAAACATCATGTCACATCTTTGATTAATTTCATCTGAAAATAAACGTAAGTAAAGCCAAGTGTGTTACAAAAGCTTTTATAATTTGTATTGCCAAAATTGCAGAAAATAACCCCATTTAAGCTGGGTCGACAGCCACCCCTAATTTTTGCATGATTGTAGCTGCTAGCTATAAGCTAGCTAGCTATCCTGCGCAACGTTAGAACTGGTTACCAGAAACCGACCATCACAGTCGGGAATACAAGTTAGTATACTGGTAAAAAACGGCTTTTTGCCTAACTAGCTAGCGTTACCACGATGCATCGGTGGTGGATAAAGCTAGCTAGCATAAGTTCATAGTTCATAACATTCATAGTATAACTCCGTGCTCCGCTTCGTTTGAATTTTTCTGGTGAGCTCGCGGTTTCTAGACACAAGCTTGTGTTTGTGCGCGCACGTTTGTCTCTCTTCATATAAATATCTGTGTGTTATGTGTGTGTACACCGAGCGCAAAAGATAATTATTAATGTGCATGATTTAGAGACAGAAATAACAAGCCAGCATATAAGATCAATGACATAAGACTAATTCCTTCAATTGACTTTCAGGCGCGGCTCGGAAAAATGTGCATTTTCTGAAGAAATTTTAATTTTAACAGCAAAAAATTGACCCTATGCCAAACTTAGTCGCTAATGGCTGGTCTGTAGACTGTTTGGTATGTCATGTTACGTATTTCTTGGTTTTTCTATGTAATGTGTTTTATAGAGAAGTAACATTATTCTTTTTTTTCTGTATGCTTTCAGAACCACAGATCGCTCCATCCATTCCATGGCTGAAGCATACATTTTCATTTAATCTGAACAGGTATCATTTTGCATTTACACTGCACATCCTTTTTAAACATTTCATAATAATCTAGACTCTCCCTCATTATCCTCTCATTCACCTTGCTGATGTGTTGAGGACTTGATAAAAGAATACATGGTATGTCCATATCTGTTCTGTCTCTACATGAGATGCAGTCTCTTGATGTAAATTTGACAACTCTGCTATTAAATGCAGTGATTAATGTAGGACAGCAACGATTAATCAACTCATCAAGTTAATATCTTAGGGTTCTGTATTGTTTTCTTTTTTTTTTTCTTGGGCTTTGTGGAACATTTATGAAAATGTTCCACCATTGATTTAATTTAATGATTATGCAATTCACAATCTGATTAGTCAAATAATTGTTCTAATAGTCTGTGACCAAACAACTATCAAAATAGTAGTTTATTATGGTCAAAGATTTATCAGGTGTGCCAGACTTCAGTTCTTCACTTGTACATTTTGTTCCATATTTTACCTCAAGATATCCCAGAAAGATGAAGCTGAGGAAGAGCTGCAGAGTACCACCATGGCACTCTTCGTCTTCAGGGACAACTCAAGCCTCCTACATCAGCCTCGAGACATCGGGATAATCATTGATGGTGTGGAAGTCCTGAATGAGTTGCCTTCTGTGGCAGCTGGAGTGGCAATGGTCTTTGGACTCTGTTATGCTCTTAATATGGAATATCCACGAGGATTCAGGTTCACCTTTGAGGCTCTTCAAAAGATTATGATGGAGCTTGACTTTAACAAGATGACCTCTAAGATTCGCAAACTTAATTGTGAACTTAACACTGCACAGTAGTGTGTTTGCATGCATGTGTGCATGTGTATGTGCACATGCATGTGCATGTGTGCTTGGTTATTTTGCTTGGTTGGCCTGCAGTGGTATTCTACATTCAAAATTTATAAGAACACCCATTTGAAAGGGAGATTTAAGTTGATTTCATTGATACATGTGTAGATTTTTTTTTTTTTACATTGTACAGGCACAGTGCACATATAAACATTTTTGAGTACTTGCAAATTGGTTTAAAAAGAGTTTTTATAATGGTTTTATGCCAGTTTTAGACAGGTTGCAGGTTTTATACTGGTTTTCAAAAGATTGCAGGTTTTATAAAACAAACATTTCTCTAATCATTTCTGCCGTAGCACTAAATCTGTATATTACTAATCCTCTCTATTGATTATAGTTAAAATGGTTTGGAACAATAAATAATTTTGAAATAATTGGTTGGCCAACTGTCTTGTTTTTTATAGGAAATGCAGAGCATTTTTGAACTGAAATGAAATGTAAAAAATATAGTTTGAATATATGTAAATCAATTACCTGGCTTCAACACAAACATATTAGTTCATGTTAATTTGGTTCGATGTGAATACATTAGGTTGGTTAAATTTCAATATATTAGCTTGGTTCAATAATTAAAATATGGTTCTATGTAAAAAAATCAATTTGGATCAATGCAAAATTTAAAGTTTCAGTCAAGTCTAGTAATATTGTTTATATCAACATAAAAGTATCAGGTCATATCAAGTGACTCAATTTGGATTCTATAAAGCCAAATATTTTGGATGTGACAACTGGACATCATTTTTTTTAATTTGAATAGGGTTATTTTTTTTTACAGTGTAATGGGAATTTCACAGAGAAACTCGCGGATTCTTCAACTGACCGCGGCACACCTGCACCAGGGTAAACCTCCGCCTACCGCAGTCCTGCTTTACAGGTGAAAATAGAGCAAAAGGACCCAGTGTCTTTGACTTTCTTTATTTTCTGCTGTGTTTTACTTGCATCTATTTGAAAGACTGAGTGTAAACACAAAAAATATTTTATTTTATTTGCTGGAATGTGCAGAAAATAGGTTTAAATGTTAAACTAATTTATTCAAGTCAGAGAATGTTGCATATAATTAAATTTTTGCTTGATGCATAAAGTTAAAAGATTAAAACTGATAAAACAAGTTAAAAAAAAGAGACTTTTCCATTTGATTACATTTTGTATGATGGATTATGCAGAAAAAGTAGAATTGGGCTGAAAGATCTATCGCTTTAGTACCTATTCAGGTTGTAAATCGTGTTTTTAAAAAGTAACTAAGTAACTAAGTAATTAATTACTTTTGAAAATAAGTAATCAGTAAAGTAACGGGATTACTTTTTTGGGGAAGTCATCAGTAATTAGTTACTGATTACTTTTTTCAAGTAACTTGACCAACACTGCTGTACATCAGCTTAAATAAATGGTTATTTAATCTGTCTTACAAAATGTTTGTGAGAGACACTGTTTGAAGTTTTGTTACAGCAGTTCTGTTACAGCAGTAACAATATAGCACCCTGACAGCTTGTGATATTGATAAGTTCATTACCATTTGTACCATTTATACCAGATGTACAAGAAACAATAGATTTGAGAAGACCTGTTTTTGTGCATGCAGGGTTATTGTCTCTTGTTGGGACTCTTTTGACTATATGGAAATAATAATTCATATGAGCTGCCTGGTGATTTATGCAGATGGAGTCTGGGGGCAAAATAAAGAGTCTAATGTACAACTGGGGCCACGTGTTTAGTCTGAGCGCATCAAAAGAATATGAAATTGAGAACGGGGCACGAGGCTAAACAAATGAGCAGCTTTAGAAATTGATAGCAGGTGTTTACATGCGGCATTTTTGCATATTGTAATGTCGAAGCAGGGGTGTGTAATAAACATTACAAAGCGTTGTATAGTCTAATAATCAATGTAACTCACAATGACCTTGACGTTTTATGATGGATTGGGAGACACGGCCTACTGTAATTGCTGCCCAGCCCTCCCTCCCTCTTTCCTTCCTTTCACCCTGCCGCCTCCGCTCCTTCTCTCTTCCCTTTTTTGACATTAAAAACCGCTCCATCATCCTCGATGCGCCGCCTTGTCGCCTGCCGCTCAGATGACCATTAATCGCTTAATTCCAGTAAACCTACGTGCGCACAAAAGGCCCCTGTCTGCTGCTTAATGCATGTGTGATTAAGCTTTTAGGCCGACCACACGGCATTATTAGCAAGCAGGTCCTTGTATAGAGAGCCAAATGCCTTCAGGGGGCCCGAGGGTGGTGTAGGATAGAGGAGGGGTGGGTGCGGAGGGTGAGAGGGGAGGCAAGTTAATGACACTGACCCTCACTTCCCCAACAGCTATTCAATTCAACAATAATAACGGGTCACGCAGCTGATTTATGAGGCTCAGGCTAATAATTGTCAATTGCTAATGCGGGGGTTGGAAGGGGGTTAATGCCAGTAGACTATGCTAAATAAAATATGCTTTGACCCCACTGGGGGGAAAAGCAGGAGGCCAGAAAAAAAATGACAGATGATTTTTCAGATTGCCCCCCTCCCCAAAAAAGCTTGTTGCAGTTTAACTGAGTCTAAATCACAACGTGGTTCGGCGTCTGTGACTTAAAACATTTATCTGGGACCTGACTCTGACTCTAAGCCTGACTCCGGCCTGCATACCCCATCCGTCCGCCTGCATGGCTGCAATAAATTAATAACAACCAAACAATGTGTCGTGGAGAGGCGGATTCAATTACCAAGTTTATTTACAGGGAAAATCTCATGAAGGCCATTGACCAACGTTAAACAGCGCGGGATGAAACGATGACAAGAGCTCCGATAAGAATTTAATTCCATCTCATTTCAGACGATTTTATGAATCAAATTCTTGAACACTGGCAAGAGATTTAATGATCACATCTTTGCGAAATCTTATTTCAGGACCGGTCGATGGCATTTCTCTGCGTTAATGTCGACTTAGAGGTTGGAGTAATTTAGTAATTGATTCCTTGCCTGGCTCTCGCCCGTGCCAAGGCCGCGTTTGAGGGTAATATGTTTCCTAATCTTATCCACTGGAATAAGATTTTTATGTTAATCCACTGGCTGGTCTCTTGGTCACTTGGGAAGAGCAGATAAAGGCTCAGAGGGGCCAGAGAGGCCAGAGGAGACGAGCTGTGCTCTGCTGGAGCTGGCTGCAGCATCTGGAAGACAGTTAACGTAAGATAAGAGGGAAAAATTACACACAACACAACCTGTAGTCCACGAATTCAAAACAGTTACATTCACAATTTATTACGTGATCATTATAAACCCATAAAGGCGAGATGAAATGGCGCTAAGTTGATTTTTCCCCCTCCCTTCTTCTCCTTTACTGTATCTGACGATCACCGTGACCTCTGGTGATCTTATTTCATAGATTTTAACAAGCTGTAAATGCACATAATATTTTCTCCATAAAAATACAAAATACACAAACAACAACACGAGACTGAGCCTGCTCGCAGCAGGCTGTATCCCTGGCGTCTTTTGTGCTGGCTGAACGTTTTTTTCTGCAGACATGGAGAAAGACACCAGCTTCTAATTGAATTTTGCCTCTTTCCCAGATGTCACTTTCCATCTGTGCGCTTGGAAACGCGATGCGCCTTTTACGCACCAGCCTGGAACACCTTAAAGTCTGATGTTTGATCCCCCCACTCCCCCCACCCCAACCCATCCTTTTGAGTTAACATATTTTGGGATGTTCAGTTTTACATGGTGAAAAGAAAGTACACCTAGACAAAATATCCAACACGAATGTGATTTATTACAGAATAATTGCCGCCCATTAATAATAACCCGAATTATTAGTGTAAAGATGTAGCAAAGCCTCCTTTCTCATCTTGTAATCGTTTTTCTCAGATATTTTTCACGCATTTTGCAACTAGAGGGAGACCTTCTATCCATCCCGTCAAATTGAGACATCAGACTAAATTGCCATGAGAAATCGTCCCCAAAATGAATTTTTTATCTGCTCCAGAGCCCCTCCCCTGCAACACGCGGCCTTATTAATAACCGTTTTGATAAGCGTAGGATTTCCTCGGGCGGAGGAGTGAGACATTGTAGGTGAAATGTGACAGCGGGATCCTCCCATCTTTCTCTCTCTCTCTTTATCCTCCTCTGTTACTTTGCCTTTTCAGGGGAGTGGATCCATCCAATCCATCCAGAGACAATGGCATTTTGTTCCACTTTTTGTCCCTCCTGTCGACCCGCATTCCTATATTGCTGAGCAACGATAGTGTGCACTAAATGGAGAGGAGTTCCTCCCATATCCCTTCTATTGTCCGGCACTTGCCAAGGGAATTTAAGGTCTTGCACACATCGCGTTTTCCTGATTTATTTAAGTGAATACATATGGTTGAGGCCCTTTATTTGCACCGTAATTACGAATTAAAGGACAATTATGTTAGTGTAAATCACTGTTTCTTCCTCACTCACGGTGTTTGGAAAAGGTGCTTTGTATGGAGAGTGTTTCAACCTGCAGCCAACAGACCCTGTGCATCCACATAAAAGCTGACTGCACGTCTTGCATCGTGCAAAATCTTTTCAAAAGTCATTGAAGTCAACTCACATTGCAGATTTTCTCCTTTCAGATTTTATATTCTCACATCAAAACAAAATCAAACTGCGGCTTTGGGTGCCAGCCGAACCAGCTGAAAGAATTAAAAGATGTTGAAACTATAAAAAAGGAGGCGTTTCAATAGCTGGTCTATGGCGGAGGGACTATAGACCACAAGAATAAAGAGCAGCTTCAGTGAAAGAAACCGATGGCTAAAAGCTATAATTGTATTTGCCTCGGCGAAATATCAGAAAAGACTTCTCGTTCCTTTGAGCGTTATTAGATTAATTCCCAGAGATGGTTTCTTTTCTCGCTGCCAGACGCGTGGAGGGAGGACGGTGAACCATTTGGCTCTTTGGTTTCAATAATCAAATTAACCATTTGGTACAACTTTTGGGTCCCAGCTCGTGTGTAGAAAGAGAAAATAAAAAAAGAAAACATTTACATAATAGGGACGGTTGTGTCAAGAAAGAATTAACTTTTTTCTGTTCTCATTGATCCCTGGGAAGACAATGTACACAAGGAAGAAAAGGGAGAAACACACTGCAACACGTCAGCAATTGTGGAGAAAAATAATTGATGGCAGAATGCAAGCAGGTTTTCTATTTTTTTTTTTTTTTTTTTTATTTAGCGGGAGCTGCACCTTGTTGTGTTCGGTGCCACATTCAGCCTCATATTCCCCCCTGTTTCAGTTTAAATAAAGCAAGTCAATATTTTTACTAAAAGGCAACAATTAAAAAAATAAAATCGTATATTTTATGTCATGGGGCTATAAATGGTGCACAGTCTATATATAGCTATAGAATATATAGCTATAGGTAATATATCTTATTTTATTTAGTGCCGCTATTTAGAATATGAAATCTTTATGTCTGCTAGCATTTTTCCAGTAAACGTCTACATTGTTTTTATATCAGCCTACAAAAATTATTGTATATAAAACTCAATATTATGACAAAATCAAATATCTCCGAGGTACTACAGTTACAAGAAACAAAGATCCATAAAAATCTTATGATGACGTTTTATAGGTTTTACATATTACAAAATTTTGTCTTAATGTCCAAGCTGATAGCCTCAATATAATAATAATAATAGAAAATACTAACATACTCTAGTCATCATTTTATCCTCAGATTATTATAAGAATATTATTGTAACACTTCGATGTAGGGCCACTACTCATATCAATCACCCAAACATGAACAGAATAATAAATTCAATAATCAAACACTTATGTGCTAAATTTAATAAATGCACCGTAATTGCTTTTTCTTCTTTTTGTGTTTCGATCATTTGAAAGGGAAAACTCGCTGCTTCAACAGAGGACTTGAACTCGGTCCAGTGGAAAAAAAGAGGAAGAAGAAACGCATCGAGAGTGTAAGCGCCATACAAAATGGTTCACCTTATTACGCAAACCAAATTAACCACTCAGCCAATATTGTGAGCCTAAGAGGTCCGATGACTGCCTCGCCAGTTCGTTACTTTCATTAGAAAGATGTTATTTGCCAAATAAACGGAATAATGAAAGTAATAAAGACAATTACAAACTCATTTGAATCATAAAAATACACCCGGAAGTTTCGGGGAGATTATACTGCAGCTGAGCAGGAAAAGATTTGGAAAAATGTTGGCAGAAAAGGCAAAATTTAGTATGAAATCGAAGCCGGAAAACACGTTTATTACCGCGCATAAATTCCAACACGTTGGGCTTTGAGCCCATGGAGACAATTTCCACCTTTCTTTCTACCTCCCCCTTAATAACAGCAACAAAGTCGTGAACCACAAATGATACTGTCCGGATTTAAAATCGAGCTGTGTCTAAGAGTTTCGTGTTAAATAAAACCCGAAGAAATCCAGACAGGCGATACTGCGTGCAGGTAGCACACATTCAGTTTAAAAATCATATACGTGAATGCATATCTCGTTTCTTTTTCTCTAAAGTTGATACAAACAGGTAATTAAAAAATTAAACCAGGTGCTTTTGTAACAAATTGTTTACCCCCAATAAAAATATAGATGGTTATAAGAGATAAAAGCCGACACGTTTGGCTTCACTGCAGAAGACCAGAGTCAGGATCAGTGAAAATAGTCGGAGCAGACGGGCAGAAAGAAGAGGTAGAGGGGGAATACTATGTGAAATCCTGCCCAAGGTATACGGTCGCTTAAAAGGCTTAAAAGCTTGGAGAAAATTGGATCAGGGAGAATCGTCACCCAACTTTCATTATTTCCAAGTGGTGTGATTGAATTAAAGGGCAAGATGGTGGTTGGAGAGGAGTGGGGTGGATGGGTAGAGGGGTGGGCGGCGGCGGCGGTGGTGGTGGAGGGGTGCGTAATGGCGAGGTATTAAATTCTAATTAGAGATGCAGGGGATCAATGATAGGGAGGTTGGACAGCCCGGGCCCCCAGTGCCAGCCCAATAGACTGATGAGTTATTGTCATGTAAAAAAGCGCTAGCAATAAGACCAAACGCTTTGCTATTGTCCAAGCGGAAAGAGCCAAGTTTATTATGAGGACTATATGCTCTAGAGACCTCGGGCTAGGCGGCTCTTAGGGGGCTTTTCATAAAACAGGGCTAGGTTCCTATAAAGGAGGCCAGTTTTGGAGCAGGCGCTGAGCAGTGAACATCTACCCACCGTCCAGCCTTTTTTTCCCCAATCAGTTCAAACCAAACAAGTAATCTTTCCCCCCAAACTCAGACCGCGCGTCCTCCTCATTTTTGTTTTTATTATTTTTTTCTTTCAAACCCATTTTTTGGGTGCTTTTGTTTGCCATTTTTTCCAGGGAAGTGCAGCTTTCTAACTCTACCGAGCCTTCTCAAATGTATAAAATGGAGTATTCTTACCTAAATTCCTCTGCCTACGAGTCATGTATGGCCGGGATGGACACTTCGAGCTTGGCATCGGCCTATGCGGACTTCAGTTCGTGCAGTCAAGCCAGTGGGTTTCAGTACAATCCCATCAGGACCACTTTTGGGGCCACCTCCGGCTGTCCGTCTCTCACGCCGGGGTCCTGCAGTCTGGGGACCCTGCGGGACCACCAGAGCAGCCCGTACGCCGCAGGTAAGCAGCGGCTCCAGAGCCTCAACCCGGTGTATTATAGGACGCCTTGATTGCATTTGAAAATGGAAATGTGTTTAGTATTTACGAAACGAAATTTGCTTACACAAATGAAAGAATTTATCACGTTAGAAGCGATTGCAGGCAAGCGGTAATTCGGTTACGGGGTTATACTATCCCAGTCACACCCAAAACCGCCAACAGAATTATCTTAAGCTGCCAAAATGATAGGCATAATTTATTTACTTTGCGATGAGACATAAAGCTTCGAAAATAATTAGATAACCAAAGACTAAAGCTCATTATTGACACCGAATTGGAGTTACAGTAGCAACAAGCGGGGCGGATGGGAACATTATGACAAGTTTTCAAACTTGAGCCTCAATCTGAGGAGAACAATTAGTTTAACATTACAATTAACCCCATCACAGGTCTGCAACGTTATCAGTTCTGAACTAATTCAAAGGTAATCAAAGGCATAATACAATTGGAAGCTTTAGCCCAGCGTCCTTAACCGGATTTTAAACAAAATATTGAATTTACTTCCATTTGACAACATCACATTTACACACCCTCATATCTCCCCATTACTGCACCGATAAGACCACTGCACGTGTAACCATGACATTTCATTCACAGTTCCATACAAACT
The DNA here is from genome assembly GCF_057381845.1 of Rhamphochromis longiceps. Taxonomy (NCBI): domain Eukaryota; kingdom Metazoa; phylum Chordata; class Actinopteri; order Cichliformes; family Cichlidae; genus Rhamphochromis; species Rhamphochromis longiceps. The sequence goes on from NC_140558.1 coordinate 7,663,665, forward strand.
CTTCACGGATCACGGGGGACTGAACGAGAAGAGAAAGCAGAGGCGCATCCGGACCACTTTCACCAGCGCACAGCTGAAGGAGCTGGAGCGGGTTTTTGCTGAAACACACTACCCGGACATCTACACTAGAGAGGAGCTGGCACTCAAAATCGATCTGACTGAAGCCAGAGTGCAGGTACATAACTACCGACTCCTTTTACTCACAGTTACGCACTGGTGGATGCAAATGAGAACTATTTCAAAATACTGGGTCTAATCAATCATTATCACTAGATTTTAAGCAAAAGTTGAACTGCTTTCACAATGTGAAGGGCTGAGTACTACTGCTGTGTACACATTGGCAAAATAGACAACGTCTTTCTTCTGAGGCTTTCAGATATTAAAACATCTTTATATGACTAAATTATTTAGAGAACTCAACTTTTCTGTCGCCCTTTGCTTTGTCAGTCTTCTAGAAATTTAAGTCACGGTCGTTAAACGTTTCTACTTCCACCTTTTCACAACTAAACAGGTATGGTTCCAAAACCGACGTGCCAAATTCCGCAAGCAGGAGCGGGCTGCAGCAGCGGCTGCAGCTGCAGCCAAGTCCAGTTCTGGAAAAAAGTCCGATTCGAGAGATGAAGACAGCAAAGAGACCAAAACCACCGACCCTGACAGCACAGGAGGACCGGGCCCGAACCCCGTGCCCACCTCCAACTGCGGCGGGCCGAGCCCTACTGCAGTCCAAGTCAACACCACCGGGAACGGACAAGCGGACCAAGTGAAGACCTCCGTGTCCACCGGCATGGGAGTGACAGCACCAAGCCAAGGCTGGGCCACCGCACCGGGGACCATCACCTCTATCCCGGACTCATTGGGCGGGCCCTTCGCCAGCGTACTGTCGTCTTTGCAAAGACAGAACGGAGCCAAAGCTACGTTAGTAAAGACCAGCATGTTCTAATGAAGCTTCACATCGGGGAAAGAGAAGCAGAGCAGGGGAAGAGAGATACGTTTCCCCCTTCTCTGGAGACTGAAAAGCAATCGCCCAAGACTGACTTAAGGACAACAAAAAGCAGTTAGGAAAAAAGATTACTACTGTTATCTTTTATTTTTACGCCTTGCGTCGTTTCTTGTGGCCAGTTGGCAGTTTGCGGCAAACATATCCATCTTGACAAGTCAGATCGTCTTATAATAATAATAATAATAAAAAAAGTTATTTTCTACAAACAAGTGCAAGTTGTGTAAAATCTTTTCAAGCATGTCTCGGGACGAAATACACTGAGAAATAAGACAGAAAAGGTCTTTTTCTACGTGCACCAATGTTATCTAAACAGCCATTATTCATGCATTAATTAAAAACACATTAAGCTTGAAATAAATACTTAAAATCGGATCAATTGACTTGTTAAGATGAATATATTTTGGTCAGATTTGGAGCATAAACAAACGTCGCCGCGCTGGAAAGGCGTAGTGCCATCAGTGAGCAAAGGAGCCTCGTTAAGTCACATTAAATGTCAGTGTTCATCAGATGCTTTGTTTCGTTCAGAGACGTTGAATTTCCACGACTGAGGATGCTTTCCACAAACATGGTATGAAACAACCAATATCCAACAAGACGCTGACGCATTTTGCTGTTTTGTTCTCTGCAGACAACCTGCTGTGTGGAAGTGGCCTCTTACAGCTGTGTTTTGGTTTCTAAGGCTGCTGAGAGTTTAGTTTCTTTAAATTATCGATATAAACACAATTATTTCCTCAAGAAAAAAGGCACAAACTTACTGCAATGTTCACCTCTGACAGGAAATCTGTATGTTTTGTGTGTCTTTCTACGGCAATGTTTTTGTGGCTCAAAATTGTATAGTGTTAATACGTATTATTGTCTCCTATAGTTGAACCATAGGCCATACTCCCTCGTAGATCGATCATACAAGTCTTTTTGATGTTTTACAAAATTCCCTCGGAAGAATTTATTTTGGGTAAAAAAGGGGAATGGATGCAAACATTGTATTTATTTCTATATAATTTGCATGTTGTCTCTTTGTCTGATTTTACAATGATTTCCCTCCCATTTTGTGAGCATTATGTAACATGTTTTGTCCAGGATCTGAAAGTTATTTATATGTAGGTAATGAATGCTTATATTTAAGAAGGAAATATTTCTACATGTGCACATAGTTTTCCAGGTGTACCATTGAAATGATTGTTGATGATAAAAAAAAAAAATAATAGTCCATATTGTTTTGTCATGTTTTTCTTTGGGAAAGAAATCGTGGAAATGATCGGTTATTATTCTTTTTGTAGTATACGATTCTTGAACAATTTTGAAAAAACAAATTTTGTCACGGTGGTTTGAAAAGGGCGAAGATTTCAGCACCACGGACAGCACCGCGACGTTTCACAATTCGTTCTTTCCGATTGACTTTTGGGAAAAAGAAAAAGAATGGGAGAAGGTAATCCGGCCTTTAGTTTAATTTATGAAACTAGGATGTTTCTTTAAAAACAAACAAACAGACAAACAAACAAACAGTCAGTCAATCTTTCTTCAAGAAACTAACTCTTATTAAAAGGCAATGTTTAAATTCGGGGGAAATATTGTATACGAACTTGAAATTAAACTACACTAAAATACACTAATTATTTTTCAAGAAATGAAACTCAATCAGGTTTATTTTTAAAATGGTAAATAAGGAGTTAAACAAACTGGCTGACACTTTTTCTTTTATTAAAAAACATCCGTGGAATCCAGTTTTTTGACTCAAGGCACAATTTGGGAATAATCGCTACCAGATTTTAGGTGAGATCAAAAATACGGAAATCCGTTAGTTGAACACAGAATTCGTTTCATGTATAAGCCAGAGAGTCCATCGAGGTAAAGGTTTTAATTTTATTAAGTCACATTTTAAAAAGGCACTCTAATAAAAAACTCAGGACCTTAATAGGCACCTCTTTGAATTTAAGGCCAAATAAATGTTCGGAGTCGTTATTCTCGGTTTATTCTGACCCAACTTGAGTATTATTTTAGTATCACCTGAAAACATCATTAGGCTACAGACGGGTTTTTTGTGTTTTATCATTAGAAATTTATGGTGCTGTCATAAAAACGCACATGGAAAAAAGAGGTTTCTATTCTCACTGGGTTAGAAAGAGCTATTAAATTATTTGATAGTTTATCAATAGGAAGACACATTTTAAGCAATTTCTATGTAAATCTTTAAATAACACTCGAAAATTGGTTACGGTCAGCTTTTTGTTCTTGGAGTCACATGACACATAAAAAGGACAAAAACAAATACGCTGTGATTACAGGTGAAATGACTGAGCATAATATTTGTCCGTTTACTCATGATTCCAGACCTGAAGAGTTTCGCTTTGTGACACTTTTAACAAACTGGCATCTTACTAAATGTACATTTTAAAGCATTTATTTACTTTTCTTCTGTAATTTTATTGCAAAATGACCAGACAGAAGCAGGGCGTTAATGTATAACATTTTATTTATAAACATACAGTATGCTATAAATGCAAATGCATTTAAACATCAAATTAATCTATATTTCACATAGTGCTCAGGTGAATATTACAATAAATACAGAACAGGCGTAAAAGGTTTCATTCCCCAACTATCCTGCGATAAGAAGACCGTCTGAATATAGAGCTCCGTCTCAAAGATCCCGCTATAAGAGACTGGGCTTGACAATTATTCGTTAACTAAATTGAGAAAAAAAAAATACACAATCATAACAGAAGTTTAAAAATACTGTAGATCAAGAGATGACCCCAGAGGGGAAGCTTGGCTATAGGACACAGTTCAGGAGGAGAAAAAGGAGGCTGTTTGCTAGTTTGCTTTCATACAGCAAATCATTTGGTTTTAGGCTTAAACGTGCACTTTTTTTCATTACATCCACAACACATAACAGGAAGAGCTCTTCTCATACACCTTAAAAAAGAAGCAAGTGACTGAAAATGTGCAGCCAGCGCCACAAATCTTTAGTTTTCATCCAACCAAATATTGCACAGGTGCAGCTGCTGCTGGTATATGTTTATAGTATTTTTGCTCTTTACCTAGTAATAACGTGTATTAGTGATTTTTTTTTTTAAATTTTCAAGGTATAAATGAATTCTATCATTGAGCCATTATCAAAATTACCTCAATTAAAAGCATAGAGAAGTCTATATCACTCTAGAATAAAACATCCAAATTAAATGAAATTTTCCCCTGCATTATACATTATCTGTCTTTTACCAAGTAGACATCACACGCTTTATTTCATTTTATTCCAGTCTTTGCATTTTTTATAGCACTGCAAACCACAGAGGAATGGAGGCGGGGGAATTATGAAATCAAATTTGAGTGAAAATAAACAGTACTTATCAACTAAAATAAAGCGTGATGTGAGGGAGAGCTGCAGCCTTCTTGTCTGCAGTTTAAAATTTGGCCAGATCCCTCCAACAAAATAAAATAAAACAACATAAAATAAAGGAGAAATAAAACACCATCATACAGCTGGTGTTTTTTCCTGCATCACCTTGCTTTCCTAAGGCACATTGAAGTCTTGACTTTCCAAGCTGATAGATTGGAAGAGGAACAACCTGCTGTGACCCAAAAGCACAAAACCAGCTTTTAAGTCCTGTTATTGCCCTAATGATGAACCTACATCCATACTATGTCTTTATACTCGAAGCTAATTTTATTCTGTAAAGAAAAAGAGACACTGGAGGTCACTGCAAGGGCCAAAGGATAAAAATAGTGGCTTGCTCTATATTGTATTTGAGTCTAAATAGTCACCTTTATTGCACTTTCTATATCTGTTTGCTGTAATTTATCACTTAACTGAAGGAGGATACATTTATTAATGTGTTTTGGATTAAACCTGTTTAGGCTCTCTGTCTGCCTAGCTGCCTTACCGCATAATCTATATTCTTTCCAGTTTTTGGATGCTTATCCCTCCAAATTAAGAAAATCTCTCTTAAACGATAAAAAGTGATATAATATACTGGCAATAATTCACATTTTTGAACACCTTGTTTGTGTGTTCATTCAGACAGTACAGGGCATCAACATAGTCTACCTGTGTTTGAAGCATCTGCAGATGTGTTTTCTTTTCAACATGGCTGCCGCCTCAGAGCAGTCTTTTTCTCGCTGCTGCGTGATGAAACACAGTCTGTGGTGGCATGAGGACCAATCAAATCCAGATTTCACTCATGCATCAGATGACACACATATGAAGATTTTTTTTTTTCCCCACATTTGGGCCACATGATGAATCTTGAATGGTTATCGAACTGCAGAAGATGCAAAGATTCTGACACGCTGCGAAGGACGTGATTTGCAGATAATCAGGTTAAAACAGGGATGGGGGGGTTCTTCCTTTGAACCTTGTGCTTGTCAGTCGAGCGTCACAATGTGGTTGGCTGTCCGGCAGCTTGACAGGAAAGGAAAAGAGGGGAAAGAGAATCAAATTGGCAATTTTTATAAACCACAATTGTTTTTCCTGGGACTTCATGTTCAAGGACATGGAGCTTTAATGAAAGAAGACCTTCTTAATTTGAGATAAAGACTCAGGAGTTTTCTGATAGAGGCCCTGATTTGATTTTGCGGTTTACTGATCCCCGAATGATAACGGCTGTTGAGAGGTTACTGAAACACGAGCTGTGTTGTTTGAAAAAGTTTTGCTGTTGTGCAGTAAAAGTGAAAGGGACAGAAAGTTACTGTCTTCCTCTTCTGAGTGCAACACCCCCATTTCCTCCTTCTGCCCGTTTCAGCTTCACTGCATCTGGTGCACCTGTATTAAGCTGCGCTGGCGAGGATTTTCATATTAAAATACACTTGTCCTATCAGCCTCACAGTTACGCTGCAATAAAGAGTCTAAGTTTTGAAACACACTGAAAAGTTTTAGCATAAAATAGTGTCAAGTTTACTTTGAAAACAATAAATCAAAATAAATTTGGTTTGTTTTTCTACCTGGTTCATGAGAGCCGTATTTACTGCTGCTGCTCACATTATTAAAATCTGCATTTATTCATCATTGAAAATAAGACATATGGCCAACATTAGCAAACAATAAGGGAGAAGAATACCTTTCCCTTTTTTTTTTCTTCTAATTTTATACAAAGATTAAACTTTTTGTTTTGTGAGGATGATGCAAAAAGATAGTTATTTATTTCTGGTTATTTTTAGTTATTTATGGTGGTGTTGTTTTCTAATTCCGTACACCCTGACCACAGACGTAAACATTCCTTGTGAATGTTCCATTCTCCCTGGGAGACATAGATATAATGTAGGGGGAGACAGAGGAGGAAGACATAGGAGAGGGTTCAGGAGGACTCACAGCGGGAGCGGATGTAGCACTGGTGGCAGTTGAGGAGGCCGTTTTTTATTCGAACATCCGTCCCTGTGGTTGTATCGCCTAACTGTCCTTTACACACGCCACACTGAAGAGAGAGACAGAGGGAAATTGCAAATGTTGTTACCAACTGTTGTATCCTAAAGGAGAAGCCTGGTGTTCCCCTAAGAGTTTCTAAGTGTCAACAAATCCAGTGAAAGACTTCATTAAATCTTTTTGGCTTTCAAACCTTCACTTTCTGTGGTACTGAGACTCAAACCAATTATTTCTACTAAAAGGTGGACATTTTTAAAGACAGATCACATACAGATGGGTGACTGATTATTATTAAATCCTTTATTTATACAGGTTGTCCTTTTCCAAGTTCAGGAAGAATACGGAACACAGCTAATTTTAAAATGTCCTGTGACCTGTTATTGTAAGTGCTGTACATAAATTTAATCAAAGAGCAGAGGTAATCAGGCAGTCTTTGAAGCAAAGCCTTGTAGAGCCTCATCGATTCAACTGATACTCTTACACGTGTTTGATGATTTAAAAATTGTTTGCACTTGACTTGACCTGAAATATTTGTAGACTATTGTCTGAAGTAAAAAATGAAGAAAAACAACAATAATTTAACCACTCTTATCTTTTAACACTGCTACTCATTTTATCTAATCTAATCTGGATAATACACAAAACAGAGAATGACAAAGATGAGCACTCTCTCTTTCATCAACCTTAAAGCAGTGGATGTGGAAATAGAGGCTGAGGGTCTCTATGATCATGGCAGCCCCTTTCCCTAATGGCTGACCACAGCTGGAACACAGCTTCTTCCCACTGACAGACCTATAGGAGAGAGAGAAGTAGGAAGACACATAGATGGAAAATCACCAATATTAAGATAGAATCTGGTTTTCCACTCTTATGTTTTGTGGTGCTCTTTTTGACCCCTGCTAACTTGTGAGTCTGTATATTTAAAATATTGAAAATTCATTGACTAGTATGCTGACTTAGCTCCTGGGGAAAAGCTAATATTTCAGGGGTTTTTGGTGTAGCCAAGAAATCCAGACTCTCTGTTCCTTCTATCAGTCACTGTCTTTGAATGGAAACACATTAAAAAAAAACAACATTATCATCAGTCAGTAGATGTGTTTTCAGCAAATGCATCCCCTCTTTTGATCTCTACAAGGACTGCTCACCTGTGTGTAACTTAAGCCTGCTCAAACACGATTTGCCAATAAAACTGCAAACAGAAACCAGAAAGCCAGAAGTCTTATTCATTCCCTATAGATTCTGCAGGCAGTTATCTGTGGCAGAGATTCATGTACGTGCTGTCTTGTGCTTTCACTGATGTTCAGCAGAGGCTGTTTGCTGACATCATGGTGTACATGTATGTTTTTGGTCTCCTCTGCGTGCTGTTAACTGCATTTTAAAAACATGTTAACTGAAAGAAAACACAATTTCTTAAAGCTGGATAATGGATCATTTGGAGCAGTTTATGTGAATGTGCTCATTGTATGACGATGAAACATAAAAAACAAAACTACATAAAATGAATGAATACACTGCTACTTCTCGACTCCACCATTCTTTGGTTCTATTCAAATACCATACAGGTTAGAGGGTAAATGCTGCTGGTACATGTTATGAGCTGGGTGGAGAAATGCAAGCAGCAAAGCAGAAAATGACAATGCAGAAGTGAATCACAAGCTCCCTTTCCTCCATGTGGGCCATTTGTGATGCAATACCTGTTGGGTGCTGGAGGCAGTGCGTCAGAGGGTGGTGGGCATGCTGCAGGGGTTTTTGATGAGCTGCGGCCCATGTTATTATCAATAGGGCCACTCCTGGAAATGGACAGCAACATGCAACATGACGATGACTCGCAGTTACAGCGACACTATTGGCTGTCAGAGACAGACACGAGCCAATCCAAGACAGAACAACAGTCAAATCTGCTCAGTGATGTTTGGATAGATCCAGCATTACTTCATCCATTAAAATGTATTGTTATGTGTTACTATAGTATATGATTCTGCTGATAAGGTTTATAAGACTTCGGTCATGGCAAACAATAATGCTGCTTCAAGTACTGGAAGACTATGAAGCAAAATGCAGGTATAAGATGCCACCTGGTGGTCAAACAGCATAACAGGAGCTTTTACTCCAACACAATAGAAACCTGCTGGTTTCTGGTGTGATTATTTAAAATATGCATTTATAACACAGATTATGATTATATATATATATATATATATATATATATATATATATATATATATATATATATATATATATATATATATATATATATATATATATATATATATATATATATATATATATATATATATATATATATATATATATATATATATATATATTTTTTTTTTTTTTTTTTTTTTTTTTTTTTAAAAAAGCAGAATTTTTTTTTAAACTGAAGAGAATGGACATGAGAGGATAAAATAATGTTAAAGACTCACACTGCAACATGAACACATGGCATATTTGGAGATTATATGTGTCAGGACAAGAAACTGCATTAATGTGCATGCTTTTAACCCACCTCTATTTAGAAGAGGAAAACAAATGGAAGCTATTAGAGAATAATATTCAGGAACTGTGGCAGAAGCTACACTGAAGCCTTGTTCTCTCTCACACACCTTCGTCCTCCTGGAGGTTTGCTGCCGTCTGCTGGGAGTTCTTGTTGTTTCTTGACTGGAGTTGAAGACTTGGCCAGTACCGGAGGAACCTTTTGGCCATTCTGTAGGCTGTGTCCAAATTTCTCCACCTGACTGCTGCTCTGACTCATTGAGCTGATGACAGCAGAGAGAGAAATGTGCTGAAATGATCGGTCAACTGTCAAAAATACACAGAATTCAGACAAAGACACAAAACAAAATACTGTCATGGCCATAGCCTGCAGGATTTGTTTCATCACACAGAAACAGGCGGATCAGTCTCACTGATCTCATTTTATCATTTAGTAGTTCATCATTTTAACCTGAGAGCAGTTCTCTTCTAAGCTGATTTACCTTTACCTAAAGTATCAAAATCAAAAGTGGCTCTCAATTTAAAACTGAACCTTTTAACTCATTTGCAAAAAAACAAAACAAAGAAAGCCCTCCTATTTATGACCAAATATAGAGCAGTATTCTAACATTTAAGCCTCATTAAGTGCTACTGTGGATTAAGAACTTATTATTTGAAAGAACATTGGAACATTTACTTAATGGAGACACCTTAACTAACCTTCTGGCTGTTTTCATGCTGTCATCAGCGGTGCTGATGTCACTAGTCCGGTCATTTTCTCTCCGTTTCAGATCCACGCTCTCTGTGCTCTCCCTCTGTGGCAGCAGGTAAGAAACAGCAAACTGTTAGCTGACCAGCCTCGATGTCCTCTTAAGTGACTTTCAAAAATAACTTGAGCCAGTTAAAAAGTAATGAATTTAGCAATAACTTATATTTATCATACTTATCATATATGCTATTAAAATCCAATGAAGTGCTCTATATGTGGTTGTGGCTTGTTTACAGCCACATATTGTCAAGACCAAATTAAATAATGTAATTTTGTGCATGCATCAAGGAGCATCATAAACATATTCATATATACACTATATTGTAAATTGCACCTTTTTTTTTTTAACTTGAACTCAGCTAAACGAGGTAGCAAACGAAAATACTTTATTAACAAAACAAAACAAAAAACATGTCACATGCAGGTGTTCTGGCCACTGTTCATATGAGGGTGAATTTATACAGTGTGACGGTACACAGCTCATATTATGATCAATGCGCTATTCACCGATTGCCTCTCCAGCAGTTCCTGTTTACGTTCCCAGTCAGCAAGAGAACGAACGATAGTGTCCTGAGGATCAGTTGGGAGAGAGGAGAGTTCATCTCGACTGGGGGAGGGCAGGGCGGAAGAGCGGGGCGTCAGAGGCGTCACGGTTTCCTCCAGTATCCGACGCTCCTGTTTTAATATGAACATAGATGAATTTTAAACCATAATTTAGTGGCCAGCTGGGCAAAGGTTAGCTGAAATACTACGTTTAAACTTCAAATTCACACACACATATTACATGTAATTCAGTTGATATTGTTAAGCAGAAAAACCCATCACAGGTGCTGTCAAGCAAAAAACACACCCACACACCTCCTCGTGGTACTTCCTTTCCTCCTCTGCCACCTCCTTCTGTGCTTTCTCCCACTCCTCCTTCAGTTTCTCCTGCTCACGCTGGTACTTCTCCTGTTACCATGGCAACACAACACATGACATGCAGCACAGCAGAGAGGAAGACTAAACTGTCTGCAGTTGGAAAACAAAGGCAATGCGCAGACATATCCGACATCAACAGAGTACTGAGAGACTTTTCAAAAGGCCAACCAAATGCTAAAAATTCTCTGCTTGTGATAATGTTTTAACTTGGTCCAAGAAGACAGAGAGCTGCAATAACAGGCACACGCTACAACATTTCCATGCAGAATACCCTCATTATGCACTTTAACTATGTGAAACTTGATGTACAGACATATGTGAAGGCAAATTTAGCTTCCTATCCACTGCTATGCCTAAAAACAGATTTTATATCTGCTTGTTAGGAACAAAAAGCAAACAAAGGAGACCAAAAGCAGGCAGTGCAGACAAAAGCAGAAAGCGTATCATGCAGAAGCTCTCAAACAGTGGGTTCGTACACAATTTTCAAAACTCCATTTAAATGTTCTTTGGTTTGGAGTATGGTTTATAACTGCCTATATCCAATAAAAGCAGAAAAAACACAAACATATTTTCTCAGATTACCTTTTTAACCTTTTAGACTTGTGTAAGAACCCCAAAAAGAAGGTGCCATTTAAAGACAACACATAGACAACACAGACGCAGGGAGGCTAAAAGGAAGTAATGAGTACACTGATGCACCAGACATTCATCCATTTCAGCGCATCTCATCTCAAACCATCCTGCAACAACTGGAAAGAAGGGAAATCTGCTTTCATCACTGCTTCGTCTTTTTTCAAGATAACACTGTAGATGAGCTTGATAAATAACAGACACTGCAACTCCATTAAATGTTGACAAGTGTGTGGACTTGAGATGCACCTGTTATAAATTGAGGAGAGAGAGGGTGACTTGGGCAGCAGCAACAGCAGCAGCTTTGGACAGAGTCCTTGCCTCTGTCTGTGGCTTGAGATGGAGACAGTGAGGGAATAAAACCAAAACAGAGGTTCTTCCACTGCACAAAATCGCCACCTAATGGTTAAAGTGTGCACAGACGCAGCTTGAGGGGGAAGGGGGTGAGTTTGCCTTTACAGGAGGATGTGTTCAATACAAAACAAATATGGAGGCAAGCTTTGCGAGCAGCAATGAAATGTGGTTAATACATCCGACTGTAAGAGGAGCAAGTCAGTGACTGTGCAGCTGTGCAGCAGTGTGGTCTGGATTCATGTTTAGTTCCAGTTACAAAAAAAAAAAAAGCTTTCCAGAAAATCATATTAGAAATAATCTTTAATAGCAAAATTCAGTAACAACACCTGCTTTCCACACCGGCTGCAATTTATTATTATTTTTGTTAAATCACCTCATTTGTAGAAATGAGTCTGAGGTCTCACAATTAAATGTCATTAAAACCTCAGGGGCCGAGACTGACCACAACCTGTTATGTCTTTCCACAAAACTGGTTTGTGCTGCTAAAACACAATATATCATTATAGCACACTGTAGGTATGTTGTTCTCTATAAGAAAGCTAACCCCTAACTTTGCAGCCTCATGCACCATGCTTGACTCTTTTAGGTATACTGTGTACCTGCAGCATGCGCTCCTGCTCTTGCTGCCACCTTTCCTGACGCTTTCGCTCCTCATCCGGGTCCCAAGACCAGCGGTCTCCCCGCTTGGCCTGGGGTAACACCGGAACTGACACCTGATAGACCCCAACACACACCCACACACACATATCACCATATACAAATATCCATGCACACATTCACATCCAACCACAACCCATTCACGCACAGATCAACACCAAAGTGCACACACATCCACCACAAAAAAAAGTAGAAGAAGAGAAGGGAGGAGACAGAAATAGTTGGTCTACCACAACAGCACTACTCCAATGCTAGCCAAAGGACTCCTACTAAGGAGAGAAGAGACAGAGAAAGAGAGAGATGAGCTTAAATGAAAATAAAATAAAAGCAGTCTCAGCCATCGACTACAGCATCATCATCTGGCATGCTACATAAACAGCTTTGTGTGTCCTATAATAATTAGCTGAGGCGCCTAAAATATGACAGTATGTGAGCACTGAATAATAAAACTGAAAGATTCACATGCAGTCATATTAATGGTTTTCTTGCTTTGCGTTTCTGTTAAAGTCTAAAACACCTTTTTCACTCTTACCTGTTGTATTTTGTGTATTCCCTCCCTTCCGCATAATTTTACTTTTACAACATTAAGCTAAACTACTGGTGTACCCATGGTACTGCAGGAGGGGATAAGCAGTAAAAAGGGTTTTTGTGAATTTACTCACATTTCCACGGTGATCCTTTTCCGCCTCTTCTACAGAGAAAGGAAACAGCGGTTAAAGCAAATGAGATATTTGGACACAGGGGATCAAACTAAGTCACTCGGATATTGAGGAAAAAGACAACACGCCAAGTGCTGATTTCCTGAGGAGTAAAATGGGGATGAAAGAAAACAAAGACAGAGCTGAGTCCACCAAGAGCAACAATCATAGTCAGTAAATTAATAATTTGTCAAAGGTTCAAAGGTTTTATTTTGTCTTTCTAGTTAGAAAAATGTTGATATAAATTGAAACTTTGCCTCTTACTAGGTCAGGTTTTGTAGGTTTAACCAGTGTGTGGAAAACAGCTGAACATTATCTTTTTTGACCTCGTCTGGCCAGGACTCTGCAGTCTATTTACACCTACAGGCCAGTGGACACTCTTTCAAGGATGAGGATGTACACATCCTGGACAGGGAGGAACGCTGGTTTGAGTGTGGAGTCAAGGAGACCATTTACGTGAAAAGGGAACGACCTCTGAATCGAGGAGGGGGCCTAAGGGTACATCTTTCAGCATCTTACAATGCTGTGATTGCAGCCATTCCCCAACTCTTTGTGAATGGAACTCATGGCCATTGATCGGCGGTCTTTGATCAATGGTCATGAGAATTTGCATAATTATGATGAAGGAACTGACCTCCCAGCCCTTTGTTCCTTCAGTGGGCTGGTTTCAGTCATTATGCAAATATACTGTTTATAAGATTTGGGGAAACCTGCAGTCAGCTGAGACTGAAGACGTCACTTGGATGAGTGACGAAACGTTTCTCCCACAAAATGCTACGTCCAGATGAACAGAATCAACTTTTGGAGATTATTTTTTTGAAATTCACACTTGCATGCAGAAAGACTGCTACGCAAAAGGAGTCCACAACAACTTATAAATAACAGTCAAATGTTCGAATGATCAAAACAACAGATAAACCTTACACAATTAAATAATTTCTGTTAGTTACAGGCTGTAACTACAGTTCTGTGAGAATATATTTCTCCCCTACCCAACATCTGGCTTTCCCACTGCAGTGGGTACTGATTAATGCTGATCACAACTTTAATAGAGCTCTAATACACACCAGATGTTAGAGCTTTTGGTGGAAAAGCCCCCATAATGTGAAGCACACTGAGGCAAGCATGAAACTAAAAGTTAAGCAGGTCAAAAATGTGTATAATCTTCTTTTAATACATTGTCAAAGGGCACTTCTTCTCATTAAGAGCTTCTGTAAACATGATGAGAACATCTTTTACAACAACAAGACACTGATGAGCCAGTAATACTAAGAATGAGAAACTTCAAAACACATTTAAAACACAGAAAACGTCACTGTTCATTCACAAAAACATTGGAAATGAAGGAATAAACAAGAGATGGGTCTGGGGTCTAGCCCTTGGAGAAACGGCAGGGAAGCCCTGTGCACCAGCACTCAAGGGCGGAAATGTGATCGCCACGAGTGGAGGGAGTTTACCTTGCGGAGCGAAGAACTCCCAGCGTAATTTAGGGCTGCTGGTTGCCAACGAAGACCTGACACTGTTTGCAAGCTCTATAGCGAAATAAAATAAAAATGTGCAGGTGGAAGGAAAAGAGGGAATTAGGGGAGAAAGGGAAAGAAAGGAGGAAAGAATAAGGGATAGATGTCAAAACCAGGAGGTGGAGAGGGTGCAGATTGCAGCATTCCTCCTGTGATACTGTAAGTGGAAACTGGAAAACTGGTATAAAAAAAAAACTAAAATTAAAATTTTTTTTTTTTTAAAAAAAAACCCTTAAAGAGCAACACTTTTTCCCCACATAAAAATTAATTCCAGTTTGGTTATACAAATTATGAATAAAAACAAATAAGAAAAAAAAAACAATAAAGCAAGGCAGATTTTTTGATTGATGTTTTGTTGGATTGCATGTCCATCTCCCTTATGAAATAAAATGGGATATACTACAGCGATATGATAAGTGAGTCGAGGCTTTGCTAAAACAAGTCTCATCATGATCGCAAACCTTTGAATGCCCCTTTAATCATAGCAGCAAAGCAAAGTGACATATTGGAAGGCAAAAAGAAAAACAGGCACTAACAGGGATTTGCTGATCAAGCATCTAAAACAATAAGTATGGTAAATAAGCCAGATGTCTGGGTGTTAAACATGTACATACCTGCTTTTGTTTCCCATTGCTGGTGATAACCAGATGATCCTGGTGGAGCTGAGCTTGATGACATCTCTGAGCTCTGTAAGAGCTCCCGGGAGCAGGGATCATTGGCCTGCAGGTAGATTTAAGATTATAGAATAGAACACCTTTTATTGTCAGTATACACATGTACAATGAGATACAGAGCATCTCCTACACAGTGCAGATATGTAGGAAAAGAAAGGGGGGTGAGGTGCACAGGTCTGCAGCACTATATACATACGAACAGTATTCAAAATTTAAAATGTACAAATATACAAATCGGGAAAAATAAATAAATAAATATTGTTATAAATTTACAAATTAAGGATTGCACCGTGGTGATGGTAGTTGTGTAGTCTGTGTATAGAGGGAAGTCCTTGGATTGGGGGGTGGAACTGTGTTATGAGTGCATGTTATCCACTAGACATCTACTAGACAGATGGCTCATAATTTGAGTTTTGATATCACCTACTGGCTGATATGACTGTATATCAACCCCAGACTGGACAAGATTAGAGAGGTCTTCACTAGATGGTTTGGACATTTCTTGTTCTTGTTTGGCTTCTGAAAAAAGACATACAAGAAGTTTAAAATCTACTAATATAGTTGCACAGTGTTGCATGAACTTCAGTAACACGTGTTTGTTCTAAAAGTAACCACAAGGTGTCAGCATACTACTACCTGCAGGTGGGTTTTGATGAGCTACAGCATTTGGCTTTTCTTCCTCTGAAGCAGCTGCTGTCTGGTTTCCAGTCTTTCCAAAGCTTTCCTGTGGCTTCTGCAGCTCCTGTAGGGGTCACATATGGATTTCTTTCTGAATGCTAAACTAAATTCTGCAGATCAAAGGGCCTATGTTGTGTAAGAAGTACAAACGAAACATGATATTTCAGACTTGAAGAGTTCAATCTCAACTAAATTTGGGCAAAATCATTGCAAGATGCATGATATAATGCATGGCAAGGAACAGAATACAGGGCAAGTATTCAATATACAGCATTATTGAGAGAGGCAAAATACTCTGCACCCAGAAAACTGGGCTTGGAGTAAAATACCCACTAACCATGCTTCTTTAAAAGACAAAAAAATGTAAATAACTATAAAACATCGGAATTCTCACTGATGGGAGTGAGGTGGGCCGGCTGGGTGGTGTTGACTCAGTGACTTTCTCCTCCTGGACCTCCTGAGTGTCCTCAGAAGCTATCTCTGTAACATCTTGTGTCTCCTTTGCCTTTGTTGACACTGGACTTCCTTCCCTAGAAGAGGTGTGGGTACTGTGAGGGAGTGAGGTTTCTGACAAGGGAACATCTACAGCACCATCTACAGTGCTGTTTTTGCTTTGGGAAGGGGATGCCTGAAAATGGGGAGGCGAGTCCCTCCCTTGACTCTCAGGTGTGGTGGGAACATCGTCACTTCCAACGTCACCATTTACTCGCAGCAAACCATCCACCTAGGTAAAAAGAGAAAAAGTTTAATGTTTAATTTTCTGTGTGTAGTGTTTATACCCTTCGCTTTTCAATAAATGGCTTCAACATGCATTAATGTTAAGAAAGCAAGCTGAACGATATGGCTATACCATTCAATTTTATTTATTTTGCTCTAAATCATAACATATGCAATTTCAAGGTAAGATTACAGTATTGAACCACTCATTTCTAGATAAGAAGGTGCTTATTGTCCAATTTATTCTTCATTCATTACATGGATAAATATAGAAATCCTGAACAACACTGACTGCGAATAAAAATGTAAAATAAACCACGCCAAAAAACCCAGTGGCCTCATTTGTGGTCATTATGAACCTCTCTTCTCAGTTAGTAATTAGCTATTCATCCAGCTCACAAGACCACACTGCCCTCTATGAACAAGAGGCACTAATATATGTGCGAAGAGCTCCTAGTGAGCGGTAACTCAAGACACGGTGGTAAAGATGGGTGAATGCAGGCTCAGTCTCCCCCTCTCTGCCTCCACCTTCTCATCCCTCTCCTTGCAGCCTGTGTGGGCTCTCTTTGTCCGTCGGGAGCCCACTTCACATTGAGAGGGTCCTACTTGTCAACTTCTTAAGTCAATAGGGAACAGAGGGCTCCATTGAAGCCCAGGCTTTGCTCAGACTCCTGACAAGGAATTCCAGAAGAGTGCTTTGTTCCATTTGGTCTGATAATAATCTTACCCTCCCTCTTTTCCACACCAAAACATAAGATCTCATCATGAAAATTCCCATTTTGTAATTTTTTTCTAGAAGAAAAGGAAATGGATCCCGTTGAGAGTACTTCGAGCTAAATTGAAACATTACATGCTTCTTCAGGGAGGGGATGTCTTACATTTTCCTACAAACCAGCCAGCTCATCACCATGGCAGTTCTGTGGTATTCTAATGTAAATGCCAAGAGACCCGGAGAGGAATTTACCCACAAGGAGGGAAACCGACACTTGCAAGTAACCACATTTGAAATGGTCAAGGCCTTTATCACCGTTAGACTAACAAGATCTTATCTTCTTTTTTGTATATAGGAATAAAGCTTTAGAATCACTGTGTACACAACCTGAACAAGAAGCACCATACTGTATATCCACAGCAGCCCTGAAGCTTCCTGTGACAATACCTGCAGGCAGTGCAAATGTTGAAAGCAGCTGGATTGTCAGCTGCTTAGTGCATAGTCATAGTCCAATATGTTCATGTACATGTTCGATGAACAGACACTAAGAAAGTGGGAGTCATATGCACTTCCTTCTATACCCAGGCAGCATCCTAGCCTAAACCAAACTGGGTATATCTAATAGTGAGAACAGATCACACATGAATGGGATTATTTCCTGCTGTGTCCCACGTGTGAGAGAGGGTAACATCTGCCAATGTTTTGGACTGAACCTCCTGATATTGTTCATGTGCAAAAACAGCTAAAAACAGGACTCAGTATTTGGAGTAGACAACTATGAACATTTTAATTGTTGTCACCTTAATCCTTAATCTTAAATGTTTCCACGTGTGAATTGTGGTGCAATGAAAAAAATATACTGACATCTGTGTTCTCACATTCAGATATATCTAGGTAAGTCAATATCTGACCTCCTTCGCCTGAGTCAATCATACCTTGTTGTTCCAAGTTTCACCTCCTGCAGGTCGGGCCTGGAAATAAGGCTTGGGCATCAGCAAAGGCACCGGTTTGGGTGACAGGGCTCGGGTTGATGGCGGTTCAGAGGAGCGAGAGCGTATCTGAGACCGCTGGTGTGAGGACGGTTCTTTGGGAAACTCCTCGATTCGCGCCTCAAATGTAGAAGTAAACTTTGGAGTCGGGGCAGACTGCTGGCGCAGATACCTCATGGGCCCATTGAAGTCAGAATCGAAAGGGTCTGGTGTCGTGGGAGAGGCTGACAGGGAGAGGGAGAGCGGGAAAGGTGAGGTGGGGAAGGAGGGGTCAGCGGATATGCTGCGGTCCAACAACTTTGGCAGCTGCAGGCGTTCGAGGACTGTTTCGCTTATGGAGAAACGCTGGGCGTAACGTTGGAGAATGGCAGTCGCCTCCTCAGGAGTTTTGGCTTTCTTGTATGCCTGCCGTAGATCCTCCTCACGACGCTCCCTTAGAAAGAAGAGAAAGCATAGCAGAGGTAAAGCAGTTGATATAACAATTATTTGAACCTACTCTTGCTTTAGCCAAGCTTTGTCTAAAAAGACAGATACAGAAATCAGTTGTAATTGCTACCAAAGGCTGATTGGTTGCTGTCAAACTCAAGAGACCTTTTTTTTTTCTTCACTGCAAAAGATCAGTTTCTTCTAGTCATTTCACAATCACTCACACAATCTGCTCTTCCTTTTAATTTCTGAAGGAGACCTATTTAAAGTGAACTCCAGGAGGAGCTGCATTCACCTCTGTGCCCGCTGACAGCAATGACAGAGGACATATAATTCTCTTCTCTGAGAATGACCCAGTTTTTCTTTACTTCTGATATCATACTGAGCAAAGAGCTATTGGCTTTCCTGTGGTATACTCATTAAAGCAGTTCTCAGTAGGTTGTCGTGGATGTAACTTACTTGTCCTCTACTATCTCCCTATAGGTCTTGATGCTTCTTCTCCTCTGAGAGGTATAAGTGTCTCCTGACATCAGGCGCTCCATCATCTTCCTTTCCTCCTCCTTTTTGATCAGATCCTGGGAAATACTCCTCCTCCGACTTTTCCATCGGGCCAGGTCCTGACACCCATACAGACAGATTCAAAGTATGTCCTGGTTCAGCAGCACTTTGAGCTCCCTGTTATTTTACTGGGGCACAGCTAAAATGACTTTAGAAGACGCTTGTATAACAGGCCACAGGCAGTAAAACCATAGCAGTTAAAAAGGAATAATGAAAGTAATGCAAAGATGTAACAAACTGCATACAAATAAATGTCAGTCCCATAAAACAAAGACCGAAAGATACAGAGTGAGCGACCTAATGTCTGAGAAACTCACATCCTGCCAGTGGTCCTCCTCTTCCTTCATTTTGTTGTACTGGTTATGCATCCGCTCATGACGCACCTGACTGTGCGGCTGTAACGTGGCTTCTTCCTCACCACGCATGTCGATCATACTCACACTCCTGCAGGCAAGGGGAAAAAACAAGCAGTAATTATTTAAATCAAACTGGGCTTATTAGTTATACTACTAGTGATTCTATAGTACATGATGTACTACTACTGTAATGGTGTTTTCATTTTGTCACTGGAACACAATATAAAAAAAAAAAAACTGCTTTAACATATTCTATACTTTCAATGCAACTTTGAAGAAGTAACATGTTTAATGTTGAATAAAAGCTACTTTTGACTGCTCACTTAATCATAAGATGTCACCATAGCAAGTAGGTCTACATGTTTGATCTGGCAGATTTCTTTTTACACCAGATGCCCTTCCTGAAGCAACCCAAAAGGGATTTCTCCCTCTTCCCGTAAAACTGGGATTTTTCTTTGCTTATAAGGAGAGTGTGTAATCCACTATACTACTGGAGCCACTGAAATGGTTAATGTCAAATAAACACAGAAAATTAGCTTTACCATGTATACCATGGAACAGTCCAAACAGAATGTATCAAACAAACCACATCGTTCAAAAACTACGTCAATTTATCATAATGAGGAAAAGGTAAATAAACTGGTCCCAGTGTCTCAGAGAGATACCAAAAATAAAATCATTGTTCCATGGAAACATGTTTTTAAAGGAAACTTCATGCTTGCTTAGTAAGCAGAACTAAGATTTTATCCAGCCCATTGTTCCCTCGGAAGATCAAACAAAGATTTCTGCGTCTTTGCTCTTTGGATGGATTCGATATGTTTCAAAACACATTTAAATACATTTAATATCAGTTTCAATCTGAGTTCATCAGATGCAACAATCAGTATGATCTTCATACAATCATTGACTCATTAAAGGCAGTTTACATTTCTCTTTACATTTGTTCTGCAATGGCGAAACAGTTTTACATTACAGATGAGACAGAAAGTACAGCTTTATTGTTAGAGGCATGCAGCAACAATGCATGTTGATCACAGAATTAGAAAGCCTAAGAGCAATGACAACTGTCTTAACTATGTGAATATAGCACCTGTCTATTTTTAGTACTTTTATGTGCTGGCAACAGGTAATTTTCAAAGGTATCGCTTGGCTTACAGTCATAAGTTACAAAAGAGTGGCACTTAGATGGTACTCACTCACAAATGCTTTTTGGTTCTCACTGAGCAGTGTGTGCATTAAAGAACATTGCAGCAGTACAGTATTTTCACACCAAGGGGCAACTGCACTTAAGCAATCCCCTGTCATCATGCTGCACTTTTAGCTGTTGTGTATGGGATTAAAGGGACTGGTTGTTGGCAGGCTGGTAGAAATGGCTGCTTTACATGACACATGCAGCTGGCTCGCAGAAGCACTGAGGATGAGTTTAGCAAGTCCTCTCCACATCCTTGGCAGCAGGCACGTTGAATAAATTTGAGAGGAATGGATTGTTGCCAGGCAAAGGCAAAAAAGCACTAGGTTTATTGAAGCCATATTTTCCATGATAAGCCTAAGAGCCAGGGACACTGTTTGACACTGTTGAAGCACACAGCCAAAAATGTCCACCACAAATCATTTAACTGCAAGCAGGAAAATCTGCTTATTTGTGAGACATTTATGTTTTCCATGCAGAAAAAAGTCGTCACATAAGATCGCCTTGTAACAAATGCTGTCATACATCAGCACCGACTGGCTGCACTGACTCCCACTAATACCTCTACGAAAACAGAAATCAGATAAATTACTGTCATTGCAGAAAGCATTTTGGTTCCATTCCACATTTCTGTAGACTATGTGGTGTTTAACATGTCATGTCAAAATTGCCCCAAAAGATGAATTAAAGGAATGATTTATGACATTAGGGTATCAATTCCAGTAAAGTTTGAGGTTCTATGGGCCACTTCACATGATCCATACCCTGGTAAGAGCATATTATGGTTAAATGACAGCATAATGCAGCATTTTTTTTCAACACAAGATTGTCAATATGAAATTAATAAAGGAAAAAATAGAACTTTTATAAATATAAATTGCTGTCAGTGGCGACATTTTTCTAAATTCCTTCAATTTCTGGCAGATTTCCCCACTTCCCTGACCTATTTCCAACAATGAACAAATGATTTAATGACTTATTGAGCCAGCTCTATTTTGTACTGCAGAGCAATGCCAGGCAGCTGAGCCTGTGAGGGGTAAAAAGACAACTTACTGCGGATCATCTGACACACAATCTGTGTGGCTGAATCTACAGAAGTCAGAAAGCATGGAGGGAAAACACAATCACAAATGAACACAACACTCTGAAGAGAGAAACATCTCATCCACGCGTGCAAATATTAAAAAGCCATGTTTGCAGCTGATAATGAGTTAGTTTGTGACTACGCACCAGCTTAATTTAATTACTAATGCTTGAAACAAATATGTGTGGTGATCTTTGGTTGTGTTAGCTCCTAGGTTAAATGACAAACCTCAAGCCAGACACAAGGGGGCAGTCTTATCCAGAACACAAATTTACTGCAGCACTAAAAGCACTGCTGGCATAAAATAAAAATAATTTTAAAAAACACATTATATGGCCATGATCTTAGAATGCAGTTGACACTAAACTATTGAAAAAAGAAAGAAAGAAAAAAGGAAATGCATGTTTTATTAGACAGCACAAGGGTAACATCAAGGATGCAGCTGTCTTTGTGTCTGTGACCACCACTTGTAGGTTTGGCCTTAACCACAAAGGTCTTCATACAGAGCTGTCTCTGTGATGTTGGAGGGGTGTGAGAGACAGTGTGGCCTGTGGTTTGAATCTCACAAGATGGGAAAAAAAAGACTAAATCAAGACCAGGCAGATTGTTTGCTAAAAATGGTATTTGTCATATGGTATGTCCTAGTAAAACATCTATTTGCCATATGTTTTGGGGTAGATAGATGTGTGGCTGGGAATATGCTTTAAAGTCAGCTTTACTATAGAATTTCATTGGCACACTTTGAACTATCACTGTGTGATTGCCAATCTAGATTTGGATTCAAAGATATAGACTGAAGAATTACTCATCGATTTTGGTTCAAACTGGATCAAATTTACTTCAGAATGCAAGTTGTTTCCTAATTTGAAATCCCTGAACAGCTCAAAAGCTGCCAACTAAAGTCATGCACAGTTAATCAAAAAGCACATTCTCAAATGTTTCTACTTTCACAAATTAATCAGTCACAAAAAAGCAAGGATAAGAGAAAAAGTCAACTTTTCAGACTTTCCATGCAGCCCTTTTCAACAACAGATTTTAGCTGGCACTATCAATTTGCCTTCATGTAAAACAGGTAAAAAATGTCATGCAGTCTTCAGATAGTGACATTCATCATCCACAGAGAAGCACTGCAGTCTCACGTCAAGATCACATGCTGATATAGAAAATTCAAAGGGATCATGGAAATAGAAGATCCCTTCACTTTGAAGTGAATTAAGCCGTTTTAGCTTAATGCAGCAAAGTTTCATTAAATAACAGTGTAGCTGTTGGAGTGAGCTCACTTTGCTGGAAGACTGCTGTCCACCCAAGACGTGCCTTCATCCATTTCAGTCTGTGGCTTTCCCTTCTGCCGGCACGTATCAGTCGTTTCTGTTGATGCGGTTGCCATGGCAGTGGGCACAGGAAGGAAGCTAGACGGACTCAGGGTGACGATACATTTGGGTGAGGTCGGTATTTGACAAGCCTGTTTATCATCTCCTTTTGCATCTGCAGCTACCAGAGAACCAGGAACTCCTTTCCTTATTGCGACATCCTCCTGGTGTGTCACAGGTGAATGCTTCCCAGCTGTGTTGATGGGGCTCGTTTGAAACACGGAGGCGGCCGTGGCATTTGCTGCTAGGGTCGACGAATGGTGGAAGAATTCCTCTGAGCACGAGCGAGCTGGAGTACTGCAGAAAGCAAAGCAAACTAAACCGTTTTGCTGCCTGGTTATTATCCTACATCATAAGACAGCATTCCTCTGGAGAAGCCTAGTTTTTTTTAAAGACATAAATCTATGAAAATAGCGCATGGTCACAAATTCCTTCAGAGCAGACAAAGTCAAAGCAAAATTCACAAAACAGTCTGCTGTTTGTCATCCTGTGATGAACAGCTACTTTCTGGGAGGCTTATTATTGGACTGTAAATTCCCAGAATACATGGTAGGGAGGGAGAGACTGGCCAGCTGCCGGCAGTGAAAAGGCCAGGCTTCAGTCCCAGCCTGCTCAGGGTCAGGGAAGGAAGAAGGCCTCATTTCCTTACATCCTGAGGGTGGGTCGAATGTTCATGTTCTCTGTGAATGTTTGTTTGTGTGTGGACACATACAGTACATTCTTGTGTGCATCCATATTATATATACATATATGTGTATATTTCTGTGTGTCCATGTTTCAGTTGTGCATGCAGCTTTGCTCCTAGCATATGATTGCAGATTTGATAGAAATATATTGTGATATAACTGGAAAGCAACCACTTGGTTCTTTTGTTCTCCCTTTCACTTGATCAAAATTTATGTTTGAT
This sequence comes from Rhamphochromis longiceps, assembly GCF_057381845.1. NCBI lineage: Eukaryota > Metazoa > Chordata > Actinopteri > Cichliformes > Cichlidae > Rhamphochromis > Rhamphochromis longiceps. The sequence continues at coordinate 7,687,705 of NC_140558.1, forward strand.
TGAAAAAAATCTAGAGAACAACAGATTTCTGATACTTTAGATGTCAAACAGATTTGGTCATTACTGCAACTACAAAAACAGCTAAAAAAAACATGGCACTGGGTATCTGCTCTACTCAACTAATTGAGTGAAACAGCAAAAGCTCTTAAAAAGGATGTGTCAACATTGCAAAAACCAATTAGCTGAAATTGAAAAAAAATTCTAGCCTTGGCTTTATTCAGGAAATATGCAAGATGGGGAAATCCATATAAAATATCCTACAAATCCCCTTTGTCTCGGACAACCATCCGATTTCTATTGAGGATTCACTCCCTTAACATTCTCAATATTCAATCAATGTCACAACATCTGTGCCAGAAGACAATGCTGGAAACTGGAGGCATGACTCTCCAACAGCACTGTGAACGAAACGTCGGTTTGACTAGGAAATAACACCGGATAAGGCCGGACTGCGAAATTACATAAGAGACCTAAACTAACATTTTTCAAGGAGCACTGCAATCACATTGGATTTGTGTGAGCTGTAAAATATACAATGGCATTGTTCTTTGACAGCTCATAATCCTCACCTTGTTTCCTGACACCAAATGTATAATTTGAGACTTTGGGCTGTCCTGCTGCGTACAGACTTTCTGAAATATATAAGCAAAAGGCTGCAAGTGCATTACAGTCTGAAACTGGTTTAAATAAGATGTGACCCTCTTGCTAACTTACTGTTACCCAAGACTGGATAAAAGGAGCAGTGGAAAAGATGATCTGATAAAAGCAATGCCAAAAAGAAAAATTAAACATCAGCTGGAAAAGTTTTCTACCATGGAAACTGTCTTGAAGAAAACAGTTCTTAGAGATGTTTGTTGAGTATCGTGACTATCACAAACATTGGTTTTGGACAGGTACGCTACAGCTGAAATAAGCAAGATCAATTTTTCAGTGTTTTCTGTGGCATTCAAGAGGATTAGAGTCAAATATATCAAAACTTGCACATGAAACACGGCAAAATACCACTTGATGTAGAATAAGTTAACCTTTTAAAAAACAAAAGTTCAGCTGAAATATTACTGCTGACTCTACTCATGACCAACAATAATAAAGATCTCTACACACTGAGCACTAAACTCTTCTATCATGGACTTGCAAAGTTTCTTCCTGCAAAAACCAATTGTTGGCATTCACCAGGAGGTTTTAGGCAGAGCCAAAAGAAAAATCATCAGTATTGAAAAAACAATTTCAATTTTGCTCATTTGGTGATTGATTTTCCAAACATAGCAGGAATAACTGTCAATCAAATGGTCAGATTTTTACAGAAAACGTATACATTTCTATCAAATCTGTCAGAAAATCCATACCATCCATAACGTTATTGCACTACCACCCAAAATGCCTATTCTAACCCCAAACAACTCCAAATACTGTTTATATATTATTATCAAACTGGAGTGTAGAATAACAACATGCTATTAGTTTTTCATTTACCTTGGAGCTGTTAGCTTAAAGCAGATATGGATAGTGGTGTGGTAATTTTACTTTATTTACTTTTCTGACCTCCCCCCCACCTTAGCTGTGACACTGCACAGAGCTCTCTGCAGCCACCTAAAAACTTTACACATATAAAATAAATTTTTGCTTAAAAATCAGAGAAACAATGTGTAAAAGCACAAAAATAAACTTGACGGGTTAAATTAAAAAAACAAAAACATAAAAAATAGTAATTACAAAAAGGAATGGGGATGTTGATATCTGGTATTGAGAAAATATGAGTGAAGGTTAAAACCTTTGCTCAGAGGTGACCATCAGATGAATTACAGTCTCTCTTGGGGGCTCTGCTTGGGGCTGGGGGAGACTACTGGGCAGAGGCTCACTTCTCCTTCTTTTGCCTGCTGTATGGATCTCAATGCAAGGCGGAGATGCAGACTGCCTCCCTTCGTGCTTGTCCTTTTTAATGTGGTTCTCCTTTTGAATCTGTGTACAGGGTTTAAGGGGCAGGGTGGGGGATGGACTAGGGGATTCTCCAGGAGGGATTTCTAAGCTACAGACCTCATTTAGACTGAGGCATCACCCATTCATGCAACACACACACAGGACAGGAATACGTAATCACATTGGGAGTAAAATTAGTCACATGAGGATAATCACAACATGATGGTCATAAGACATGAAGCACAAACAGATGTAGGGAGGGTTGGGGAAAGAACGAGTGAAGGACACACCATGACATAAAATAATAAGAGGTGAAGTAAAGAGATGGAGAAGGAGGGAAAGAGGAAAAGAATAAATGCAAAATCAATATGTGAGCTTTGATGGATGAAAAAAATAGGGAAATAACCAATTGGGTAGCAAAACTTTTGCGAGATCCCGAGTTTGTTTTGCGAGATCTCGCAAAAGTCCGTCTTAATTTTTTTTTCCTCCCATGTCCCCTGCGGGGCTCCGTACTAAACACCAAACTCAATCTAGTCAATAGCAAACAAGCAACATCGGAAGCTACAAGAGACAATCAAAGCACATCAAGGAATCTGCTGAGCAAGCAGAAATCTGAAACTTGTGATGAAATTTGTATGGTGTCATGCCAGACTATTTCAAAAAGACCTTTTGTTTTAAATCTGCTTCAGACATTTGCTTCAGTCAGAATTAGAGCCAATGAAAACCCACATCTGGCCTCTATTAGCCACTCACATCTGTACAATACTAGAAAAATAATCAAAAGCTGAGAGGTTTTATTACAGACATATGCAATTTGACATAACACCTAATCTTGCCAATTACTGTAAAAAAAACTCAAACAAACAAACCCCCCCTAAACATCACTCACACACAAAACATTTTAAAACATTGAAAAATCTCCAACAGCTGATTTGTTTTATCAGTTCTGTATTAAAGTAATTACTTTAAATTATTTCATGGTCTACATCCATATCTACTAATCTCAGCCATCATCTTCAGGCTTATTAACAGGATTTCTGGGCAGTCAAACTTCTTCCATCAGCACCATGAACTGTGCGCTTTCAGCCAGAACTTTTTAAACAAGCTTTAAAAGGGTTTATCTGCACCAATCAGTGTCAAGCCACAGTGGTGTAACATGTACCCCTGATAATCTGTTCATTAAGCTATTAAACTTCTTTGTTTCTTATTTTGGATTGTGCCCAACTTAACAACAATTGTATATATCGACACACAAACAACAGACACCTTTTAGTATTCCATACATATAATATTATATGATATTTTCAGTTAGGCTAAACTAAATGCCTTTTTGATAGCCAAGTCACAAGAGCACTCTCTAGTGTTACACCTACCTAAGAGGTCTGTCACCCCCTACAGGTGAAGTGGCGGTACTCCAGCTCTTGCGTCCTCCCTCCTCTTTGTCGTTGCTCTTTTTGCGTAGTGGCGTTGGCAGATATCCACTCTGGTTGCTCTTGTTGGGCAGGTACTGGTTAAAGGGTACGGCGGTTCGTGGCTCGCTGACAGACGTCCGTCGTGCCAACATGTCATCCTTACGAACGTCTGGCATCTTCCGGTGAGGAGCGCCGTCAGACTCCGAGTCGCTGCCACGGCCTAATGAGACGAACAGAAGTGTTCACTGGCACCAGAGGACACATTTTTCATCAAAATTGTATTTTTTAACCCATATGGAAGAAACAGACTATACTACATGTTATATATGCACTGTGTGTCTTTAGAGACTACACAGCGATGTCTCTCAAAAAGTATTTTGCATGAGAAAAACATAACCACTTTTTTTGCATTGGTCATGGTATGATGCTGTACATCTTGATATGATATGACAGAAACACTGATTAAAAGTTCTGAAATTAAGCAAAATGGCAGGAACAATGCTACCTGCTAATACTGATTTCCTTTACCTCAATGCTAAGAAAAAATAAGCTAAAAACAACAAAACTCAAAGTGTGATAGAAGTAATCAGAAACTCAGATATACTCTACAAAGCACCCAGTTCTCAGCCCATTTACACTTGTGACAAATCATGTAAACACAAGTATGTGTTATATTAAAGCCCCTTTTCAATCGCAATGTGTTCAAAAAACGATAAAAAACGACTTCATTTTAAGTATCCTACACAGCAAGAAAACTGTATCTTGCTGAGTCATTGCAAGAGAGAGACAGAGGGAGAACAAGAGGGAGACATAAGAGATTAAACCCAAAAATAAGATCAGAGGAAAAACTGTTGATTGAGGAGTCTCGTGGCAGAAAGCCCAGATTTATTTCTTTAAACCTTCATATACGCATAACAAAATTACAGTGGTCTAATAGTGTTATTAGACCACTGTGCATTCTTGCCACAGAGCATAAATCAGATGCAAGCCCGTTTTTATGAAACAAAGCAGGTGACATAAATCATCACTAAATTTGCATTGTGCAGCTTGTGCTGACTAAATATTAGCACGCAGTTAGACACGGAGTAAATTCTTCCTGTGTGAATCAGATTTTAAACATAATGTTAGCTTTGTAATATCAGTGGTAACACCTGGCTTTGCAGAAGTTTATTGCTTAAGGACTTTCCCTACTTGGGGTCCTAAATTCCTCTGTGCGATGGCCCACTGTGATCCTCTAAAAACATATAGAAGAAAGAAATGAAACTCAGTCTCATTCAGCAGGTCACATGTTTATAGTTCCAGTGATTTACTGAAGATATACCAGTCACATCCACGATTACTTGGCAATGTTTTGCAAACCAAAGCCTAGATATGTTAAAACCCGCAGCAAACAGATAACTGCAGCCTTGCTTTATTCAAGGTCGCTAAAAATTCCTCTCAAAGATGTTCAGCACATGTGCTACTGTCCCCTCCCTTTGAGTGCATGTGTACTCAGACTATGACCTATAAATTTATGACTCAATGTATATATATTCAGAGTACAAACCAAGAATTTTAACCAGATCTAAGTCATAAAATCTTCCCTTAGTTTTGTGGACATACACGTGGAAGCAGCTGTCACATTTGAACTTGTGAAAAGCTTCTTTTTCTATCAAAAGGCTTTTTATGTGGTTTCAAAGATTGACAGATCAAGGTCCAAAAAAAGACTTCGAGAAATCTGCACTTCTAACAACGAAGGGTTCAATTATGGCTCTTAACCCATGCAATGGAAACATGAGGGACTCTGCCATCCAAGTCGATCCATCTTTAAGGAACAACATATGTTTTTTACAGGATGATGTGCTCCCTCTGCACACATGGTAATAGTGAAGCTTGAGAGAAAATGTATCATGGGTCAGGTCCATAGTGTACCAAGATTTTAGAAAAATACAGTGACATCAATAGTCATCATCATCATCATCATCTAGTTATACTGCATTACGAAAGAAAAAGTTACAAAGTGTAGTTCAATAATGATCACAGTAACTGAAAAGTTGTAACGAATGTCCAAAACACCAAGTATGAAAAGACAAAATGTAAGAACAATGTGAGAAATAATTAATTCAACAATGTGTTGCTAACTACAAATACGTAGCATTTATTATAACTGTACAATGCAAAAAGAAAAACTGGAAGAAATAACACAAATGTACTACTATTAATACCAATAGTAGTAAATAAGTAACTAATACGTAGTATGTATTATTTCCAGTGCATGGAAGCACATCAGTTGCTGATGAAAGTGCATCATCATTAAGACATCCAATGAATGTGAACAAACGTCAGCTTTGTTATATTCATCTGTGAGTCCGCTATTGTCTGAGTGACTTTTATCATCAGATGGTGAGTGCGAGTGTCCATGCGGGTGTCTGTGCACATGCTTGTTTTTCTGACCACTCGAATGTGATCAGAAACACTGACCACATACACCGTACACTGCTGAGACTTTACATTATAATGCACCAACTATCCAGACATCCGAGGCACAAGCCTTCAAGGGAACTTCAAAGAAGAACAACAGGAATGACTACTGAGCTGCCGGGTCCCCAGCTATACGTGTCCGTACAAGCGTTAGTTACACTCTACATTTTAGTTTACAAAATTAACAGTTGTTGCCTTTATATAAGATCATTTTCACTTCTATGCAAACTAAAATTAAAACAAATTAAAAAAAGATTCCAAGTTTGAATACAGATAATATCATTCTTACAATCGTAAACTGTTTATGTGGCAGTACGAGAAAAAAAAGCTATGCTTTCAGTTTATGATGATTTTTCATTGATTATGTATGAAGCCAGGAGTCTGAAAACATATAGTTTTCAGACACTTTGGAGAGATATTTTCTACAAGACCTTTAAAACTATCTCAATTACATCATTCAATCATTCTTTCAAACGGCTTTTGACTGGCAGTGGGCGCTGCCCTGTAAACAGAGAAAGTGAGAAGGACAATTTTACTATAGAAGCCCACAAAAGTGCCTCATTTATCCAAACCGTATCCATCTCCACACATAGCCCAAACAAAAGGGCATTGCCAATATTGAATTTCTCGATTGAATCAAAGTTCCTAATTTCTGTCAGGGTGAAGTCAGTTTTCAGTGCTGAACAGAGAAAGGGCTTTGTCTAAAGGTCAGGGCAGGGAAAACCTGCTGGAGTCAAGTTTGTATGGATGTTAACAAAAGGATTCTTTTTTAACCCAGGGGGCTAGATGTACTCAAAGCCCCCTGGGTTAAAAATATCTAGTTTGTACCTGTGGGTCTCATTTGATCACTGATATTTTGATAACCAGGAATAATAAATATCACAAGATTGTGATGTTAAATATGTAGCTTTTGAAAGCATGTATGCATCACAAAGTGCTTCTGAAATAAAATAAACTTATCAAAACTTAAAAGGAAATTCCACCACAGGTAGCGGTATGCTAAACTTCAATCTGCCTCCTCAGTTCATCAGCTATCAACTCTCTTCGTTCTTTTCAATCTTTGGATGATATGTAGGTGTCAGCAGGTTGACAGTGTGACTAATCAGCTGTGAGTTACATGTGTCGGTGGAAAAATTGATTAGGTAATGCTTCTGTAGTATAAACAAGAGAGGTTGAAAGAATGTTTGTGGCAGCTTTTTTCGAGGCTATTTTTAAGAAAACAGAGCCCATTTATTCCATCAAGTTTCTTTTTGCGTAATAGTGGAATACCCTTGAAAAGCTAATTTTGGGTCACTGCCGGAAAAACTTGAGTTATTGTCAGATTTGGGGGTCGTCAGGCTGGTGTTGCTTATTGTATGTTTAATTCCCACTTCAAGCATGAAGAGAACGTAGCAGTTTCTTTTTAGGGCTCTATTAAAAGTATATAGTGACTTGTGGGAAACCCTGTATAGCGATATCTTGCCTACCTTTATTAGCAAACATGAGTAGACAGACAACAACAATAAACATTTGCCTGGTTTTCTTAACTCTTTCAAGCTGCATGTGCATGTGTGTGCATGTGGTTAACAAGATCGCTAATAAAAGGTTTTCTACCCGCCTGGCACCCCACCAAGCCTACACAGTCCATATTTTTTAATAGACAAAATGACAGCAGGCAGTGCAACCTACGTTAAACTTGAAAAAAAGGTTTAAAAAAAAAATAAAGAGAAACATGGTAAGGGGTCAACTTTCAGTAGACTGGCTAAAACTTGTTCATTGGCCCATATTTAGGATGTTTTGGATACCATCATCCTAGCACTTTTTTAAAAAAAATAGCGAATATTGCTTCTACAACCAAAAATGAAAGCTACTTATCTACAACAATAAAGTAAACACTTAAAAAAAAAACAACAAAAAAAAAAACCACAGGATACATTGCGGATTTTTCCTTAAAGCACTATAGTTTGACTGTTGATGACAACAAGGGACAACAGTTTCCTTTTGCACTTCCCTCAAAACAAAAACATAATCAGACAGGATGCTTTTCCTCAGTTTTTCCCACATTCAGCACAGCAATGACAAGTACATTACACTGTGTGACGAACGCAGTAATCTTTTTTATAGTCTACCATTAAAATTTTATACCTTCAAATCCGCAAACAGTCTAGCAATTAGCAGCTTTCAATGAAAGCATGTGGCCAGTTTGGCATTATAAAATACTCATGTGAGACCAAAATGTATTTTTAACTCAATTTCTGACATCAGCCCAAAGCCACTTCAAAGGTTTTGCAGCTTATGCTGGTCTTGCAAGTGCCATGCTACCATGTCGGATGTCTTAAACTGCACATATACAGTAGTAAGCATTTTTCGTAATAAACAACAAAGCAATGTAAACACGTTGAGGGAAATCTAGAGACAAAGACAGAAATTAATGTGACAAATTTAAAAGTATACATATTTAATCTCTATTTGATGCCTTCCAAATAATTACAAAGACCATATTTTTACATATATACATACATTATATGTAACAATATCTTCTGTTCTCAAAACCAAGAGCTGTTAGTTTCATAATCCTTGACATACCAGTCAAGTGTCAGATCAAAACCACTGAAAGCTCCTTCATGAAACCACAACTCTTCCTCTTCTTTGTCTCACATACTGTATAGAGATAGGTCATACCTTCCTTAGTCTTTGGTGCTGTCACTCATCTGAGTGCACACTTAAAGAAACGCATCAAAAAGCCGTAACTAAGGACAAAAGGTTCAAACATCAAGCACAGAGATACTTTTGTGCAGATGTCAATGGTATGAGGAATGGTACAAACACCTTAAGACTGCGAGCTGGGACAAGTATGATAGCTGAGACTATTTTCATTCATACTAGATTTAATTAGATAAGCAACAGAGTTAATAAAGAAATAGAGTTATAAAATAAATCTACTGCATTGTGCATTTTTAGGGGAATTAAGGACTAAGATTTCATAGAGCTTTCCCTGAATAAGCAGGGTTTAAGTGTTTCACTGTTTAAACTACAGCTTAAAGTCTCCCTGCTTACTTCTTCATAAGGACAGGCTCTAATTTGTACTGTAACAAGAAGTACTTTTCAAAATTTCTAAACAAAAAGAAAGGACAAAACAGAAGCTGTGTGGCTGTTGCTGCCTTGCCAACTTCATCTTTTCATAAATTTTGAATTTTCCCTTCCAAAAAGATGAATAAATGAAATGCCTTTGGTTTTACATCACCTGCTTGTTGGAGCATATGTTAATATTACATAACTGAAATGTGTTTGAAACCAAACCAAATGTGGACAGATTTGTTATTGAAACTAGACTCTAGGATGTTTTCTGACACTGCAGATTGACGTCAGATAAGGTGAAGAACACAGAGAGCTTTAATACGGTGCGATTGTAGCCCTTGGTCTAAGAGAGGTAACAGACACTGGAACTGAGCCCAGCCACTACTGAATTCCTTTTACAATGTACATTACCTTGGCTTAAATATAACAAGAGCCATAAATTGACTTCAAAACAGTACAGAGATTATTCATGTTATTCTCTCAAACAGCCTTTGACTTGAACTGGGCGTTGTCCTGCAAAAACACAGCCAGAACAACAAGCCTTCATACAGTAGCATTCAAAGCACAATAAACCTCATTTATCTATATGTTGCATCTGTGCACCTTGCCCAACCTGCACAAAGACTTACTTCTCACTCACAGGAAAAACAGCTATAGCTAAAACAACACAATGGCTACTGAACATATTTAACCTGCAAATTGTGATTTAAAGGGTGGCCATTGTAACCAGTCTTTCACAGTCAACTAAAACTAGCAGTTCAGTGTGAATCGAAGAGTGTATAGACTAAATTTTTTTCCTACCATCACTGCTGCCGCGGGCGACCAGGACGTCTGGTGACGGGGTTTGTCTTGAGCGTGATCCGAAGGAGTCCAGGCTGTCGAATGAATCCTCGCGCCCGTGGCGTGGCGGAGAGAGAGAGTCGCTGCGCTCAGAGTCCCAGCAGTCAATGTAGCCACTGTCCCGGATGCTGCGTTTAGGGCTCTCTGCCTCTTCTGTCTCCTGAGAATGCATACACACATTTTACAAAATGCATGAGCACAAAAAAAAGAGTGATAACAAATGGTGGAGAGTAATGAAAGTAATCAAACACCCTAAAATGAATTAGGAATTTTCGCTGCATATTCCATAAGTCGTCACTGAAGTCCCCCAAACTTGTGTTGTTTGGCCTTTGTGTCCACTACAGCTGTCATGCTGCAAGTCTCCACTCTGCCCACATCTATTTTTCCAATAACCTCTCTCTTCTTCTACCTACATCACTCTTCATCATTTTCTCTTCACCTTAGTGACCCCTCCCTTTCTCTGTCCACAGCTTTAATGTGTTGTTGCAGCTAATGGAAGGTGGGGAAAGGCCTTTCCTGTCTACCAAAAGACTTCCTGCCCATGACCCCTCTACCATCTGTTATGCAACTCCCAAACTCTCCTAAATGTCTTTGTTATGCTTATAAAACAGGCTCTACAGCAGCAGAAGTCATGTGTGATTTGTTTCTTTCACTTTTACACAATTTAAACCAATATATTATAACTTATATACCACTATACCAGTTAAGTAAGAAAATATGCATCTCCCTCGTAACTCACCCTTTAAAACAAGCACTTAAACTAAGTTTTTTACAAAAAGTAAATAAGAGCGCAGCTGAGCTCACATTTACCTGCTTAGTGCTTTTCAATCATCAGTTTTGGTAAGGTCCAGCTTCCATTTAGTAACTGTTGGAAGTGTGGCGGGAAGTGAATAGTCACTCTGGAATTTCATGCACCTGCACATGATGAGCTTTCCTTCATTTTATCAAAGTTTTTTTTGCTTTGTGGAATTATGGCTTTGTGTTGTCCGTCTGCAACGTGTGAACATCTGGGAAAGTATTTTTGCTGAATTGGCAGCAATTTCCCAGTTTTACAGAATAGCAAAAGGACGTCACATAGTGGAATAAATTGCACAGAACTGACATCATGGCTACGAATGACGGTCACAGAGGGTGTATGCATGTATGTGTCTTGAGGGTTTGCCATTTCTAACTTTTCTCCTTTTTCTTGGGTCATTAAAAAGGTAAAAGGTAGGTTAAATTCAATTTTCTTGACTGGAACTCGGGTGAAAGGTGTTTTCTCAGAAATGTTAGTACAGCGAACAAACACACATTTTCTGAATCTCAGTTCCAAAATAAGTGATTCTGCAGAAGCTGTGTGTCATGCCTCAGGTCACTTTGGCTGTAGAAATGAATTACTGCAGGGATCAAATATTTAATATAGCATATGGTCTCCCTACCTATTACACTTGATAGCTCTGGTTACTAAGAGAGACATAATGGGGGGGAAAAGCAAGTGCTGACTATATTATCCATGTACTTGAGATTTCCATTATATTTTTATCGCTGGCATAAACATGAGCTATCCAACCTTTCGCATCTGTGACAGCAGGCCCTCAAACTCTTTCAGGTCCAACGTGGGCCCGTTGTAGGATGTACAGCTATTGGCAGCACGACCCAACCAGTAGATAGTAATTAAAACCTGAAGAAAAGAAGAAATGCAGACAAAAATCATGAAAAAATATCAGCTGATCTTTCCAATAAAAGAAAAGCATGAAACAAATTAACCTTTTAAAACTAAAGAGCTACTTGATCACATTTCAATACCAACTCAAAGCACTCTGTCTTAATTCCAGTCGGCCTTACATCACCTTAAACAAATTGTACAGTCCAACAATATTAAACTTATTAATTTAGAAAAATAACATTAAAAATTAGTTTTCAAATCCTAATCGTCACTAGCAGAGAAAAAGCAGTCTGGGCAGCAGCCTCACAGGCCACTGGCATCCCAAGTCTTCAAAATGATAACCTGGATTCACACTGTTCATTAGCCTGTCAACTCAAAATATGCTACACGGGTGTATCTCTGGTATGTTCATGCAGCAAAGCAGTCAAATAGCTATAAATAATATTGGATGCATTGAAGGAAAAAGAAAAAAACAAAGAAAAAACTACAACAAAACACCCACTCTCTTGCTTTCACTTTTCCCTTTTTTGTAAAACAGTGCCAGCTAGTTTCCTGGTAATTGCAGCCCAGCCTCTTCCAAAGAAGTGATAAGTTAGCAAACGCAGCTGGAAGAAACACAACAACACTGAGGCACTGTTCAGACACCGAAACTGGTCACAGGCACTTCTCTTGCTGACATATAGCCACCTTTCTGTGGTCACAGTGATTTATAATTGCCTGTTAGCTAGCTTAGTGCTGAGTATATCAGTTACCCGGTCATTCTTAACTCTCTGAAACACATTAACAGCAGCTGAATGAGCAGCTGAAAGAGCCTCTACTTTTGTTTTGGCACCACTGGTTGTAACAAATGCCCCAACGTAACTGACTGTGGTTGAGGAACCAACGAACTGAAGTTCTTTTGTCAGCTAAATGTCTAAAATGTAAAATTTACACACCGACTCCAGCCAAAGGGAAATCACACAGAGCTGCACCTTTAACACTGTTGGCAAAGAGCTCCCAGCTATATTTACTGTGTCCATGTCAACGAGCTGTCCACAGGGAGCGCTTTGATAAGAAAGCTCAGCAAGGCTTAATGTGTTTATTTCAGTCATACTGTCAGTGTAAACAACTTCTGCCATTCAAGCGCAGTTGGAGGGAGTGCAAAAGAACCAGTCTGCTGATCAGAATAAGCACAAAGCTAAATGAGACCTTTTATGTGAAGCTGTGTTGGACGATGAAGATAAGTTAAACTTTTAGCCTTATTAAAGGGTGAAACATGATTGAGCTGCAACTGGGGACAGTTCCATCGATCAGTCATTGACTCTAACTATTATACAATTTTAGTTTCATAAGCCATATTTTCAGAACCACATGAGATTTTTTATCTAATATCCTGACACTACAGAGGTGAAGCTGTGACAACACAGCTGCTGAGGTTTAGCTTCATTAGCTGCATACTGCAGCTCTCTCAGCAGCAGAATATGGAGTTTCTGTGTCACCACAATAGCAGATTCATGCCAACTCCCACTGGAACTGGGTCAGCACCAAATGTGTTTCACTTGCTTACTATTGTGCTGTAAACACACCCTTATCAATCCCAAACTCCACAATCACATTCCAAAACTCTGTCTGTATGATTTACACATGCAGCACTAAACCAACCAATACTTAACGAAGAGCATTCTTAAAGAATTTCAAAGGCAAACTTTAAGTACATGTCAGCGGAGTTTCGACAGTCAGGAATGAAAATAAACGACGTGACAGCAGAATAATGCATAGCGTCACACATGCTTTGCCTTGTCAATTTCAGCAGCTGCCTGTCAGTGCACACGTGGACAGACCTGTCAAGGAAGTTCCACTGGAAACCAACATTCACCTTTTTGGTTCATGTGCAAACACACTTAAAGTCACACACTGCAGGGTCATGAACGAAGCCAAAATTCCACCTATTATGTCAGGACCTCAGCACTATCCAGTGCATGCAGACATGCATACAGATACAGATTTTGTTTTGTTACCTCACAGTCATCACTATGCATAATCAGGCCTTCTTCTTCACACCTTTACCTGCTAAATAACAGTCTCATGAACACAGCAGATTCAGCAGTATCTTATCCAGGCATACCTCTTTTAAAAATGGTAACGTCCCATCTGCTGTTTGCTAAACAACACCTTTGTCATCACATCAGCAAATTCCTCTCGATGCAGTTTCGTCACCACTCAATATTTGATGTGTTGCAGAGACAGCTGCTGTCAAATCCTAGTCCTTAGTCCTGAATCTACAGAACATCACAGCAGAAGGTTCCTTGCAAAAGTGTTGGCTGCTGGGAATATGTTAGCCATTTGCCACCGCTGCAAATGCTGGAGTCCCCCATGTTTAGTCAGCTAAATGAGCTAACAGGCCTGACCAGTGCTGCAGTTCGACACTTTAACTTGTACAGTGCACAGCAGCATCACAGAGAGAGGAGGGGAGGACAGAGACATAGCGAGAGAGAGAGAGAGAGCGCGAGTAGAACTGCTTTGACTGCAGAGTAGGCAGGGCCAGCATTGTGTGTTCTACTTCTTAAAGCGGCATTATTAGAAAAAGGATAGGAAGGTGCTGATTTGAGCAGACAGTGACTATAACGGGCTTCTAAATAATTAAAAGGCTGTAAGAGAGGCAAGAATAAAGACGCCTGAAATCAATCTAGACTCACAGAATATGTAGAAATAGTTGACTTCGAAGGTGCAAGAAAACACTAAGCAAAAAATATGAAAAACCAACATACCATCTAAAACAAACAAAGTAAGATGCATGAACAGATGCACATAAACAGGGTAAAGTGGAAAGGTAATAAAGGATAATACAGACAGAATAGAAACTAGATATTTAACACCATTTCATAGTAAGAGTTGTGTCAAGGTACTTTATGTAAAGGTAAATGCCCCACAATATAGAGAAAGAACCCCAGTGATCCAGGCCCAGGGACAAGAACGTAGAAAAGAGGAACAACTTTTTAACAGGAAAACACAGAGGTGGATCACGGATTAGTAAGAGCCATTGAAATCATGGATAGTGAAAGCAAAAAGAGAAACACAGCACCAGAATAACACTTTCTTTCCAAACATGTATTTAGCACACAAACAAATTATCCCACTGTAACCTGACAGTATCACTTACATTCTTGAGCTTTCGACTGCCGTCACTTCCCCTGGAGAATGAAACACAGAGAGAGACAGACAGAGGAGGTAGTGAGACTTCTGGTTCTATTCAGTGAAGTGCCTTACATAAAGATAACAGCAGACAACTTCAAGATGTGCCAACTCCCACATATCTATGTGAAACAGCAGAAAAAACTAAACTTTGTGAAATATAAGAATCTGCAGTGACTGTAGCCCACGCACAGAAAGCTAACATTTTGGCAAAACCTTTCGTTAACAGTCTTAGCAACTGAATAACTGCTGAAATAGAAAGGAAAGAAACACTGAAATTAAAATGGTAAGTCCAGAATTCACAAAGAGAAATACTTTTGTAGTAGATAGAAGAGACACGTGCTATAGTGGTAGCCTAGTGAGTTGACTGCCAACTGATCTCTGGGAGGTGGAGCGTCTCTAAGAGAACACCACAGCGGAGGCCACTTAGCACCACAGACGCTGCCAAAATGAAATGATGTGAATCTTGCGGATTACCACGTGAGCTATAAATGGGAAGTGGAATGAAGCAATTGTAAACCTGACTAAAATGCACTCATGTTGTAGAAATACAAATTTCTAGGCTGAGAGGTGAAAAACAAAGACAGAGAAAACAAAGGCTAAAACACAGACGCATACAAGTGTGAGACTTTGTTTTCTTAAATAGTCTCAATCACATAAAATCCACAATCTGCCTTTTCTTAAGCTGTGAAAGACACGTGAAGCCTGATGAATGGCAAAATAAAAATAAAAATCTAACAATGGATAAAATATTTTTTTTCTTTTTGATAACAAAAAGAAAAAAAAAGGCAACAAAAACATTTAAAGTATTCTTAAACTAGAGTTGATTGCAATTATGTCCTGCCACAATCTTTGTATCTGGATCAGCGCAGCATGAGAGGATCACAGGATCAATAAATTGTTAAAATTGATACTTGATTAAACATTAGCGACTTGGGAAAAGCCAGAATAGTTATTATATCTTAGTATCAAGGTCAATAAAAATAACTAATGTATATCATACCAGCATAAGGTCATTTCACAACATTTTACTTTTTTTTTTTTAAAATATCTTTATGGACAATGTATAAAAGGTCAACTTAAAAACAATTAATTATGGGAAACTCATATTTAGCTTAAATGTTACAGTTTTTTAAAATTAAGAATAATAACCTTTAATTTGGAAAAAAAAGCATAATGGATGGGAGGGATACCAGGAAACTATGTATAGCCAAGAGGTGAACACGAATTAGACTGGAATTATCTTTTGCTGGGCTGCTTATAGGCAAATGTAGAGGAGTTCAACCAGAGATGCTTGCGCACTTTTTCTTTTCATGTAGTACACTTGTTTTCATCTACAGTACATTTCCCAAGACTCCAAAGACTGCTGAACCAACCCATTTGTTTGATGTATAAATGCACACAGCAGTTTTATTTTTTTATTTGGTGCCTTCGTAAACATCTTTACGAAGGCTCTCAGCTTAACATGTCCTTATTATATATATATTGTACTTCCAGGGATTCAAAAAGAAAAGATAAACAAGGACACGAAATAGCTTATCTTGTACTTATATACAGGATTTTCTTATGTGGGGATTTCAATGTTACAGGTACAGAACACAACTATTTTATGCCATAATTCACACAACACATCCTGAGACTCTGCTTAACTTAGGCCAACTCATTCAACATGCAAGTGACACTCAAAGTTGGGCTTTGAATGGCAGCAGGTACATGAGAAACAAATAAAGGTGGAGAAGGTGAAATGAGCTTGAGAGCATGAACAGCAACCCCTCCCTCATCATCCTCTCATTCTGTCAGTTGACTAAATAAACATGGAGACAAGTACCTTTTCTCTGCTGTTAGCTAGTAAGTTCACAATCAAAGGACAAATACACATTCCACAAGGTATTAGATCATATTAAGAGGCCCAAGCTAATGTAAACAGCTCTCATATTCTTACATTTTTTTCCTGCATGTTTGTCTTTGTCGTTTAAATGACAAAATGTATTTAATGTAAAGGCTAAAAACAGATAAACTAGTAATGATATTGCTGCTTATTCTTTTCTCTTACATATGTCAAATGTATATTAAGCATGGGTATATACAGTAGTTTAATATCAAATTTGTAAAAACTGATATAAAGTAACTTATGGCTGAAAACAAACATTTGAAAAAGCCTTTACAAATTGGCTAGCTAGTTATTTCTGAAAAAATTCTCTCACGTGATTAGATTTTATAATCTGGCTTTGAAAGTCATAATTTATTATTTACACTATATTTTTTTGTTAAACATAACTACCAAGACATTTCCCTCTATTAGCTCTATGTTATGTGATGATAGTAACATTATTATTTCTGCTTATGAGTTAATGTTTATTTATTTTTGATGAAAGCTTTAAATGGTTTCCATAATTACTGCCAGTGGCATTAACTTAGCCATAATCAGTATATTTATGGATAATGCAACTGAGGTAAAGATTTAACCTGTGTTTTATATTTTACAGCATTTCAAAATTTTCTGTGAAATCCACTAGACTGCTGAACAGAAACACAGCTGTCATCTCCTCTCATCTCCACTACCTGGCAAACCATTGCTTATCCTGGAAAATGAGCCATGACCATCAACAGGAACAGTAGATATTCTATTCCTCAGCTCACAGTGCACTACAATCTGTTTGTCTGAGCCCTAGCTGTCCAAAGTTTTCTAGAAGAGTAAAGGTGTAGGAAATAACCTTCTATATGTGAGAGAGTTACATAAGCACCAGATGAAGTGCAGGGCTACTTGAACAATGAAAGCAAAGTTCAATTTTAACATGTCAATAGAAGCAATGGTGTATTGAGTAAATATGAATCCAGATTGCATCATTTTTAATATACTACTGCCTGCATGTTTTTGGAGATGCTATTAAACAATCAATGACAGAAAGAGAAAAAAAATCACCCCGTGGCATATTAGGTACAGGCTCACTATGAATGCTAATGAGTCGCCCAACTTAATTGTGTTGTTACCCAAGGCTCTATCCTGGGCCCCTGTTCTTTGTTTCGATATATACCTACATTTTTCTTTTTTACCACATCACTCAAAACCAGTTGTAAACAGTGTTATGAAAATGACACAATTATATGTCCCTCTTCATCTAACAATCTTGATTGGCAATATTAGATCTTTCTTACATTAACTAAATTATTATACTTGTAGATATGTGCACATGCTGAATCAAGAATAAATAAACAGACGCAAACAAAATAGAGATGCATTGCCCCATCTCCAAAAGCACCTTTAAAACCCTTCTGTGAATGAAACCTTGGTAATACACAGCCAGCAGACAGTGCATGCCAAAGACAGTGAAACACCCACATATTCACACAAACACATATACAGTATGAAAAGCTAGATGCAGTTGGCTTTGTTACCAAGCAACAAAGTAGGAGTCATGGTTCAGTGTGTGATGCACACCCTTGTGTTTTATTTGGACAGAGACCAATTGTGTCTCACAGATATGTCATTGTTGCTTCACTGGCACAGGCTCATGCAAACTTCCATTGACTCCCGTCTACTTATTTGTGTTTCAGTGAACTGCTTGATTGTCTGATGCAGAGAATGACAGACGGGTTACTGACAAAGTGAGACAAAGAAATGCACAACCAGTGTTTGAGACAAGCAGGCTAAAAGTGTTCACCATCACCATCTAGTGATATAGAGCATTTCCAACAAAGAATTTTAGGAAATACAGTTTTTTTTGTCTTTTTTGTTTGAAAATTTAAACCTCAATTTAAATGTGATAAGAATAATTTAAAAAGTTTAAACATCTGTCCTATAACAACAGAGAAAAATATCTCCAAAGGTAAATGTGGAGATATTTACCTTCTGAAGCAGAGAAACATTTAGGAAAATTCCATTCACCAAAGCTTCACTTTACTATGAAAGAACAGCACCCTCACTGTTTTGTAGAGAGATAAAAGTTAGAGTCTTGTGTAAATAAATGTCAAAGCTATAAATAATTTAAAGCTCACATTAGTAAGTTTTATTTTAAAACTGTCACCTTTAGTTAGTGCCACAGTAACAGTGTCAACAGAGCGCAAAAAACAGTAAATTCTAAGACATTCACAAACTAAGCAAACTGATTAAAATTCATCAACTAACTTTTAGGCTCTTTTTTGTCATCCATGTATCTATGTTTTACCATCTGGAAAGCATCACATTAGACTTTTCTACATACAGTATATATGGTCAAATCTACACAGTCAACTCTGCAGGACTCGACTTGTTCAAATGGTAGATATTATCTGTGGAACATAACTCAAGTGGTCGAGTCTTACTTGGCCGTGGGGCGTGTTGATGTGTCCTGCAGGTCTCCAGGGTCAAAGAGCTGGGAGCCCTTCAGTCCTAACTCCTCACAGCCACGCAAAAACACACTGAGGTTGTCCTGTAGAGCGAAAGCACAATTTCATTGGGATAAATACTAGGAGACAGAAAGAAAAGCTACATCAGATAAACCATGCAAGACCTCAACTAATATACACTTTCTATTATAATTACAGAATTGTATTATTCTATTATTCTATTCTAAATGCAAACTCTGCAAGAAGGACCATATCATTTAACATGAATATACACTGAACTACTCGAAACATGCGAGTCACACAGGTGAGACAGATCACTTATTGACTTAAACATTTAAATCAACATGTTGCCTGGCTCATTATTTCATCAAATCAAAGTTCATCTAAAAAATAAAGGGAATGAATATACAAACCAATATTAACTGCTAAAAGTGATTCTGTTGACACAGTTCTAGCCCTTCTGAGTATGTCTACTTCATTTATTTTCATTGGCGTAGTAATCTTCCCCCCCCCCACCCCAATTTTATATTTTCTTTTCGATTAAATAGACTGAACTCCTGGTAGAAACATCTTTGCACACTAACAGCTAAAGAGAGAAAATGTCAACATTCTCTTAAATTATCCCACATGAACCATGTCCCACAAACATTTCCAAGGTCTCTGTCAGCCAAACAAACTGAAATGACCAGATACTTTCTTTCCTGCACAGAAACACACACAAACAAGGAGTCTCGCCATAAAAATCAGGATACCTGCTCAACAGAAATGTGACACCATCAGGTTTTGTGCCCAGCTTTCGTACATCTCATCTCTCAGATTACTCCAGCTTTCGCTCTTGACGGGTTCCTCTGTTCAAATATTTCCTGCTTCTTGTTTATCGGCTTCTTCTCGAATCCTTCCTTCCTTCTCTCCTCAATGTTTTATTCTGCCCATCGTCTTAGTCCTTCTCCCTCACTCTCCTTTGCTCTCTGACAAACTCTTTGTTGGACGCAACCTGAGCCAGGCTCTCCTCTCCAGTTCCCAGGTTCTCCCGCTCTCTTTGTTTCTATGTCTCTCAGTCTTTCAGAGGGCCACAACCTAAACTCTTTTCTCCCTTTCTCTCTCTCAGGGTGTCACCATTTCCTCTCCACCCCAATTGTCCCAAACACAGTCTCTCCCTCTCACATGCCAAACACAAGCACACTGTGCTTGTATACATGCGCTTGCACAAAATGCTGCTTTAAATAAACTCTTTTTGGAATATTCAGACACATAAAACTTGGAGTGTTATTTATATGTACACACTACCAAGTATAAAATAAAATAAAAAAACCTGGGTAAAGCATGGGTACAATGACAAACATGCACACTTGTTCTCACGATCCTTTTCCAACTGTAGCAAACTACCCCTCCAAATCCACCCTGCACCTTCCTGTGTTTTTGGGACAGTGCCATCTCTGCTCTCCTGGTGAGGCAACCCCACCCAAAGATATACACACTTATGCTAGGATATCTCTCTAACAGGACCAGCAAGGTCTTTTTGAGAAATTTTACTTCTGAAATGACACACCTGCCACAGGATTAAGCTGATCATGGTCATATTAAACTTCAAAACAAAGGGTTTTCACATCAGCTGCATTCGATTAATACTAGTATTTATTTTCCAGATAGTAGAAATGAGTTAACACTTGGAACAAGGAATCCTCCAACTCACAAAGGAGGAGGATTAGAATTTTTGTGAAACATACTCTAAGAATATGATCATCATACTGATGTAACACAGGGAAGGCAACATGGTTTGTTTTTCCCACACAAAAACTTGGATCAAATAATATCTTTAAGCAGACATAATGAGTCTACTTTGAGCTGTTGCCTAACATCTGAAATTGCAGAAAGTTGAATATGAGACCAAATACAATACAGATTTAAAGAAAAAAAAAAGAACTAAGAAGCATACATAGATATGATTAATTATCACCTTTATAATAATTAACAACGACAAACATTGTAATATCCTTTGCTAGATTTAGATATGATAAACTGAGCTGAATAAACAATGATTGCATTATCCAACTCAAGTAAATCACAAGATAAACTGTTGCATAGACACAAAAAGCTTTGCAAACAAAGGAAGTGTACAACTACTTGACTAGATGTTGCTGTGCTTGCAAGTTGGCAGCATAGAAAGTGGCTAAAATAATTATCAACATTTTACCCATGTACTTTCAGGTTGACAGTTGGTTCTGCAATGTTTTTATAAAGCTGCAGCCAGAGCAGAGAGCTCACTTGCTCACAAACAAGATGGAAAAAAGACAGCTCAGAAAAATCACAGCAGTTATGCATTATTTTTGTAGGCTGTATCACCCTAACCTGCTGAATGACCCTTTGACTAGAGGAATGCATAATCACATTTTTCACAGGTGTGTGTTAACCTATAAGCAAAGATAATGGCTGCTGCAAGCACTGCTTATGGTACTCCCACTTGGCAAGTAAACTGTAGATTTGTGACTTCAATGTTGTGCATAACACAAAGTAACACACATTTCTGCTGCAGGTGAAATGTTTTGGTTACAGAATAATGTAATTAATGATTTAACTTGGTTGGTAAATATAGACACATACATACACAGTATTTCTATAAACCGTGGCTCATCTTGTCAATAATCTATCTATAGTCCATCCATCTATAGTCAGGGGCGGCAGGGGATATGGTAGTGTGAAAGAGGAACTTAATCTTGTTTCCAATTAAGCAGTTTCATCCCACATTTTCTCTGTTTAGTTCTAATATCATGTAGTCTGGAACCAGAATAAATAACAATAACAAAAGGGGATTTATCTGGCTCATTTGTTAGCAACTAACATGATAGATAAAGGGGTAATTTAGTGGGTATTTGGAAAGAGTGTGTGTGTGCGTTTTTAAGGAAGGGAGTATAACTTTGTTCTGATATGCAGGTCCTTGCCACAGGAAACTGGGTGTCTACCACAAAGAAATGACTGACAGCTGAATGTGTTTGGAGGAGGACTTGATGTCTGGAGGTAGACTCAGAAATAAAGCCCCTGTCCACTCTGTCCATTCTCAAAATTTCAGCATTGTGGTGAAATTAGCATGAATTAGAATGGAATGTAAATTAATTTTACAAACATCAGAACATATGTTCTTTAGCTAACACATTGGTCACATATTCCGAGACGTAAAGGTCAAATTAGTTTTATATGTTTGGATTTCTTCAGACTTAACCTTCACTGGAATTTGATTAATGTCCTAATTAGAACAACAACTTTCTCAGGGAAGCAGGTCAGAGTTTAAGGCCTGATGTTGGACAATTGTTTTTGTCCCTTTCAAGAAAAACACTGCAAAAGACTTGGTAAGCCACCCACAGATCACCTCAGATATCTAAATATGAAATGGATTTTTCAGAGCTATCAGTCATATAAATTATTCTAACGGTGCAAAGTTTAATATGGCTCAATTTTTACTGCAGTGGTGAATCAGGTTTACAGATATTCTAATGACAACAGGATAATTAATTTTGCTTCAAACTGAAAAAAGAAAGTCTTCAACTTGATCAAGATTAAATTTTGAGTTGACAGCAAACACTTTTATATTTTTTTCAAAAATGAGTCATAGAATTTTTAAAATTGATATGCAAAATATGTAAAGTTCAAATTGGAAGGCATTTATGTAACATACCAGTGTTTATTATTAAAAATAATATAAAACACTTGATCTAATAAAATGTCATGTCTAATGAAACATCTATTCAAGCAGATTAATTACTACTATTCATATTAATTAATTACCACTACTCGTCTTGCCAGGAGATCACCGTTGCATGTCTATTAACACACTATAAGACATGAGCATGCCAGTCAACCCAGAGATGCCTGGGATAAGAATCTGCCACAACCAGCGAACACTGACCTATACAGCTCGACCTGCCAAAACACTGAGGTAAAACAGCCTAAACTCCACAGAGACTCGTTTTCGCATTAGCCCCCAAACAGGAAGAGGAAGGGGGAGTAGGCTATGTTTTATTACGATGGTCCAGATAACAGCAGTCCCCTTGTTTATGTATTTCTCACCTCACTAATCAAAGCCAAGAGGAAGAAAAATCCCTGCAAGGCCACAGGAACTTAAAAGCTATGAAACTTTGTAAGTATAACGAGTCACTTTATTCAGAACATCCAGCCGCTTTTTTTGTTTTCTTGTTTCAACTTTTATTATATATTATCCTCTAGCTACTAGTATAAACAGGCAGTCAATGGGTTACTGATTGTCCCTTTGAGCTAATTAGTAATGGTTGTGCTGTGTTTTTTGACCTTTAAGTGTCTACACCTGAGGCTAATTAGATTTCTTTTTATTTATAACTTTGGGACATGGAGTAGCCACTAGTGGACACAGTGATGCAACAGTTCTAGCTATAGCATCACCATGCCACCAAAGATACACTATGTGGACAAAAGTAATGGGCAACACCTCTTTAGCTGTTTGTACAAACAGTCTCAATTAGAGCCTGCTATTGAAACTCCTTCTTCTAAGTATTCCACAATAAACTACGAGTTATGTTATTGCAAAGTGGAAGAAATCTTCAGATTACAGATTGTGGTTTATATCATCAAAAAGGCGTCAAATAAGCTTAAAAATGCTCATTTATAATATCCCTTGTGTTACAGCTTTGTTTCCTGTTCACTGTTGAGAAAAATAAGACAGGAAATGAAAAGTAAAAACTCCATCATCAGATACTGTTGGTTTGATGCTCAGCAGAAAAGCATCTTTGGACCCTGAAAAAAAACAACAACCATGAGCTGAGTGGATAAAATATATCTACTCTGCTGAAGTAATGCAACAATGATCCAAGTACAAAGGTTTGAAAAGTCTATTACTTTATGGTAGAAAACATATAGTGAAGACAGCGTAATTATCCAACGCTCTTTAAAAGTCAGAGCACTCAATGGCGGCTATTAGTGGCACAGTGAGACAAGAGCAGCCATTCTGCCCAGACCACGGCCTCCATCCCTCATCTGTGATGTTGTGATCTAAATAATTACATATTTTTTGTTGCTGAAGTACCAGAACTTCTGCTCTAAATTGCTATCATCGACAATCATCACATTTAATTCAGAAATTCCATTTTATTAAGGAAACATTCTGCCAGAGTAGTTTTCTTTGCTAAAACACATCAGTGTAAAGTACAGTTAAATAACTGATGATGCAAAGCTTTCACAATGACACAAAACAGGGCAAAGCATCAGTTGTTTTCTTATCAATACAAGAATAGACTGCCTATTTCTTAAATACAGTGATATTTGCCAAAGGATCAAAATAAGTCATGCATTTTCAGAATGACTAATAAAATATAGTTTTAATTGTCACTTTTTTAAAACTTTTACTTCTTGGTGTTCTATGTTTACAAAAAAAGGTGTTAAATTAAACGTGAATATGAAAAAAATTACAAAGACAGCCTGAAGTTATACACTGACAAGCTATTCATGAAGAGAAGAGAGATGGAAGTACATGCTATCAACTTTCACTATGACTATGTTTACATGCGAGTGCTGGTCCTGAAAGGCCACTTCATCCAGATTAAGGTCTAAGGTCGTTATGAAAGAACTCTACTGTATTGCACTGTACTCAGCTGGAAAGTATCAGTGTCCGGATCAACTTCAATTCACAGAATCTCATTCAAAGCAAGACCCAAACTTGGGATTCTTCAGTAAAACCACAGACAACAATGAACAACTTCCATGTGAGGTTTTGGGAGCAGGAATAGGTTTCTATCATCTACATCTTTGAAAAATCCTTTTGGTTTTGATGCACCTCACCAATAATAATGTTGAGGCAGTAAATGACTTTGGGACATATAAAATCCTCAAGTGGATTTTTTGTGTTCCTGCAGTGATCCAGTATATTTCATAGCCAAGGGCTCTCAAGATTATCTGGTTCACTGCAGAACTGTACAATAAGTAAGCTTTTAAGTGCTGAGTGTTACACGCGACTGCTAATGCACACTTTGCCTGTTGTGCACCACAGCAACAAACATAATCACCATCTTAATACAAACCAAAGAAACAGCTTAATGTAACATAAACTTCATCTAATTCACATCCATAACTTTAGGATACTGAATTCTACTACTACTGCTACTCAGCAACTTTTGAAAAGCAGACTTAACAACACGTTTTTCCCTGAGAGATTGTATCAGCTCACCCAAATTCCACAATGACACAACAGTACTTGGGGTGATGAATGGAAGAAAAGCCATTTTCTTACAAGCTGTTATTTTACGGAAAATGTGTTTCATATCTTTACTTTAATCAGCAAAGTGGGTGGCAGAGTGTTTAGTGGTAACTGTGGCCTACCCCAGCTTCCTCTTGAAACATATGGAAAAAAGTGATGTATGAATGTATAATTAAATGTGGCCTGTAGTCTAAAGACTTTGAATATGACAGCAAGTTTTGATATTAGACAGCTTTGAATCATAGTATGACAGTGTGACAATGAAAGAAAAAGGAGCAAACTATAAAATGGTCTTCAGTTTTGGTTAAAATGCTGTAAAGCAGTCTAAAGAATGATTCCAAAACACTTACTAGGCCAGCAATCGGTGTTGGAAGTCTATTGATTTTCTTCACCAGTCCAGGTCTAATTGAGCTCAGCAACCTGACAAAAGACGCATAAAAAAGAAGAGTTGTGGCTTTAAAACTTCTTTTACTGACATGTTGACTTCAATACTTCAAAGCATGCATTTCAAAGATGAAACGTCGCTAGAGCAGAATGAAATAACTGCAGGCAAAATACATGAATAGGTTTAAACTGTGGGTGTCTCTACAGAGAAAAGAAAGGGGAATTTAAAGGGATAAAGAAACATTTCTAAAACTCCCCTGTGGCGTCTGGAACATCTATAACGACGACGCATCCTAAATCACAGTGGAGAATCGTTTCTGCTCCTTTCACCCACTGGGACCTGTTAACTAGTTCCAGTAAATGTTATATCACAGGGAAGCACACATGAGTAGGTTTGTCTTGGTGCTGTCATCTCTCATCAGACCCATGCCGATGCGAAACCTTTTGGCGGGAAGTGTACAGTACATTGCATTCCTCAAACTCTGCCCGCTTATCAGCCATGAACAAGCAGTTTCAGCATTCCCGCCTCTCTCTCCCTTCCTCTCTGTCTCCAGTTTCATCTTTTGTGCGTGTTTTCATCAGAGGAAGCGCTGTAATGATTCTCCTCTAAAAAGGAAAAATCCGCCCTTGGATACGAGGTATTAGATATCAACAGTCTTATGGTGTTCATAGTATTTCAGCAGGTATTTTGAGATGAAGTGCTGTAATTTAACTTTTCAGTGAACTCTCTTTCCCTCAGCATGCCTCATGTACTCCTACGTTAAGTTGAAGATTTCCTGCTACACTGTATATTTCCAAGAATAATTCTGAACAACCCCAGGAGAAGGCAGTTCTTAATCCTACCTACATGCCAATATATTAAGATGTGTAGGTGGGGAGAATGAGTAATGGCATCAGAGAAGACAATATTTTCACTCTGAAAATTGCCTGGAATGTGAATGTTTGTCTGCTTTTTTAAAATGTAAGACTTTGTTTATAAACATGTTTTGGGGGAAATGGTTTTCAAATCCCACTGTGGCTTTGATGGAATTATTCAAACTTATATGCTGGGAAAAGAGGCCCACTTGTGTCTCCTGAAAATTTCACTTTCAGCCATTAACATGGTTGAACTGTGAGAGACATGTCATCTATTATCAAAACAAAGGCACAGTCAAAAGAAATCTAGACGCATAAACAAATAATCTTATGAGTGTGTACAGGGACATTTCCTAATTCTTTGAATATCAGGAAAATGAGGAAGAGGTTGGAGAGCATTTAAACTGATTCAATCAGGTCTCCTCTCTACCTGAATTATATGTAAATGAATTACTTGACTGGTTGTGCAGTTTTGGGGCCAAGAGGATGTCATATGCTCCAGTAACCAAGGACTCACAATTTTGATCACAGCTCTTGCCAATGACCTCTATAAATGCACTGTTTCAATGATCCCCAGTCTGTAATCAATCTGCTACAGTGGCTACAGTCAATCTGTAGCCATTTACTCACAAGATTATCCCGGACATTGCACGACTTTCCATTTCTCCGACAGCATCTGTCACTTTATCTCAGGACTTAATAGGGAAATCTTATGATGCCATAGCAATACTTGCATTGCCACTTTTAATCCAGCACAAATGGCTAAATTAGTCTTTATTTACTTGGTTGTAATTTCCCCCCCTTTTGTCAGTCACTTAGAAAGCAATGAAGGGCTTTTATTTTTGAGACTTACAGTACTACTGCACGTCTAAATATTCCATGATTTCCCAGAAATCCCCAAACCAGTGGGAACACTGGTAAATTGGCTCTGATATCTGTATTCACAATAAAGACAGCACAAACGCTGGGTTTGTGCAACACTGGCAGCAACTGGGACGTGGAAGAGGAAAGTGCAAGTGCATGTGAGTGTTTTCAGTCTCGTTTCAGCACCTCGACTCAATATGAGTGGGTATACCAGTTCAAGAGTCAAACTAGACGACAATTGAACCGGACACCAGTCATTTTGATCACTGGACCACACTTCAAAGTACTTGAAACAAAAACCTGCTTGACTGCTAAAGTTCTTTCTATTCACTTTAAATAATGTGTGATTATTTTACGTTTACCAACCAGAGCATTATGATACTGAAACAAATACAGTACCACTATAAGTATTAAACCAAACAGCATATGTACAATTAAATTACAAAAACATTACAATGAATTGGTAAGATGACTAATCATTGAAAACTATTCAAGAATAATAAACGTACAAACCAGAGATGTGTAACATTCTGCTACTAGATTACAAGAAAAAAACAAAACAACAACAACAACAACAATAACAAATATAGTCACAACTTACTCGCACAGTAGTATTCCATTCTCTAAACCTCCTCGGAAATCCTTCTCACCAAAACATCTTCCTGTCACAGCCTGCAGATGGGAGTAAAAGGATTGAGTTAGCAACATATAACATGTAAAGAGGGCTTCAGGTTAAAAGAAAAATTAAGAATGAAAAAAAAAGTGCACCAAAAATTGTGTTTAGTGGCATTCACTGCTGAAAACCAAAAAGCAACACTTATCAGCACACCTTTTAAATCTTTCTTTGAACTGGATAGATTGTGTGGAGAGGTGCACAAAGACTTCTCGGACATATATCAAGTCCCTCTCAAGTCAACAACGCTAAACGCTAACAAGCTTGACATAAGCTGCAGTCATCCCAGCCAAGTGGCTCTGGCAGGCTAATGTGGTGGGACAGGGGATTTATCGGGTAATAGTTGGTCAGACCCTCTGAGGAAAAAAAGCTGCCAGCTTGCATGTGAACAACTACTGTACATCATAAAACATGCATTTACTTGGACAAATATTGCACCAGATATGTATGAATCTCAGATGTGACATTTAGTTTCAGTTACTGTGAGGATGGTTGTTCCTTACTGCAAGAGATTCTGGATTCTATTTTAAAGCTCTTAAGTTTTTTGAGCTACTTTTATGTGTAAAACTGGTCAAGGACAAACACATGCATGCATTTTGCACAGACAGACAAATAGACAGATAGATAAAATACAAGCAATCTTATACAATACAATCTTTAGTGCAACTCCAGTGTTGAAATAATTACCTCCAAAAATCTGCTGTTGCGAGACTTTTAGGACCAAGCCTACTTAAAATCTATTTATTCCCACAAACGCTGGCAGACAGTTGGTGTAAAATGAGGAGACCTCTTTAGAATGCTCTTTTAAAAGCCAAAACAATTACAAGATTAAATTTCCTGAGAATTTCTTTCACATTTGTTTGCACAGCTGTGGGGAAAAGAAAAAGCGTGGAGATGTAGAGTATCTGGCCTGGCTGGATCTTTCTGTCAGCTTCTTGGCTAGTTTGGGAACCTGGACCTCTTACAAAAGAAATGGACTGCTGTGTGTCAATGAGTGGGCCGACAGTAGGCCTCATTTCTACGAGAGGCGTGATGTTTGGTGTTCAGGAGAGGCAGATAAAGAGATAAGCAGTGAAAGGAAAGTGGCAGAGAATTTATCACTTTGCTGACATTTAGCTATTCACTGCCACTATTCCATACTGCAGCAGCACTTATGAACAGGCCATTGTGTGTCTGGTGTTGACAGCACAAAAGCAATGAGTGAAGCCTGAGTGTGAGGCCTAAAAGTCTGCCTTACAGTGCAAACAGATGGTTCACAAACCCACACTGCAACGGACCTGCTCTGCACAAAGAACTAATATTTCTTGAATTAAACATGAATCGGACAAAGGTCTATTCTAAGAGTTAAAAGTTTTTTTCTAAAACATGTGTTGTGCCTAGACCCTCTTTACAGACATACAATGCAGGGTAGGGATGCATAAAATGCAGGATTATGTGCCAGGAGACCAAAATTTGGACCTTGGTTTTACTTTTTCTCCCCCACTCACTGTTTGATGTCGTTTTTACTCGCAGGTTAGGATTAGTCACTAACATCTACTTGGTAAGGTTTAGAAAAAAATTACAACATGTTCCTTTAAAAGCGTAATTCCTCTTGTGCAAGTTGTGTAAGTGAGACACAGGGAAACTCAATCTTAAACTTAATCTGCAAGCAGGGAATAGAGCCAGTTTGTTATATTTTATTTGATTAACCTGCACAATAGCTGATGTGCAATATGCAGACTTGTATTTGCATTATTTTTCTTACAAATACCTAACAAATAAAAAAAAATTGTGGGAAAATGGCACCCCACAATAGTGTTCATGGGTTGGATGTCATTATCTTTAAACTTAATTTGCACTGCTGTATAGTTTATGGACATACAGACAAAAAGAGCAGCCAGTGTGCACCTGTGTGTTTATGCACCAGTGTGCATAGATGTGTCTAGGACCACACTGTGTCATAATGACATGCCCGCACACACGCACACTGCGATAACAATCCCATAAATGGTCTTGCAGTTGGAAACAAGATACAACATGTTATAGAATGAGGTTCTGTGATCCTCCTACATGCATTTTGTTCCCTCTATATACAGCCAGGCTAGCTATTTCTCCCTGTTTCCAATATTTATTATTATCTGTTATAAAATTTACAGAAATTAGAGTGTTTAGAATGGTCACATCTAACTCAGGAATAAATCAAATAATTCCCCAAATGTTAATTGGTTTAGTCAAGCAGACGACTATCGATGTACATTTTCTTCATTGACTGCCAGTAGTAGTTGGAGTCACTTTGATTCAGGGTAAAGTTACCTTGCCAGAAAATTGTCTTGGCTCTTCGTGCTCATGCTTAACTTAAACAGTAAGATTAAATCTATTCCAAAACCACACCAAATAAATATTTTATAACACAAAAGATTCTTTTGTGAGAGATTTTACAACTAGAGGACAGCTAAATGATCCCACTATTAGCTAATGGCATTTTCATCCTTTATACAGTTGAGAATGAAATTTCCAGGTCTTACAATACTTTGTAACATACTGTAGTGTTGTGCATGAGAGATTATCCTTCCCAGGGGATTAGCGTTACTGAATAGCAATCCCAGGTTTCAGCACATTAAAAATAGCATTCCCTGGTTTGGTTCAAGACAGCAACATTTCATGGTCAGTGGACTAGACAGACAAAAACAACACAGGCCATTATTCTTTAAAATAAAATTTAAAAATAACTTTCTATGCTGACTTATAATGTCCTTACAGGTGGTATTTTAGGATTTCAGTGGAATACACATAAACTATCATAATTTCATGAAAAAAAGAAACAATGAAAAAAATGTTTAGAACTGTACGTGAATATTAAGCTTTTTTGCCAAATCCAATAAATCCCATATTTCATTTTATTGGCCTTTAGTAGGTCAAAAATCCTCGGTGGAAACCAGTGTCTCCAAGGGTAAATCAATTAATATATTGCCTTTTGGGGTTCATGCACATTAATATCAATTACATGTTTGACTTATTGCTACAGAAAGTTCCGAACTGTAGAAAATGTAAAGGGTTTGGTATCCTCATTATCCTGCTTTTCAGTTTGGCAGTGTCTGCACACAAGCCAAGGACTTTGATTCATGCACATCTGTGGCACATCTGTTAGAAGACACTCCTAACTCCTCTGTGACCCAAGGGAATTCTTGACTATACCATTTGAGCAAAATACAAAATCAAATGGACATATTAGGTAAAATACTTGTTGATAATGGGCATACCAGTGGTGACATTAAAAATAAATATCATTATTTATAATAAGGGGCTAGCTACCTGCGTGGCCTTGCATCTCTGTTGCATCAGCTATTAAAATGTTATTACCTGCAGGTTAAATATAAAGACAGAAATCTACAAAAGAAAATTTCAAGTGGGCAATAAAGATTTCAACAAAAACATTACTTACAGCAACTATAATGGAAAGACTAATACCACAAAAACTATTTCCTGATCACAAAAACAAATATTCCGATGAGAACATTTCAAATTTAAAAGCTGTCAATGCAAAGATAAAGCTGTAAAGACCTGGAAGGTTCTGGATATGAATGTGTTTTCTAACCCCTTCAGGGTCATGTGAGGGTATTCAATTAAAAAGAGGAATTTGTTGCCTTTGTTGTTTTCAGTGGAATGTCGCCCACATTGTTTCACACACAATTGAACGTTGTTGATTGGCTTTACTTTCCTTCTTTTCACTTCCTTTTCCTTCAGAAGCCCTTCATGTGTCCAGACCAAACTAATTCTCATGGATTCATGTCTAGAGCACCCATTACTATTATTCTTACATCAACAAATAAAAGAAGTCCCCGTTGGTTTGGAAATGCATGAATGAAGCTTGCAGAGTCAAACTTTTGCCAAATCAAGTATCCCTGAGGGAGCATTGGTGTGTGTGAATCTATTTTTTACTTTAATGAAACGATTTCTGAAAACGAATACCCAATAAAAGGCTAGCATGGAAACTCCAAAGAGACTTTGCTTTCATGTTCTGAGAGATAAAACATGTGAAGTTAGGAGTCTCCTCCACAGTTAAATCATATCTGACGGTGGACCACAATTTCAAAACAATTTACTAAAAAAATATCGCCAAGAAAAATGAAAAACTAGGAACGGCAGTCATAACAACAGCTATATCAAAGAGCCTTCCATCAAACCATTGAGTCTAAGACCATCAGTGTTGGCTCCCTGTCTGAACCAGATAACTGCAATCCTTCCACTGTGACTGTCATCCAATGAAAACAAAGCCATTGCAGTAATCTCAGAGGCCTTGCTTTGGACCACTACCTGTCCCAAATTATCAAGTAATAGCTCAAGATTTAAAGAGAAGCTGTTTTTTGTGACTTGTAAAAGTAAAACATTACTTACATCAGGACCCTTGGGCAAAGTGTTATCGGCCTGTTAAAGAGCTGAAAGCTGCTAGCTCAGGGGCTGGTGAACATAAACAGAGACGTGCTTCCAACCCACAGACTGCTTTATAACCACATGCCTCCTTTGTAGTCAAACACATTCTGCTTCACAGGATGTTGCCTTAAGTGTGTTGCATAATCCTGGTGGAATCCAACACTGTGTGTTCAGGTCCAAGAACACATGTAAATATGTCTTCTGGCCTAGGGCCGGTAATCTTGTTAATTCAACTGGGCAGGAATCTATCCTAATCTGTAAATGCTTCTGATTAACAGAACAAAGGCAAGAGTATGTAACCTAGCAATTCACTAAGAAGTGCGGGAGGAACAGAAATAAACAATGCTGCTGCGTGATTTGTGAAGTCGAGTGTCTTTTCAAAGCAAGCGACACAATAAAACCACTCAATGTGTTCAGTACTGGAGAATCTACAGTAAATCAACTTTCCAGTTCAAGACAAAACACCATCTTGGCACAGAAATGGAGCGTAAACTGCCAAGTTTTTAATATCATAAAAAGATAAAATCTTGCCTCTGGCTTTTTTGAAAATAAAGGACTTGATAAAAAAAGGGAGATTTCCAAAGACAATAAATAAATAAATACATTAAAAAGGAGTGAAATTACGAACAAATGACTGTTCATAAGAGGAGACTCTCTGGCCGGAGGTACCCAGTCTTATGGAGCCTCAAGAAGTTCACCCAAATATAAGGAGTGGTATCTAACTATGATTAGTCATCCAGACCTTTTCAGTGCCTCCCGCCACTGCCACCATCACAGGGATCCTTCATTGTGACTACAGAGCCTTCACTCTGTGCACAGTGTGTTGGCGTTTGTATAAATGGGAAAGAAAAGGAACTGGGAAGTTGATCTGGGGTCGGGTTGATCTGAGCAAGCTAGGTTAATTTCTCAATAAGCACTTTTACTTATGTCAAATGAGATGAGTCAGCATTTGTGTATATTTTTGTGCACTGTTTATTCAATGGAGCACAATATGTGAGTTTTTTTAAATTGTGAAAATTATGTTGAATGAACTCTGAACTTCATACTTTCAAACAAAAAACAAAACATGTCTTTAGCATTGAGCCAACAGTTAGCTGACAGTTGGAACATATTTTATCCCACATAAAAGACATTTTGGACTAGCTTCTAAGACAAGAGATTATAACTACATAAAGTATTATCTAGAAAAACCATCTGTTGTATTTAAGAGAATGAAGTTCAAGTTTTATGTGACAAAGTATGGAAAGAAAATCTATTTATCAACATATCATTAGGGATTTGCTAGAAACCACCATTTTTCAGTGTAAGAATGAGCTCCAAATCCTGTAACAAAGTAATTTCCAGTTAGCAAACTGAGGTACTTAAGGTATTTGGGGCCCATGTGAATCTGGAAAACGGAATACCGTGTCCATCTTTGAGCCCCATGCCTAATCTTTAGCATACATCATGAGGTTTCTATGAGTTGGCAGAGGTTTTATAAGATTTGGGATAATATTGGATCTTGCCTCTGAAGTTGACATGGCAGCTCCCCATTAAATCACAACAATCATCAGCACATCCAGCCTTTCTTCATGTTAGACTGATCTGGAGACAGCATCACCAGATCCAGTTTGCAGAGCAAAAACAGCCAGAGGGATGATCAAACAAGCATGTTCGCACAATCTAGCCCTAAATGCCAGTGACTAACAACAGTTTATCAACCGACACAAACACAGAGACCCCTATTGGACAAGACATCAAAAAGCATTCAGTGACCCAGGCTTCTACAAACCCATCAGTATATGTATTTGATGTCAGCATGTGTTTACAGGATGTAAACACCAAAGTTCTTTTTCCTTCTTTTTGGCAGGAGTTAAGACAAATGGCTTTGAGGAAGTGGCTAAAGTTTTTAAGTCAATTGAGCAAAGTTGGAACGGCAGTAGTGCTGCTGCCCAGCCTGGAGACAATGAACAAAAGAGTATTATGAAACAGGTATTAAGCAAGCAATGACAGTTAATAGAAACTAATTGGCATGTTATTATAGGAAATAGTAGAATCAGCACTGGAGTGCAACAGTCCAATCACAGAGCAGGAATGCTCAGTTTATCTGATAGATGAGTGAGTTTTATAGAGTAAAACTTGTGAAAGGCTGAACTGAACAAATGCAACAAAGACTGCTGTCAGAAGGAAAGCATTTAGGTACAAAACATCATTTAATTTTCAATCTCAAAGATAAAACAGAAAAAAATATGTGTGGGACAGCATGTTATGCAAGACCTTTGTACCACACGCCGTAGGCAGCAGCAATGAATTATGTTGATTTATAGTCATGCAGAGCACAATAAAGAGGGAACGGAAGGAATAAATAAAGTGTGCAGTTCAAGAGAAGGAAAGGAAAAAAAACACTGAAACAGACTAGTTAAACAGAATAGTTTCAAAAGTGGTAGGAATCACCAGACACACCACAATATGATAATATCACAATACTTCATCCATAATATGACATAAAAACAATTTGCTGAGTTATCACCTTTTTTCAAATTCTGTCCTTAAAAGTTAAACTTTGTCAGTATTGTTTGTATCCAATAAGAAAGTCATATCACTTCAGTTATTTATTTATTTTTTGCTGCAAAATTATATTGTTAAGAATACCAACACTGGCACTAAAACTTGTCATAAATATTGTTATAAGATAGAGTTTATAAACGCAAAGAGGTTGCAGTCCTATTTTTACTCAATGCGAATGTGCCTTTAGATTGGTCTGAATTGGAAGGTAGCTTTGTCAAGCTAAGTGTGTACACTGTTGGATGTTTTTTCAGTTGAGTCAATTCAATTTCAGATTTATTTATCTAAATATCAATACCCTGAATTGGATAAGTGGAAGAGGATGGATGGACGGATGGATGGGTGGAAATATTAAATATTTGGTGTCCCTGTATGGATACATTTCCACCCCCCCCCCCACCCCACCCCCAGTATGCAATAGATTTCCTTTTAAAACACAAACACTCTCAGCAGTACTGTCACATTTCAGTCCAAAGAGCACAAATGTTTCCAGGCACATGGTGGATCCTGTGAGAGTCATCTGGCGTGGGAAACCTACAAAACCAATGCTTAGTCATGTACTGCTCCTACTCAGCAAGACACACTGGTTTTCTCTGAGAAGAAGTTTCATCACATTAACATGTTAGACTGGAGCTGTCAACTGACACTCGAAGAGCAATCGTGGTCCAGATAAATATTTAACTACAAAACTAGTTGGTTAAAAATAAAAAAAAATGTGGTCAATCTCATGCTAAAGTGGAAACAGTAAAATGAAAGCTCACTCTGAATCCGAGAAAGACATTTTCTTGTGGTGGAGCTATAGCTACAGTTATAATAAAGTTTAATTCATGAATGAGGAGCATTTTTCTTTTTAACACAAATGGACAAACAAAACAATAAAAATTAACTACCAAAGACTGAAACTGCACATGAAACCAAAAATATATAGAGATCAAGGATTGACAAAAATGTACTGAAGAAAACCCAAGAGCCACATCTCATTTAGCATGTTTAATTTTGAATTTCTTGAGTACAATAAGTACAATTACAAAAAGACTGAACAAGTGTGGAACAAGCCTCTTCTCTCTAAAAAGAAGATGGCAGCATGGCTTAAGCTTGCAAAGTAGTCTGAGCTGAATAAAACCTTTCTCTGTCCTTTGGACAAAGGAGAACTTGGACATAATGCAAAGGACAATCTTTGGTGAAAGGTCCAACACAGCATATTAGCACAAACAACTCATACTGTACTTTTCAAGTACAGTGGTGAAGGGGCGATAATTTTGGCTTATTTTTCAGCCACAGGACCAGGGCAGCTTGAAGTTACCAAGTTGACCGTCTATGTATAAGAACTCTAGAGTTAAATTTAAGGCCATATGTCTGATAACTAAAGCTTGTCTGAGACTGTGTCATACAGCACGATCCTACCACAAACACCAAATCTAAAATAGTATGATTCATCTCTTTTGTTAGCCAAAGGGTCGCAAAGCCCAGTCAAAGTCCAGACCTCAACCTAACTGAAAAGCTGTGGTGGGCCCTTAAGACAGCTGTGCATACAGTGGGGCAAAAAAGTATTTAGTCAGCCACCGATTGTGCAAGTTCCCCCACCTAAAATGATGACAGAGGTCAGTAATTTGCACCAGAGGTACACTTCAACTGTGAGAGAGAGAATGTGAAAAAAAAAAAAAAATCCATGAATCCACATGGTAGGATTTGTAAAGAATTTATTCGTAAATTAGGGTGGAAAATAAGTATTTGGTCAATAACAAAAATACAACTCAATACTTTGTAACATAACCTTTGTTGGCAATAACAGAGGTCAAACGTTTACTATAGGTCTTTACCAGGTTTGCACACACAGTAGCTGGTATTTTGGCCCATTCCTCCATGCAGATCTTCTCGAGAGCAGTGATGTTTTGGGGCTGTCGCCGAGCAACACGAACTTTCAACTCCCGCCACAGATTTTCTATGGGGTTGAGGTCTGGAGACTGGCTAGGCAACTCCAGGACTTTCAAATGCTTCTTACGGAGCCACTCCTTTGTTGCCCGGGCGGTGTGTTTTGGATCATTGTCATGTTGGAAGACCCAGCCTCGTTTCATCTTCAAAGTTCTCACTGATGGAAGGAGGTTTTGGCCAAAATCTCACGATACATGGCCCCATTCATTCTGTCCTTAACACGGATCAGTCGTCCTGTCCCCTTGGCAGAAAAACAGCCCCATAGCATGATGTTTCCACCCCCATGCTTCACAGTAGGCATGGTGTTCTTGGGATGCAACTCAGTATTCTTCTTCCTCCAAACATGACGAGTTGAGTTTATACCAAAAAGTTCTACTTTGGTTTCATCTGACCACATGACATTCTCCCAATCCTCTGCTGTATCATCCATGTGCTCTCTGGCAAACTTCAGACGGGCCTGGACATGCACTGGCTTCAGCAGCGGAACACGTCTGGCACTGCGGGATTTGATTCCCTGCCGTTGTAGTGTGTTACTGATGGTGACCTTTGTTACTTTGGTCCCAGCTCTCTGCAGGTCATTCACCAGGTCCCCCCGTGTGGTTCTGGGATCTTTGCTCACCGTTCTCATGATCATTTTGACCCCACGGGATGAGATCTTGCGTGGAGCCCCAGATCGAGGGAGATTATCAGTGGTCTTGTATGTCTTCCATTTTCTGATGATTGCTCCCACAGTTGATTTTTTCACACCACGCTGCTTGCCTATTGTAGATTCACTCTTCCCAGTCTGGTGCAGGTCTACAATACTTTTCCTGGTGTCCTTCGAAAGCTCTTTGGTCTTGGCCATGGCGGAGTTTGGAGTCTGACTGTTTGAGGCTGTGGACAGGTGTCTTTTATACAGATGATGAGTTCAAACAGGTGCCATTCATACAGGTAACGAGTGGGGGACAGAAAAGCTTCTTACAGAAGACGTTACAGGTCTGTGAGAGCCAGAGATCTTCCTTGTTTGAGGTGACCAAATACTTATTTTCCACCCTGATTTACGAATAAATTCTTTACAAATCCTACCATGTGGATTCATGGATTTTTTTTTCACATTCTGTCTCTCACAGTTGAAGTGTACCTCTGGTGCAAATTACTGACCTCTGTCATCATTTTAAGTGGGGGAACTTGCACAATCGGTGGCTGACTAAATACTTTTTTGCCCCACTGTACATTATTGCTGGCAAACCTCACTGAAGATAAGCGATGATATAAGGAAAAGTGGGCCAACAATGTGAGATACCGATAAAGTAAGTAATTCACAATATTGCTGCTACTGAATCATAGGGTGTCCTTAAATAACTTTCCTAAAACTGCACATGCAAAGTGCTGACTCATTTAAAGGTAATTGATAAGTCTTGTTATGAATTGTAATATTGTAAAAAGGGTTTATAATCCTGATTACATTATGACAGAAGTTTTTGATATTAACATTTGTTAGTCATCACTGTAAAAACACCGCAGCTCTTTAAAGACTGCAGTTATTCTGATTTTTATGGAGATACGTAATGCTGGACACACAGAAGTCAGTTAACTGGAGGCCCTAGTTTTAAGATATCATAATTGAAATGTCAGAATATAAAACACATGTCCTGTTTGGTTCTTTCCAAATGCAACCAGGCTTTTTTCTGTCTTGCTGATTTTTTTTTCTTTGGTTTTCAGTGAGTAGAAAGTGACTCTCTCACTCAAAGGTAAAACAGCTTTTAAGTTGAAAGGTTTTCTCGTGTTATGACCTTCATGTTTTTCTTTTTTCTTTTTAACTGTACCTGAGTGCTGAGTGCCCCATGTTGGTGGTGATGCTGCTACATGTTACTCGTAATACAAATTATTTTCTACTCTTGAGACACTGGTCAACACGACTGTCAGTTTTAATAGTAACCACTTCTCCTTTTCACCCTTGCATACAAGCGTGCAAGTGCCCAACCGCTTGTCACCTGGTTTCAATTAGCAGGAAAAAGACAGACACAAACAGTCACACACACCAAATCTGTTACATTCAGCTAAACACCCTGTGACAGTAATTCCCAAAGACTAGTAGGTGAACTTGGAGTGTAGCAAGTTTTCCACACTTGGCTCAACTTTTGCATCTCTCTTCAACAGAGCAATGAATCAACTCCCACTCATGAGAGAGGTGACACATATGGCACAATATTAACAAAGTTAAGTTCACAGTTTAAACTAACATTTAATCTGTTGCCACTACCTTGTTAAGGGAGTATTCAAAAACTACTTTTAATTTACTAGTTGCACATGTCATCCAAGTTAGTTTACTTTTCAAAGGGTGCTTGCAAAAGATGCAGTCTTAGCCTTTCCTGCATCCATAAATCTTTAAATATATGGTGTCAATAGATATCATTGGGAGTTAAACTCATAATGTCAACTGGAAACCATGCAAGCTGTGGCCTCTTGCAAAGTAAACACGTTGTCATCACATTTTAAACAGGTACATTAAGTAGGATTTTCCCTTTAAATTTTGAATATTTTCCATGGATCATGATAGAAATGTGGGCAATGCCAATGCAGCTGTTCATTTAATACCCCATAATGGTGTAAACAACGGTGTATAACAGCACAGGTTTTTTCATTTAATAACCAATGACATTAAAAAGTATTATACTATTTTTTATATGGATCTTTTTAAATTCAACAGCCATTATTATATAAAACTAAGCATTTTAACCCATTAATCCCATTAGGACACGAGCAAGGAGAAAACTCGCCATTTTGTTTTTGTTAGTTCTTTAAATTTGGCCGTAAAAGCCGTTCTTTGTCATTTCCTTTCACATCAAAGATGAAATGCTGGATGAAAAGATGGCTCAGCATTCACATAAACATATCTTTTGATGAAGCTTGACACTAAACAAGAAGGTCAAATTTCAAACATCTCAAGAATAAAGCATTGGCATTTAATATGAAAAAAAAAACAAAGAAAGAAAGAAGGAAAGAAAAAAAGAACTGCAGATACCGTATTATGTTAAAGTAAGGGCTGAAGTACTACACAACACTGGAGAAATTGCAGAATAAATCGTTTGTGTAGCAAATTGTAAAGCTGTATGTGAGCGCAGTAGGAGAAATTTGGATTGGGAAAAGATTTCTAACCAAGAGAGCAGAAAACAATTATGCTATAGAATAGAATAGAATAATCCTTTGATTGTCCCACAAGGGGACAATCAGCAGAAGAAAATAGTTGCTAGATAGCTAGATATTTGATGGTTAATATACTTTCTTTACTTGATTTGTTTTTTTCATATTCTGAATTAACTATTCAAACATGGCTTTGAACAAGCAGGAAGAACAGGAGGAATGCAAACAAAATGTTGTATTAATTAGGTTTGTAAAAACTGTTTCATTGAACTCTAACCTACACCATCAAAAGGTTTCTTTTTACAAATTAATCTCTTTCATTGTGATTATTACTCAATGAGGAAAAAACAGCTTACCAAGTGTGCCACACACTCCCACACACCATTCACACACAATACAGTTCCTTTTCTACTCAGGCATGCCCAGTGCTATTGTATATTTAGCTGTGAATAACAACAAGGGGGCTTTTCAAAGTGCTACAGTGTTTAAAATACCTAAAATTCTATTTAGCTTGTTACTCTGCTAACCCTTTAGACTATAGCAGTATAACATACATTCAAACTATACACCTTGAATTAGAGCAGAGGAGACAGCTCTCTTCCAAACATGTTTTCCTAAGAGCTTTAACTGTCTGAATTCCAATGCCCAGTTCTCTTCTTTATGCCTCCCTTTTCCCTCAACTCTGGATAAGCCCCCTCTGATTAAACATGCCAAATTTCCTGCAAGTAAAATGGCAGCGCTGTGAGCTAAATGTTAGTATTCCAGCCAGTCCGTCCCATTTCCACCCAGATTAGATGATGGAACAATGTTTGGGTTGTGGATTAACTGAAGTCCTGGCCCCCAAAGATGCTCACTTCCACCCCAACTCCCTCCAGTGTTTTCTCCTCCAATACTCTTCTATGCTTGGTGGGTCTTTGAGTCGACATGAGGGGAAGATATTTTTGTCCTGGGAATGACTTGGCAATTGTCAGGGTAAAAGACAAAAAAGAAGAGGGGACTAAAATGGACGATGGAGTACAGTCCAAGGTGAGGTATATTATGAGATGACAGGCAGGTTTAAGTTGATTAAAATGTCCTGTTTTAGCTGCAAGGTGATGCTTATATTTTTGGGTTGGTT
The DNA here is from genome assembly GCF_057381845.1 of Rhamphochromis longiceps. Taxonomy (NCBI): domain Eukaryota; kingdom Metazoa; phylum Chordata; class Actinopteri; order Cichliformes; family Cichlidae; genus Rhamphochromis; species Rhamphochromis longiceps. The sequence continues at coordinate 7,728,652 of NC_140558.1, forward strand.
GCCAGCTTCAGAAAGGTGCATGTGGCGAGTGTGTTTACACAGGAACAGGGATGAAACCGTTGTGTGACACTTCCTAAATCAATATTTAATTGTGTTCACGGTAGTCTAGTGGGCAATAGGCAGACTAATGCAACAACACTTTTGAATGAAAGACGTTATGGTGATCCATTTGAGCTGACACTTAAAGAACATATAGTATACACTTATGGATGATTTGTCTAAAGGCCTCACACACAACTGAACGATGTGAGACCAAATTTATTGCTGAATTGTAAAGAAATCAGTCAAAATTCTTTACCAATACATCCATTAAGCGAAAGTAAAACTCTAATATCAATCCTACCAGTTTACAGTGTTGCTGCAAAGAGAAATGTCCCAACTGAGGGCAAGCAGACTCACTTTAATGCACTTATTAAAGAGATAGCACATGACAGCTAAATACTGGTCCCACAAACGAGGTCCTTAGAGGACAACACAGGTGTGGGTGCTATAACTGACATTTGATATCTGTATATTGACTCACAAATATTTGTTCAACTGTGCCATTAAAGTGCTTGGGAGAACAAAAAACACTGACAGCAGTAGAGGCCTATTTGCTACTTTTGCAAGGCTGCTCGCATGGAAATTTTTAAGATAAGAGGGGGTTATATGTCTTTTTTTGTCTTAAAACAATGTATCTTTGTTAGGTACAAAATTATGAATGTGAAACCTGCTTTTGATTTTTTTTATAACTACAATTGAGAATTTAATATATTTCTATATTTGCATTTAGCCTTTTGGGTAGGACAGGGGGATACAAGCCCTTAACTGTCACCCCCAAACTGGCTTTATGGGATGAACATGAGTGAGAATAAACCTTCAAACCCCCCTCTACTCAGGAAATACTCTAGGGGCTTTTGAATTCCTCTCAGTGGCACAGATTCTGGCTCTTCAATTTAGCTGCTACAAATCCCCATTCTACTAACCCAGATCATGTTACACACATGTTGAGTGAAGTTAGACACAGCAAGCGAAAGGGTGAATTCATTTATAAAAGACAACTTTGTGAAGGGGAAAAAAATTATGAAGAAATGGCGTTCCAGTTTGACACAGACCCCACAAAGTTGCTCACAATGAATGACAAGAGTGATATGACCTTTGAGCTATAGTCTAGCCTTTTTAGGGCCAAGTCCTCTGGATACAATACAGATTAAAAAAACAACCCAATAATGATGGTTACTGAGGTTAAACATTAACCATCTCATGCAGAGCCATGCCTTACCATACCATGCATACCATACCTAGCTGAATTTAACTGACTGCTCCCCACAGCTCTGTAGGATCAGAAACAAAGAACCTCCGTGTCTATACTGGCCGTCTGACCTAAGCTTTGCAAGCGCGCAGGTTTTTACAGGGGCCTCTCCTAGTCTCCAATATCCTGCCTGCTACAGTTTTCCTGTGAATGACGGAAACATCTATCCAGTAGCCACACTGGAAGCTGTAGTAAAATAGACAGCCACTTCGGTCTTGGTCTAGCCGGATGGACATCTTGACGCCAGTGTTAGATCGAACAGGTTTAAATAGGTGCTTTTATTGAAACAGAGGGCCATTTAAGCTACCAAGTAAACACATCTCCAATAGCTACTGAAAGACTTGACTCAGTGGTTAAATGTACAAAGACAGCGTGGTAAAGGCCTAAAACACTTTAAAATAGTTTAGATGCATTACTAGTCCAAACATAATGAGTTCCTTCATTATATTAGCAAGTTTTATAAGTTAACTCCTAGTTGTGTTTTCTCTATATTTTTATTAGCAAGTACAGAAACCACAACAAGATAACACAAAAACCTTGTTACTGGGAGTATGATTTAGAGCTTGTACAGTTTTAATTCTGTACTGATCTTAAACAACCTAATGTCCAAGCTAATAATAACCCTATGAAAAAAAGGTCTTAAGCTTTAAGTAAAGACATTATGACAGAAAATGTCAAACTGGAAACCAAAATTTTGCAGAACGCACATTAAAAGCACCATCCTTCAGACAGTATCCAGGCAACAGATCTTACTGCTAGAAACAAGTAAGAAGATAATGATTACATTCATCTTCATGCTTTAATATTAAAAGGGGGCCTGTATCACAGCCAAGGCAAACCAAAACACTTCTAAATTTCTATTTTAGAACTAGATTTTGGTTTAAGCTGTTTGCGTGTCTCAACATGCTCTTCTTTAGTCTCATTATTAAGCTCTGTCCTCAGAAGGACTGAACAAATTGGGAGCTTTGCTGAAACACTGTATCAACACGAGATCAGTCGGAGATAATCAGCCTGTTTACTGTGACTTCTGCTGTTGGACGTTTGAGACGCGCTTTGTTCAACAGTGTAATTATGATGAAGCATTACAATGTTTGAGTTAAACATGACCAAAAGCTTACAAAATTAATGTAAACATATGGTTAAGAAATTGCTCTAAGCCACAACCACAGGCTACACACTTGTTTTGAGACAGTTGGTTTTTTTTCCACCTGCTCTGAAGTCCCACCCATCTGCTGTTCAAACCTTCTGTTTATAATGGGCAACCAAATAAAAGAAAGTCGTCTTACAAGGAAGGGAGCTAAAAACTGGCTGTTTCAGACAGTCTTAACTGAAAGGCTGTACAAATAAGAATTTAAACTGTGAATCGTGCAATGCCATTTTTAGAAGATCTAAAAATACAGATCTATATGATGATATGATTTTAACAGGGCCCCTTTAATACAACTTAAATTCATTTTGAATGTTGAACTACACTTTTAAAAAAATATATCCAGCTAAATATATGCCTACACCCCCTAAGACTACCCAAACACAGATGAGCACTTAACACAAAGCATCAAAGACTACAAAATTCACAGATGCCACCCACTCTCCCATGTCAAGGAATCAAACTTTCAATAGGTAACTGGAAGGTAATGGAATCCCTGTTCCCTGACAGATTCCCAAAGCTAAGTGCTTTTTTTCACCCTAGGAAACCATGGATGTTTGTCATTCCAAGTTAGCAGTGAGCTTCCACTAGGAAAATGAAACACTGAAGCCAAGCTTTCCTTTCCCAAAATGCACAGAAATCCTGCCATTGTACCTCTCTCCAGGGGTTCAGGGTGTTTTTAAGAAAGAATCCCTGGACCAATACTGTAGCGTTCAAAGAGCAAAATAATGGACTATACTTCCAAAATTCTTTTTTCAAAGCAGTAGGGCTGAAAGCATTGTGGCTGTAATGTTCTCTTAAATATCAAAAATAACAAGAAATAGCAAAAAAAAGAAAGAAGTCTTATATGGGTCAATTCTGCTGTTGATATAACACAGACAGACAAAATGTTGGAGATAACACATCTCAGATTTATCTTTTTGGCACTATAGTCATTCCATGAATTGGATGACTAGCTCAGCCACATTTGAGTAAATTACTAAAGTTAATCATGTTGAGCTGCGGGTGGGTCAGTCCCTCAAAAGAAAAAGAAAAAAGTAGCAAACAAAAACAAAAGACTATAACTGTATCTGTAATATTACAAGATATGGAAATCATCTGTTTTAAGAAAATGTAGATGTTTGTGCCAGATCAGAGACAAATATTATGCTTGGAGAAAAGAAGAAGCTGTGTGACTCATTGACAGATTCCCAGAACTGATGGGCACAATGTGGAGTAGAAATGCTGCTCTCTTCAGGTAATTGTTGTGATGTAATGGAGCAATCTACCAGTGGAAATGCTGAAAACAGTTAGAGGAGCCATCATTTCAATGTCAAAGGTTTGAACTGTTCAAAAGCTGGTGTAACAATTGCAAACCAAGAACCGAGAGTCCCTAAGCAGAAAACTACGGACCTACCTATCATTCTGTGTGGGCAAACATCTTCTACATGGTGAAATGTCAATAAAAATAAAATAAAGAAAAAGACATTTCTACGATAGCACTCTGGTGGCATATTGTAAACTAATTTGTAATTAGGAGGTAAACTCTTAAAATGCTCAAATAACCTGTAAGTAACAACTTCTTTAAAGGAATTTTCCATGAAAGGATCATGTAAACCGACAGCCCACACTCTATTACATAGAGTTTGTATTACTTACTGTTTATACACAAGCCTGCATACTGTCAGCAATCTGATACTGTATGGACTGGTGACAGATCTGGTTGTTTCTACTCCTGCTGCAGTAGGATTAACATGGAACTGAGCTCTGAAGTACATGCTGTGAAAATGAATATTAAGTTTAAAGCATCTCTGCCCTGTGCTGCCCCGGGGGAAATAGTTTAAAAGGCAAGTAACATATGATCTTGACAGTTCGCTTATATCATAGGGTATCATGAGTCAATATTCCCTGTACTCAGAGCTATAGATCTATCAGAGAAAAACAAATCCAGGATAAAAATTTCATTTAATAACTCAGTTCACAACATCACACTACACCACATGCAGATAAGCTTCTTGTTTTCATATAACGATGGTGTCAAAGTTGGTCTAAAGCCAAGTGGGGGGAGCTGTCAAGCTAGCCCCCAAAGAAGGGAGGTGCAGCTGGCTAGATTAGTCAAGATTAGAGTTTATCTTCTGTTACAAGCAAGCTGATGGGGATAACATCACTCAAGACCGGTACTGTAAGCTAAGCTACTCCACTGCAGGTATTAAGTTGACATTGTTACCAAGACGGACTCGGGGTGGGAGCCAGTAGTGTTCTGAGCAAGAAAACTAGAGATATTGCATAATGATTGTTGCACTATCAAACTAAATGAGCAGTGTGTTAGTTGGTTTCTATATGGTGACATGACATGAAAGAGTAGCAAAACACCCCAGCCTACAATCACTGTTAGTTCCTAATGTAGCTCATTCAAAATATATATACACTCAGTCATATTCTTGAATGTTGGTCTCTAAAATATTGCAGATTTTAAGTAACAAACAGTATTTATACCAGTTGTATAAAAGTATCACCTATTGTAAGGGTGCTATTTGGCTTTGAATAATATATTTTGTTTTTTAAATGTCACAATGCCAATTTAGAACAACAGTGAACGCACAAGTCCACCGGTCTATACAAGAGAGGTTTTAGCAGTCTGGTAGTAATTTAGTCAGTTTAATTAATATCAGTGTGTATGTGAATACAATACAATACAACTTTATTTGTATAGCACATTTAAAACCAGCGGTACACCAAAGTGCTTTACAGTAATGCAATAATTTAGAGAAAGAAACATTAACAGGGTATAAATACACCAACAGGTGGAGAGCACTAATTAGCCGCAGCGCAGTGAAAATATGCAAAAGAAAATACAAACACAACTCGACTAAGAGATTATTCAGCAATAAAATAGAATAAAATTATTAAAACTACATAAAAAACATTTGCAGGATACAGACACTAACTAGGGAAGGCTAGATTGAATAAATGGGTTTTCAACTGCGATTTAAAAGATTGAACCGATTCAGATATGCGAATAGCAGTAGGAAGATTATTCCAGAGTTTGGGTGCAGCTATGGCAAAAGTGCAATCACCTCTGCTCTTCAGCCGTGACCTAGGTTGCACAAAGAGCAGTTGGCCTGTTGATCTCAGTGCTCTCCCAGGAGTGTACAAGCTGAGAGGTTCAACAAGATAGCTGGGAGCAATGTTATTTATAATTTTATAGGTAAGCAATAGAATTTTAAAATCAATACGGTATTTGATGGGAAGCCAATGCAGGTCAGCGACGATAGGGGTAATAGAGTCAAACCTGCCAATTCCAGTTAAGAGGTGTGCCTCTCATTTTGAACAAGCTGCAGTCTGCAGTGAAGGGTAGATTGGAGGCCAATATAGAGGGAGTTACAGTATCTGGTCAATTGAGGGCTTCATATACAATATTTCTAGCAGAGCTTGCCTTTGCCAATCTTGGGTACAGTAAATACCCTGCCAAAATTAAATTGTTGCCAACTTGTAACAAACAGGCTCCCTGAATTGAAGGGCTGGCTTTGGTCCAGCTCCTCTGCCTGCTGCTGTCGTTACACAGAGGCTGACCTGCTGCAGTCAGAGAAAACAGGGCTCCTACTGTACAAGCTAAACACATGCCATCTAGCGCAAACTTTTATCCCCTTCACTACAGTGACTGCTTGTATCTTCAGCATGGCTGGGCCCAGGGGAAATCTGAACTTTTTACCCTGCTAGTAGCAGCGCCAATGAGATACTAACAACAGGCAACTGTCAGAGTTTAGGATTGGTTTTCTTTTCTTTTTGTAGTAAACTGCTGTAATTAAGCAGATGTACACGAATTCATGATCAGCATATAGGTTTTGCCATGTTTGTGTAAAACATTGTTTGAATTTATAAAATGTGATAATTCATTTCAAGATTTGTTTACTTCAACAGCACTTAGTCATAGCACAGTAGCTCACTGTTTCATCTTCCCTGCTTAAGAGAAGAATGACTATGTATCTATTAATGTAGGTGCAAGATATGCTATTAGAATAATTTGCCAGACTGTTACAGCTTGTTACAGTAACATCTGCTGACAGTATATTTGTGTGGCCCTGGTTCTCATCTTGCCAATTAAACTTCATGCTCGGTGATGAGATCCAAATGGGTGAAAGGAAATCACCACAATATGCCACTATTAGCTGGACCACCTAGAGTTTTCAATCTTCCAATAAATTCCGATTTCTCAACACAAACTGAGAAGTGAGGATCTATGTTTACACAGACAGCCAGCCAAATATTCCACAGTTGTATTTATTTCTCTAAGACTACGTGTGAATCAATAGATGTTTCAAATTCACCACCAGGACCCCTCTTGCTGTCTCAGGAGCTGACAAACACAGCTTTTCATTCAAATCCAAAAGAAAAGCAAATATAAAAAAAGAGAAAGAGAGACTCTGAAACTTATTCTAAAGCAAATATGAGTTAATAGGTTGAACTGAACACCAAATAATAATAATCAATCAAATAAACTTAATGTTTGCACTGAGGGATACAAACAGATGTTATCTAGCAAGCATTATGTTCTTCTGTTATAAACTGAAGGTTTTGCCTCTCCCATACAGCTTCTTGGACCTGAAAGTATGGGAAAACAAGAACAACTGAAAAAAAAATCCCACTACAAAAGGAATATTGTTTAGGAGTCATTTAATAGTGAGTTTCTCTGAGCAAAGAGAAATTTCCGCAATTAGTTGTTAGCAGATGTAGCTGCAAGAATTTCTAACCAGGCATTTAACCCTTCAAGTGAGAAATCTAAATCAACTTATGTAGACTGTAACTACACGGAAAGATCTTTTATAGACTAAACAAACATTCACTGATATAGCAGAAAAACACTGACATGCTGTATCATGCAGGCTAGTTCAGACAAATGCCAGTCAGCTGAGGCACAATTGTGTCACTTTCCAGATTTTGGTGACAGCATGCATTGTTGTTGGGGGGTTACCAATATGTGTGTAACAGTGTGTGTGTGTGTGTGTGTGTGTGTGTGTGTGTACGCTGGTGTCTGAATGGGATGGGGACTGAGGGGGTTAGGAATGTTGGGGTGAGTGGGAACGGAGTCATGTGTACAACGCTGTGTGCGAGACAATGAAAACCATCCCACTCAGTATTAAAAGCCTCCATTCATGGTGAACCTGAGTCATCTTGATACCTCCAGTGATACAAGACTAAGAGTTTTACCTTTCGCTTTAAACAACAGAAAGATGTTTTATAAGAGACTGAAGCGGATGATTCTAGTTGATTCAAGAATTCCAGAACATTTATGCTGAATTAAAACTGAATACCATCAGCAACTACCTACAACAACTAAATATTAACTCTAGTTAAAATGTAAATGTCAACTCTGTCTAACATTTAGTGGTTTTAGCTGTAAGTTGTACAAAGGGGCAATGCAAGCATGTTGATGTTTAGTCATTAAAACATTTACCTACATGAAAAACGTTCTCAAGCATGTTGCTTTCAGTGGGTTTCATCTGGGTGCTGTGGTTTCCTCCCGTAGTCCAAATACACGCAAGCAACGTTAATTAAAAACTACTTTAAACTTTTTCAGATCCAGATAACTTTATTAATCCCATAAAGTAGATTTGTTTGCAGTGAACCTATAAAACCTATTCACAGAGTGAAACTCAAACTACGGTCCTTAAACACTAATCACAATCAGTGTTGTGTGCCAAGGCACCGATCAGCAAATATAGACTTATTATTATACAAAAATAAATAAATAAAATCAATGAATCAATAAATAGAAAAGCAAGAACATGTGTAAAATTAAACAATCATAGAAAGAAAATGTATCCAAATGTCGCCAGTCAAAGTTAGGTGACTTAATAACTGAGAGGATTTTAAGTATCTATTTGTTTTACACTGTGGTATAAGGTAGCAGCGACCTGCTCCCTTATTCATGAGACATTGCCACAGTGGGACTTTTATGCTGGGTGCCCTTCCTGACACAAGCCCCCCCTCCCAGAATAAAAATCTTTCGCTTGTCAGGCAAATGCGTAAACCACTGTACTCTGGAGCCACCATGCTAGTAAGGTTACTGCTAATTATGTCTATATTTGAAATTGTCTCTCTGTGTAAGCCCTGTGATGATGAACTTGTAGTCTGCCCACAGGCAAAAGCAGCCACCATAACTAATTGGTTAGTGGCGTCCAACTGTGAAACCACAAGCTGAGTGTTACCTGTGGATGTCTTACTGCAATAAACGGCAACAAAAAAAGAATGCAGCTTCAAAGCGCTTGGCCATCATCCTCATACAGAGTCTATGAGTGCGTCTTATCGCTCACCGTGTCACCTGAATTAGGCTCCAGCAGGTTGGTTAAAGGGAAAAAAAAGGGAAAAAAAAAAAAAAGAGAAAAAAAACAAGGCCGGGAATCAAACCACCAGCTCTGCGATAAACACTCCGATGCCCAACAAACACTGCTGTGACAAGAGCCAAGGCATGATCTTCAGCCAATCATGTACATCAAAACATAGCAAGCCTAAAGCAAAAGGAAGGGAACTTGAGCATAGTCTTTTTATATAAAGCAGCCTGAAACTGTTGCTATGTGACTGTGACTGTCAGTCAGCCATGCAGCACAGGTCACACTTGCTCCCTTGATAGTCAGAAAGAGTCCAGCTCCCCAGCGCCTCAACTAAGAAAACTAGGAAACCAGCTCATGACCCAATTAGAAACATCCCTGGACAGTGCAGAAACATCATTCTGCCTGATCTATCAAATAGTTCCAATTACTGCATACAGAAAGAAATCCTGGTAACAATTCTTGTAAAGCCTTAATATTAATTAACATGTTTTATTGTAGTTTAATTATAGCCTTGAAAGCTGCCTATTGCACAACAAATCTGCATTTTGTACATCACTCAGTAGGTTCCAGAAGATGTTGAGAGAGGTCAGCACATGACCCAAAGAGAGATCTTTACAAGTATCTCTTGGAGAGCGTTGAACATTTGCAAATGTTTGCCAGTCTAAGGCCACGTCAAAAATCAACAGAGCAGTAAATAAATTCGAGTTAAACGGATGCATGCAAAGTGACCCACTTTGCCTTTGAATAAGGGCAATCAAAAGAGCAATGGGAGATTGCATGAAAGAGGTATGGCCTGTAATTATAGATAACGATTAGAGGACACGCTTGTGACGCTTTGATCTGTGAGAGCTTTGATAATATCTCATAATATTCCCAATATATTGCAGATCCTTTCAGAGCAGTAGTGATGGCAGTACTGTCTGTACAGGCCATACTTCACATGTAACTTTGTTCTCCCTTTATCTTCTACACAAAGCAAGTGCTGAATATTTTAAATTAACCTGAATAATTTGACAGACTATACTTTTGCACGGCTGCACAGATCCCTGTCATTTTTGAACTTCATCTCACATTTAATGAGAAGAAAAGCAAAACCTTCAAGTAAACTTTAAATGTTTTCATTTTATGGGGTATTACAAAGAAAATTATTAACTCTAGCTGTGGGTTTCATGAGGAAGTACAGCAAATTACAAGACAACTGCATAACAGTATCTACTTCAAGAGTGCCTTCGAGTGGTTTTCCTTTTCCTTTAAAAATATTAATAAAAATGTTTTACAGTTCCTGTACTTGATGTTGATGCTAAATGTCAGCCATGCACAAGTACTGAGCTGAACAACGATCAAAATGTTCTTTTGTAGTTTCATTTTGAATTTGGCCTTTCTTAGAGAAAAAAGAAAGTTTAAAAAAAAAAAAGGGCTGTGACTCATCAGTCCAAACAACAAAATTGGCAAGGCTGATGTGGAATATTAAAGCACGCCCGCCCAGGCTGTGGAGCTGGTTATCAAAGATAACTGAACATTTTTTGGAACGAGCAGCTGTCTATCCTTACATTCAGCTATCTGTCTCCTGGAAACTAGAGAAAAGAACAAAAAGGAAAGTTTCTCTGCCTGCTTGGCTTTTATGTTACTCCTGAAAACTCACAATCCTTCTACAATGAACATTAAGTGTTTTTAGAGAGTTCAGACTTAACACTTCATCAGGGTGCTGAGTGTCTGACTTTGTACTTGCCACAAGCCAACTTTCTTGGTAGGTCACGCAACAGCAGATGCTGCAAAATAGAATAGAAATGTGAGTGAAAATGGGGACTTATGCAAGAAGACACTGGAAATGATCGTATTATAGGGATGGTGAAAGCTATGATTACTGGCTTTCTAATGTCAGTCTCTATTAGGGCACTCTAGATACTTTAAGTATACTCTAAAGTGCTTGATGTTCACAGTAAGATGCTGTTATTATGTCAGTTATGTTTCTTGTCAGAGTGAGTGTGGTAAGTAACAACAGTTACCAACAGCTTCCCTGCAGAGGGTGGCTGTTCAGCCCTGGCACACAGCCGGCTGTCACTTCTTCACAGTGGTCCTTATTGTCTGTGAATGTGTATGTGTGTGTCACACTGCAGTTTAAGTGCCAGGCTGCCTTGATCTCTCCTCCTTTCTCTTTCAGTGCATGAACACACAGCGCTGACAGCTGAACAAGATGAGTATGTTCACCTTGTCATAGGCAGACATGCCCCATCAGGCAAAATAAACATACACAGAAAGCCAAAGACATCCCAAGGTAGCAGCAGATATTCTCATTGCTGGATTCTAGATGGCTGTTTAATAATTCTAACCAATTTTAATTAATATGCACTTCATTATAGGTTGCAGTGGACTAATGTCTCTGCTAGAGTATACAGTATCTAGTGAGGAGATGAGCACACCCTGGATAGATGGACAGTGCATTACATAATTCTGGCATTAAGTTGGACACGTGAGCAGGTCATAAGACAGTCTCATCAAATGTGAATGTAACAAAGGTTAAAGAGGCCTTGAAACACTTTGGCATATTAAAATATTCTAAGAACTAAAACAACCTTAGTTTTTTCCCCCCATTAAGAGCCAAGAAGCTGATTCCTAAACCTAACTTGTCATTTCTCAGATGACCCACTAGCTATTAACGCTTGGAAAAAAAAAAAAAAAAAAAAAAAAAGACTAAACTAACTCCCAAAGGGTACACCAAGTAAAATATCAAAAAATAACAAACACTACATGGATACATGGAACAACAGCACCTTGAGGCGACTGTTGTTGTGATTTGGCGCTGTATAAATAAAATTGAATTGAACTGAATTGAATTGAACTGAACAGAGCAGAGCCAGCTCAACAAGGCGATGCTAAGCTGTAAATCTGCACCTAAAATACCCTCTTTCAAGGACACTCCTGTTAAAATTTTGAACAGGGGGACAGGAACAGCTGGCTTGACAGAGGAGCGATACATGTCTGTGTCCACCATGAAAAACCATCATTAAACAGAATTACACTCTTACCATTAGCACACACAGATTTACCTGTGAAACATCTTCACAAACCAGAAAGTCATTCAGTCGTTATAACTTTGATGCCTGAGAACCTATAAAGACACTGAGTAAATATAAGCTGCTATTGGTCAAACTGGATAATGCTGCTTTCACCAAGTGCAACGACTGACATTATTTGAATATATTTGGCTGTGCAAATGAAGTACCTGCAGATTTTAAAAGATAAGCTGAACCTCTCTGCATCACATCAGCACGTTTCTTGTGTAAGTCTGCTCTGGTAGATACAGCCTTAAATATCCACTATGGAAATTTATGGAAGTCCATGTGAGAATGGAAAATTATCCATAATGTTAAAATAATGATAAAAAAAAAAAAAGTAGTATCTACTTGTGGGGGGAAAAAACGAAAGAACAAAAACAGAACACACAAAGTTGAATTGACAAAAATAATACATGCGAGAGAAAATGATTGTTATACCAACAAAAAAGAAAAACTCGTTGAGTTGTGGCTGCAGAAGCATGTTTTTATGATGTGTCCTCCAGCTGTTATCATGACTAAGCCAAGGGGGGGGGGGGGGGGGGTGGCATGGAGTCCAACAGCAGAGGAATAACAGTTATCTTGGCCCCGATTCAGTAGATATCAAACAGCCTACATATTCTTGATGTCCTACCCAAGTTTATTTGATTAATATGGCAGTGTCTGGTTTTCAGCTAACCTGAAACCTCAGCATGCGTAGCCACTTTTACAACAATATGAGAACAAATATACAGGGATTCAGACACACTGAAATGGAAAGGGGGTTAATCTGTCATCTAGTTGAGTAAACCATCATGTGATCACCTCCCACTCTAAACGTGCATGTGTTTATAAAGACCCATCTGTACCCAGACTGACAGGCATTTGCTGAGAACATTATAATTTCATTACCATCTGGATTTTTGTTTAAAAGGTATACATGTTTTTGCTAACAGTCCATACTTACGGATATATACTGCACAAATCCACATGAAAGCTAGTGATTATATCTAAAAACACTATAGTCAAAAGATACACCTTTCCATTCATAAGTGTGAATGGAAAAGCCATCAGTCAACCGCTTTCAAATGTGTAATTCCTGCTACTTCCTCTTTCACTAATGTCACCATGTCAACACACCAGTTCTCAGAAGGCTTTGGCTGTGGTTAAGAAGATCATAACCACAGGATTAGAGATCGATTAGCATCTTACCGACAGGGATTTCTCATTTGTGTCAGTGACCGAAGCGACTGCATTAAACTGTCAACACTACAGAATCCAATCTTGTATGGGAGTAGTAACAGCCATAGCTCAGTGCTGCATGTTAATTATGTTGTGACTAGCTTAATCAGTGGCATTTCTAATGCTTCTCTGTAAGCAGTGTAGGCAGTGTCTCTTTGACCGTTTAAAACACTGTATACTACAAGCAGTATTCACCCATTTGTACAGCATTTTTTTCTGCCCAACAACACTTCAACAAATGCACTGGAAGACCTGGAGATTGAACCATAAGCGGTAATGCCCCTAAATGATTATTAAAACCTCCTCAACAAGAATTCTGAAAATGTTCATGCAACTACTTCATGTAACAAAGACTTGGTTGAGTTTTCTTCTATATCTCTGCCCTGATAGTTTCATGAAAATTGTTCAAAACAGCACATTTTTTTTAATGTAAAAACTTCTGTGTGATGACAGTGACTAGCATCTTGAAAAGGCTGTATGTATGCATGCCTTGTGCATGCTTCACTTAGACCTTTTACTCCATGTCAAAAGGATATAAGCTTTGACTCTTTCCACTTGGGAATCTGTCTGTAATAATACTTGCACTTGAAAACAGCTGGCCTATAATGGCCTTTAATTTCCTTACATTTAATTGAAAGGCCATAAAGGATAATAAAATTAAAGCAACGGTTTAACTTCTGTCTTATCTATGATTACTGATTATGATTTTCTTAGTACATTTTATCAAATTGGAAAAAACAAACTTTATTATCCTCCTGAAATAACACCTCATCATTTAAGCTTTACAGTTAGCAGGTCATGTGGTAGACTGTCATATCCTTAAGGTAAGTGATGAAAGGTACTTCCTCAATATAGCCTGAATCCTTCTCTAACAGAATACTTCCTTCCAAAATTACATTCCTGCATAGCTTGTAGTCATAGTAATGCATGGCAGGTACTGCAAAAAAAGTGACAAGAAAACTAAACATATCTCAGTCTGTTTTGCAGGAAAGAATGACAATGACCACAAACTGGGAATGACATCATGGAATGATACAGGAGAGTACAGACCTTTGTCAGGCAGCCTTTCAAAACAGCCTGGGGCCACAGAAAGAAGATACTTGGATCAAAATGCCTAAAAATGCCAACAGCCTCTGGGAGGCCAGATTCAAAGGATTTCCATCTTATAGTTCAGACAGAAGAAGAGAGAGCGGGACTTAATAAGAGCTTTTTGTCACTATGAAAGACAATGATGGCTTCTCCATGTGTACCTATCAATAGCGTTTGTGTAGCAAAAAAACAAAACACTCTGAAGTGGCTAATCCAGACTGCAAAGACAACTACAAAGAAATCCAAATAATGATGAATAACAACTGGAACTTCGATATGCATCAGTCTTAAATAGCTCTCAACTGCCTCTCTTCTATCAGCCTGTGCTGGCACTGCAACTAAGCTTCTGCCTTGGTTCCTTTTGAGATCAGGCCCACATTTAATAATCAGTCCTAAAACCTGTTGATTATGTAGTGTTACAAGCACATGTTGATGTTCAGTGGCAAAATAATCATGGCTGGCTGTATCTGCAAAAAAGGGTTAAATTCCAACTTCGGGCTGAGCAATTTTGTGGTGTCACCTTTGGCACCAGTACCAGCTTTCTTTGGTGGCAATATATTGAACTACTTCCAGACAGGACACTTGCAGCAGCACTGCATCAATGGAAAAGGTGTAAGAGATGCAGCAACACTGTTCCCAAATTTAAGATGTTCCATTGATTACTTTATCAACATATTGTATAACTCAACAGAAGCCATTTCTTTGGGTCTACAAAAAAGTTATGCTGCCCTGGTAAACATTCTTATATCATGCTATCACACCATAGGCTCTTTCATTTTATTGGATGGGATAAATATTAATTTGGTTCACTTTAAAAACACCTTTTGGCTGTTTTGTTCCACAGAGTACTCAGAATTTCATTCAAATCTTTCACAGTCTTACAAGCTAAATGTTTTTTTATTCAACACTACCATCATAGTCTAAAAAATAATCTTCTGAAAATTTGAATGATCCTCATAGCAAGTTAGGCATCTTAAGAAGTGTGTAGAGACTGTTCTCAGAGGGCACGATCATCAGTATTTAAAACTCTTTAACAATTATAACGTTCTTTATCCCCGCCACTGTCTTGTTTCATGTTTTCCTTGCTGTTTAACTCAACTTTTCCGTAGCAAACACCAAGAGCTGTCATCAAGTCTGGTCCCGTTTGGCATTTTAACTTGATATACGGCATCCCATTCCAGTAGGATTAGTTTGGCTCTCGTTGTCAATCAGTCACTATGTAAACATGTTTGCAGTCTAGTCTGTATTGGATGCCTTCCATTGAACCTTTGCACAGGACTTATCATGCCTTTGCAAAATCTTTTGTTATCATTTCAAAGAACACCACCATAGATACTTGTTCTAGCTGAATGATATTTTGCAATTTTGTGCAGGTTTGTTGAATAGCATAACAATGAATGCATTAAAAAAACAAAAAAAACCCACTTTCATCCAAGTTCCAAGGTAAAATACCACTGCAGATACATACTGCAGATAGTTGGTTAGGATTAAATCTCCACTGATGTAATATCTATACTGTAAAGATGTTCTGAGGACATTGATTAGACTGCTGATTTGTCTGACCCAGTAGCATTTTCCCAATTCCATTTCACAATGGAATTTTATTATTCTCAACTGCTTAAACATGTTATGACTTAGGCAGTAGACAAGAGAGAAGAGACTCTAAACAAGTTGAGACAAGTGCTTGGAAAAATACCCAACAAGCACTTCATTAGTAACACCACATGCATACATCTAATCAGCCAATGACATGGCAGTTACTTAGTGAATTTAGGCAAGTAGACATGGTCAAGCCAACCTGCTGAAAAATATCCAGTGAGTAGCAGTTCTCTGGGTGAAAAATCCTAGCTGTTTGAGCTAATAGGAAGGCAATATTAATCAAATAACCACTTGTCACAACTAAGGTATGCAGAAGATCATCTGTGAAGCAACAACATGTCAAATCTACTGCTGTAGCAGATGGGTGAAAGCACCAGGGGCCATTCCTGTCAACTGTGGATACAAAACTGAGGCCACAATTCATGAGGACTCATGAAAACAGGATAATAAATGATTGGAAAAATGTTGCCCGTCTGTTGAATCTCAATTTCTGCTGTGACATTTGGATGGCAGGTTCAGAATTCGGTGTAAACAATATGGAACCATAGAACCATCCAGCCTTGAATCAATATATGGGAGATATTTTCTTGGCAGACTTTGCGCCCACTGTTATCCGATGAGCACTTATTAAAAACTACAACCTACCTGAGAATGTACATATGTTCTGATGGGTGTATCCAGAGTCCAGGATTATGTGGTGTGATGATTGGAAACCAGTTTTAAATCATCCAAAATGCATGATTTTACCATGTCAATATGATCACAAACTCTCAGGAATGTTTCCAGCACTGTGTTGAATCTATGCCATGAAGAATTAAAGCAGTTCTGAAATCAAATGAGATGCCAACCCAGTAAATGTCAATGTAAAGTCCATGTTGGCCTTCCAAGTTTTGCAAATATGTGGACCCAGCTGTCTTTCCAGTTTATGCAGGTTTTGTGCTAAACAGTACTAGACAAGCTCTCAGGTGATGAGGGGTTTACATAGATTACTACGAATTTTTTACTGTGTCTAACACCTCAAGAAAAACCACCCACCACCACAAAAAAGAATCAGTGAGATAATCTAAAGCACTTGGATTATTACACTCCATCTGCCAAAGTAAGCTTTCTTTTCTTGGCAACTTTTTATTTATTTTTTCCTCAAATTGTTCCAGTGGACACTCTTCATGTTCATTTATCAGCTGAATGTTTGTCTTCAAACATAAGGAGAGTGATGGAATTACGCAACTCTGGTATTCACTCATAGTTACACTTTGTTTTGAATTTGCCAGCAGCAAAGTACTCCTCAAACACTGTTAACAAGGAAGCAAATTAATCAAACTAAAAAGAGGCCTCCGAGAAAAAGACCCAGTCAGATAATATCATCGGGGCTCCATTCACACAAACAGCCTGTGGCTACATGACAGAAATCAATCAACTTAACCAACTGAAAGCTTTCGCCCTCATCAAAGGGCTCGTCAGTCTTCTGAAGTTCAGAGAAGCTTAAACACCATTATTGGCAACGGCGTTACTGACAGATGGTGAGAGGCTGCCACTTTCAAGGAAACAATAAGTGCAGGTGTGAATGCTTCTTTAAGATGTTGGATTTTTACTCTTGGATGCCATCTGATAGGACTTCGTTGAAGACGCGTTAAAATTGAACAATACAGATTTGCTGCTTTGAAAAAAAAAGAAAAAAAAAATCTAAATTATGCCTCCCTCCCAGTTAAACATTGCCTTTGAGCATAACTGTGATTGAAAAATATACTTCAAAATATACGTCTGCTCGTGTTTTTTCAGGCATGTCGCCACTGCTGTTCGAGATTGTTGAGCGTGAACTCAAGAAAACATGTGACAACATGATTCATTAATCTTCCCTTAAAACATTTTCTAACACAAATGTGTTCATTAAATATTTACATGTATCACAATTGATTTATTTTCTTTTACTACAAAAGACTGTTTTGTTTTCTATCTAGCAAAATAATTGCCAGTGCAAGCCCTCCCATGTCACAACATGCAGGAAACATTAATTTAAGTATACAATAAATGCACAACATGGTTATGGTGCTTGCATCAGCAATCAACAGAGTAAAACCCAACACTGAGCTATAAATCAGTTTACTGTTAATGCATTTTTGGTGGGACCAGCAGAACAGGCTGACACAGAGGCATAAATCTGGAATTCAACAGCAGTTTCAAGGACCTCTGTATGCTTATTGAGTGCAAAGATTTTAAAATAATCTCACTGGCTAAAACAAACCACACTTGAATACAGCTGCTCTACAACATAAGAAAATAAATAAAAGTATATCACTCTATATATTTGGACCTAAAAATAGTACAAGGAGGATATTAAGAGCTCTGCAAGACAAGTCTATCATCTGGTCTAACAATGAATGGCATTGTTAAACAGGGTTTACTGGTGGAATTTCATGCCTTCTTAATGGGACTATCGGTTATGTTGTGCAGAAGTCAGGTTGGGACACAGCTGACGTCCCTATTTGACACCTGTTAGAATTAATATTATTGCAAGAACCAATCAGCTAAGTAAAGAGAAATGACAGTCCATCATTACTTTAAGAACTGAAGGTCAGTCAGTCTGGAAAACTCCAAAAACTTTGAATGTGTCTCCAAGTGCAGTCGTAAAAACCATCAAGTGCTATGACGAAACTGGCTAACATGAGGACAGCCCCAGAAAAGGAAGACCAAGACAAATTCATCAGAGTCACCAGCCTCAGAAACCGCAAGTTAACCTCAGATCAGAGCCCAGATAAATGCCACACAGAGTTCCAGTAGCAGACACATGTCTACATCAACTGTTCAGAGGAGACTGTGGGAATCAGGCCTTTATGGTTGGTCCCATCATTTATTTCTTAAACAGGACAGTGACCCCAAAAACACCTCCAGGCTGTGTAAGGGGTATTTGACCAACAAGGAAAGTGATGAAGTACTACGCCAGATGACCTAGCCATGGGATGAGATGGAATCGCAGAACAAGTACTTGTGATCTCTGGTAACTCCTTCAAGACTGTTAGAAAACCATTTCAGGTGACTACCTCTTGAAGCTCATCGAGAGGATGCTAAGCGTGTACAAAGCAGTAATCAAAGCGAATGGTGGCTATTTTGAAGAATCTAAAATATAAAACATGTTGAGTTATTTCACACTTTTTGTTTACTACATAATTCCATATGTGTTCATTCATAGTTCTGATGCCTTCAGTGAGAATCTACAATGTAAATAGTCATGAAAATAAAGAAAAACCATTAAATGAAATGATGTGTCCAACCTTTTGACTGGTAGTGTATATATACAAAAATTATAAAAAACAAAAAGCAAAAGCTTAGTTTCTAAACAGTGGTGAGTGGTTGCAAAGGTGCACAAAACAAAAACCACAGGTCTTAACAGTCCCTTTGCTTTTTTAAAAATTTCTATCTGACAATTCATGTCAAACAGAAAACCTTTTTTACAACCTCTAGCCTCAGGCTCGGATATTATATAGGACACAGCAGTTGAATATGAGCAGTTATTAGAATCTGGACTGAGGTTTTGTGTTGCTGTTTTCACTCTGGATCTAGTGAGTGGTCTCTTGTTCCTTGAGGTTACTTAAGGACTGTCACAGGTGTATGTGGATAATCAGTCCCCATGGGGAAAGGGTGAAAGAGAAAAAAATGCAGGAGTGGTGTCACTTCACTCTCACCTTTTCAGCTTTTGCCCCTAATCCACCTTGGAAATTCTAGGTCAATAGTGGCTTTTTAAAGATGTGATTTGAGCCTCTGAGGACTTTGGAACTACTAAATAGGCCTGTAATGGCGCCTGACACGCTTAAAGAGGATCTGTCACTTTTAATGAAGTCAATGACATACGCAGGTTAGTCAGTGTATTAAAATACCAACGGGCACAGAAGTAGTAAAAAAGGAAGTTTCACTTCATATTACTTCCTATTAACTATGAGAAACATTACCACTAACTTTTGTGCTGTTTTGTGTGTTTCAGGTAGTTTTTCGTTGTTTAATTCAAATGTTAATCTGAAATTTAAATCTGGTATTATTGGCCTTAAGGACCAACACAAAGGTGCTTTAAGAAACTGATGTGATCATTCCAAAAAAACAAACAAAAACACTGATGCCCTTCAGAAAAAATGTTTAAAAAAAAGAAAAGAAAATCACAAATCATATCATCAGCACTGACAAAAATGTTGTATAGAGGCCCCATAATCCCAGTCTACACCCCTGCTACCCTGAATCACAAACTTTAGAAAAAGCGCTGTGCCACTCCGAACTGTTATCCCTTTATGGAAACACACAAAGTCACGCCTGCACTCGACCAACATGCAAATTATAACCACCCAGTCATCAGTGTTTTGAAGCCTGACAGGAGGACAGCTCACTGCATGATGACAAAGTCAAACGCAATGGGGGCAGGCAAGTGTCGTGATTGAAATTCTCTCAGAACAAAACCTCGTTTGTGTGATTATTGTTCACCGGGCTCGCAATGAGGCAAAAATCCATTCCACATGATGCATTCATTGTTTGCAGCCAAACACGCACCAGGCCTCATAGCGACCAAAGCTACTGTACACAGGCCCTCACCAAAAAACAACAGAAAGCCTTCTTCGACATTTAGGAAGGTCTGGTGAAAATGCGCACAAAATAAATAGCCAGTGTCACTTGGAAGAATTCTGTATTATTGCAGATAGGAATGAATTATCTTTTTCCATTTTATTTTGAGGACAGTTATTTTAACTCATATGTACTGATAATTGTTAACATAATAATAATTTAAACAGCTCATACTGACATAATATGCACACCTGCAAGGGAACTCTAACCCATCCCGGGGACTTCACAGGAACACAGTGACGATGTGTTTTTAGGATCTGAGTCAAATTACTGTCACCTTTCAACAGGTGACGAAGCAATAAAATAAACTGCCTTTTAAAGGGGCAGACGCTGCAGGTACAAACCAGTAACTAGGGCCATGCGATGACAACGAAACACCTGCGCGAAAGGGAAGGAAAGTGGTGGAGAGGCGACACAGCGTTTGGGCTCGCTGCTGGTACTCCGTGACTCACCTCTATCCATTTCTGCGCCTCCAGAAACGCGGACTGTGCGGCCGACTCGTTCACGGGGTGATGCTGATGAGACTGTCCTATGTCTGCAACCGGACTTGCCATTGGCGAAGAAGCTGTGTCCTGCAGATATGTATGAAAGCAGCTTGGTGCAGCGTTATTCCACCGAAATTGGTCGTCAAATGCGTCGGCCAGTCTGTTTTCCCCTGATTGTAGAAGGTGCTGTAGCAGCAGCAGCACCGGTAAGACGGACGAACCAGTTGCTGCTCCCGTATCGCTCCTGTTAAGAGTATGTAGGCAAACAACCAGCTTCCAAGCCAGAGAGAGTCGTCAAACACAGGAATTCCGGTGGGAGATCTCAGAATAAAAGCTTTAGTGGATGACCAGGAAATTCAAATTTATCAAAAATAATAATACAGTCCAGTAAATTGAGTATAAACCCACCATCAAATTGCATTATTTATCGCTATTAGAATTATGTATTTATATTCCAGCCTACTTCTTTTCAATGCTGCAAGAAAATGAACATTGTTTCTGAGAGTAATCACAAACTGATATGATTGAAAAATATCTCACTTTTAACCAGGCTTAAAGGGAGAACTCTGTTTATGCCTGTCCTGTAACTGTTCAGTCATAATTTCTACATCCCACCTTTGGCTGACAGAGTTCAGTGCTACACTACAGTCATTCAGGGTAAGGTAGCATGTGTTTCTCAAAGATAAATATCCAGTTACATAGATTGATTCACCATATACTAACCCAGCTTTTGAAATTAAATTAAGTCAAAAAAAAGTCGCAGTCCTCTTTCTTAAGAAACATAATGGCAATCAGAAGTAAACATTATTTCATTATCATTATTTTGGCAATGCAAACCCAAAAAGTACATATTTATTTACGTATGTATGATTTACACATCATACATATGATGCATATGATCATATGATACAATGTTTCATTTTGATAGCATTAATGGTTCAACAATATGTTGCCAAGTATGTTTCATTTCTTTCTAGAGCTGGTCATCTCCATGGTTACAGCCTTCCATCCACGCTGATATGTTGTGTTTGCTCTTATTTTGATGGCACCGTGCTTTGCTTCCGGTTATAATCCAGCAGTTCTAGGTCAGCTTGATTCCGCTGGACTGATGGACTTGCACACTGCAGTATGATTAGCTCCAACGACCAAAAATACACAGAGCAGCGCCGCTTCACCGGCAGCCAACGAGGGCAGCAGCACGCTGGGGAGCTCACACCCACTTTCATTATGTGGGGCAACTTAGAAAAGAGGAAGTGCACAGATTTCGAGCAAAGGCGCCTGAAACTGAGGGCCAACATTAAACTCCAGATGCTCATCCATTAACATAATTTTCCATTAACAAAACTCTACAGGCTCTATGATATAATGTATTCATATTTATCAGTTTAATTCTGTTACAGACTTCTGAGAATTGTGTTAGTCTTTAAAAAAAAAAAAAAGAACACTTTTGTAAATATAAGCAAACGAAAGTTCAGCAATGTTTCCACGCTTTTGCAACTGTTGGGTTATTCTCTTTTCACCTATTTTATCTGTTTGTCAGAGTTTTCCTTAAGGCAGTTCTACTTCTGCCATATCAGTGTTTGAAATGGAAGTTGTAACTGCTCAGTACTACCAGCTGTCCACCTGGAGCCAAAACAACCAGCAATGAGTGAAATACCCATCGGGAAATTATTTATTCGTCAAATGGCAGATTCCGCACAAAAACATTTGGAGTCGCATCCCATGCCTTGTATACTTTGAGACTTGTCAGTTCCACGACGACCCTTGAAACTTTTCAAAGCCCCACAGACTCTTTTTTCCAAATGATTGCTGGCATTCTTAACCTTCATCTCTGCTGACCTCTTGTGGAAAAAAGCAGTGGTGCAGACAGAGAGGAGGAGGAGTTTCCCAGACAGCACCATCGATTGTATGTTCTTTTTGTAGTTTAGGTGCACTCACCACGCCTGCTTCATGGATGCCACCAAACAGTGTTGTCTTTCGGACTTTAGTCATACAGAGAGTCTGTAAGAGAGAGAAAAAGTGATCCGTTTATGCTGACCACCTGCTTGACTTCCACAAGAGGCAAGATGACCTGTGTTTGACAGGATGGACTCTGATCCTGGACGAGCAATATTGAAATTTGGCGAGTACTGCTTTATCCATTCATTCATCAGTTTTCTATCCGTTATCCAGGAGGGTAAGCAGGGGTGCCAAGACCTTCCTGTCTTCGGCTTTCCCTGGGGGTATTATCCCCGAATGGTTTTACAAACCAGGGAGCGTGTATAATACATACATATAAATACAAACGTACATACTCTATCCAGCAGCGTGTCTCTGTTTGTGTCCCAAGCCTGAAAAACCTGACCAGGGATTGGGAGGCGTCCACAAGGTATCCTATACAGGTAGCCGAAGCATCTCAACTGACTTATTTACTCCGAGTTGAATGAGCTCCTTACCTAAGATCATACAACCAGACACCCAGCAGCAGAAGAACCTCATTTCTGCTGCTTATCCTCACGGCCTGCTTTAATGCAAGCAACCTGTGGGCAGGTTTGAAGTGGAACGGTCAAGGTGAGTGTACGGACATAGGTCTACCATTTAATACTATTTTTTTACTCATTTTGGATGAACAAATGGATTTTATTTCATTACTTAAAATGCTATTTCACAAATTTTAATTAGCTGCGTTAATAGTTTCAAGGACTTTAAAAACTGAACTAAAAAAAAGAACACATGTTTATGGATGTGATAATTATGGGGCGCCGTTTGTAAACTGAAACATGCCGAAATTAACAGCAACATTTTTCCACATTTAGCTCTAAATCTTACAAAAACATGTTTTTTCGAGTCATTTTTTACAACATTTAGTATAATATTTGTAACTTTTCATATTTAAAACAGGATTTTAAATGTTAAATCTAAATGCTAAATGTTAAATGTAAATATTATATTTAAATGTAAATGTTAAATGTTAAATGTAAATATTATATTTAAATGTAAATGTTAAATGTAAATATTATATATAAATCTAAATGTTAAATGTTAAATCTAAATGTTATATATAAATCTAAATGTTAAATGTTAAATCTAAATATTATATATAAATCTAAATGTTAAATGTTAAATCTAAATATTATATCTAAATCTAAATGTTAAATGTTAAATCTAAATGTTAAATGTTAAATCTAAATGTTACGGGAAACTAAATATTTAGCTAATATGCAAATTTATTGTACGGGTCAACGGAAATACCAAAATAAAAGCTTCAAGAAAACCTCCCGCGCTAAAGTGTGCCGGTCGCGGTCAGGTTCTGTGTTTGCGCTCCTCTTACGGTCACTTTTGACTGCCATGAGCTGCTTCGACTATTCCCTACCAGCATGTCCAGCGATTTAGCTGAAAACATTGGAAGAGCCGTTTTGTCGGCCATCCAACGATTCAGCGGTAATGCACCCTCGACCTCACAAACGCCGCAGCACTTGGTAAGTTTATTGTATAGCATTTTGGACGGGTTGATAGCAGTGTTAGCAAAACTAGCAAAGCTAAATTACTTAGCTAGTCCGCAATTATTTCATTTGGTAGGCAGCAGACAGAGATCGAACATCATACAACTCTATTTATTTATTTGGTAGGTAGGTAACAGTCGTTCTTGATGTAAATGTTTCCTTAGGAATCCAGCAATGCACCTGGACCAAGTAGACCTGCCGTCTCCACTGGGATACCATACTGCTCGGTAGGCCTTCTTACACATATCATTTAATTCATTTATCATGAAATTTCCCCTTGTGGGACTAATAAAGGTATGTTATCTTATCTTAGCTGACTGGTTTTGATATACAGTCAGGTTCATAAGTAGTTGGATACAGACACATTTTCTAATGTTGCTTCTGTACATTACCAGAATGAATTAAAAATGAAACTACTCCAATGCAGTTGAAGTGCAGACTTTAAGTTTTAATTCAGTGGGTTGGACTAAATGAATGCATAAAAATGTGAGAGGGAAAAATTAATTTGTAAACACAATCCTATCATTTCAGAGGCTCTAAAGTAATTAGACAAATTAAATAACTGAAAATAAAATGATAATTTCTATTACTTTATTCAAAACCCTTTGTTGGCAATGACAGCCTGAAGTCTTGAAGTCATGGACACCACCAGATGCTGGCATTCCTCCTTACTAAGGCTCTGCCAGGCCTTTACTGCATTGGCTTTCAGTTGCTGTTTGTTTGTGGGCCTTTCTGTCCTAAATTTAGTCTTCAACAACTGAAATGTATGCTCAATTGGGTTAAAATCCAGTGACTGACTTGGCCATTCAAGAATATTCTATTTCTTTACTTTATTAAAGTCATGGGGTGCTTGGACTGTATGTTTTGGGTCATCTTCCATCTTTATTATTAAATGCTGCCCAATCAATGTGACTACTTTTAGCTGGACTTAAGCAGACAAGTATGTATCTGAACACATTCAGCTGCTTCAGTCCCGTGTCACATATTCAGTAAACACTACCAGTGCCACTGGCAGCCATGCACGCCCAAACCATCACACTGCCTCTGCCATGTTTTACAGATGATGTGGTATGCTTTGGATCATGAGTCGTTCCACCCTTCTCCATACTTTTTTCTTGCCATCATTCTGGTAGAGGTTGATCTTGGTTTTATCTGTCCAAAGAATGTTTTTCCAAAATTTAGCTGGCTTTTACTAGATGTTGTTTTTTTTTGTTTTTTTTGTTAAGTCCATTCTAGCCTTTCTATTCTTGAGGCTTATGAGTGGCTTGCACCTTGCAGTGAACCCTCTGTATTAGGGCTGTTCGATATGACGATATGAAAACATCTATCATTTCATATTATACGCTATCATTTGTTCTGTGGTGTCGCAAAATAAATTTTACGTCAATATTTTTCATCGTTTTGATGGTCACTGTAGTGGCTGTATTAATTTCTTAATTTTCTTTTTTCTGTTATGTTCTCTTTGACCGCATGTTGTCTGTTCACAGTAAAATTTTCAAAATGCAAACACTACGTCTCAAATCAATTCCAGGCCTTTTATCTGCTTAATTGGTAATGACATCATCATTTTAATATGGATACCCTAAATTAAAGCTTAGTCTGCACATCATGTCCATGATATAATTTTGATTGGAATATGTTTCAGTAAACGGGCAACAAAATAAAACTTGTTAGGGTCCAAATACACACTGACCTAATTGCAGGCCTTTGCTACTCTAATTGAGTGCTCAAAGCACTTTATACAACAGATCTCATTTACCCATTCACAGGCACAGATTAATACAAGCACTTTTTCTGTCCAACATTCGCACACAGTCATAGTCGGATAAACTCATTGGGAGCTCTAGATTAGAGCACCTGGGAACTGAATCACCAACTTGACCAACAATCACCAAATGCTAATCTACAAGATACAAAAGGTTCAGTTTTCTGTGTAATGGGTAGACAATAGTAAGATGGTCTGAGTCTACAGTTTGTTTGTTTGTTTGTTTTTAATGAACAGATAACAGAAACCTTACGGATGTATTGTAATGCATAGGTGTCTATCTGTATCTGTGTTTGAATTCATTTCAGGTTCCTCTTCCATCAGTTCCTCAAGCTCATGCTACGCGCTCACATTTTGTGAGAAAAAACAAGACCTGCAAACACTATACAAAAGATGTTGTGTGCTTGCCCTTGTCTTCAACATCAACGTTTCTCATACCGAGAGGAGATTCACGAGCAAAACTAGCACAAGATGGCCTTATTGGGAAGATCTCCTTTACATCTGACTGGTCTGAAGCACAACTTAGAGAAGAAATAGCAGCAATCTTCAGAAGAACATTTGCACTGTCAACTGGCCAGACATTCCCTTTTGAGTATTTGAGTACAATTAGAGGATGTAAACGACTAATGAAACCAAATGTTTCTAGCAGTTTTCTTTGGGGTGGCCAAGAAGTTGGCTCGATTTGTTCCACCACCTGCCTCTATATAATGGCAGGGATACAAAAACCTGCACAGGTAAACATTTTATATTGCAGTGCAGAAATATTTATTGTCTAAAAAGTGAGTCTGTTCCCTTAACATAATTTTATTAATTGTATTAATTAATATTGCAGTTTCAGCAGGTGTAAACAGTTTTTAGTGCAGCCATGTGCCTCTGTGTTACCAGTGATTTGGTGCAACTGTATTTGATTTTATGTAGAACATGCTTTCTTTTCCCTCAGGAGGAACCAGAAGAGCTGTCTGACAGTGACTTTGAAAGTCCAGTCTGCCGGAGAAGACGAGGTATGTGATGTGAATGAAAACCTAGTGAGGTTCTAAGCTCGATGACCAGTTAGATTTTGTTACTGCAGTGCGTAATAATTCCTGGGGGGTTTGTTTGATGAGAGCATCGTTAATTTGTCCGATTGGGGCGATCGTGGCTCAAGAGTTGGGAGTTTGCCTTGTAATCGGAAGGTTGCCGGTTCGAGCCCCGGCTCGGACAGTCTCGGTCGTTGTGTCCTTGGGCAAGACACTTCACCTACCGCCTACTGGTGTTGGCCAGAAGGGCCGATGGCGCGATATGGCAGCCTCGCCTCTGTCAGTCTGCCCCAGGGCAGCTGTGGCTACAACTGTAGCTTGCCTTCACCAGTGTGTGAATGGGTGGATGACTGGGTGTGTAAAGCGCTTTGGGGTCCTTAGGGGGGACTAGTAAAAGTGCTATACAAATACAGGCCATTTACCATTTTAATGTTTACGAATTATCACAGGTGATTACAGCCAAGGAGGAATATGTGCCCAACTTTCACTTAAACTAATATAAGGATATATAAAGGCTGTTAACATTATGAAGCAAGTCATGCTGACCTTCTTTCCTTTGTTCAGTGCATCATGCGTTGTCTACAACACCAGGTGAAAGTGAGGCCAAGCAT
This sequence comes from Rhamphochromis longiceps, assembly GCF_057381845.1. Taxonomy (NCBI): domain Eukaryota; kingdom Metazoa; phylum Chordata; class Actinopteri; order Cichliformes; family Cichlidae; genus Rhamphochromis; species Rhamphochromis longiceps. The sequence goes on from NC_140558.1 coordinate 7,756,324, forward strand.
CAGGAAACAGAGAGCTGCATTCAAGAGAGTGAAAATGAGGGACAGGCAGAGGGACAGCAGATGTTTCCATATAATGTGGCAGAATTTGTGTAAGCTGTTGTCTAGGGGTTAAAGAAATCCTTCATTTTAGATGTTGTTTAGGATATTGTTTTGATGCAAGTTTCCAATTTGCATGTTTGGGGTTTTTTTTGCTGAATGACTGCAACTTTAGGATTTACATTTAATTTTTTTTTTTTTTTTTAATGATGTAGTGTGAGAAATTCTTCAAGGCTGACATGTTTTATGATTTCTAATATCTCTTATCTACTTAGCCCTATTTTTCTGGAGGAAGATGAAGCTCTTGAAGAGGCAATTCAGCGTAGCCTCCTAGAAGAGTCTGATAGACAGAGTGAAGTTCATATTTCAAGGTAAGATTTGAAAGTAACCTTTGATAATTGAATATTTTATTTGCATCTTTACTTGCATCATTTTTTTGCAGTTACACAATTACAAAGGTAATTGCTCATTTCTGACTAATTTAATATGGACTATCACAACATAATTATATGTTGTAACTCTGTGCACTTGAGTCAAATGTACAGCAAATTTCCATTTTTCCCCAAGATCTGTTTGTCATTGTCCCTTTTTTATATAGGTCTTTTAAGAAGCTCAGCAAAGAAGAAATTGAAGGTCTTCTTAGAGCTCATAGTGAGAAAGTCATTACACCAGGAACAAGACAACTCCATATCAGTCGAGCCAATGTGTGGTCGACTGCTTTGCGTCAGTTCAAGAGACCCAAGTTTGCAGAAAGCTGTGAGATGCTTTATGTCACATTTGCAAGCGATGAACATGATACAGAGGAAGATGCTGCTGACCTTGGGGGGCCAAGGCGGGAGTTTTTCCGTTTACTGGTGAAGGCCATCTTTCAGGACAGTGGTGCTTTTGAAGGTAATAGGATTTCACAGTCAAACTAACTAACTTACTTACTTACTCAAGGCCTAAAGGCTTGTTGACGACACTCGTTTTTATAATGTTACAAACGCAACAACCACCTGATCTGAACATTGTTTGACAGAACATTAACAAGTTAATAAATGACTACAGATAATAAATCTGTTATGTTCTGTGTGTCTGAAACAGTAAAAAAAAAAAAAGTAATACATTTTTGTCTGTCAATCTCAAGATATCAGTTTGGGGTCTGTACAGAATATACTTTTTTGTGTGTTATTTTTCAGCTACACCAAATGGATGCACACTGAAATTTAACATCCTACACTTGCAAAATGGAGTATATCGAACCATTGACAGGATGTTGTCCACGATAATAGTGCAAGGTGGAGAAGCACCTGCCTTTCTCTCTCCACATGTAGTAGACTACATTGTGTCAGGAGACATTCTTCAAGTACACCTAACACTGGATGATATAGGTGACCCTGAGTTAAGAGAGAATCTGAAAAAGGGGAATTGCAATATTATAACAAGAATATTGTAATATTTCCTATATTCACAAGTCTTCTGGTCTTCTTTTATAATATATAATAAATACACTTTTGGTTATTAGAGGGAATTCCATGTATTATATTTTCAATTTGTTTCCTTTTTGTTAAAAAAAAAAAATATTGGTGAAATACAGCCAAATAAACCAAAACAAAAACGTTTCGAGTCCAATTAAAATGAACCATCTGCAGTATTTGTGTACACTGGTAAAAAACAAACATTTAAAGTGTTTTTCTTAAATATTTAGGTTGTAAATGCAACAACTCAACATGATTTGGAGGAAGCAGTCAGCTGCTGCGACTCATGGCGATATCAAGTTGAAGGTCTTCCACTCACAGTCACCATGGCCAATAAAGATCTGTTTGTGAAAAATGCAGCTCTATACCTCGCAGTTCTGCAACGGCAAAGCTGTTTCGATCAACTGTCCTACTATGGAGTGAGATTTATATTTTTTCTGTATCAATTGGTCATTATTTTATAATCATTTAGAGTGAGCTACTTTTTATATTTAAAACTGGAATTTAACCATTATCTAAACTTTTCTGTCTAGATTTTATCACTCCTGAGAGAGAACCCCAGTTTGCGTGTTCTGCTTGACCTATCGGGGGAGGACAAAGATCTGACAGCCAGTTTAATTGCTGGGGTTCTCAGGCCAAGCTATTCTGTCCTTGGGAGCAACAGAAGAGTTAGAGGAGCTGATGGTGGTCAAATTTCGGGAATTTCTCCAGTGTGTCAAAAGTAAGCAGAAATTCACATAATGTAGTCTGGCCATGAAACAATTCGGGACACTAAAGTAAAACTTTGTCTTTTTATGTCACATGCGCGCACACAAAACAGGAATAAAGATGTATGATAGCTTACAACTGACAAGCAAGGCAAAGACAGAACCTCTGTATTTTTTATAAAAACATTAGCCATCATTTAGTTGTTAGCTCAAGCTTTAACTATTTTAGTGTCCCCAGGTTAACGGTGGTTTTTCTTTGTTTTTAGATGAAGAGCTGAGAGACTCACTTGGAGAAAGGACTCTTACCAAGGATGAAGAGGCATTTGTGAAGGCTTTGAGGCCTGGTCACATCTTGGCTTTTGCCACCGGGAGCAGCAAGGTTCCAGCCATAGGTTTTCAACCAGCTCCTAAAATAACATTCATTCACGATGAAAGCAAACATCTCCCGATTGCACACACATGTGCAAATGAGCTTCAGCTTTTTGTGAATGAAACAACAATGGCTGATGATGATGCTTTTCATTACTGCTTCTTAGTAGCACTCATGAATGGAGCTTTATTCAGCACCATCTAAACATGTTCCAAAAAAAGTGAAATTAAAATGGTGGGTTTGTTAACTCTAATCCTGTTCATTAATTGTAGTTTCAAGTAACTTTGCTTCATACAAGATAGTTGAAATAAATTCTGACTGCATTTAATGTTGAAATGTAATAATTTTCAAAGCTTCAATAGATTTATAAAAATGCTAAATCTGTATTTTCAACGACAAATCAATAAAGTCACTGGTGTAATACAATAATTTTATTAAGCTTTTCTTTTTTAAACAAGGACACTTCAAAACAGTTTATGCACAGAGTATACTAAACATGCTTTGTAGAACAAGCCAGGATTACTTAGACATCTAACAGCAACATTTATTAAGACTATTGCAACTTTACAATGATTAAAACAATACTGTAGATAATCTTGTGAATTGATTTAAAGACTGACTGTTCAGTGTTGATAATTTTCACTGTTATACTGTATTACAGTGTGAATTTGATCTTTACTTCAATCTGAATAACTGGTTTTACCCATAAACTAAAAGTGGTTGTAGCCTTCTGAATAGCCTATGAGTCACTGTCAGTCATTAACTCTGAGTCCTTATGTGGCAGGAGGCATCACTGCTAGAGGGGAGGGGCTTCTGCAGTAGTACAAAAACTGCATTTGCTGTACAGCATTTAAGAATATTAAGTGTCATCACTCTTTAGAACATCGCTGGTATCCTGTGGTTGAGGTCACACATTTACAAGTTTGTTAAAAATATACTGCTGTGTTCGTTGAAACAATGTTTTACCATTATTGTTGTCTTCTTCAAAAGGGTGAATGCTTGTATATAGCTCTTGTAAATCGCTGTCATTTAATGGGACAAACCTACTTTCAGAGTTTGACAAGGAGGGTATGGAGACCTCTGCTGTAGAAAGTTCTGGGTTGTGACGATGAGACACATGAGTTCCGCAGGCAAAAAGCTGGATGGGAGTTCTATTACCTTCAGTGGAAACAGAGTGATTGTTATATCCAGCTTTGAATTCCTTCAAAGTGCGGTTGATTCGTGGTAGAAACACATAATGAAGACAAAATAGGTCTGTTGCATTTTCTAAGTCTAGGATACCAAGTGATTCCAATTCATAAAATATAGGTGCATAAATGCGGCTACAGTTGTTGTTTAAGTCTCGGTTGAAACGCTCAATCCTCTGGTTGTGCACAGAACTTCCCATTAAGACAGAGCTTTCACCCCTGCTTGCTCGCATGTCCTCCCAAATCTGAGCATTCTCTCCTCCGTGATCAGTCCTGATATGCAGGGGTCTGCCAAATTGTCCAACAGCTGCAGTAAAGAGGGCTTTCACAGTCTCAGCTCGATTATTGCTGGAGCACCGAAGAAACATCAACATCCTGCTGTATCCATCTATTGCACCATGAACAACAAACTTCCAACGAATCAGTTTGTGATTTCCATCTATGTGCCATATGAAATTTGGATGAGGCACAGAATATACTCGCCGAGCAACTGCAGTTCTTCTCCTGGATAGAACACCAGCCGAGTCCACCCTCCGCAGTGACTTTCTTACGCGCCATCTTTGAACCACTATGTTTTTGGAACGCAGATGACCCATCAGCATCACTTCTCCAACATTTGGATGTTCAGTTTTTATTTGGGACACTATCTGATCTAACTCATGGTCACTGATTACATTGAATTTTGACTCTGAGATATTATAGTCTTGCAGTAACTTATACAGAGTGGGCCTGGAGATGGAAAGGATAGATGCAGCTTCAGTAAAAGATGTTTTCAGGGAAAGAACATTTTCCAATTCCTCTTTGGAAATCTGAAGCCTTCCTTGGTAACCATCCTAGAACACGGCACAGAAAATCTCAATGAGCACAATTCTATAACAAAAGATGGGTAATTTGAGGCAATTGTACTGTGACAGATTAGCTAGAGTAATATTTTATCAATAGTTTTAAAATATGAAAGTGAGCAATCAAAAGACACTTCAGAGCAAAAACAGTAATAAAATATGACGTAAAACTTGTGAATGTTGTTGGTGGTGATGTGACACTGCTAGTGATGGACCCCTAAGAAGATGAAATGTATGTAGAATCAGAATCATTACTTTGACAGGATTTAATTTAAGGTGACATATTACACCAAAGAAAAAACAGAAATTAGTCAGCTAAATGATATGTGTAAGAAGGCCTACCGAGCAGTATGGTATCCCAGTGGAGACGGCAGGTCTACTTGGTCCAGGTGCATTGCTGGATTCCTAAGGAAACATTTACATCAAGAACGACTGTTACCTACCTACCAAATAAATAAATAGAGTTGTATGATGTTCGATCTCTGTCTGCTGCCTACCAAATGAAATAATTGAGGACTAGCTAAGTAATTTAGCTTTGCTAGTTTTGCTAACACTGCTATCAACCCGTCCAAAATGCTATACAATAAACTTACCAAGTGCTGCGGCGTTTGTGAGGTCGAGGGTGCATTACCGCTGAATCGTTGGATGGCCGACAAAACGGCTCTTCCAATGTTTTCAGCTAAATCGCTGGACATGCTGGTAGGGAATAGTCGAAGCAGCTCATGGCAGTCAAAAGTGACCGTAAGAGGAGCGCAAACACAGAACCTGACCGCGACCGGCACACTTTAGCGCGGGAGGTTTTCTTGAAGCTTTTATTTTGGTATTTCCGTTGACCCGTACAATAAATTTGCATATTAGCTAAATATTTAGTTTCCCGTAACATTTAGATTTAACATTTAACATTTAGATTTAACATTTAACATTTAGATTTAACATTTAACATTTAGATTTAACATTTAGATTTATATATAATATTTAGATTTAACATTTAACATTTAGATTTATATATAACATTTAGATTTAACATTTAACATTTAACATTTACATTTAAATATAATATTTACATTTAACATTTAACATTTACATTTAAATATAATATTTACATTTAACATTTAGCATTTAGATTTAACATTTAACATTTAGATTTAACATTTAGCATTTAGATTTAACATTTAAAATCCTGTTTTAAATATGAAAAGTTACAAATATTTTACTAAATGTTGTAAAAAATGACTCGAAAAAACATGTTTTTGTAAGATTTAGAGCTAAATGTGGAAAAATGTTGCTGTTAATTTCGGCATGTTTCAGTTTACAAACGGCGCCCCATAGATAATGGTTATCATTAAATATAATGAATAAAGAATGTAGGCTGTACTCATTTATTTGTTTATTTTTATGCAATGATGCAGTAGGCTACAATTATCGAATAAGGCCTCTAATAAAGATGATATTTTTGCAAAAAAGTTTGTGAATGCTCGCATTAATAAATAAGATGCAGTCTCTTTTATTTAGATATACAATTACATTTGCAACTTGATGGTAAAATAATAAAGGTTGTGTAATTTATTTACATGATAATGACATCAAGACCCCGTGGGGCCCATTGCCTTTTCTTTTAAGACTTCTGAAAAATATTTCTTTTTTTTTTCATGCTTTTGGATATTTTCCACTTCTGTCAGAGGAAAACAATAAAAAGTAGCAGTCATTAGCTCAGTTTCTACAAACTATGTTGCTTTTGCAGATGTTACGTCCCTCTGCAGCCCCTAATCATCTCAATGTTTTCAGCTGGTGCTAATTGGCCACACCTAGTCAGGTGTGGATAAAAGCATACTGAGGCAAGTTCCCTAGGAGCTCACTTGTCTTTGCCTTGGTGGCACCAGCCATTTTAGCCAACCTGGTATTCCATTATAAGATAAAACCTCTTCTCACTAACACTCTGGTATTAATCTCTTTTTTTTTATGTTGCGGTCTTTGAGCCGGGTCGTAACAGCAGAGCATTTCATACCACAACATCTTGCAATTTTACCCAACTTGCTTATGCTTTTTTCCACAAAAGTCAGAAATATAACACCTTTCTTTGAACACTGAGCATTTAGCAATGCAATGGTAAATCGTGAACTTGCTTTAAACCATTTGATTTATTTAATTTTCTTTCATTTACTAAACATTATTAGTTTGCAATTACTATATTTTGCTAAAAAGCAAGTTTGGCTGAAATGGCAGCAGGTACCTACCTTTGGTTTAGTAACCATTCCCTTAATTTATTATGTAATACATTTTTGTATTTTATATTCATTAATATAAGTTATTGTAATGTAACTTATTTATTGGGTGCATATGTTCTACATTCCACAATGTCAAAATGTTCCAAAATGTCAACTATACTCCCTGGTGTGTGCAAAGGAAATAAAGTTTGTTGTTCCTGTGGATTCAGGTGAGATACTGGATGACGTAGTGAAAAGTGTCCGCCCTTTGTGGGTGCTGGAGCTCAGAATGCACTGTGGCTACAGCTCTGGCCGTCTGCTTCGTCTGCTGCCCCATGGAGGCAGACTGATCACAGTGGTGCTGGACCCAGTCACAGCAGATCTTGGAGAGGAAATCATCCTGGTGGCTGGCTTCAAGCAATCCCAGGTACAGTGAGGACTCTAAACCAGAATATGATTAAAATATCTCTAAAAGATAACTCTCTATTACTCACTTTTCCAAACCTCCTCAGTTCCAGGTTTTTACCCAGCTCAGCTGAGGCCATCCCAACATTAAATTCTTTCAGTGATGGCATAAATCTGGTGCTAATGGACCACGATTCCCAGCAGTACCTTTTAGATCTGCTGGCCTTGGAGAGAGAGGAGCTCCTCTGCCCATCTGGCTGCACTGTGCTGTTGAATAGAGGAATCAAAGAGCCGACGATCTCAGAGGAGTCCTGGATCACACCAGAGGAAGAGTCGATTCCTACTGCATCAAAACTGAGCATCCATTTATGATGGAGATTTTTTACAGGAAGGGAAGTACAAAGGAAGTCTGCAATGGCAAAGTTTAGCTAAGATGTGGGTGTATTTTGGGGGTGTTAAATATTTCATAATCTCTAGTATGACTCATAAGGCAAAGAACTGCAATTTTGAGAAAATTTTATTATAAATAAAAAAGTGATATTAATCATCCTATAAGTCTGTCTGTTCTCAGTATTTCAAAGTCTCCAAAGATATTACAGTTTCCTTTGTGGCAGAAATAAGAAGCATTTGTTATATACTTTAAATATGATCTACTTTACTTAAGCTTATTACTTCTCTTCATTTATTTCTTTTCCACATCATAGCCCCCAAAAGACAAATGACTACCTCCTATTGTTTAGCACATCCCTAAAAAATTCTTAAGGTGCTTACACAACCGCCTCGCCTCAACAAAAGAAACAAAGAGAAGACATTACCTGATGTACTGCACAGACTTACCACTTGGTGGCACTCCTGCCTTAAAAAGATAACAACCTAGACCCTGAACTGTGTTTGTTATGGAAAGCGTTTAAAGGTGAATGCCACCCATTTTGTTGTAAATACATGCATATTTATTTTGCTTTAAATTGGAAATTTAAGCCTGGCATTAATACATCCACTTTATCTTTAGTGGGGTTTTTTTTGTTTCATGCGTTTTGACACATATTTCCTCCGTTGATGAGCTGAATTTCTGTGAAAATTTAAGCAAAAACAAACAAGAAAATGAACTCAGTTGTTCTTTTCCTCCCTTTTCTGCTAAGTGACTCTAACATCTATCAAGATTAACTGTTCCACCAAACATCTTAGATGAGGGGATTCAGTGTTTTTTCTTCTGTGCAGAACTCAGGTGGACTTTAATGAATTTGTCTGTAATGATGTTACTGAGGCTTTCAACGCAGCTGGAAAGCCATTACATGGTTTAGAGACAATTTAGTGCCTGATATAAATAAATAATATTTGTGCAATAACGATTTAATTAAATGCAATATTTCCCACAGCCTCAGGGAGGGTCTAGATTCTAGGTCGCAACTGTTGCACAAGAGAATAATGAATGTCGCAATATGTAAAATTATAAGAAGAGAGCTTACTGCAGTTAAAGAGAGACAGAAAATGAGAGTCAGGGGAAGAGCAGTGAATGAAACTACTATTATGCTACCCGTGTTCCTCTCACCCTAACTGGTTGAAACCAAAGCCCTAAGCTCTATCCAGTTTAACTGTTCACTCTTAATACCGAGAAAGAGCAAAACAGGTAATGGGGCAAGCCTCATTAATACTTAATAACCTCATACATAGATGATACTTTTCTTTATACCACAGGAAAAGTCATGATTGCGTTTGCGGATTTAGACTTTAAGGAAAAACACAGATTTTCAGGAAACTCTGACAGCTTGCAGATTAATAAATGTTTCTTCATCTTTACTATTGTGCATTATTTATCAGTTTAATGTTCTCTGGTTAACATGGGTACAACTATTGTTATTATTTAGCATCCTGTTGCTTCGGGCACACCATCAGCCAAAACACTGACTGAGAGACCGGCATGTTTTATACCTTAAGTATAAATATTTGACAACAATGGTGAACATTTGATGAATGCTGCAAAAATTACACATATCTGGTTATTTCCTTTTGCCTTGCATTGCTCTTGGCTAGGGCTGTAGAAAGTGGTATATACCCTTACTTTGTACAAGTAAATAATTTATTGACGGCTCAAATGAAAACGATTTGTAAGTACCGTGGATTGAAAAAATGGCATTTCATTGGCTGAAGTAATATAAAAACAATAATCTAACTTGCCCGTCAGATCAGACCCTGTTGTTTATCCACTAAAGCGAGTGTTTTGCTGTGCTATATATTGTACTGTTCATTAGTTCAAGCTAACTCTAGCCTCTCTAAGCCAGAAGACAGCAATCTTAGGGTGAGTTTTACATCCTGAAATGAAACTCCGTCCATGAATGCTCCGACCTGCTGATGTTGACTGCAAGTTTTGCCCTGATGTCGGTCCCATTTCGGCTTTGCTAGATAAAACAAGTTATCTTCTTGATAAGATCAAGTCCAATTTGGCACTTGTGCAAGTGAGCAAACTGACAAATTTATCTGGGATCAAATAATTATTTTCTCCACTGTAAATAATAACAAACAAATGAAATGGTCATTCCCCCCCTAATTCATGTACACCCTTTTGGGCCTTATGCAGATACCATAGAGTCACAAACTGGTGGATTTGCAAACCTACATTTGTATTTTGCATTTTAGTCTTTTAAGTTGATATTTGCACATTGGCTCTTTTTCCCTTAACAGCCCATAATGCACAAAGAGATAGTGGTTTTCTTCATACTAGGAAGGATTTTTGAGTCACTTACAAACATATCGATGTGTTTTCAAATGTCATGTTTATGCATGTAACTACACAAAATAGACAATGTGTAAGGCTCACTTATTAGCTTCCAGCAACTTCTCAGCACAGAAAGCCTCCTTACTTCCCATAAGACAAGTGTAAGAGCCAAGAAGCGGTCAATTTCTCAGCTGTCAGAAGTGATTTAACATTTCCTTGCCTTGCTTACAGAGTAACACTAGTGTACATAGTGATGTACAGCCAGATGTAAACACCAGGCTCTATGACCACTCCAGCTTACACCCCTTCCTCCAACTTCCCCCCAAAATTCTCTTTTTAATGGGTTCAATTTTCTGGTCTCCTCTGTCACCAGGCTATGAACTGCACTCTGTGCTGTGGTGGCTGGAGAGCGGATGTAAACACAGCTTTCAATTATAAATCAAACCCTAAAAGAGCCATGTTCTGCTGCCCTCAGGCTCTATGCACAAAGGCCCAGCCTTCATAGCAAAACGCTTCACATTGCACTGATGGGAACTTCTGCCCTTCTATTTACCAGGATAAATTCAAAACAGAAACTTGTTCAGTGTCTGTGAGTGTCAAAGTTACTCAGAGGATGTTATGCTGATCTTTTGCACTGGCTTGCCTACTACTGTGTGACATCTATGATTTTATACGACACTATTAAACATGACCGAATGTAAGATTGCACCTTAAACATCACAGTTTATTATAATATGTAGATTACAACACTGTAAGTCAAACCAAATAGTAGTGTGCAGTGTATTTTCACAAGTTGCTGCAAACATCAACATATTATATCATGACCTAAGGAGATGTACAGCATATCCTAAAAGTATTAGCCTCAAGTATTTAGACATAGAGCAACCGAGGGCTTCAAATTTAAGCCAATCATTACATTAGATCACTGTTTTACTCTGATGGAGTCGTACTTGCCACAATACACAGGTCATTGTCAGCTAACTGTGAACAGCAAAAGGCAAAAGTGCAAAATGGAAATGATATTTTAGATAAAATATCAAAACAAAGATTTGAGTTGTCAGTGTAAACAAAAGTTATATATATATATATATATATATATATATATTAAAAAACAAAAAAAACACCCAGCACGCCCCTGCGGGCGGTTTATCCTTCAAGCTCGGGTCCTCTACCAGAGGCCTGGGAGCTTGAGGGTCCTGCACAGTATCTTAGCTGTTCCCAGGACTGCGCTCTTCTGGACAGACATCTCCGATGTTGTTCCCGGGATCTGCTGGAGCCACTCGCCTAGCTTGGGAGTCACCGCACCTAGTGCTCCGATTACCACGGGGACCACCGTTACCTTCACCCTCCACATCCTCTCGAGCTCTTCTCTGAGCCCTTGGTATTTCTCCAGCTTCTCGTGTTCCTTCTTCCTGATATTGCTGTCATTCGGAACCGCTACATCGATCACTACGGCCGTCTTCTTCTGTTTGTCTACCACCACTATGTCCGGTTGGTTAGCCACCACCATTTTGTCCGTCTGTATCTGGAAGTCCCACAGGATCTTAGCTCGGTCATTCTCCACCACCCTTGGGGGCATCTCCCATTTTGACCTCGGGACTTCCAGGTTATACTCGGCACAGATGTTCCTGTACACTATGCCGGCCACTTGGTTATGGCGTTCCATGTATGCCTTGCCTGCTAGCATCTTGCACCCTGCTGTTATGTGCTGGATTGTCTCTGGGGCATCTTTACACAGCCTGCACCTGGGGTCTTGCCTGGTGTGATAGACCCCAGCCTCTATGTATCTTGTGCTCAGAGCTTGTTCTTGTGCTGCCATGATTAGTGCCTCTGTGCTGTCTTTCAGTCCAGCTTTGTCCAGCCACTGGTAGGATTTCTGGATATCAGCCACCTCCTCTATCTGCCGGTGGTACATACCGTGCAGGGGCCTGTCCTTCCATGATGGTTCCTCGTCTCCCTCCTCTTTCTTGGGTTTCTGCTGCCTGAGGTATTCACTGAGCACTCGGTCAGTTGGGGCCATCTTCCCAATGTATTCTTGGATGTTCGTTGTCTCATCCTGGACTGTGGTGCTGACACTCACCAGTCCCCGGCCCCCTTCCTTCCGCTTAGCGTACAGCCTCAGGGTGCTGGACTTGGGGTGAAACCCTTCATGCATGGTAAGGAGCTTTCTTGTCTTTATGTCAGTGGCTTCTATCTCCTCCTTTGGCCAGCCTATTACCCCAGCAGGGTACCTGATCACGGGCAGGGCGTACGTGTTGATGGCCCGGATCTTGTTCTTACCATTCAGCTGACTCCTCAGGACTTGCCTGACCCTCTGCAGGTACTTGGTGGTTGCAGCTTTTCTAGCGGCCTCTTCATGGTTCCCATTCGCCTGCGGGATCCCCAGGTACTTGTAACTGTCCTCTATGTCTGCAATGTTGCCTTCTGGTAGTTCAATCCCCTCAGTTCTGACTACCTTCCCTCTCTTTGTTACCATCCGACTACACTTCTCCAGTCCGAACGACATTCCAATGTCATTGCTGTATAGCCTGGTAGTGTGGATCAGTGAATCGATGTCTCGTTCACTCTTGGCATACAGCTTGATGTCATCCATGTACAGGAGGTGGCTGACAACTGCTCCGTTCCGTAGTCGGTATCCGTAGCCAGTCTTGTTAATGATCTCACTGAGGGGGTTCAGGCCTATGCAGAACAGCAGTGGGGACAGAGCATCTCCTTGGTAGATCCCGCACTTGATGGTGACTTGTGTTATGGGCTTGGAGTTGGCCTCTAGTGTTGTACGCCACATCCCCATTGAGTTCCTGATGAAGGCATTGATCTTATACAATTCTAGGAATTCCAGTATCCAGCTGTGGGGCATTGAGTCATAGGCCTTCTTGTAATCAATCCAGGCAGTGCACAGGTTGGTCAGTCTGGTCTTGCAGTCTCGGCTGATTGTTCTGTCTACCAGTCTACCTATTCATGTAGCCCCTTCCGCCGGGGTTACTTGCGTAGTAGCATTCCAACAACGCCCTGTTTTCGTCTCTTGCCCACCGATGCCTTCTTGTTCCAGTAGCCCACTTTTTGTCAGGGTGCCCTGGTTCCTCAACACCTGACGCGGACCTTGTTGATCGGGGCGACGTCCGAGCCAGCATGCCTTCATATTTATCTGTCTCGCTCATGTCTGCGGTAGGCTTGCTTAGCATAGGGGGTCTAGCCTTAGGACCCTTACTGGATACAGACTCCCCAGGCAGGAATGGAACCTGCGATCCTCTGTTCCAAAGGCGTGTAGTCTGACCACTACGCTATCCAGCTGCTCCACTACGCTATCCAGCTGCTATGGATATATATATATATATATATATATAGGAACAAGAAGGCATCGGTGGGCAAGAGACGAAAACAGGGCGTTGTTGGAATGCTACTACGCAAGTAACCCCGGCGGAAGGGGCTACATGAATAGGATGAGGGACCTATGGATTCTTCGATACCCAACATCCACAATGACGGCGAAACAACTAGTAGCTCGGTGTTCCAACATTCGAAAGAAGGGACTGCTCTCACAGCTAGAGATTGACGAGGTACAACACAAATGCTACGGCAAGGAGGAGTCAGGACGCCAGGTCAGGGGGGAGATATCATCACCCCCACCCGAGATTGGGTACATAGCCCCAAGTGCGATAGGAGAAGAGGAACTGACCTGAAAAATAGGATCATGGCCAAGCTTGAAACCTGGATCCCCCGTAGCCGGTTACCAAGATTACGTGAAGTACCCTCAGAAGGTCTGCTAGATGATGTTAATGCAGCACCAGAGGTGTGGACTCGAGTCACATGACTTGGACTCGAGTCAGACTCGAGTCATTAATTTTATGACTTTAGACTTGACTTGAAAAAATGTTCTAAGACTTGTGACTTGACTTGGACTTTTACACCAATGACTTGGGACTTGAATTGGACTTGAACCGGTTTACTTGAAAAGACTTGATATTTTACCCCAAATATAAAATTTAACATGCATATTATATGGAGATTGAAAATGTGACGTCATTCACGGGTAGAACCGCAAAGGATTCTGGGAACTCGTGGCAAGCGGTACTAGCGCACGCAGGCTTTCAATTAAAATCAGTCACACAGCAATAAAAAGAAACACAAAAATGTCAAGAAGCTGTTGTATTATTAACTGCAATAGCCGGTCGCATGACAGCCACGGGAAGCCGACGGGTAAAGAGATCGGTTGTTATCGGATTACGTCGTTGAAGAGAAATTGTTCGAGCCATGTTTCCGAAGTAACAAAGAGGCGACTGGATTGCAGCCATTCAAAGATCAAATATAATGTCCTAGAACACTCCAGCTCACAGGTTAGTCTGCTCCAAGCATTTACACAAAGGTCAGTCTGCTGTTGTAGTTAATGCGTCATTTTTCTTAACATAATTGGTGATATAGGTTACAAGCAAGTCTGGCGCTGAACAGAAATTGTCGCGCTATGCTCCTTTATTTATTGTGCATAAATAGTGAATTGTCCTGACACAATATTGCGTTTCGCTTCTGTTATTATGGTACACTGACAAAAACACATACTTTTATTCACAGGATAAAACAGGTTTTTTGTATCACTAATTGCCCAGTACGATTACAGCATACAATATTATTGTCACTGCTACATTTCTGTGATGCTACCAGAAATTATTTCCACTACTATTTAATTACCGTTGAGCTCAAAGGTTATATTAATAAACGGTTAACGAATGTGTATTTATGAAGACGATTTGTGAGACTGGTAAACTTATGATACGTACGATGGTCTTTACTTTCTACACGGTGCATTTCAAGGTCCTGCACCCATCCGTCGGTAAACTGTACCTGGGCTTGTTGCAGTGACCGGAAGTTACTAAACTTCATGAGTGTATGCACTCACTCCAAGAACCGTATAATTATAAATATGCATATAAATATGCTAAGATGAGATAGCTGACTTCATCTAACTAGCAAATGTTTTCCAGGCTACGTTGGTGATACAGTTTTTTTTAATGTGTATGATATTTTTGTCATGCGATTTTAAAGCTGGTCCTACAACCGCATCCAAGAATAACATGCAGCGTATCTCAGAACTGTCGGTGAAAATTATTCTTGGAGCTAAGTTTAATTGAGCTGCATTTTAAAGAGGTGCAATTTCACAATTTGTGTATATTTTCTAAGTTCACTATTTTGTATGTGTTGAGAAAAACACAGATTTTAAAATTACATGGTCTAATATTTACATTTAGCATAACTGCAACATTATTTTTTCGTTTGTTTTTTTTAAAGACTCGAAAGGACTTGAAATTCAAAGTTTCAGACTTGTGACTTGACTCGGACTTTTACACCAGTGACTTGAGACTCGACTCTGACTTGCCTGACATTACTTGAGACTTGACTTGAGACTTGAGGATAAAGACTTGAGACTTACTTGAGACTTGCAAAACAATGACTTGGTCCCACCTCTGTGCAGCACTACGGGCAATACCTACAACCACGATTACCGACACTAACAAGCTGATCTACAATACGGCAACAGTGATCAGTGAGATGCTTGGCTACAAGTTGAACAGCGACAAGGGGCAGTACCCTCCATGGAGAAGGAGGCTAGAGGGCAAGATCAAAGTAGCACGGAGGGAGGTTAGCCAACTAACGGAGTTGCAGAAAGGTGCGACAAATAAGGTGCCTAAGAAATGCAGCAAGCTGTCCATACCTGAGGCCTTGGAAACTGCCAAGCAAAGACTCACAGCCTTGGCCAGCCGCTTGAGGAGGTACACCAGAGAGATAGAAGGCAGGAGAATAAACCAGCTGTTCTCCACAGAACCAGCAAAGGTGTACTCTCAGTGGCAAGGGAACAATAAGAGAACAGCACCACCAAGGCTGGAGACGGAGCAATACTGGAAGAGCATATGGGAGAAGGATGCAACCCATAACGGCAATGCTCAGTGGCTAGAGGATCTGAGGGCTGACCACAGCGACCTCCCTGAACAGGGTCCAGTAACCATCACAGTGGCAGATATCCAAGAAAGGGTCTCCAGTATGAAGAGTTGGACAGCACCAGGGCCCGACATGGTTCACGCCTACTGGCTGAAGAAGCTGACTGCACTCCACGAGCGTCTGGCAGCACAAATGAACCAGCTGCTAGTTAACGAGAGACACCCGGAAACGCTAACTGAAGGCCGGACGGTCCTGATCCCCAAGGACCCCAAGAAGGGACCGGTCCCCTCCAACTACCGACCAATAACCTGCCTCAGTACTACATGGAAGCTCCTGTCAGGCATCATATCGGCTAAGATGAACAGGCACATGGGTCAATACATGAGCGGGACACAGAAAGGAATTGGCAAGAATACCAGAGGCGCAAAACACCAGCTACTGGTAGACAGAACAATCAGCCGAGACTGCAAGACCAGACTGACCAACCTGTGCACTGCCTGGATTGATTACAAGAAGGCCTATGACTCAATGCCCCACAGCTGGATACTGGAATACCTAGAATTGTACAAGATCAATGGGACCCTAAGAGCCTTCATCAGGAACTCAATGGGGATGTGGCGTACAACACTAGAGGCCAACTCCAAGCCCATAGCACAAGTCACCATCAAGTGCGGGATCTACCAAGGAGATGCTCTGTCCCCACTGCTGTTCTGCATAGGCCTGAACCCCCTCAGTGAGATCATTAACAAGACTGGCTACGGATACCGACTACGGAACGGAGCAGTTGTCAGCCACCTCCTGTACATGGATGACATCAAGCTGTATGCCAAGAGTGAACGAGACATCGATTCACTGATCCACACTACCAGGCTATACAGCAATGACATTGGAATGTCGTTCGGACTGGAGAAGTGTAGTCGGATGGTAACAAAGAGAGGGAAGGTAGTCAGAACTGAGGGGATTGAAATACCAGAAGGCAACATTGCAGACATAGAGGACAGTTACAAGTACTTGGGGATCCCACAGGCGAATGGGAACCATAAAGAGGCCGCTAGAAAAGCTGCAACCACCAAGTACCTGCAGAGGGTCAGGCAAGTCCTGAGGAGTCAGCTGAATGGTAAGAACAAGATCCGGGCCATCAACACGTACGCCCTGCCCGTGATCAGGTACCCTGCTGGGGTAATAGGCTGGCCAAAGGAGGAGATAGAAGCCACTGACATAAAGACAAGAAAGCTCCTTACCATGCATGGAGGGTTTCACCCCAAATCCAGCACCCTGAGGCTGTACGCTAAGCGGAAGGAAGGGGGCCGGGGACTGGTGAGTGTCAGCACCACAGTCCAGGATGAGACAACGAACATCCAAGAATACATTGGGAAGATGGCCCCAACTGACCGAGTGCTCAGTGAATACCTCAGGCAGCAGAAACCCAAGAAAGAGGAGGGAGACGAGGAACCATCATGGAAGGACAGGCCCCTGCACGGTATGTACCACCGGCAGATAGAGGAGGTGGCTGATATCCAGAAATCCTACCAGTGGCTGGACAAAGCTGGACTGAAAGACAGCACAGAGGCACTAATCATGGCAGCACAAGAACAAGCTCTGAGCACAAGATACATAGAGGCTGGGGTCTATCACACCAGGCAAGACCCCAGGTGCAGGCTGTGTAAAGATGCCCCAGAGACAATCCAACACATAACAGCAGGGTGCAAGATGCTAGCAGGCAAGGCATACATGGAACGCCATAACCAAGTGGCCGGCATAGTGTACAGGAACATCTGTGCCGAGTATAACCTGGAAGTCCCGAGGTCAAAATGGGAGATGCCCCCAAGGGTGGTGGAGAATGACCGAGCTAAGATCCTGTGGGACTTCCAGATACAGACGGACAAAATGGTGGTGGCTAACCAACCGGACATAGTGGTGGTAGACAAACAGAAGAAGATGGCCGTAGTGATCGATGTAGCGGTTCCGAATGACAGCAATATCAGGAAGAAGGAACACGAGAAGCTGGAGAAATACCAAGGGCTCAGAGAAGAGCTCGAGAGGATGTGGAGGGTGAAGGTAACGGTGGTCCCCGTGGTAATCGGAGCACTAGGTGCGGTGACTCCCAAGCTAGGCGAGTGGCTCCAGCAGATCCCGGGAACAACATCGGAGATCTCTGTCCAGAAGAGCGCAGTCCTGGGAACAGCTAAGATACTGCGCAGGACCCTCAAGCTCCCAGGCCTCTGGTGGAGGACCCGAGCTTGAAGGATAAACCGCCCGCAGGGGTGTGCTGGGTGTTGTTTTTATATATATATATATATATATATATATATATATATATATATATATATATATATATATATATATATATATATTTAATATTAGGCCTAGCTCATCTATTTCACAACCAAGGTGGTTTATGCCTGCACCAAAACAACCTACATCTACAATATGGTCACGGGATTATTTTCATCTTAACATCAGCATGGGTGCTTTTTAAATTCACGCCATGTTTCTTCTCAGGCAGTGAGGGAAAAAAAAAAGCTTTGCCCTTTGTGCTTAGTTTATCAACTGGAGTGGGCAGAGCAAAAGAAGAGTGAGTGTCTTGATGGTCTCTCCTGAGACCAAGTGACTTCTATATTTGGTACGCTGTGATAGCTCGTGATCCCGGCTCACGGGCCACCACCATCACACACAAACCAGCCTGCTCACTCTTCACCTTGGGGTTGTGAAATGGTGCTGTGACACAAGCTTAAATTTAGACTGTCCTGCTCTTTTGAGATATTAGAGTGAGTTTACAGTAAGAGAATACAACAGTCTTAGGGTTTGTTACTTTACTTTTGAAAATGAACTAAATTATTACACATTTTTTTCAACTTATTAATATTAAAATATCTCTGGCAATTGTGCTAAAACCCAAAGAGATGTTTTAGAAGGTAACATGCTTATTTAAAGTTCATCTGAATAAATAAAAGAAAGATTTGCTTTGAGATAAATATTTTACCTGGATCATCGAAGCCACAATAAGAGGAGTTCTGTGTTACCTGTTCCTTTACTTCCTATCATTTCGATAAGTGTCAGCGATTGAAGAATGAAAACACTTGAATTCTCTCTTATAATCTGTAGAGGGATCTGATAATGTGAAGTGACTCTGCCACCCGCCTTTGGCCCAGACTTTAACCTACACACATACACTGCACACACACACACATGAATTCAACCTTCCCTGTGGTGAGAGGGAAGATTGAGAGAAAATAGACCTCCTACTGTGTGGTGTCTTAAGAGGACTGAAGCCTCTCAGAATGCACTTTGTCTGTTGAAAGACCTCCTACGCTTGGGATTTTATTTTTTTTTAGTGAAAAGCAACACACATTGTCCATCTCTTGCTTGTAATTCAAATTTGTTGAGGGAAGATGTCATCAGACATTTTCACCAAAATGATGGCAATATTTCTTCTTTAGAAATATAAAACAGACGGCATTTTGTCAACATATCATCTCACCTGTTTTGACTACATTGTGAATTTGTATAAATGCAAATGTTACTACAATTAATGAAAATCTGGATTTTATACATTAAGATGGGAGAAAATCAATGTTTTACACAGTATTGAAAATAACAAGCTTATCTCCTTGATGGTTGCTAGCTATATACGTTACCTCGTTTAATGCATTGCTAATTACTTGGAAAATTGCCTAATTAAGCAGCAACTGAATAATGTAGCACAATGCCCTTGGTTTGTCACTGAGGGCCTTTGTTGTGTGTCAACACCCTCCCCTCCCCCACAGTTTCTGTCAGTTGCCAAACAAAGACAATAAAACGCCTCCTCATTTTAATGAACTTAATTATAGCCTTTATACATTAAAGATTTCAATGCTTACCAATGTTGATGTTTGTGAAGCTGATATTAAAACTAAACCTCTCAGAGACATAGCAGAAAGATGCACAGCTACGTTCACCACCAAAAAAGTAACCATCAGATTGTTATAAATAAATACTCTCATTCATCATTATAGTTGCATATATTGTAGGTTGGCACTATTATAAGCCTGCATTAGGAGATTTTAAATTGACAAAACTGCTTTGTTTCTGTGTATGTTTAGTAGTTTGCTTTGGTAGTCTTCATGCCGTTATGCCATTTATAGAATATGAACTATTATAAAAGCATATAATCAGAATAAGACATGAGAAGCTTTTGGCCGGTTATTTTTGTGTGGCTCAGCCCATAAAGGAAAAAGAAAGGAAGAGATGGGACATTAAGGGAAGGTCGATGAGGGAGGTAGATTGGAAATACTCTTGGTGAAGAGAGGGAACAAGTGCAATTAGTTCAATAAGTGTACATTGGCGGGACATCTCATTATCATTGACCTTTTATGTATTATTCAAGCATTTGCTTGGTCCACCAGGGTCAAGAAATAATTTGTGTGACTATAGTGTGTGTTTGTGTGTGTGTGTGTGTGTTTGTGTGTGCACGCATCCTTGAATGCATGTAGTAGGCCGCAGTGTTCACTCTCTTGCTCAGTATGGATTGAGCTCAACAGTTTTATTAATGGATCAATTGTGTTTCTGCATCATCAACCTTTTAAAGCTCACTAAGGGTGTATTGATTTCAGCACAAAAATACACACAAAAAAGGTGGGCTGGAAAAATGTGAATCCATTCATCTATAAGTTACTGGGGAAATGAGAGATGAATAGGCACTAAAAAGTTCTCAAAGGAGGATTATATAAAACTGACAGTGCATACTCCATACTCTGTAGAAGACAAATTAAAGGAAAAGATGAATTCTCTTAGTGTCATGGTTCTGGGTCCGTTGGACCCAGTATTTTGAGTTCATTATGTTTTGGTACTTTTGCATCATGGATTTTCCTTTATGTTTCTCTGGTACTTGGTGTTTCAGTTATCTTGGTGTTTTTCTATATTATGATTTATGATCTGATACTGTTGTGATTATGATTATCATTTAGTAGCCTTTGGTCAGTGTCAAGTCTGTCTCTGTCTAGTCTGTGTCTTAGTAAAGTGTGTTTTGTTTCCTGTTTTACTTTGAAGGTTCTTGTTCCTGTCTGATGTTAGTATGTGCAGCTTTGTTCCCCCTGTCTCGTTAGCCCTGATCTCTCCCAGCTGTGTCTCCCTCCTGTTGCCGATTTCCCCGTTACTACCCTGTGTATATAAGCCCTGTGTTTTCCCATGCTCAGTGTCGTGTCGTACCATCAGTTTATGCCTGTGTGTCCTTGGTCTCAGTGTTCCGTCCTCACTTCATGTTTGTTTTCCTGCCAGCAATAAAGCTGAGGTTTTTTGAGTTACATTCCATTTTCCGAGTCCTGCATTTGGATCCTCATCTCTGCCTGCCCGCACACAGAGCCCTGACACTTAGAGTATTAGACCACTGCATGCCTCCAGGACAGGTTCAATGCACCTTGGGATTGATTCTTCAAATCTCTGGATATTTGCTGAAAGAATGAAACACCAAAAGATTTTCCCTCATCTAGAACAACGTTACATTTATAAATAAAGAACAGGTGAAAATAAACCAACACAGGTGAAGCTAGTGAGGCTGGACAATCACGAAGGAATGAAAGGAACAAAGGCAGGAAGTAAAATCAAAACAAGAGCCAAAAGAAAACGAATCTTAACTGTAAAAAAGTAAATGAGACATGACGAGTAACCCTAAACATGATGACGTGATGAAAAGCAAAACGATCGAGGCCAACAACCACACCAAACCTGAAACAATAGCACAAGGCTTCAGGAATTACACTTAATTTATCCAAATTTCAAAAAGCTGTAATAAATACTTCATGAAACAGAAACATGATTAGCTGAAATGAGAAATCCTACACATCAAAGTTCACATCAAAAAAGTCATCACTTAGAACTCACAGAAAATGATAAGAATTAGTTAATGAGTAAAAAGTGATAGAAAACAAAACTGTTGTTGAACACAGTAATGTCATGTCTTGGATATACTGCAAAATCTGCTCAACTCTTTAGACTAAAATAATGATTTAAATTAATACAGTGTTTTGATATTAGATTTGATATTCAATAAAAAAAAAAAACCTGGTAGATCTACTTTTAAAACCACACATTGTTTGCATTAGTGAAACCTAGTATGATTGTTTCAGTGTTATTTGGTTTGGCTAACTGAAGAAACCAATGCTGTAGCACTGGAGGTCAGTTAGTGTTGAAACACAAAGATAGAATTACAAGCTCTGTTTTAAGTGTGTGCAGTTTACAACTGGATGTTTGTTTCACACTCAAATGCTTAACAAGGTGAGTTTAATTGTATTGTGGCAACTTTGTTAGCAGATCAGTTGAAAACAGAATTGCTGTTTTGTTTCTTTTGTCTCTTCTTTCAAAAAAGGAGAAAACCTCCAGCCTTATGGTGATATTAGTCAGAAATCTGGGAATTAACAAACTCATTAGGAATAATCTTCCTTGGAATATGATGAAAAAATGCATTCTTATTTATAGTCACCAGTATTTTAGCATGGGCCCAAAGGACAGATTAAAGGACAGCCTGAAGCTGCTTTCATGCACACACTGCAGCCTTGAACTGTCAAAGGCACTACTCAGCAGTTGGATCAGACATTAAGCTACTTTTAACCTGCCAGATCCTTAATTCAGAATCGGTGTGATGTCTGATTACCCCCATGTGAGAATAGCCAAGGCAATTATCCAGCAAATTCACAGCGAGTGAATGATTCTCTTAACATCGTCCAGAGTTCATGTGAGAAAATTGCTTTCCATTAGCATCCTGAAAGTGACACTACCGGCTAAAAACCTGTGAATGTTGCCAGAAATGATCATCAGTATATGTTTCAATAATCTTAATGTATATTTTATCTTAAAATAGCAATTCAGTCAGAATGAGCCATCACCAAATTAAATGAATGTTAAATTCTTAAATCTGGCAAATGGTAAAAAAAATAACCTCACGTAAGCCACAGATGTTCCATCAAGCCCCACAAAAACCCAGCCTATAATGACCCTATTTCAAAATGGAGAGTAATTCCAACAAACTGCCATGGGTGAAGCAGAAACGGTTATGGAACTGCTGAGTTTATTTCCCATGAGTCTATAACTGTTGTAGTAGCCATAGATATATTAAGCCTTGAAGCAGAAAGAGCACCATGTGATCTAAGGCATGTTTTAAAGATATTTGGTAGCGGCACACCATAATATCAAATTTAAATTGTATTATTATTTTCCCTGATCGGCACACCTGAATTGAGGCTATTTCTGTGGATCCCTCATGGAATAAACTCACTTCCAGAGACCTGGATTTTTTTTTTAATATTGTCTAACCTATTTGCTCCAATAGTTTCTGTTGAGATTCCCCTGCATACAGCTGCTAATGGCTGCAGTGAATGTCTAATCTGATGCATCACTTTGGTCTTTTGCATTTTATTTGAAAATAGAGGACAAGTGTTCCTCAATCCCCTTGTGCAGAACCTCATTTTATAAGGCCACATAAGAGGAGGAGGCAACATTACTTGCCATCCAAATGGACTTTTCATTAGGACACGGAATGGGTTTGGGTCACAGCGGCAGCAGCAGAGATGATCAAATCTCAAACAATGGAGCTGCTGGCTCTGCTCCAGGTCTTTGTTTACTGATGTGATTCCAGGTGTGTGTGTGTGTGTGTGTGTGTGTGTGTGTGTGTGTGTGTGTGTGTGTGTGTGTGTGTGTGTGTGTGCGCGCATGTTAATGCTGGCTTGATGTGGCCCTGCCTGTGAATATAAGCTGCAGTGTGATCTGTGATTTGGCAAATAATGCAGGATTCACAAGAACACAATTTGTGTCTTCTTTTCATGTTTTCAACATTTAATCCCAGTTTTTACACGTTGTTCAAACAATTCCTACTCACATAAAAAAATTACTTTTGTGATTGTAGTAATCAAAGCTTAAAGAGATACTGCTGAAGGTTGGATCAGTGAACAAATGACATTCTCTTTCCAGTTAATTTAAGGCTACAGGTTATTGGTCACTGTCATTAGCTTAGATGACAGTAAATCATCAATAGGTTAAGCTGGCTCTGTTCAGAATTACAAAATACAAATTTTAGAGCAAAAGTGAAATTTAAAAAACAGCATGCTGTTCTGCTGAAAGTTATGTAATGAAATTTATTTGTACAGCTATATTTGGATGACTCTCTGGAAGTCCAGCTCTAAACCACTGCCATTTCACAACAGACCTTAAACCTCAGAGAGCAAACATCTGCTTTTGTGCCAAACTGAGCTGGGTCTCCAGACTAAAGCAGTTTTAGTGGAAGAACCTGGAGTAAACAAGCCTAAAGGCTGCTCATCATATTACCAGCAGCATAGTTGTCTCAATTTTGGACATTCACATTTATGACATATTTTTACTCCATAAATGTGATCCAAAGATTATGCATGTCATTAATAAACTCTATACTGTAACGTTTTGAAGGGTTTGAGGAATTCAATACAGATGACCATACAGTTATGCTATCCTGCACTTGCTTTCAATACATTCAGGGCAGGAGTATCTTTGTTGCACTAACAATCATTGCTCACTATCTACTCTGCAGGTCTGCACCACATTTGTCTCCCTTTGACTTTTGTCTTTTCCATCAAATGAAATTCAAATTCAAGGGTTGCTTTCTTGACTCAGTGGAGAAGAGTCACCACACATCAGAAATTGCTTGAGCTCTGTAGGTGTTCCTCACAGGGGTATCCCAAAAGTAGCAGTGCCATCTGGGGTGTGATTAAAAACTGCAGCATCCTTCCCCTCTGGCTACACACAAGTTAACCAGTAAGGTAAAATAGTTAGTAAAAAAAAACCCCAGAGAAGCTAATAAATTGATTATTACCTTTGGACAAAGCTACAAAGACTAGAATCCATCATTTCACATTTCAGTTTTTTTGGTAATGTATTCTGTAGCTTGTAATTCCACTACCTGTAAATTAGCTGCCAATGTTCAAAGACAAGGTAACTGCCAGGTATCAAATGTAAAAAAAAAAAGTCCTTAGACCAGCACATCATGATGCTGTATGTCAGGCTGTCTCTCTTTCTGTCTTTTTGACCTGGGAGCAGAAAGGAAAAGAATGAAATGCATCCCCATCCTCTTCTCTCAATAGATTTATTGTAGATGTTTGATAGAAAAACAAATGGCTATATGATGTGAATGTGGCGCTGGGACATTAAGTGGTTAGAGGTTGTAAATCAGACACTGATTAAATTTGTCTAGGCCAGAGCTGTCCATTTGCCTTGAGTGCAAAACTGACCTGATTTGGGATATTTTCCTGACAGGTCTATATATCACTTGCTGCGTAATTGCATAGTGGTGCATTTTGTGCCATTAAAGCTATCCGTAGCTATTATACTTCAGAGGTACAACATCCTCAATAGCACTTCTATGATTCTGTGAAAATGTTCAACTCTAAATGCATCAAATCTCTTAGGCTGCATTTTGGCAGGATAAAGAGAAAGTGGGAGATTCTGTCGTGTTATTTCCACTTCCTATGGCGTTGTTTAAGAAAAATAAGAGTGTCGTTTTTTCCCTCTTGCTGAGTTTTTATGTTTTGTAAAACACAATTTTAACTAAAACATAAAAACGTATATACACTTTGATCTGTTCTCTCTTGCAGCATTTCATCAGATAGGTGCTTTTTCTTCTTTCTGAAAAGACAAATCTGTCAGAGCCAGTTTAAAACTGAATACCTTTCCTCCTCTTTTTCCTTTCCTTTGTGTTCAGGTAGACAGAAGGTCATCATGCTCCAATGCAACAAAGAAATGGTTTATTACTGGTTCAGAGTAAATTGTATTTTGTTTTAAGTAACAGTGAACACTTTTCTCAGCATATTCACACTTTAGTTGGTAATCTGCACTTGAGAAAAAAACTGTTTTAACATTACAAACTATAAATTGGCAGATCTTAAACTCAAAACTCAATAAGTACACTTGACTAACTAGAGTAGCAGAATAGAACAGAATAGAATAGCTCTTTATTGTCGCTGTACATGTACAACGAAATTCTAGGTGCTCCACACCAACTGTGCAGGAATAAAATATAAATAGCGAGACAGCAGGAATAAATAACAAACATGAGAAATATATACAATCAAGGGGGATATATACAAAACAAGAGAAAGGCACACTTATTGAGCATTTCAGCAATTTGTACGATTCTGTTTTCTGGCTGCGTGAGCAGTATATGGTGGACAGATGCTGTAAGATAAAAAGACAATATTAGCTACAAATGTAACTTAATATCATGTGGTTGGGGAAAAAGTTTGGTTAAATGTATTTGTGCAATAATTGTGAATAAGGGTGCTGATTTTAGTACAAGTGGATTTATGCTTTGGCAAAATCTCACCTGTTTTCTCCTCTGTCCTCTCCAGGGTGTTTGGGTTAATGTGTCCTTGGGGCTCTGAACATGATTTAAAGATTTCAGGATACACCAAAAATAAGATATCTGTGAGTTTCTGACAAATGACTATTGAGTAGTTAGGTTACAATCATTGCAGGCAGAGACAGGTGCAGACTGGCTTTTGTTATTTTTATTTATCAGACATTTATTTACAGAGATCAACTTGGCAGGTCTATGGGGCATCTGTGACCTATACTAACACCAACTCCTACCTTGTTGTCAGTAGCCTGTTATTGATGAGCCACACTTCTAACTTGACAGGAGTGCCGCCATGTTTCCCAAAGGGCAATTAAGCAATGTAACAACTGTGTATATCATAGCGTACATTTTAAAAGTATCATCAGCCCTTTGGGAAATTTTTGAAGAGACTCAGAAAGAGCCATACTGAAGCAACCAATTAAGGATGACAAACTAATCAAATTCATGAAAAAGGTGAGAGGCCATCTAAAAAATGCCACTGTGTACATAAATAAGGACAACTGAGGAAGAAAAGAGTTTAGCTTTTACCCGAGAAGCCAAATTATTACACTGTAATTAAGATGAATTTAGCTTAGGGCTGTGCAATATGACCAAAATCTCATATCCCGTTATAAGAATTCTATCGTCCGATAACGATATAAATCACAAAAATCTAACATTTTCTGTAAATTCTGTGAATCGCGGGAAGTGTTTCCAGCTGCGTGTCATGTAGCTGGAGTCGAGTGTTTTAACCGATGCATGAAACGATACATTTTTAGACATAAGTTGTAACGGCCGCCGTTTTCTTTGTGAGTATTTATTACACGGTGTGCTGCGGGTAAAAGCCTGTTCTAACGTTTGAGTCTAAGGTTTATTTTTTAGCACCTGGCGGCTCTTTTTTAATTCTCATCCGTAAATAATCTGCTCTTTCACATGATTCAGTTTATTTTGAAAAGCCTCAACAGGATCTTGAGCTTTATTGTGAAAGGTTTATGTGGAACATAAACAAGCGGACACCCGATGCCGTTACCGTCGTTGTTGCTAACCACAACGCATAAAAACAGGGGCTTGTCCGTCTGTAGTGTGGTTATATTAAATATAATAGAAAGAGAGAACTTTAAGAAATTAATATAGCCACTACAGTGACCATCAAAACGATGAAAAAGTATTGCCGTAAACAGTTTATTTTGCGACACCACGAAACAAACGATAGCATAAAATGAAACATCCGATATATATCATTATATCGAACAGCCCTAATTTAGCTCATTTTAAGACCAAAGAAAAACCTTGGCAGTCCTTTTTAAGGCCAATGATTAAATCTGTGCTGTTTGGAAATTATTTTACATAATATTTATCTTTTTGAATCACAGCGCTGTTGATGATACTGAGATTGCAATACAAGGGTATAGTATACTATAGACAGGTTAGAAATAAATGTGGTGGAAGTGTAGTGTTTTATGTTCAAGATCATGTACCAGTCAAAATAAGAAGGTACACCTAACAGGGATGGAAGTATTGCAGTCCATTTACCTTATCTGAAACCTGTTTTATTGTTCTGATGTTATAGTATATATACAAGTTGTAATATACTGTACCTTGAGGCCATATGAACAATGCTACACTTAGTAACTGATACTGGCAGAGAGATACATTTTATTGAAGACCTTAATATTGACTGTTTCTTCTGTACCTGTATCTTGACGAAAAAATTAAATGACCTAGCTATTGTGTGTAATAAATCACCAAATGTAAATTTACTAGAATTAATATAAATTGTTATGAATGTCTTCAGCATGCATAGATCAGTGTTACTGATTAAGTACTAATTGTGTGGGCAAACGTACTCATAATGTACACATGTAACACATAAAACGTAAGTTTTATGTGTTACATGTGTAGGCCTCGGTGATCATATTATTGTTGTAGAAGGAAAACTGAGATCCCTAAAGCTGTAATACGTATATTAAAAAGAATGCAATGAAAACTTTTGTCAAAATGCATTCATTGAAGATAGGAAAAAGATACAGTGGTATATTTTGGAGAGTGAAAAAATGCAGACCAAAAAGCTGAATGAGGATCACAAGGATTACTAAGAACACTAGGGATACAAGGAAGTCACTAAGGGAGTAAGGAGGAAACAAGTAAGCAGACTACAAAAGTACAACATGACAAAGAAGAACAAAGAGGATTGGTGCTATTTATATAGTCATGGGCTAACAGAAAACAGGTGAGTAATGAGAACAGCTGAAAACAATCAGAAAATCAGGGAGAGCAGGCACGGGAAGTAAAGATACATCCGACTTTTTAAAGTAAAATACAGGAAGTAACTAAAGGAAACAGACACAGACAGAAATACAGACACTTAACAACAGCAACAAGAAAACATACTGAATGTGACAAAGCAGACTCACATTGCACATGAAGCCAGAGATGAGAAAACACAAAAAGATGCATCAATAACTTTGCACTAAGAATTGAAATCATCCTTTCATTAATGATCATGGACATAAATGATATAGATTACAATTAGCCCGTCCAGCAAATGCCACACGTGGAAGCAGGAGGTGGTGGCAGTGTCATAAGTTACAGTACGTTAAACTTACCATATCATTAGACTACAATATGAATCTCACACAAGGTCACTCTGCACACCTGAGTTTTACTTTGGTTGTCATTCACTATTTAGTTATAATAGATACAATAACAACTTGTTTTTGGAAAGATCATAGGTTAAAGTACAGTGATTACAAAGTGTTTCAGTAGGTCCTTTTCTGTGAAAATGCTAGCAACCTTTATATATGGCTCAAAACATGTATGAAACATACCTCCAATGAAATGCACAGCTTTAATTTGTCATAAAAGAAAGGGGACAATTTCTCATGAACTAATACATTAAATTTCATGTTTGGTCTGAGACCCTAAAGGCTATATAGTGTGTTAAAATGTGATGATGTCTTGACTAGATGCATGTATGCCAAAGAGGGAGAGAGACTGGGCTTTTCACATATCCCCCCCCCCCCCCCCCCCCCCCCCCCCAAGTGTAAGCTTTCTGGGAGTGGTGTTCTGTCAAGGCAAGAAAGACAAACAGTGCTTGGCTAGTAAATTCTAAAAATTGATAGCAATTAATTCATACCAAAGTAAACAGAATTGCTCTCTTTTAAGCTCAAATGTTAATGTTATAAAGCTGTTATAAAGTTGTCTTATGGCCGCAGCTGGCCATTGTCTCTGAAAGCAAAATTAACTCTGCTTGATGCTATGAGGCACTGGAACCTGTATTGGGCCAGCATTTGGTGAGCATGTATGTATCACCTTAACAATGGCTTTAGCTTGCCAAATTATTTTGTTTTTGTCAAGCTAGGAGGCCATGAGCTTTTTTCTGGTTGTTTGTCCATGGGCATTGTGGATAAATTTGTTGTCTGATAAGAAACCTATGAAAGACCAGTGTGGTAGGCAATGTAACCAGCTGTTCTGCTATACCACTTTCATTTTTATATGTGTTTTTAATATACATTTTTAAAAGAGGCTGTAGGCTTGTGCTTCTGGGCTGATTAACAGCTTTTAGAGATAACATATCTTCAGAGGACAGCCACACTACAAACATATTTTATAGAACATGATGTATTGTAGATTAACAATATGAAGTAAATGAGCTTAACCTTAAACATCAACAACAGTAACATTAATCCATAAAACACCAATTGTGAACATCTTTCTGAAGAAAAAGAACTTTTACTTTTGATTTTATGTGTAGTGAGGTGTTTTCATAATGTTTTATTGCTACCTTTACTAAAGAATAATTCTAAAAAATTCCACCACTCATCATTGTCAGGTAATAGTTAAATATTTAGATGATGAGTATAGAAGCAATATTTTTATGATCCTTCAGCTAGGAAGGACTGCAGAGAGGTGAAAATGTCTAGGAAGAGTGCAGCAAGCTGCAGGAGACTGTCAGCATCGTTGTCTCTGTTTTCCTTTCTGTAAATGTCACTGCTTTTTGACATTATGTGCTAATGCACACTGGCCATTCAGCACATGTCATGTGTTGTTCTTCGGTAATTCTTGAAAGGAAATTGTGAAAATGTGCTTGAGCTATGTGATTCACAGTGTATTTAGGATCAGTGTATCACTGCATAGTAAAATATAGGGCTTGACCTTGTTTTTCATACTGTTCGCATTGCCATGTAGATACGTAGCTCTTCTTGTCAAATGCAGGGACCATTAAAATATGTGGACATTCAGTAAGACAGAATCTATTATAATTATACCAAATCTGCATGCATGCTGTGTGTTTTTAGCTGTTAGTGCTTATATTTAAGATGCAAATTGTATCCCACAATGTCTTAAGACTCACCTAATGAAGGTCTTAATGCAAGCTTTGATTGCATTTTGGTTGTCATAAAAAGTGATTTGAAAGCTCTGCTGTCTGCATTAAATCTCCATAATGAAGCGAGACAAAAATGCCATGGCCATTAGCACACGGATTGCAATTTTTAATATGTTGAAGTTCATTACGTTGAAGCTCATGTGCAGGAGGAAGATTATTCGGGGGAGACATTGCCATATTTAGTTTAATATCAGCCTACACATCTGCTGTTTACTAAAAGTAAATCAAAATGCTGCATGCTACATAGAGTTACATAGATTTAACTCAGTATAGTATGTAACTAGGTATAGTATAGAAAAAAGGATAATCTGATATAGCTGAAGTTCTTTATTAAATGAAAGATGACGATGAAAACACACGCACAAGGATGTTGAAAGAACATATTTTCTGTGTCAAGAAAGTCACCTTATTGTGCGACTGCTATACACAGAAAGCAACTGTACTGCAGGTGCATGCTGTAAAAGCTTCATTTTCAATTTAAACTTTTCTGTCAAGTTTCCTTTTTCTTTTTCATCCCTGAGCAGCAGCTGCAAATATAAAACAGCAACACCAGCTGACCCTGTGGGTCTTGCTTCTTGACAGTGCTCTCTGTTTGTCTCTGTGTTATGCTATAAATACAAGATAAGGGCCATGGCAGATCCCATATGTAGTGTGTTAATTGAGACCTAGCCTTAGTGACCCTGGTGTATGCCCAAGCCCTCCACACTACCGCCTATCACTCATGCTAGGTAATTGGTAGCAGAGCAGCAGCAGAGAACTAACTCAAGGGCCATGACTGACAACAAATTGTTGAAGAGACTCTTGTGGACAAATGATGTGTTGCTTTTAGAGGGAGTTTCATTAAGAAAACTAGAAAGGGATCCAGGTGCTACTTTTGTGATGCATTTTTGAAAAGGTATTTGTTTATCTGCATGCAAAAAACTTCACTAGGCAACATCAAATCACAAAGTACTAAAGAAAATAGTACTCCATTTCGATGCACAACATAACTCTCACGGTGTATGAAAATTAAAAACCGTAGTCTCAGATGCTGCTCTTTTGTAACAGGGAAAGAGATTAATCAAAACCTAAGAGGTAAACACAAGCTCTCTAACAAACAACTCCATCAGAGACAGCTTCATGAGCTTTGTTCAAAATCCCCAACTTGTTTTCTGATTCAGTACTCTGTAAGTAATTGACACTCACAGTAGTATTCTATGTAATGATGTGAATATTTAAACAAATAATTTGTAATTACAGACGGATGTAGTCCTGATGTAGAGTATGTAATTTATGCAGGGGTTTTTTAAATTAGATTTTGTATATATCTTATTTTGAATATCTTACGTAATAAAACTTACCAACAGTAAAGCTTATTTTTTGTTTCTCCTTCTCAAAATGTAAAACAACAAGTTTAGCAGTTAAGACACTCAAACAAAGGATGAGCAGCAGTTTGCGGTCCACCATTTTTAATAAGTTTCTTCTGCTAAATCTAATTCTATAAAACAGCTTTAAATGTTAGCCTACTGTCTTTTCTTGATGCCTTTTGTACTATTATGCAATCAGTAAGTTGCCATTTTTTAGTCTTTACTGCTGATGCACATCAACGATACATGGTCACAATGCACCAAATTACAGAAATGGTAGGATCACACATAAACATTGTTAATTGTGTAGCATAGTTACATCTGCAGGAGTACCTCTTCATTGTGATTACATTGTTAGTCCAATTTTGGTTCAACCTATACAGTTGAACTTCAGGGTTTTGTTCCTAGCTGGCAGCTCTTAGAGGGCTATGCCTATATAGACTCTGTTACAGTATGTGTTTTAGCCTTATATTGACTGGGACAGCTAAACATTCGCAGCAAAGGGGCTTTCCACAGTGAAAAGAGTGGCAGAGCTATGTAGGCTGCAGTATTACAGAAACATATTTCTTGAACATTAATGCATCTGAAGTGCTACAAGGAAAAATAAAACTATGTACCCGTAAATGAGCCCTATGAGGACATTTTAAGGTGAAGGTTAGGGTCATGTTTAAACAAATAAAAGCAATCAACAATGACTTGCTGAACATGTTTCCAGATAAGTCTTTGTTCATGTTTAAACAGCATAAAACAATAAATACAGGTGACGTGAATGTTGCTAGTTAACATAATACAATGCAATTATTTTTCTTTTAAAAGGTACTGGGTAAAGCAAATATGGAACAGTATAAATAAGTATATTTCTCAGTAGATGAGATTGGCTTTTGATATCCAGACATTTTAAGTAATACTTATTATTAGTATTGTTTCAAAATGTCTGTGTATGAAGCTGTGCATGTCTCACACACAAAATCAAACATTTACAAAATTAGATATGAAAAAAAAAAACCATTCTGCCAGCATAACAGACAGCCTCCATACTCAATTGCATCCAATAATCATTGATCAATAGTTAATATCTTCCCTGTAGATCTCTACTCTCAATTGAGCATTGTGGATTTTTTTCTACATTCAATTAGCATGACCCCCAGAAGAATATGCTCTCCACTGTGACTGTGCTCAGTTCCATCCTTCCTGAATGCCATTTCCACCCATGGAAAAGGTGACACAATGAACAGCCGCAGGTATTTTTTCACCCGTCCTGAAAGAGGGGTGATGGTGGAGGGGGCTGTGAGTGTATCTTTGTATGTGTGCAGTGTGGAAATGGGGGTGCAATATCCCCAGGGGAGGGCAGCACAAATCCAAGGGAACAAAAACGCATCCATATTTGGCAGGGGGCTTTTGTCTCCCCTGACAGCTGAGTGTACCAAGGGGGGCCCGCAATAATGAATTGGATTAAACGCGAGAGTAACAAAGCATTGCTCCTCAAAGGCCAGGGTAGGGGGGAGAGAGGTGTGCAGTTGCAAAAGGTTTTGAAGGTGGATCAAAGATAAGTTTTTAAAAAGTTGGCTCACTAGAGGAGATTAGTGATATTAAAAAAAAAATTTCCTATTTTTATGCTTGCTAAATGAGCTCTCTGGAAAGTGATTGCTTTCCAAAAGCAGCCAGCACTTCCCTTGTTGTTTCTTTTAGAGAAATGAGCAGAAAGGAATGAAAATCTCTCTCTAATGAGCAAAGATGAGCTCGGTACAGCAGTAAATCATACATATATGAACTGTGTAAATCACAGTCACACATAGCCCTCTAAACTGATTAAAACACCTGATGCCACACAGTATAGTGCCCAGCTAATTTAATCAGCATTCCTACTCATTCTATATTCCATTACTCTACACTTTTTCAACATGACCTTAAACCTCAGCAGATTCCTTTTATTGCCGCACTTTAATGTATAAATCTTCCAAAGAGAGAACTGCAGAGATTTTAATTTGCATTTTATTGAGCCTTAGATTGTTCTGGGATAATGATGAGATGTGGGGGCAGTGTTAATGCTGTAAATGTTGACCATCACCATACATTCTCTTTGTCTTCGCTGCGTAGTGTAATTGCTTTTAGATATCCAAAGCTTGGCTAAAATACAAGGCAGGTTGACCTCACTGACAAACGAAGAACACTCAGATATAAATAAAATGAATTTAGATGCAAACTCACATTACTGCAAGTGATTAATAATGCCGATGTTACAGGTACTTCCAATAACGTTTGAATCACATCATTTGTCAAAGTAATATAACAGTCAACATACAAGTAGGTTAGCTCTCTTTATGAGGCATGTAGATGAGTGAATAAATTCTTAGAAAAAATAACTGATAACTGTTATTTTAGCAGTAACTTACCTATATCAAATAGTTTCCCTTTTGAATGATAGTTCATGCCATTCATACTCAGTTTGCATTTACAGCATTATTATTATTTTTTTATCTATGTGCCAAATTTCTAAATGCAACGTGTGAGCTGACCAATAATTTGCGTCATGTTATTGTCAACATCTTTTTTTCCTGATGATAACTAAACAAAACCTAACGCACAATGACAAAAATGACGATGAAGATATTCTAGAGAGACGAGATCCAAAGAAGTAAAGTTTTGGGTTAGATTTGATCTGCCCCTGGTAAATGGTACAGCTTTGTTGGGGGAAATGGTAGAGCCAGCACCCATGCTCCCTGTTTCTCATCAAAATAATAACAACAGGTCAGTGCTTGAGAGGAAGCCACATTTTTTATGTCATTTTTGAACATTTTTGATGTAAAGTGTCTGGAGCAACTCTCACGGGTAAAAACATGACAAACTTGTAAATATTCTATTTTAGTCTTTAGATTTAGTCGTCTTTTATCTAGGAATGAAAGAATTACTTAGATTAAGATTAAAACTAACTGACATTTTAGTCAAAACTCTAAGACTAAAACTACATTTGAATTTGTAGGGAAAATTAACACAGCTGTCAAGACACTGGATTGCTCCTTCTTTCTTTTCTTCTAAGGAAGCAAACATACATGTACATAGGTCGCACCTGCAAACTTGTTTACTGGGGTAACTTTATTACCCCTGTCAGCACAGACTTCTTACATTACTGATTTACTGTCTGCTATTGGTTCTCCATCTCTCAATCGACTACTAGTTGCCCAGTTAAACTTTACTACTAATAAGCCTGATGTAAAAAAATAAATAAATAAATAAAATAAAATAAAAAAAGGGCCAAGGTGGAACCACCTTCACAGAGAATAAAAGAAAATTCAGCCACCATCCAAAAGTCTAGTGTTTTTCCATACTTTAATGTTCTTTAATATACTATTACATTCTGGTGATGGTGTTTTGCAGCTATTTGAAACATATAGCTGTGATGTGTGAGCTCTGGTAGAGGCTGTGATCAGGTGACCCATTGCTGTTTGTGGATTTATGCAGCTCAATTCAACAACATGTAAGCAGATGTTTCATGAGCTATCTTGGCTGGTTTCCATTTCCTACACTAACAGTATATTGTATATTGCCTTTATACTAGACTGTATACAGTTGGTAATTCAGTGAATTAGCATCTAAGCATCATCACAAATAAATGCAAATTAGTCTACTACATTCAATGTAACCAAACACTCACCATAAGAACCACAGTAACTGTCCAGTGCACCAGTCCAACACAGCATAACTGTAAACTCACAGCAGTATGGCAGATAACTTTTTCTCTCCATGGAAATACAGCAGCTGGATTTAACAGCTGCAATAAAATACACACAAACAGTTTGGTTGTTTGCTGTTATTTGTTGAACTAATAGAAATATAGCATTTGAAATGAGCTGACGGTTAAATGTTACTTCCTTTATGCTCGCTCCTATTCAGTAGCACTAGCTTAATGCTAAAGTAGGTTTTTAAAAATGCAGGTAGTAAAAGTAAAAAGTTGTCAGAAAAATAAATCCCCAAGAAAAGTACAGATACATAAACATTTTATTTAAGTACACTAATGAACGTTACTTCCCACCTCTGCGAGTGGGGCCTCTTCTGTGTGAGGTTTGCATGTACTCCTTGTCCCTGTGTGAGCTTTCCATAGGTGTTCAGTTTTCCTTCCACTGTTTAGGAGTAGGTTATTTGGTGATTCGAAACTGATGGTGTGAGCGTGGATGGTTGTATGTCTCTGTGTTAGCCTTGTCCATGTCTGTCCATGGTGACCTGTGCTGCATGCCCAGCGTTTGATTGGATTCATGGTAAGCAGTCCTTAATGTTTAATATCTCCAAGTTGCAATTTCTTCTTTACTTGCATTTGCAATATATATCATATTTTTTTCAGTTTTCACTGAAAAAGTATCGCAACAGAAACTTCGTCTAAATGAAATCACTGCCTAATGTTTCCTGCAATGAATCATCTTATTTTATGGAAGCTTCTTCTCATATTGTACTAGAATGAATGGCAGCTAACAACCTCTTGTGCAAGGAGGAAACAACTGCTGAGTTACAATATAAGTGATTGGCACTAACATAAAAAAGCACTCGCTTCACTTTTTATTGCTATCCATCACTTTGTCAGCCAAATGTCACATATATTAAATGCTTGTAAAAACAATAAGACGCCAATGTTTTATGAAACTGAGTAGAAGAGACAGAGTGCTTCAACAGAACCCGGAACCACCAACCCCAATAATATTACTATATTACAGGCTCATTCACAGTAAAAGGTGCTCTGCAGATTTATTCAAGTTATATAATGACAACAAAACAGAAATATGTTGCAGGCATTTTATGCTGTTGATTTAAGAAGTATAACCTGCAGGTGTGACTATACTGCTCTAAAGAACGTTATGAATCCATCAGTGTCTGCATTCCCAAAGTGACAAAAATAACCTGTTAAGCTCGTGGCCTTCTAAGTTTTGTTAGTCTGCTCATATTCAGTCATCTCAGTCTGTGCTGAGGGGTGAAATGGATCATAACTGAATATTAAACAACGTTAACTTCATACAATCTCTCATTTAGCATTTCTTTTATTAGTATTTGTGAAAACAGGAAACATGTTCCCCATGGGTTACTCCCACTTCATCTAAATAAAAATAAATAACATGCCCATGTAGTGGTTTTTTTTATTTTTTTTTTATATAAGCTCCAAGACATGCATGAAAGATTATATGCAGTAAATATTTCAGGGCATACTTGACTAAAACATGGCTTCAGACCGCTGGGTTTGTCATGTAGTCAAACCAAAGGGTCATCTTATGTCTTATGTTTCAAAAGAATTACATTATTTTTTAAAGAGATAGGTGAACCTGTACTTGTTGCTCTTCTTCCTCAGGACAGTTGCAAGTGTTTTTGCAACTTCTTTCATGTCAGTATGCTTCTGTTGTTAGCCAGAAGAATTCAGAAACGACTGTTTCATGTAACAGCTAGTGCTCCACCTAAAAAGATAAATGCTCATACACATCTTTGAACTTGGAGCATGATGTTTACATGCACAAAAACGAGATACTTCAAAAGCCCAAGATCCTCCAAAAATGGTTACGCTCATATCATGCTACCTGGTGCGGCTCTAACATCGCTAGTCTTAACGGCTGTATGATTAGAGCAAAATGTCTGTTCAACGTGTCTGTTTGTAACTGAAAAGACCTCTTTGTTCAAGTTCATTAGAAGTAATACCAGAAATGACACACTCAAGGCCTCCCTTGACACAGTTAAACTACACTGGAATTGCATGATATTACCCTCAGGCTGCAGCGCTCTTGAGAGCCCCGAGGGGTGCACCTGTCCTCTGTGAATTTTAAAGGTCGTGGCAGTTTTACTCTCTCCCCTTGTCTCTCTCTTATGGCTGAGAAAAGAACATGAGCTCATGGCCTATTGAGAATATTTTGTTCTATCTCCGAGCCCCTATAGTGCATTTCCAAAGCTGCCCTTGGAAATGTGTTGAAAGGCAGCTCACAGCATGGCAAAACACACAACACGTTCTTGTTGATGCCCTTGGTGCCTCTCAATATGCACACCACAGATAATGGCATTCACTGCACAGTTGGTACGGACTTTCTTGCCCATCTTTTGAATGGGTACACTGGCTCATGCTGTTCTTTGTCTTATACTCTCTTGATAAACAATGAGAGCTGCACTGACGCCACCGACAACATGGATCAAATCTAGACACCAGAATCCCCAGGGAGAATGGGCCTGTGTCTCTCTTAAGCAACAATATCATGAACACGCACACACACGTATATATATATATATATATAAGTGCAGGGACACACAGGAGACAGTTCGAATAGACTGAAGTTACATTGCCAGAGATAACAAGGTCTCCTTAAGCCTTGCTGTATCTCAGCAGAGGAAGCAAGATATCTTCCCAGTTTGTTGACAGTCAGGTGAAGTGATCGTTTTCAGTGAGCTAGCAAACAGATGGTGTCACACCAGGGAAACACTGTTGCACTGTGGAGAAATCTGCTTCCTAGTTTTGTTTATTTCCATTTATCTGAATCAAATAAGCAGTAAACAGAACACGAATAGAGTGAAAATGGGAGAACGGGTGGTTTAATCCGCTGGGATATGTACTCTTGTTTGTCGTTTCAGCTCGTGACTGATTGTAACGTGATCCTGCAGCTATGACTTCATGGGTTTTGTAGAATAGTATGAGTAAAAGTGGAGTGCATGATTATTCTGACAGTGTAAATATATTTCATGAAAGATAAAATGAAATGGAAAGTCTGCCTTTCGATTTCTAGCTCCCGTATCCTTGAGCAAGATACTGAACCCCAAGTTGCCCCTGAGGCATCCATGAGAGTGTCAATGTTAGGTAAAGCACTCAGGCATAGAAAAAAGTAATTGTGTGAATATGGCTTGTTGTAAGAAAGTTCTTTGAGAGCTCAAATTGAGTAGAAAAAGCACTATAATTGCAGTGTTTACAATCTCAGAAATTGGATTGATGTTGACAAGTTGACATTTCTATATATCTCATTCTTGTGAGTTGGGCAAAATTGCATCCAACTTGCAAAAGTTAAAATATAATAATGCTCTATGAACTCTTGCATGCTACATGTATATAACACTGCTTGAGAGACCTTTTTCACTCTGTAATGTTTTCAGGAGTCACTAGCTATAGCCGAAACAATAAACTGTATTGTTTATGCATTCGTACTGGTATCACTGCAGCTTCACAGCAAGCAGGTCCTGGGGTTGCATCCACTTTATGACTGGGGCCTCTTTATGCTGAGTTTCCATGTTTTCCTTGTGCCTGCATGGGTTCTCTTTGAGTACTCTGTCTTCCTCCCACAATCTAAAGACATACTTGTTAGATTAATTCGTGATTTTAAATTGGGTGTAGGTGTGAATGTGAATGATTATCTGTCTCTGTATTTGCCCTCTGAAAGACTCACTCCAGGGTGTACCCCTCCTCTTTGACAGCCAGGATAGGCACCAGCCTCCCCACGACCCTGAATTAGATAAGTGGAAGAAAATGGACGGATAGATGGTTTCACCATTTGGGGGAGGCATTAAAAAAGTCAACCCTGATGGAAGCTTTTGGAGCATAATTATTTTGGCTCCATAATGGCCTTCATGGATAGCCTAGATACACATTGTTATACTTTTCCTTATCTGGAAAGTAGATGTAGGAGGGTTATATGAAACTCTGTGTGAGATAACGACTTCAGAATTGACCAGAATTGATCAGAAATGACCATATATGCTGTAACATTTTTTGTCCATCTGTTCTCCTTGATACCAAGTAATACGTGTATCTATATTTTATATTTTTTCAGTATGTCTACTAAGCAATAATTTCAGCATGTGGGTAATCCTTGTCCCACCATAATTTCAAAAACAGACACTTGGCAGAATTGGGAATTGTATGGATAGCTTTAAGTTTCTAAAAAATGTTAATTTTTTTTTGAGTTTGTGAACAAGCATAAACAAACATCAAAAAATAGCTATCAGATACTGTGAATCATTTTGCATCACATGGTCATGCACTTTTTCATGTCTGCATGCCATATCACATCATGTAGGTACAATCACAGTAGTGTGTAGTAGAGCAGGGCGATATGACCAAAAATATTTATCACGATATACATTTGAAAATTTGCAATAACGATATAACTGACGATATAATTGACACTAGACAAAATACTTTACAACTCCACAACTTTATTAGTGCAAAAAAACCCCATCAATGTATTTTCACTTAAACAAGCAGCTGTTTTTTATGTGCATTACAGTGATATAAAAATTTAACAAATGCAAATTCCTTGCTGACAGTTTAACAAAAAGGCATTTTCAGTGGAAATTGGCCGACATATCCTCAGCGTAACCATGTATAATATCCACAAAACTTAAAGAGGTTATACACACACAATACGGTAATATTATGTTGAAGCACAGTACGTATCACTCCGCCAGGCTCCTGACTACGATAGCCGTAAAGCTCCGACAATCCTTCAAGCGGTGCGGGTTCGTAGCTTAGCAAAGTCATACTGAAACATTTGAGAGATTTTCGAGCGTCGTGTACGACATAAAATCATTTCGAGGTCAGTAAACACAACCAGAATTCATACATAAGGCATACGGGCAGTGTTGGGCAAGTTACTTTGAAAAAGTAATTAATTATAGTTACTAGTTACTTCTTCAAAAAAGTAACTGAGTTAGTAACTGAGTTACAATATTCTAAAAGTAATTAATTACTTGAAAAGTAACTACTTAAAAAAAAAAAAACGTTTAACCCTCTGGGGTCCAGGGTATAATTGGCCATTTTTAACTACTTTTGATTTTCCCTCCACATTTTACCTTTAAAAACTATTTACTTTGCCTTGTTTGGTATCATACGGTGGCCCCGTACTCTACCTCCCATTTTACCTTTAATTGTTCTAGGAACCACAAATAAACCAGCAGCCTGAGAGACAAGTTCTCTGTTATAAGTGTAATAAGGTACTATGAAGTGGGGTCTGATTATTCAAGACCTTGCGTGTGATTAGCAGTGTTGGGTAAGTTACTTTAAATTAGTAACTTAGTTACATTACTAGTTACTTCTATCAAAAGTAACTCAGTTACTTCAATTTACACATTACTTTCAAAGTAACTAGTTACTAGGGAAAGTAACTTTGGTTTTGTTAGGTATTTTAGTACCATGGGAGCATTTACTGGATATTGTTTTATAGTGACATTATGCAGGAAAACTCTGTCATTCAATAAGGCCCCTTTGTTTTAGTTATTTTTCTCTTTGACCCAAGAATTGATGTGTGAGAATCACAGGCTGGTACAAGGTTGAAATACCACAGAGATCACTCCCTCAGCTACATTAGTTTCTTAATCTTTTAGGAGACGCCTGTTGAGGCCAAATGGTTTGTTTCAGATTTCACTAATGAAAGAACTCTTCGTTTTGTGCCTTGAAAATATGTCGCTGAGATAATCACAATTGTAGCTGAACTGATACACTACACAAAGGATGCTTCTTCACCCAAGGGCAGGAAGACGCTGCCTTATCTTGGTCTGTACTGGTTTAAACTGATAATCTGCTGTCTCATGAATTTTACCCTCTATATAAACTGTTGTACTTGTGAATAAAGTTGAGTCACTTTGGGAAGACAATCTAAAGCAGTCTCTGTTTTCTTGTTCTCCCAAGCTGCTCCCGAGCTGCTCGTACTAACACGCTGAATGGCATGCTTGAATATTACTTGAGAATATATTTGACTGTGTTACAGACTAAGGGACATTCTCTGCTGATAGGTGAAGGTACATTCTCTGCTGATAGACGTCCACGCCTCGGAGGAAGCCGATCCACGGAGTAGGCCCTGGAAACAGTTTCCTTCAGGTTTTACTCGAAATTCTCTTGTTAATGTGTTGCTTCCGTAACTGGATACCCAGCAAGAGTGCCAGTCTTGCTGGGTACCTGCTGGCCTCCACCACTTGCTAATGTTACTGAATCTGTGGAAGCTCCGTGATAGCCACCACATGAAGGAATAAATAACGACCCTATCTAAATCCCAGTAATAATTAGTTACCGTGCTCGTTACCACAATAATAACGTAGTTACCAGAGGTGTGGACTCGAGTCACATGACTTGGACTCGAGTCAGACTCGAGTCATTAATTTTATGACTTTAGACTTGACTTGAAAAAATGTTCTAAGACTTGTGACTTGACTTGGACTTTTACACCAATGACTTGGGACTTGAATTGGACTTGAACCGGTTTACTTGAAAAGACTTGATATTTTACCCCAAATACAAAATTTAACATGCATATTATATAGAGATTGAAAATGTGACGTCATTCACGGGTAGAACCGCAAAGGATTCTGGGAACTCGTGGCAAGCGGTACTAGCGCACGCAGGCTTTCAATTGAAATCAGTTATACAGCGATAAAAAGAAACACAAAAATGTCAAGAAGCCGTTGTATTATTAACTGCAATAGCCGGTCGCATGACAGCCACGAGAAGCTGACGGGTAAAGAGATCGGTTGTTATCGGATTACGTCGTTGAAGAGAAATTGTTCGAGCCATGTTTCCGAAGTAACAAAGACGCGACGGATGGCCTGGATCGCAGCCATTCAAAGATCAAATATAACGTCCCAGAACCCTCCAGCTCACAGGTTAGTCTGCTCCAAGCATTTACACAAAGGTCAGTGTTTTTTAGTAGTTAATACGTCATTTTCATAACATAATTAGTGATATAGGTTACAAGCAAGTCTGGCGCTGAACAGAAATTGTCGCGCTATGCTC
The DNA here is from genome assembly GCF_057381845.1 of Rhamphochromis longiceps. NCBI lineage: Eukaryota > Metazoa > Chordata > Actinopteri > Cichliformes > Cichlidae > Rhamphochromis > Rhamphochromis longiceps. The sequence continues at coordinate 7,798,968 of NC_140558.1, forward strand.
CTTTATTTATTGTGCATAAATAGTGAATTGTCCTGACATAATATTGCGTTTCGCTTCTGTTATTATGGTACATTGACAAAAACATATACTTTTATTCACAGGATAAAACAGTTGTTTTGTATCACTAATTGCCCAGTACGATTACAGCATACAGTATTATTGTCACTGCTACATTTCTGTGATGGGTACCAGAAATTATTTCCACTACTAATTAATTACCGTTGAGCTCAAAGGTCCTATTAATAAACGGTTAAGGAATGTGTATTTATGACGACGATTTGTGAGACTGGTAAACTTATGATACGTACGATGGTCTTTACTTTCTACACGGTGCATTTCAAGGTCCTGTACCCATCCGTCGGTAAACTGTACCTGGGCTTGTTGCAGTGACCTGAAGTTACTAAACTTCATGAGTGTATGCACTCACTCCAAGAACCGTATAATTATAAATATGCATATAAATATGCTAAGATGAGATAGCTGACTTCATCTAACTAGCAAATGTTGTCCAGGCTACGTTGGTGATACAGTTTTTTTTAATGTGTATGATATTTTTGTCATGCGATTTTAAAGCTGGTCCTACAACCGCATCCAAGAATAACATGCAGCTTATCTCAGAACTGTCGGTGAAAATTATTCTTGGAGCTAGGTTTAATTGAGCTGCATTTTAAAGAGGTGCAATTTCACAATTTGTGTATATTTTCTAAGTTCACTATTTTGTATGTGTTGAGAAAAACACAGATTTTAAAATTACATGGTCTAATATTTACATTTAGCATAACTGCAACATTATTTTTTCGTTTGTTTTTTTTAAAGACTCGAAAAGACTTGAAATTCAAAGTTTCAGACTTGTGACTTGACTCGGACTTTTACACCAGTGACTTGAGACTCGACTCTGACTTGCCTGACATTACTTGAGACTTGACTTGAGACTTGAGGATAAAGACTTGAGACTTACTTGAGACTTGCAAAACAATGACTTGGTCCCACCTCTGGTAGTTACTGTAACGTGTTACTTGATAACGCGTTAGTCCCTACACTGGTGATTAGAAAGATTTTCAATTTGATTCTTGATTTAACAGGGAGCCAATGAAGAGAAGGCAGTATGGGAGAAAAATGCTCAGAATAAACAATTTAAAAAAAGTCATTAGTGATGTGATGGTATGTAATGCCATCTATATCTGCATCACAGGAGAACATTTTTTGACCCATAGTACTGGCCAAATTGTAATTAAAGCAGACCCTTAAACATACACAATACTAGCTAAAAGTAGAAGAGTGCATTCTTAACAGTTTAAGCAGCGTTCACATTTCCGTTTTTCATCCAGGCAGGTTGGCTATGAACACAGCCACATTTACAGCAACAGCCTGGAGGAACAGCTCTACTGGGAGGGAGTCATAAACACACAAAGCGCACACATGATGACTTGAACACTTTGATGGTACTTTTTTTCCTTGTGTTTTTAAAGTAGCATTAAGCAAGATGTACTCAAAGTAAACCCTGATTTAATGGAGAGTCAGGAAAAAAAAATCTACATTAAATGTGTTCTCCCCACCTTAAATTTTGATTTTATTTACTGTATACATATTGTTTGGAAATTATGTTACAAGGTGTTTGATGCAGCATGTGAATAATCTGAGAATGCTGCAGATGTTATGAAGAAAGTAAGAAATTAAAGTTCTAAATTGTTTTCACTGACATGTAGTCACAATTTGAATTTGTAGTCAGTATTAAGTATTCTGATTCTCATTCTGAATGCTCTATACAAGAAACTATAATAATACAGTCAATAAAAACTACTGTAGGGGTGATAATGATAAAAATATAATAGAAAATTATAGTAAGTAAACAAAATAAAATATAATAAATAAACAAAAAAATAATAATTTCAACAGAAAACCTTGTTAAGCAAAAAAGTCATCAACTGCTTTTTAAAGGAGTCCACAGAGTCCGCTAAGTGTAGATGGAGTAGGAGATTATTCCAAACAGAAGTCTCTGTCCCCCAGAGTCTTTAATCTTGTGTGAGGAACAACTAACAAATTATAAGCATGTGATTGAAGAGTGTAAGCAGTAGTGTGTTTAAGGAAAAGTTAAGATAAATAGTCTGGCCGTCGCCCATTTAGTGCTCTAAAGCTAAGTCCAAGAGTTTGAAAATCTATTGAGAGCCAGTGTAGAGTATAAAGTACGTGTAATGTGAGCTCACTTACTAGAAGCTTAGCCGTGGTCGGCTACATTTTGTATCGATTATATGTACCGTATCAAAGCCAGTAAATAGGGCTTTACTGTTATCTGTGTTTAGTGATACAAATGTATGAAAAAAATGTCTCCAGTTCAGCTGAAGAAATCATAGTTCACAATTTAGAAATGTTCCTTAAATGGAAGTAATTGATTTCATATGCAAGTCAAAGCCCAGAGAAGAAGAAAATGTTACACCAAGATTTTTAACAGGACATGGATGAACAAAAGGAATTAATAACATAGTTCAGTGTCTAAAAAACAGTCAATGAACTATGGTGGACAGCCTGTTGTGGTAGTGAGGTTTCCATCCATTTACTGCTGCTTATACAATTCAGGGTCAGGGGGGCTGGAGTCTATCCTACCTGCCATAGTGCGAGAGATGGGGTACACCCTTGTCAATCTGTTGCACAGCTGTTTAAAGACCTGTACCGCTGAATGCTGTTGGCATAAAAGTGATAACAAATCTTATTAAAAGAAAAGAAAATGGATCCAGGATTGAGCCTAGTAGAACCCCACAGGTTTGAGAAACAGTTGTAAAGGAGAACATGTTTGGCCTAACAAAGAAACGTCTGTTCAAAACACAGGTTATCCAGCCTAACACTGAGCCAGAGATACCATTCAAAAACTTAATCAAGTAAAAGATTATGGCAAGCAGCATCAAAGTAAGTTGAACAATCCCCCACATCAGAGGCTAATAAAGATCATTATAGACCTTCAAATGAGCAGTCTCAGCAGAGACATTCCAACAGAACTGGCACCAAGATTTCTTAAGTAAAGAGATCACCTTGTTTAAAGTAGGAGGGAATATAATCTTGCCTCAGAGAGCTGTTAATAATACAAAGCAGAAAAGGACCAGTGCTGCTACAGTCAGACTCCCAAATAGGACAGAAAGAGGTAATATCTTTTACAAGGATGATGTGAGTTTCCTCCTGCCTATTATTGTAACTAAGTCATTTAGTGTAATTAGAAAGAATGCAATAAATAACTCAGGGCATTGAGGGCCATCTTCATCAGGGGAGGGACTTTATGGGTTAACCTTATTCACACTGTGAATGAGAAATACATTACAATCATCATCAGAGTGTATTGCAGCATGCTGAGTTGGGGGGAAAACGATGCTGTTGATAGTATCAAATAACACCCTGGAATTATTCTTGTTGTGGTTTATGAGACTGTTGAAAAGAATGTATATAATAAGATCAAGTCTCATTTCACTATGTCATTATATTATGTGAGAAGTTCTATAAAATATTCTTTATAGACAACCAAACCCGTGGTCTTCCGTGGTCATTCCGATTTTCAACATGAATGTTCAAGGCCAGAAATTGGTGAGCAATAAACGATAGAGAGATATTTAATATTGTAAGGAGTGACCTTATCAAGAATGGCACGGCAGTGTTCATTAAAGGAATTAACAAGGAACTCAACATTATCATCAGACAATGGGAAATTAAAAAGAGAAGAAATGAAGAAACTAAGAAATGGCAAAGACACTCAAGAAAATGCCTGTGCCTGATACTGTACAGTATTAACAGCACTGAAGTTCAACTTTTTACAATAAATACAACTAATTTTGCAAATTACTTGTATTTTATTAGTGGTCCCCTCATGACAAAGCTTTAGTGGCTGAAAAAAAAAAGTATAAATAAGGAAACTGTCTTAACCACAACCTGTAAGATTAGAAAATCTTTTTTGTTACTGCTGTTATTGGTAAAATTCTGAGGACCCATGTAACATATTTAATTACAGTGGGGCAAAAAAGTATTTAGTCAGCCACCGATTGTGCAAGTTCCCCCACTTAAAATGATGACAGAGGTCAGTAATTTGCACCAGAGGTACACTTCAACTGTGAGAGAGAGAATGTGAAAAAAAAATCCATGAATTCACATAGTAGGATTTGTAAAGAATTTATTCGTAAATTAGGGTGGAAAATAAGTATTTGGTCACCTCAAACAAGGAAAATCTCTGGCTCTCACAGACCTGTAACGTCTTCTGTAAGAAGCTTTTCTGTCCCCCACTCGTTACCTGTATGAATGGCACCTTTTTGAACTCATCATCTGTATAAAAGACACCTGTCCACAGCCTCAGACTCCAAACTCCGCCATGGCCAAGACCAAAGAGCTTTCGAAGGACACCAGGAAAAGTATTGTAGCCCTGCACCAGACTGGGAAGAGTGAATCTACAATAGGCAAGCAGCTTGGTGTGAAAAATTCAACTGTGGGAGCAATCATCAGAAAATGGAAGACATACAAGACCACTGATAATCTCCCTCGATCTGGGGCTCCACGCAAGATCTCATCCCGTGGGGTCAAAATGATCATGAGAACGGTGAGCAAAGATCCCAGAACCACACGGGGGGACCTGGTGAATGACCTGCAGAGAGCTGGGACCAAAGTAACAAAGGTCACCATCAGTAACACACTACAACGGCAGGGAATCAAATCCCGCAGTGCCAGACGTGTTCCGCTGCTGAAGCCAGTGCATGTCCAGGCCCGTCTGAAGTTTGCCAGAGAGCACATGGATGATACAGCAGAGGATTGGGAGAATGTCATGTGGTCAGATGAAACCAAAGTAGAACTTTTTGGTATAAACTCAACTCGTCGTGTTTGGAGGAAGAAGAATACTGAGTTGCATCCCAAGAACACCATGCCTACTGTGAAGCATGGGGGTGGAAACATCATGCTATGGAGCTGTTTTTCTGCCAAGGGGACAGGACGACTGATCCGTGTTAAGGACAGAATGAATGGGGCCATGTATCGTGAGATTTTGAGCCAAAACCTCCTTCCATCAGTGAGAACTTTGAAGATGAAACGAGGCTGGGTCTTCCAACATGACAATGATCCAAAACACACCGCCCGGGCAACAAAGGAGTGGCTCCGTAAGAAGCATTTGAAAGTCCTGGAGTGGCCTAGCCAGTCTCCAGACCTCAACCCCATAGAAAATCTGTGGCGGGAGTTGAAAGTCCGTGTTGCTCGGCGACAGCCCCAAAACATCACTGCTCTCGAGAAGATCTGCATGGAGGAATGGGCCAAAATACCAGCTACTGTGTGTGCAAACCTGGTAAAGACCTATAGTAAACGTTTGACCTCTGTTATTGCCAACAAAGGTTATGTTACAAAGTATTGAGTTGTATTTTTGTTATTGACCAAATACTTATTTTCCACCCTGATTTACGAATACATTCTTTACAAATCCTACCATGTGGATTCATGGATTTTTTTTTTCACATTCTGTCTCTCACAGTTGAAGTGTACCTCTGGTGCAAATTACTGACCTCTGTCATCGTTTTAAGTGGGGGAACTTGCACAATCGATGGCTGACTAAATACTTTTTTGCCCCACTGTATGTATTAGAGGAGAGCACAAAAAACCCTTTTCAATGTAATAGACAGACACTGTTCTTCAACTAAAGATTAAAACTTTGTTGTTCATGCTCGCCTCTGTAAAAGAGTTCATCTGTAAATGGGGTAAAAATTTTAACATTGTTTAACGTTACAAAAAAGTGTATTTTTTGTTTAAAGCCTAAAATCTGCTAACCTCAACCAAAACCAGTGAAAATTACACTTAAACATGATGCCAAAAGGGACTGTAGTGTCTTTGTCAAAAGTTTGATTTGCACCTTCATCAACCCTCCTAAAGCCTAAGTTTTTAAATATAGTATTTGTTTTCAGCACATTATGTGTTATTTTATGCAGAAAGAAATACAACACTGAATGTTGGGAAGGGAAGGCTTGTTGGAAAATTTAGCAGTCTGTATGGCAATCAGCCATTATAGCAGCAAAGTAAACCGGTAAATAACACTCTATTAACAAAAACTTAACATGGCATAAACATTTATGAATAATATGAGTAGTTTGTGGGTGTAAAATACATTTCACAGTTGTAAATTTACCAAAGCAGTCATGGTGGGCAGATAATTATGCTAACAAATGCTCTGTAATCATAAAGCATGAAATAAAGTACACTAAATGGAATGTGATTATAACAACAAGGTTGGTTATTAAAATCCTCAAATTTCTACAAAATATGCTTTGCTTGGAGGGTCACTAGGGTGAAACAAGCTTGCCTTCTGTCTCACTCAATAAGCTTTTAGTTATACTGAGCAGCTCCTTTTGTGCCAGATGATCCTACTAAAAATATTCTCTCTTAAAAATAAAACAAGTGCAGCAACACTTTAAAATGAATCCAAGGCCACAAGTAATTTACAGCTAGTCTACATATTTTCTACTAGAATATTCTTATGAGAGTACATCGACACATTTATAAGTGTTGCTTAGCTACAGGGTAAGCAGGTTCACATTTAAAGATTCATGGTGAGTGACACTGGCTAAATAGCTGCTGCCTAAATCTGGCTCTCCCAGGATGATTGTTGACTGCAGTTTCATTTAAATATTTATCATATGCATATTGGACCCCTAAGGGCAGCCTTTGAAATTACAAAAGTCAGTTCGTTAATTGCCAAAAATGCCACACAAGCTCAGGGATCTAGATGTACCATTTTATTATTAATGAGCCAGAGAGTGCAGTTTGACATTTATGTTGGGCCTGCAGATGCAAATGAGTCTCTGTATGAGAGTCAAAAAAATGGAAGAGCATGCAGTGCTAATCTGATTTGGAATATAAAGAAAAGACTGTTGGTTTATAGAAGTACAAATTCTTTGTTCAGCCTATTTCCTTCTTAAAGGGACAGCTCTAGTGATGTGTTGGTCGCTAACGAAACTGCTCTTTGAGCCGGATCTTTGACGTGAACGACGTGAGCTGGGTTTTCTTTTTTCTTTCTCTCATCCTCTCTCTCGCACTTTTTTTCCGCTTCACTCCGCACGCGAACCTTGTGTATGGGTTCAAAATGTGGTCATAAATATTTTGTACTTGTAAATCAGTTTTGTACTTGTAAATCAGGATTTGTATGTGTGAAAAGAATTTGTGTGTGTGTAAAAAAGATTTGTATGTGTAAAAAGAATTTGTGTGTGGACTTGTGAATCTCTGCAAGTTACAAGTACGAATTTTGACCCTATTTTTCTTCCTTTCATCTGATTGGTCAATGTCATGTCAATCACAAATGTAACAATCCAATCAGAGAACAGATGGGTTTGGCTGTCGGAGGGGCTCTTTTTTGAACTGCTAAACTAAACTACATTTGAAAAACAGAAGCAATGTTTATTTCCAAAAATATGGCTTGGTTACTAAGAAAACAAAAAAAACAAACCAAAAATAATCAAAAACAAACAAATATTGTGAGTAGTTTCTTGCAAACTACAGTACATAAGCTAAATGTATTAATATACAGGGGACATCATTAATGCTAACATGCTCCCATGCTGTAGCATTAGCCCCTCTGCACAGTGATGGCACTTCCACAGCAAGGTTTGTGGATCTTTTCAAAATAACCCAGTCATGATTTCTATAAAGAGGCATTGCTGCGAGTTTTGGCTTTGAGCACTACAAGTGCTTTTAAGTTCCAATGAATTCAAGAGCAGGCCAGCCTCTGTGAAGGCATTATCTCCAAAACTAGACAACTCGGATCAATGGATAAACAACTACAGTGATGTGCTCTTTAAATGTTGTAAAGAAGTTAGTATTCACAAAACTAAAGTAAAGTAAATGTGATTCCTTCAGCCTTCCTCCAACCTTAGCTAACTTAAAAAACACATCATATGCAACATAGTTACAGGTTCTTTTGTTTTTGTCTTTTTTTAGGACCAAGCAGAACAGTTCTCTGAGTTTCACTACAAATTCAGATATCAATAGACATCCTAATCCTCTCCTTAGTACCTTATTACCCTTCAGACTCAAACCGAGTCTAATGCCTTAGTGCAGGTAATGTCCAAAATGATGAAATATAGCACAGGCACAGAGCTTAAAAGGTCATTTCTAATGCAGTCTCTAATGGGCTTTCCATATGTTGTTAGCTCCTGCCACCTGAATTCCATCAAGCCAGCTAAATGGGGAAAAGGCAGCCCCCTTCCATAAACATCTGCTATTAGAGTTTAGGCTGCAGAGGGTGGGATTAAAGTCTGCCAGGGTTCCTGACAAGATAACTTGTAAAAGCTTGGCTGAGGGTCAGAGGTAGGTAGCATCAGATGCGATGCATTCTGCCAGTCCAGGAAAGATATATAAATCACCTGGAAAGCTCCTGCTGCCCATTTATATCTGTCCGTGTCTCAGCATTTAGTTTTTTTTTTTTTTTTAACTTTCCTTTTGCAAGCCTGAGAGATTCACACAGATAAATCCTCCACTGTAACTCCCTGGACTTTGCAGCTTACCGAATGGAGGAAATGAGGACAGGGAAGCTGCTGACATAGTCACATTGATAAAGCACTAAGGTCTTAGACCAGTACATTTTAGTAGAGATTGATTATCCAATTAACATCTGGCACAGTAGGGAACTTCACATGTTTGGAGCGGCAATAACAAGATGAAACCGTTTGGTTACACTTTCTATGCACATTATGCCATTCCAAGTCACCAAAAAAAGTACTCTTGGCATGCTAAGGACATTCAGTATTTTTCATGATTTAATTTTTATTATTACTTTAGTGTAAGAGATTCACTGACAATTTCAAGGTTTCAGTAGCTGCTGCTTAACAGCAAATTATGTGAAAATGGAAAGCCAGTGAAGAGCTTTGTTGTAGTGGTTATACAAATTCCTTAGCTAATATGAGGTAATAACATAAAATCTGCACTAAAATGAGATTTTGATGGTGGTAGTGAAGCAATTAATCCCAAGAGTTCACATCCATCTTGTTTATTTGTTTACACATTCAGTGTCTGTATTATCAACACACTTTTGTTTTCACTCATTGCTGGTTAACAGCAGGCACCAAAAGAACTGATTATGTTTGGGAAAAGATCATGCTCGGGGGCAGTAGGGCACCTCTTGTTGTCTGAGTAAGTCTGTCCTTTTTATTGTGGTAGGTTAATGTTTGTTTAGGATTCTCCAAGACAGTAGTCACACTCGATGTTTCGGGCACATAATTTTAATATATTATGAACAACCACCATATAATACAAATTTGTCTGTGAGACCAGTATGGCTGTTATTATATGTGACTTGGTTAACAGAACATAAAAACATGGATATTTCTAAGGGCTATAACCAAATGCTTGTCTAATTTGGAAGGGGAATCACAAGTCCATCTACTGAAGATAGCTGTCTTCTCTAATGTAAACTTTACTCCATCAAAAGCATATTTCTATCTAATTAACAAAAAGAACAGTTGATGCATGCAGGAAAATGGCAAGGGGTATCATCACACTACCTCATTACCAGCTGCAGCCTACTGGCGTCTGTGCATCCATCGAACTAAAAAAAATGAGATTAAGAGTACTCCTCGTCGTCACTATTCATGGTTGTAATGTCACGTTACACAGGTCATTAAGCTCGTCGGATAATTAATGATTAGGAGAGGACCTCTCTTGTTGAAGTGAATTTGTGTCAACACGATGGCAATAAGCCACGCTATGTCAAGTCAGTCACTGAACAACAGGATTTAAAGTCTATTGTGTTTCACCACGCTTGATGTATGTGAGGGAATTTGCTTTAGACGTTTCTAATGACTCCCTGTGGCGAGTGTCTGTATGCACTTATTGATTTTATGCTGGCTTGCTAAGTATTTCTGTAAAAGCTTTTAATGCTGCTGATGTTTTGATTATCATATTGATTTGATATAAATGTTTGATAAGCAGACAAATGGCAGACAAATTACAACTGATGAGCAATATTCATACCATATTGTCACTGATATACAAAAGCTTTAACTATGATTAATTCCAGAGAGAGTTTTGTGCATTTTCAGTGTTTTGATTTATGTGGTCTAAGTTTTATTTTATGTTCATGTACACTTAGAAATATGAAGTCGGTGCAGTCTCAGCATAAACCCTGTTTTCATTCGATTTCTTTAGCTCCTGTGGTCCTTCACACTGGTTCCAAACACACACATTCTTCCATATGTCTAAAATTAGATATCTGATGAGACGCTGAAAGCAAACTATGTAATATAATCTGATTACTTTTCATTAAATTCTTGCCCTGCAGATTCCAAAGGATGTGGGCTTCAAACAGCAGATTTTCTTACAGTCAACAACAGATTGCACCTGCTTATATTTTAGTATTCAGATTACAGTAATCCTCCTTACATAGAATCTGTTAGCCCTTAACCATTCACCTCTTTCTCTGGGAGCAATTAAAACAAGCTCTTGAAGCTCCAGTCCAAGAGGAAGCATTAGGAGACTTGTGACTTCAAAGGCTCAGCTCAAAAATACTACAGAGAAATGTGTTTCAGTCAAGGCTCATTCATGAAATAGAGATTTCCTTTTCTTCACTATTCTTAAGAAATAAAAGAGAGAAAAATCCGCATTTTCTTTGTAAAAAGATTCAACAGCTGGGATAAACAAATTCTGAGAAGTGCATGCAAAGGAAGAAAACAGGTCTCTGAGCAGTTATATGTGCATTTGATTTACTCACATATTCCTTAACAGACTATTCCTAAACTTATGGGTGACATGTAATTTCATCTAACAAAGGGCTGTGAATTTTTATGAGCCAGTAAATGTTTTTCATTCCTAAAGCCATGAGAACATACTTTTTTCCTCCTTTCCTAAGTGCTCATAAATGCTAATTCTGCATTTATTATGAGATGCAAAACTGCATTTTACACTGATAAAATGCAGTTTTAGTTTAGTTATAAGGGATAAAAACATTATAGTTGTGATTGTTAAATTTAAATGTCTTTGTTTATATCCTTTTTATGTGTGTAGCTGACTATCAGCCAGATGCTTCAAGTTGAGGAGTAGGAATATTTCCCATTTACCTAACCACTTAAAGAGCTTATACTTCCCCTATGAAGCTCTAGGATGGTGCTGTTTGAATGGTTATTATTTTAAGGTTGCCTGTATGTGTCATGCTTATCCATTTGGTATCCATTTTGGAAACCGCCCAGAGACATAATGAAGTCTCTTCTACTCCTAATGTATCAGTGACGAGCGTTTGATGTGCACCTAGTAATGATATATTTGCGTTACTGCTGGCAAAAACAGCTTATTGTGTACGAAACCAGCCCTAAGCCGAATTGTTTTTCCATGCGTTCTTATAAAATCATATATGGTTGTGAATAAAGTCAGTCTCTCAATCCATCTCAAAGCCTTAATAAATGAAAAATGTCCTTTTTTTGGTCCTTTGATTTATTGTGCACTTTCTAGACAAGAAATGGACATTCTCTTTGTGAGCATCACCTCTCACGAAGTCACCTCACTCTAAGCTTTCAAGCCACTTGAGACATGCTGCTACTGATTAGGCTAATTGCTTGTCCCTCCTTCACACACCCCACCCATACCCAGCCCTTCCCCACCCCCACCCTAAATTGCCTTCCACCTTCCCAAAATTCAGCTGTGCCTGGATCATCCATTTGTCTTTGTGTAATGAAATCCCAAGGGCTCCACAAACAGTGGCACCCCATCGCAGAAGCTATTAAATACAGACACGCAGGTTTCTCATGCACTCTTATCACTGGCCTTGTTTATCCCAGACTGCTCCCACTCTACAGCCTAAGGTAATAACTCTAAATCAATGAGACGAGCAGAGGGAATTCGCTGTGAAAGGGTAGAGTGGGGCTGAAAAATCTGTAGACAAAAAAAGGTGCAATTGTGTGGCAGCCTGGTGCAGTTCAGTTGCCTATATTTGTCCTGCTTATCTGTTTGGTAATTTTTTTATTCCACTGTTGCACAGTATAGTAAAGGATGTTTTGATTTAGAGCACAATATGAAACTCTACAAGTGCAGTTTAGGAACATACTTTTTTTTAACCTAACCTTTCTGGCACGGGGGGTAAAATTGTTGTTTCACCGAACCTAAATCTTTCCGTTATTACAGTATTGAACCAACAATAACTGAGTTTTTGGTCACTTGAGGAAAGTAAAAAGTCACGAACACAACAGAGACATCACCTTTTACTCTCCAGTGAAGCAGTTGTTTAATTTCCTTCTTATTCACAAGAGTAAAATAAGCTACTGGTGTGTCTCAGTTACATATAATGAGTCCTTTGGTGGTGATGTGTGATGCAGTGGTTTAAGTGGGATTTGACAGGCTGGGGAACCCACACTGATATAGCAGTGTGCTGGGGAAATGAGTCACTTAGAAAAAAGCCACAAAATTTCATTTCTTTTCTGAGCCAGTGCAAGTCCATTACTGTAAACTGCACCACATACTGCAGTTTAGCCTGCACTTACTGCCCTGTATGAACTTTGAATAACATGCAATTGTCATTTAATTTGTAGGCATTTCTCAATATGAAATAACCATCTTCCCCAACACATCATGTGCAGAGTCACTGTCTGATTAAAAAACGTAGCTTTAATTTGAAGATTACATATTTGTTTTAAATTCTTATTTAAGAAAATGTAATCTTCTATTTCTTACATCTTGCTTCTGATTAACTGTTTTTCCCCTTTGAAAATACAGCAGCTGTACTAGCAATACACACTGTGTGCCTAACTGCACATGAACAACTTGTGTGGGTGTACATTTGTTGAGGGTGTATATTTGTTGTGCTGTTTGAAAACGGAATTTGAAATTACATGTTACAAAAAAGTTACCCTGTTTATGCTTGGTCCTCTTTAGTAGAGCTAGCGAGAAATACCATGGCCACAATTTTATTGACATCGGCGTGCATGGTATGACAGGGGTGAGAAGGAAAAAGGGACATGTGCATGTGGGACCATGCATTGATTTTACAGTCTCTGAGGCATCATCTAGTAGGACTGCCAGGCAATAGCACATGACAAATGTACTTGTTTGACAGTAATTTTCCATTAAACTGCCTATAAGATTTCACTACTCATTAACTGATGGTACTGGATTACAGCTCTGGATTTTTTTGGGCCAACTTTAACCTCTAACTGTATCACCCAACTTGTCATTTTTCAACACAATTGGTGTAAAGAGCAAGTTTATTTTAACCCAAACATCATCTTTAAATTTCCTAACTTTACCCATATGGAAAAGATATATATAAATCTTATAAAGTTTGTATCTGTCTTGTGTGAAACTTGTATGAAAAGCATACAAGAGTGAAAACAGATATAAGATCCCTTGAAAAATTATATAATGAAACTTGTATGTTTTGGAAATCATGTAAGCCTTATATGATTTACTCATGAAAGTGGCCACTTTCATGAGTAAATCATATAAGTTTTTACTATTTTTTTTCCATATGGGTAAATTCTTCACAGTGACTGTCTGCTTTTTGTGCTTTTTCCTCAGCTGCCTTCCAATGAAGACATCAGAAGACAGCTTTATTCATTTATTTTTTCCATTATGAAGTTTACATTGTGGGATTTATAACCAATGGTTGCCATGGTGTTCTTAGTATAGATAGAGTATGACATGCCCCGGTCAGCTGTGCAAAACTGATGTTAGTGCTAAATCCTATATCAAGACATGCCCCTAAAAGGCAGCCAACCCATACAAAGGCATTTTTCTGCAAATGTGTTAGTAACATAGTTACTTCCAGAAAAGAAAAAAAAAAAAAGAAAAAAAAAAAAGTAACATAGTTATGCAGCTGCAGTGTGATTATAATTATGTAACCTCTTGAACTTTGATGAAAGTCCAATTGAAGTCAAAAAGGACAATCTGATCTCTCCCTGATTTTATTAATGATGCATATGTGTCCTTGAGAAGCAGTTAGCCTGTTTCCTCTGTAAGTAATATATATCCCTGATTAGATTAGAACAATAATGATTATAATGGACTGCCCTCACTTTGCTAATTACTTGAGCCATTAATATGCGATATTAAACTCACACAATCAGCAGAAGGGGCCAGGCAGAAAATACTAACTGGATTTGTAAAATCCATCACTGCTGTTTTTATTCTAGGGAAGCACAAAAGATTGGATTCACTTCATCAAGTCAGATGCATTACTCTCCACACAAACAAGATAATGTGAGGCAGAGGATTAATACAGTCATAACGTGCAGCTTAATCCACACCAGCAAATCGGGCAACAGATGGAAATGTGAACGTGTAGTGGGAGCGGTAATATAGTTTCTAGCTCACTGAACTGTAGTGGCTCTTGGTATTACATGAATGCACATCATGAACCCCCAGTGTACCCTCTGCTTTCTCCCACCAGGAAGAGTACTCTGCTAAATGCCAGTGTGGAAAACACCAGTGCAAAACATGGTAAATGGTACTGTAGTCTTTAAATGGCATCATTTCACTACTTGCATAATCGGAAAAGAAGCTTAGCCCCTCACTCTGAAAATGAGCTTTAGTGTTCAGAGGCTGCAACTCCAGTATAATTTATTAATTGTTATTGTATGGTGGTAGTGGTGGTAGTCAAGAGGTGTTTATTTCATGGGCCCCTGCCCCACTGACAGTCTTTTCATATCTGGACATGATATAAAGCCTTGACCTGGGGACATTACACTTATGAGGAGCAAAGATAGCTCTTCTTTTTGAAATCCAGCAGACCAGCAAATGCAGGAGCCGTGAAGCGGCTAACCCCTCTGTCTTGTGTTTCAGTTCACAAAGAAGGAGGCCGTAGGTAAAGTGTCATCCGGAGAGACACAAAGGAGTCAGAGATTACCGAGGTCCAAATAGGTCGAGCTTGCCTGACAAAAATGGGAGTGTTAGGAATCCATATCTCAACCCCCAAGGTGATTTATTTGACATTACACAGAGCCTGCAGCACAAGAAATGAGTCCACTGAAGGGAAAACAACTCAGTGGCAACTGGATAGATTGTTATGGAACGAGTATGGTACAGACGTGGTTCCCACAGGATGAAGATCCCTTATTTTAGCAACAATGCTGATTGTTCCACTAGGACCAACAATAGGTTGGGATTTGTGGTTGGAGTGAAATGCAATAAAACCCCATTTTATGAAAAACCATTGACTGGTAAGGACAATCATGATATAAAGAAAAAACTTATCTTAAAAAGCAATTGCTGTCACGTGCTACCCCATTTGGGGTGTGGTTACAGTATAAAATGCTGTGCATGATTGCTGTACATTAGGATTACATATAAATAAAATAAAATTAGAGTGATTATGATATTTTATTAGCACGACTGTAGTCTCTGACAGTGTGTCTGAGTTTGGATTCCTCTATTGTTACAGTTCCATTATTTGTACAATGCAAGTACTACATACTTACGGTATTGGTGTCCCAAATTGAACACAGCAAGTTATCTTCTTGTTTAAAATTAAGCTCTCAGTCAAACACGTCAGCAACAATCTGGCAACAACTGGTTACTAGGGAAAAATATGCATTCCTCTTCTAGCTGACGAGTGATTGCTGGAAGGTGCTAGCTGTTCCTGGGTGAAATTGGTCAAAACGAAAAACCTCTTTGCCTTTTCTTTGGTCACTCTTTGGTCACTGTGATCTCCCAGCATTTGCATGCATCTTGGAAAAAGAGAATATCTGTCTTTAGAGTGACAATTGTACATTACCATGCAAAAAACATATAAAAAAAATTTAAAGGATCGTCAAAGAGCTTTTACTGTAAAGGCGACACTTCTGTTTGTGTCACTTTTCTCAGTTTTAAGATCACTTGGCAAGTAGTTTGCTACTATAGCCACACTAGTTTTGGGCAACTGCAGCATCGCATGCAACCTAATGACCAAAGCACCATATACCTCTTTGTGACCAATTTCACCCTAGTGGTTTCCAGTAACCTCCAGCAAACATTCACCAAATAGTCACAGGATACTGATAGTTGCCAGACGACCACTGACTGGTCTCTAGCAGTGATTGTTGCACTAGCTGTCACATTTACAGCTTTTTAAGATTTTCACATAATGCATACATAACAGTAAATTCTTCTACAGGAAAATTAACGCTCAACATTAAAAAGCAAATTCAGCCACTGTTTGCAAGCTAGCTAGTTTTTAGCGAGCTAGCAACAGGGCATGACTGTCTGCCTTGTCAACACTTGGCCAAGTTGGCAACTGTTAAGAATTTGTATTGCACTTAATATATCTGTACAAATTGCATTGTACTCCTGGGATTACATCTTAATGTAACCATGTGGTCTATTTGTAGTATAAGCCTCACAGAGTTACTAAATATGATTTTTCACTGAGAATTTCACAGAAAGGCAGCAGTAGATGGCAGACCGTAATATATCATGCCTTGCACTTCCGTAAAATGTCCGTTTTCATTTTTTTTCTTTTTTTTTGCGACCTTTGCTCTCTGCACTCCCGCACACTTATAATCCAACATCCATTTCAGCATGGAAATGAGAAATAACAAGATTAGGAAACAATTTATATGAATCATCTCATGTTCACTCACTGTTTACACTTTCCTAGGAGGGAAGGGAGACTGCGGTCTCCATGGAAACTGGCTGGCCAATAGTGGGTGTTTTCTGTCTAAAAGTATGACGTGCTGCTGTTGGAGATGGGTATTGAAGTTGGCAAATGTAGTATCTACCCATAATTTTTATAGCAAAGGAAACTGCATGAGTGGAAATTTTTGCTCATCATGTGCAGGCTCAAGATGTTTGCTTTATGGTTGTGCTGTCCTGTTTTAGTTTGTTTAAACACCAAGTACACCCACTGCTATGTTTAAATTAATAATAACAGTAACTGAAAATGCAGCTGAAATGTTTGGATTTATGATTTTGAAATTGCTGTGGTAGCGTTACAAAATTGGATCTGTATTAAAATATCCCCCCAAAAATGCATACATCTGGAGTTTTATTGAATACCTTCCTGGATTTATTGTTTTGAAAGCACTGTAGAGTGCTACACAAATAAAGTTTGTTATATAATTTAACAGGCAGATACAGCTGAGCCCTCAGGAAAATGTGCTGTTCCCTGTTCTGGGCAATATGAGCAGCGGCCTTGAAACTACCTGTCGACATTGATCAGTCACGCGGCGGGTTTCTCTGAAATGGGACTTGCAGTTATTAGAGCGAGAGGCTGTTAGATGGAGAAGCCTGTCATCTCCCCTGCCTCTGACGACTCAGGTAAGCCCTGAGGAAAACTGCCCCCAGAGCACATCAGCTCTCGCCATCGCTCGAGTTTCAAGTGCTTGTGTGATGTATTGGCTCTCACCTGTGTGCTCTCCAGGAGAAATTGTATGGCAATTCATAGTCATAGCTATGTAAATTAGGATATCAAACGATACTGTAGAAAATGGGGTTATATTTAGGGTGCAGTAAGCACACAATTTTGCTACACTGCAGCAAAAGATTTTATTTCTCTACTTTGGTGTTATGGTACCTTTCTACCATTTATTTATGTTGGCTTTCAGTTATAATTAGCTTAGTCCTTTCCAATTGTTTCTAAGTTAATTTGTGTTACTGTTCATAGATTTAGCTGCTGGTTGTTACGTGGATTTCAGACATTCTGATTACTTGTGTTATGTGTGTAAATCACCTCCATCACATCAAGTTTCAAACAGATTCAATGTTAAAACCCCTTACATTACCAGGCTAAGATGAAGCAACAGTGGCTCTTAGAAAAGCACTTTCTAAACTCCGACTATATTTCTGTAGTTTTAGGTAGAAATGTTTTTGCGGTCAGGATTATTTTTGGTGGGACCATTTTTTTTACAGTATGTGTGATTTAGATATGACTGGAGTTTGCATGATAGCAGTAATTACAGGACGCAGCAGGACCTGGCGTCAGCTGATAACTCATCGCCCACCCTCTCAACTAAATATAGTCACATTTACCTACAAAAACTAGGCTGTAACAACCACAATGCTTAAGTTTAGGCTAGAAAAATGTGGTTCACAAACCAGAGGCTGAGGTTACAAGGTGTACATCTTTTATGCACAGTGTATGTCAATGCGAGCAAAGGTGCTGATAAAATTCTAAGCAGGTGACAAACAGGTAATGCGGACAAAGTAATGTGGGTGGCATATTTTAGCTTAATACCTTGCTGTTCCACACTTGTAGTATTTTTAAAGCTAATTTCTTGGAGTCAAGGTTAGAAACAGAGCTACATTCACCACCGCCAGCAATTTAATAAACAAGTTAAGCTTATTATACTTTTAACAAATTTGATCTATTCAAAGCTCTGAAGCTGACTATCTACCAATACTGAGGAAGATATTTGTGTCATTTTGTGTTTGCACTGATGTGCATTTAAAGCTTGTGCACTTCCCTTCATTTTCTTGTTTAACTGTCAATGCCATGATGTTATTCCAAGGTATTCAAAATATTCCTTGATGGCTCTGTAGAGAGCTGAACTCAGCAGTCCCTCTCTACTCATTCTTACTCTCCCTGAATATCGCCAAACGTCTTTCAAAACATCTTTCACACTACTCATTTCGCCAGTGTCTCCCCTCCTGTCCTATAGACAGACACAGCAGGTAATATCTCTCTGGGGCTGCCAGCTACAATGTCTTTCATAGCAACACCTCATCAAACTAAAAGACAGCGACCCAGGGTGTGTTCGTTCATTTGCAAGGTCCCTTCACTGTGGTCCGGCTCTGTGAGGAGGCTGGTACCCGCTAAGGCTTGGGAACCCATTTAATCAATTGCAGAGATTACAGTAGTCAAGACCAGCTGGCGCCTGCTTAAAACAAACGTCTTTGGTGTCCACGCAGGGGCCGATTACCCCCACTGCTTACCCCGGAGCCCTCTTGCTATGAAGGGGCAAAGACCACCAGTGGATTGCAGTCAAATACTGTGCCTTGAGATTGACGGCGCTGTTGTGTCACATCTCATTCAGCAAAGGTCACATATTTTACATGCACAAAGCCGTCTTATGGTGCATTGTAACTGAAAACCTGAAAGGCTGTGTTCAGTTTCACATGGTAATTTGTGTATGACGCCAAATGTGGTGTTATTTGCATAGAGTTTGTTTATACTAGCTGTTACACTAAAATGATCGACACACAAAGTTTTGTACACATATTTGTGATTAGCTGCTTCTGTGAGATTTTCTCTTTCTGGCACCCTGTGGACCAACTTTACATATTTCCCAGCATGCAGCAAAATAACATTCTGAAAGAGACATCTTTATGTCCCCGTGTTATTTTTCAGCAGCAGTGATTCTTAAAATATTCACAGTCATATTGGGTAAACCTTCAAGTGCTCCAAGGTTGCCAAGGAAATGTTTATAGAATTTGTTTCTCCCAGCAGCTGCTCTTCTGAACCCAGAGCTCTATACAAAAATCACCACGGGCACTGTCACATGAGTCACTGTGAGTTTGTGAGGTTTCTCCAAATGACTTGTTATATTCATTTAGAAAAATGCAACTAATTCATTTTTAATGATATACCATTGATTTCACATGGGGTTGATCAGGGGAGAAAAGTAAACAGCACTAAGCTTACTTTTTGTCTGCTAATTTATTTGTTGAACCGAAATAAGAACAGCTGCTACTCTGAATTCTTTTTGTTTGTTATATAGTTGATCCATTTTGTGTATACTGTGAAATGCCCAACAACAGTGACAAGCCCCTAGCTCGAATCTGCAGAGATGGTGTTTCAGTATCTTTTTAAGTCCAACCTTGCTTTTCTAGCAAACTCTCTTGCTTTCATTAGCTTCATTAACACAAATCATAGCATCTGCCAAGCACTACAGGTGATGGCACACAGGTAATGTTTCCAGCAACCATGTGAAGACAGGAGCTCATTTAGCGGCTAAATGACTCATCTATCCGTCCGTCCGTCCATCCATCCATCAAATTCCCTCATCCAATTCAGGGTTGCTGGAGCCTATTCCAGCTGTCATTGAGCAAGAGGCGGAGGACACCATGGACAAGTCACCAGTCTATTGCAGGGCAGGTAAATAGTCAGATACTATAGTCAAAGGAGCTTGCAAAGAAAAGCGTCTGGACTTCTTTAAGTTGCTTGAAGATGTTTCACCTCTCATCCGAGAAGCTTCTTCAGTTCTAAGGTCAAATGGTGGAGAGTCCCAGATATAAACCTAGTGGGAGTGACCCCCCACAGAGGGACAAAAGGACCCCCTGATGATCCTCTAATCGTCTGAGCCAAGGTGGGAAACTGAGCGTGGGTCCCAATCAGCCAGAGTTTCGGGTGTGTTCATTGTGAAACCTGGCCCCACCTTATCATGCGAATTCCTGAGGTCAGATGGCCCAGGATGTGAGTGGGCATTAAGGCGTCTGGGAAGGGATCTCAAAACTGGATTATAGATGGCAGAGAGTTGGTGTCGTAAACCCCCGCCTCTGTTCAAAGATGGTCGCTCACAGTGGACATAGATGGCTTCTTTCACTCCTCTTTCAAACCATCTGTCCTCTCTGTCCAAAATGTGAACATTGGCATCCTCGAAAGAGTGTCCTTTATCCTTAAGATGCAGATGGACTGCTCATTTGACTACGATGACCTGGATGACTGAGAACCTTCACAGTCAGATACTATAGTTCACCAACTAATTAATGAGAACCCAAATCAGGACATAATGAGACCACAATCAGATATTGAGCACTAATGTGCCTCTTTTCCTCCTAGATGAAAGGAGTTCTCTGAATCAATAGGCAAATTGGTCATTCTGGGCATATTTATATATATACTTCAGTACAAAAGAAAATGGAAAAAAAAGTTCTTTGTCTATCCCATAAAAAATATACTTGAATTAAATTTAGTTGAATTCAGTTTCATGATTTGGTGGCTTCTAGCACTGCTGGTGTTGTTATCGTGCTCTCTTCTAATCACTTGAACTTGTCACTGAGATGCAAGCATCTCGTCCCTTGTGTCAAAATGACAATACCTAAATCAGAATTTATTTTATAGGGGATAGTTACAAAGAGCCAACTGTGAATTGCGAAGGTGTGAGCACTCAATGACTCCTGTCTGTCAGTGGACGCACCATGGCTTGGTGGCCATTTTCTTTCAGTTACCCAACTAAGTGTCGCAGGGGGCAGCTGAAGCCTATCCCAGCTGGCA
The DNA here is from genome assembly GCF_057381845.1 of Rhamphochromis longiceps. NCBI lineage: Eukaryota > Metazoa > Chordata > Actinopteri > Cichliformes > Cichlidae > Rhamphochromis > Rhamphochromis longiceps. The sequence continues at coordinate 7,820,071 of NC_140558.1, forward strand.
AAGAGAGGGTGCATACTGGATAGGTCGCCAGTCCGTCACATATGGCACAGTTTGTGGCAAATCTCCTTCAGCCACTGCAGGGCTTTATAGTAGAACACTGAATTGAAGGTTTGGCCTTGGGGGATAAATTCACAAGCCTGTGAATATTCTTTCCTTTCACTGCCCAGCTGGTCATGACACATGGCTGTCAATGCATGAACCTATTTCTGGCAGAGGTCTCTTCCTTTCAAAAGGTACTTTGAGTGCTTGCTCATATAGAGCAATTTTGTTATTTCTGTAACATTGGAGGATCTTTAGCTCATATCATAAAGCACCTTGACTATTGCTGGGAACTGGCAGTAAAGAAATTGAATTACATCCCTTCCCACCAAAAAGAAACATAACAAACTGCAGCTGTATAGTTTTTGGGTTTCAGCCTCATCACCAGTGATGATCCATAACAGAGACATTTTTTACCTTGTCCTTGTACAAGTTTGAGGCGTGCGGTGAAACTGCTGACAGACTTGATCAAGTGGTCAGAGCAGAACTTCCAGGGACAGATTCAAACAGCAGGAGCTCTGGAATCATTACAGAATTTTACAAGCCAATAACTTTTAAAGGGGATGGGTGCCAAAATCAGTTTTGACTTCTTAACCAGTCGCAATTAATTTATTTCACTCGAAATTCAAGGTCAATCGTTTTAGGAAGCAGGTTGCTGCTGGATGTCCATACACAGAGAAGCCAAGGCTGTGAATCAGGCCCACAACACACATGGCATTGACACATGACAACAAACTAAAGAAAAGCAAGGTGTACAGGAAGGTGCTTTTCATTCAAAAACAATTAGAAGACTAGCAAAAAGTTCTAAATGAAAACTGACTTTTTATGCTCTTCTTGAAAATGACCTTAAATGACATCAAAGAAACCCACCAGAGGGAGTTTTCTGGTGAGTGTGAAAGCACACCTTGTCTTGGCAGTCAGGCATGAGCAGTTTAGCTTTATGAATGTACATGTTATATCCTAAGCCAGGTGAACATACAATCCTCTGGCTGTTACCGGGGAATTTTCTTTGGCCTCTTCACCCTGTCGCTTTACCCCAAACGATGATAGAGAGCAGCTCCTCTGGTGATGCTTGGAAATTTTTGAAAAAAAAACAAAAAAAACCCAGAGCATGACAGGGTTGTTTGGTTGAGTCTTTTCAGTTTGTTGTGCGATTCTTGGCAAGAAGTCTGAAAACAGTGTCACTCATTTTTAATTTGATTTTTATTGATTAGACTTGCTGCCCTTTGGTGTGCGTACTGCTGGTGACCTGTCATGTCACTGTAGAGTAGATGAAGAATGACAGGGAATAATTATTTTAAGCATACTAAACAAATCACAACCTCTAAAGTAAGAACTGTACCATTCCCCTTATCTGACTTTATTCTCACATGCTGCATCTTTGTCCTGTTTAAAAACAAATAAAAATGAAATGGGGAAGATCTTTAACGATTTATAACCAAAACACTTTATTCTTCTACCATTCTCCACATTTCTCAAATGCCTGAAGTTTTCCTGTGAAACATATTTTGTTAGATCTTAAATCTACACCTTTAAAATTCTCGAAACTTTTAAGAATTTTTGAGTGTTTCAGATCAGGACCCTCATTTAGTGCTTTTATAATGTTGTTGTGTAAAGTTCCAACAATTTTTAATGAAAAGAACTTGAGGTTGTTGGTAACTCCAATTTGAGTTGCCTTGTTTTTGGCACCACATCAAACTTTGCCTGGTTAGTAAGTCATTTGAGAGAATAGTAGATCCTTAAAAATAGAAAAGTTCTGTTTAGAATTATGAAAAAGCACTCGTTTAAATTGACTTTTGATTTAAGATAGAAAATGAAGCCATGTTGATAAAGCGAGTCTACTTTGTCATCTTATTTCATAACTGACAATGTGACTCAAGAGCACTGCCCTATGAAATTTAACTTTTGTTTGTAATAAGCAGTTTAGACATGTGAAAATAGTTTTGTAATGTTTTTTAAAATAATTATAATAATAATCCAAGAAATTTAAAATTTCATAGCATAATTTCTGTAGGCTATTATTTGTTTGTAATACCAAAAATATTGCATTCACTGTACAACTGTTACTGAGATATAAAAATGTCCTTGCACATGGAAAAATTAAAATTAATATTATTTATTAAGTGCAATATAATCTTATTAAACAAAAATGACCTACAGTAACCTTTCAAATAGCTGATTTTTAATAAGATTTTTTTTTCCTGGATTATTTAACTGTTTTGTTTTGTTGTCATGACTACAAGTTAACTTAACTCATCTGAATAGAGAAATTGTGATTAATGATTGCTACCATGTCATGCTGGCCTAACTCCTGTAACATAAAACATAACAATCTGGACAGCCCAGACCCCTGTGTACATGAACTTAGGAAGCCAAGTTACAATCATAAATATTTCATTGTGAAAATTGCTGTGAGTCATAAATGCATCATGTGAACAGAGACGACTGGAGCTCAGCCAGATGTCCTGTAACAGGGCAGCAAGATATGCATCACCTCATAACAGGCACCAATTAACCGGGCCCTCGTACATCAGGTCCTCGGCACTTACAAAGTCATTGCCTTCCTTCCTGCTCTCATTATCGTCACATGCAGTAGGATATGTACCCGCAAGAGTGCACTTCACAGTAGCTGCAGTAAGGGGAGGTATTGCCCCACCCACTTTCTTTTTATCAGTGAGGGCTTCCTTCTGTGGTTTTCAGGGGCTCCAGGGTTAAAGAATGGGACTTTCCTCATGTCCCTGTGTGACATCTCTATTGTACTGGGAGAAAACACTCAGAGCAGTGCAGACAGGTTTCTAAAGCATATGAATTTTGACAGTGGGACATATATCAAAGCACCAACTCTGCATATCACAACGTCCAAATCACCAGGTTCACTGGTTAGAAACAATGTGACACTTAATAGCTGGCTTCTGAGAATGTGTGTTTTTCTTAAACTGAAAAGGTCAGACGGTACATAACCTGATAAGGTTGCAGTGGCCTTAATATCTCAGGTACACGAGTGCTCATTATCGTTGTTGAAATTATAGCAAAAAATGGTGCAAAACAGGACTGACTTTAGCTCCTACTGAAAATACCTACCTTTCTGAAATGGTTGGAAAAATATAATATAATGAATGCTTACATTTGCAGGAACTATAAAACCGAGAGATTAAAAAAACATCAAAAGAATGTAATGAAAAATATATCTTTTAGTATTTCAACAGGCAACTATTTAAACTATATAAACTATATAAACTTCTGCAGTGAAGGAAGGTGAAGGTTGTTTTTAATAACTCATATTGAAATTATAAATACTTAGTGTTTCTTTTTTTTGCTTTTTTTTTTTGGTCTGAATTAGTCGAGTCTGTAAATCTGTAGCTTTTAATTTTCACACAGAGAAAACTCAAATATGTCATTACAAAACAACATTCAGTCTTCTTATTGGCAATATGGAAGGCATTTAGCTGAAACATGCAGTGTACACCTAGTAACTGGGTTGAATCATGTTCTCGTGCTAACCATACCACTCTGGAGTTGATCTGGAATCACAAATCACGTCCTCCAAAGGATCTTGTTTTTTTGATCCGCATCAGAGTGTGATTACGTCGTTCACATTTACATAAACGATGTGCAGCAAGCTGGAAAACGAATCAAAGTGTGATTAAAATGAAACAAATATTATTATTATCGGAGTTTGGGCATTTTAATGACAAAAGTAGTCACTTAAATGGACTACTAAATCATATTTAAAAAGCATTTTTGTGCAGTTTTCACAAATATTACATCTTGTTGTGCAAATAAAAGCCTATTTAAGAACTACAGACAGTATAAAGGATGGCACAGAAGTGCATCCACAGCTATCGCCACCTGGTGACTTTTAGATAGAATGCTGCTCCTTGTGTTACATACAGTGTATTTTCCAAGTACACTTTCCAAATAAACTTTTACAACAAAAAGCAAGATGGTGACAATGTTAAACTTCTGGTTTCAAAATGCTCACCAGCTCATTGGTGACATGATGGTGGAGATGTCCATTTTTTTAATATATCCAGTTTATTATGTCCTGTTCCTAGGGGTATGATTTCGATTATTGCAACCATACCCAAATATGGTAACACTGGCCAAAAAGCACATCACATAATTGAAACTGCTTTGCCAAAATCCGCATCTTGTCTAAACACATTGGAAAATCATCCTTACAGTATGGCACTTTGCTGAAATGGTAGAGTGGAGATAAACAGAAAACTGAAACAGCTGAGATTGAGACAAACAGTGCTGCTGTTTTTATAGCCTATATCTCCACACAGCAAATGGTGCTGCTCGCCATATCTGCCCCCTACATTATTTACACCTCATTTTTATTAGGGCAGTCTTGACATGTGTGCCCAATGATCGATGGGAGATTTTTTTTTCTTTTTTGTGATAGTAGCCTGCAGGGTAGCCAAAGTGGGGCACAATCTTACAGTTTTTATTTATTTATTTATTATTTTTTAATGTAGGAAGTATAATAATGGAAGGGGGGATTTCTTTCATTGCCTTTTTTTTCTACTTAAACAGGAAAGAGTTATACATCAAAGATTTAAGCTGATTGTTTTTGGGTGAGTGTTTGATTTCAGAGAGTCGGAGACCAAATGTAAATATCCCCCCTCACTGTTGTAAATGGCTTAACCTAAGAGTCAACATGCATCCAATTATTTCTTAATTTTAATCACATAGTAACCAAATCCCCAACCGTTATTCATCCTTGGCTGCAGTATCTAATTTGCAGTAGGGGTAAGAGGTTACTTCAACAATTCACTGTCGGAATCAATTTATTTATATAAAGTAACCATCAGTGACACTCAAATAGAAGCACATCCACTGATGCATAATAAAACACAACTCAAGGACCATACAGCTCAACTTATGATGTGATATACACTTATCATTACACTCTCTTTGCTTACAGAACACTTTCTGCTGCCATCATGACTGACACATACTTACAGTAAAAGCCAGAAGTTCTCAGATGCTTGCCTTAATAATACATATTTATATTAGTTGCTGTTAAAATGCTGTCCAAACTGATCTGACCTTGCCTCAGCTAGGGAACAAAAATAAATTATATATAACCTATACAGACTTCGCATGGAAAATAAGGGAGAATAATACATACTATGTAGCGCTGAAGATGCACTTTTCAAGCCGTTAAGCCAGGAGGACATCCACACTGGTGAAATGTAAAAGCCTGAAATCCACAGGAGATGCATTCCTGGATTTGTAAAGGGATTTTCTTTGAGGCAGATACCAGTGAATATTAATGTCCAGAGGAACTGCGGTTGTCAGGCTTTGTGTGGCTCAAAATGGTCACGCCAGCATGGAGAGAGGCTACACAGGTTGTATTTTTCAAATCAGGACCAAAAATAACCTTAAAATTAATCTTAAAATCACTCCCTGCCGTACCTGAGGTCAGATTTGCTTCATTGCATTGAACTGAAAATGTTCTTGGCAAAATCAGCTTTTAGTAAGGCTTTAGTAACATCAGGAAGGCAGGATCAGTGAAGTTAAATTCAACTGCTGTAGATTTCCACATGTCCTTGTGTGACATCTAAATTCATTGTTTGCAGTTTACTCAACTTTAAAGGTTTTGTACTATAAGCACACAGTGTAAAGCAATACAATGCATGATAGTAACTTGTCCTTGCTACAAGTGGTGGAAAATTGAATAAAATACTATTATGTATACTTTTTACTATTTAATATCCCCACTCTACTACATTGAACCGAGAAATACTGTACTATATATTGCATTGGAAAGCTCTAACACAGCTAGAAAAAAAATGAATTACTGCTTACATATTGTGTAATACACTAATATATTCTACACATAATCACATAAAACTCACAATCGCTGTTTTCCTGCTTTACCTGTATCCTGGGTTTGGTAGGCATGTCAAAAAATGACTGGAGGATCTGGGTAGATACACAGCATGTTAATATAATGATGAGCCAGAGGTGTGCTCATTGATTGCAGAGGAGCTGAAAGGGCAGGAGGTAAAGAGCTTCATCAGCCACACACACAAACACAAACCGAGACAAGGCCAACATGGAGAACTCAGAAGACAGGAGCAGTTCATCTGTACCTTTAGAAAGAAAGTATTGTCCATACGGTTAATTTATTTTTCTGTACTTTCTTCTCCAACCCGTTTCTAACATAAACTTGTGTCGCTGAGCAGGATTTGTGAGAATAATATTTAAGAAAATTCATATTAAACAAGTGTTTTTCAAATTAAATATGCATAATTGTTTAATACTAACAATAATCACAACTAAAGAAAACATAAAAAATTAAAAAAGTACAATAAGAAATGATGAAATTTCAAGCTGCAGACTACAAATTGACCACTTTTTTACATTTTGTTAATTTTAACATTCATTCAGCATTGTTGCTTTTTATAACCCATGAATTTCATTTTGTTAATACTTTTAAAAAAGATACAATTTGAAAATGTTCGCCATAAACCATTTGAGGTGTTTTAGTATTCAAAGTTGACTCCGCTAAGCTGCTGTGAAATGCAGTTAAATTATCTGCTAACCTGTGTGTGACTAAGATGGTTTCTTCATCTTTATATACAGCACGAGCAAAGTGATGAAAGTAAAGACTTACTGCTGGATCCCTGAATGTGACTCTTGCACCTCTGTTATTTCAATCACATGTATTATGTTCTTTCTCAATCACTTTTCAAGGAAGTCACAAGGTCACCCTGCAGCGAGGATGAACTCATGAATCCATTTTATTTTCAATCCCATCAGAATTTTCTTCTGATGATAACGACAGTGGTGGCTCTGAAACACAGCTTTCATTTTAGAGCACAGCCTTCTTGAAATGAGTGATAGTTTTTCTTTCATTCACTAAGATTATATTATTAATCACATCATTGCATGCATAAATGCACAGGTGAGGACAGATAAGGAATAGAAAATTGAATTGTGCTGGAAAACACCTTTAACTTGGAGATGCATGCACAAGTTAATTACAACAAGTATTATATACAGTACAAAATAAATATTAATAAATGGCTATGTATGTCTGAATAGAGCTATATTAGGAGACATGTAAACGTAGTTGTGTTTCCTTCACTTCAGAGCACATGTCCTGGAGACCTAAATTAAACCCAACCTAATTAATACAAGCCTAACCCAGATCTTCCACGCAGCCGACCTCAGTCGCCGTCGCTGCCTTGCGTGCGGCCCACCTACGGACCTGTTCCGGCGCAATCGCTAGCTTCTATATTCTTCTTGGCCTGTCGACCTTCAGGCCGACCCCCTGAACCTTTTCAGAACTGTTTCCTTGGTTCCTGAAACTTTGATGGACTTGTTTTGGTTTGTTTTGAGCTGTTTTCTGAGCACCAGTGTTCCCTGTTGGTGAACTCTGCATCCTTGTTTTTTGTTTAATGGGAAAGCATTTTAACAAACATTATTAACACATTTACATGCAGTGTTGGGGAGTAACGGAATGCATGTACCGCCGTTACGTATTTAAAATACAAAATATGAGGAACTGTATTCCGTTACAGTTACCGTTTAAAAAGTTACTTTGTTGAAATAAATGGATTATTTTGTCGCGGGTCAGGACTGTTTGGGTTTTGTTTGTTCTGTTGTTCCAGGCGGCAGCGTTACGGTTGCCATGGTTACAGGGTGACACGCTCTCTCTGCGACTGTGTGTTTCCTGGGTGAGAGAGCGCCTTTTTGTTGTGTTGTTGTGCTAAGCTAATAGGCAGAGTGTTACAGGCATAGCCCTAAAGAATGTAGCCTCATAGGCAGTGTAGTCCGTGCTGCAGGGAGAATGGACTGCCGTAATGTGTCTGTGAGCGCAAGGAGGGAGAAAAAGGAGAGTGGAAAAGTACGAGTTGTCACCGAACAGAAACGGGAGCTGGAAGCATGTAAATATAATAATAATCACTGCAGCCAAGAAGAGTGCCTGACCAGCCCAGTTGTAAGTAAGCTATTAAGACTCGACTGTACACCGTGTTCGTATTTTCCTCCGAAGCAATAAGTTCCGTTGGGGCAGCCTTTCAACGCCTCTCTCTGTCTAAAACGTGACCCAGACAACAAAGTAAAGCTATTTTTCGGCTACGAGCCCGACAAGGAACCCGATGTATTAACCAGAGGTCCCTTTACTACAGTTCAGAGCCGCGGACCTTCAGTAATCGTAATAAATCACACAGCAATAGTACATTCATGCAGTTGTAAAAAGCATGATAATGTATTAAGTAATCCAAAGTATTCAGAATACGTTATTGTCATTGAGTAACGTAACGGAATACGTTACAAAATACATTTTGGGGCATGTATTCTGTAATCTGTAGTGGAATACATTTTAAAAGTAACCTTCCCAACACTGTTTACATATATATATATACATATTAACCTTTCATACGTTTTGTGCTTACTACTGACTTCGTGGCTTTAAATATAATAATCCTCTATCGCAACTTCTGCATGTCCATTTCATGTTTTGGAGAGGCAAGGTGCGTGACAGCAGTTACTCCTCACAGTGATGCTGAATGCATGCTACTAGGCTACTGTGACAGGTTTTACTGTTACTGTTAACTCCCTGCCTCTTTTTCTTGTTGGGTCTCTGTTTGGTCTTTATTCTGATTAATTCTGATAAGTTTTAGCAGGGTTATTGTCACAGTTTTACCTTTATATCATTCCTAAATTCTTTCCGGTTGGCATGTGTTGTGTTCCTGTTTGTTAACTTGTTAACTGTCTTGTCTTTTAGGACCCCTCCACTCTCAACTGCTGTTTTCTAATCACAGTTTAGTAACATAACCTTCCTCTCTTCTCTATTTACTTGCATCCACTTGCACCACCTGTACTGATGATTCTCCCATATCACCTTAGTCCATAAGTCTTTGAGCCTTCTTTTGTAGTATTCCAGCATTTGTTTATCTGTTTGTATTTTCAGCTTTTTATTGAACTTGGAATTTTGGACTCCGCATTTATCTGCTTTTTTGTAAATAGTAGGAGGAGACATCCCATATTAAACAATGAATTCTAATTATTCTCCTTTACTAGCTTATTCTAGTAAAGGATCAATGTATTTAGTATTAATGGATCTGGATCTGCCACTGGTTATACTTGATGTCTAACATTTTTTTGTAGGCAAAAACTGGAGGAAGTGATTTGTCTTTTTTCAGTGGATTAATATCAGACTTTCTGAATTATATGTCGAAGAAGAAAAGATAATTTACACATGTATCATCCTGCCTGTGTGACTGGCATGTGATCTTTTGATTAAAAATCATAGAAAGACACCATAGAAATAAACATTCAGCACCATGGATGTTGCCACATTGAACAATGAACAACTGATAAAACGTCAAGTCTTATCAGTTTAATGAAAATTGAAATAAATCAAACCAACAAAAAAATCAAGGCTAGATACGAATAATAAACTTTTAAATAGACAGGGCATGATAATTAATTCTGCAGTGGCAGAGAAAGGTATATGAAAGTCAATGCCTGCCAGATAAACTTCACCACATGGGCATTTTTGTCTTGAAATCTGAAATAAGACTTTGACAGTATCTAATCATGACCTGGGCACTGCTGCAGAGAAAGAAATAATGATCGAGATGAGACATGAGGATGGTGCACTGCTGCATGCTTCAGCTAATAGCAGAAGAACAGATGAAAGAAAGAGACATGGATAAGAATTTCAGTGATTCCTTTTTGACTGGGGGAATTGCCGGAGAACACCATTTGATGTAATTGCCTCCATATGTGGAGGGGCTCTTGAGATAACTGTGGCGTAGGGTTTCTTTCCCCTCCATCAGATACCACTGTCAAAAAAATCATTTCTGTTGAGCACAGAGACCCGGAACCTAATGCTTCTCCCTGTTCTAAGTATGTCATGCTGCTGTGGATACTAATGCTACCACATGGACCTGGTGCAGGAAAAACACTTCCATATGCTGTGTGTGTGCATGCTTTCCTTTCAAGATTTATGAATGAATAAGCCTCAGTTTCTCCAGAGTCTATACAGCCAGTGACATGCTCATGTTTGGAATTTCCCAATGAAATCAATTTGCTCTCTTTTTGAAATCTTTTTGCTTGCGGTTTATCTAAAGCACTTTATGTTACTGGTTGATAAAGGATAGCGTGACTGATTTGCTTCCTCTTTTTCAGTTACTCTAAATTTGGTCATACTGTGGTCTGATTTTTATTGTTTACTCCACTGTATATAAAAACTTGCATTTGAAATGGATAAAGAAAGTCCTACTTTAAAGGTCCTCTGTCACTTCTTTATGTTGTTTTTTGACAGTCTTTCCATTCCATGCCTGCTATCAGTTATCAGTTTTCTACATATCACCAGTGGATGGTGTCTTCTGCCTAAAAGTACTCAGAAAAAATTTGAATCACAGTCAGCTGACCAGCTTGTCTTGACATCAGAACAGTAAAATGGTTCTAAAATGAAAGCTGTGCTGACACTGGAGATGCAACCTCTCGATTTGCTGGACTTTCTTCTTCACTTTTGCCTGGGACTGCAAACCAATGTGTTTTATATTATTGGTTTATCATTTTAAGAAATAGAACAAAATAGAACAAAACATTATCAATTCTGGTAATGGTAATAAACTTCTACAAAGCCCCAGACTCCCCAAGCCTGGACTACATTACTTAGCCTACTGAGCTAAATGTCATGATGCTGAACTTTGGACCTGCAGTTCTATTAGTTTTTCAAATTTAGTTGTATTTGTTGTCTGGATTTTTAGTTTCTAAAGCCTCTTTAGAAACTTGGCTTGGCTTGACATGACTACTCTGGGTTTTTTTGTAAGTCTGATTTTATGTTTTTTCATTTATATTTTTTTCCTCTTCCATTTCTATTCTGGGCATATTCTTTGTTAGCAGTTAGAGTTCCTTTAATGTTCCGTCCGTGTGATCCATCAGTGTTATTTACTTGTGTCTGCTTTCCCGCGTTTCCATAATTGTTTATTATTTCCTGTTTTATTTTGACAAACATTTGTCTTCTGTATTTTGCTTTTAGTTTTACTTTCCCCCCTTAATTAATTTCACCCGTGCTTCATTTCATTTCACTCCCCCCAGCTGTGTCTCCACACAACCAAATCAATTACATGTTTTTGATTTTAATAATTTAAACTCACATTTATTTTCTACACTGGTAAAAAAAGCTTAGTTTTGCTTGCTTACTACTACATATACCACCCGAGGTTTTACATGCACTTTGTTACCTGCTAGATGTATCCTACATAATCTTTTATTAATCTGTTTATCACTGATCCCAGTAACAATTCACTGCACCAGCTATAAGGTAGAAGACTGATGAATGCCATTCAAGCAACTGACAGCATCAAAATTATATCACAGACTGTTGTTCTTGGATCTACTGCCTTACAGCTAAAGATGGCATTTTCTGTCAATGTCATCTGAAATTGTAACTAAATTTCATCTGCCACTTTGGTTAATGTTTTGTTAGATTTAAACGCGCAAAGAGTTGGGTTTGATAGCGATGGGCAAATGAATCAGCTGGGAAATAGTAATGATCTTTGTATGCATGTCAGTCTTTATGGCATTTATCATTATTTCAGCCAATGATTGATGTTGTGTTTTGTTTTTGAAATAAACAGATGAGTTCATAGAATTTATCAGTGTATTCACATATACAAAACCATACCACATTTATTGATCAATCCTGCAGGATTCACATCAGCTTTACTTTGTACCTTAAATTTTTAATAGCTGCATCTATGGAGCTTTTTATATATATGAATACAAATTGCTTTGTCCCAGGATATGCTGACCAGCAGAAGCTGGTGATAAAACTGCAAAACCTACGATAGTGGATGACCTGAACTTGTGGGCCACACCTGCCTAGTTTAGCCAACAACAGCTGAATCAATAAAACAATAAAAATTCTAAAAACTTTTTTTTTTAAACTTTTGTGTGAAAATAAAATTGGTCCCACTTTATTGAATAATTAACATACCTTAATATTACTTTTTTTAACCACTATAACCTTCGTAACCTTTGCTATTGTGGCTACTAATGCTTTGCAGAGTCACCCTGAACCTCTTGAGGGCAGTGCACATAGTGAACTCTGCAGAAGGTTGGCCTCAGCTTCCACAAGGAGACTCTCCAGTTTTCTGCAATTGACATTTCCCATCATGCCCACACAGCCTGAATCAGTATTCACATTGAGTGGAGGAGGCCACTGGGGAGAGGATGAAAGTGAGAGTGAAAAAGAAGACAACACAGTACAGAAATACAGTGAGACATTGAGCCTAGTTGGGTCATTTAACTCCGTATCTGTACTTTCCTCATTCTGTCACCGCTGTTATCTTCTGGCTGTTTCCAGGTGCCTTTGAAAACAAAACATTAAATGTGAAAGAGAGCTTGTTGTATTAAACACAGAAAAGGGAGTCAAGGCTTGACACATAATGTCCGCTATTCTTTCTCTCTTTTAAGACCCAAAACAAATACAAATGGACACTGAAGAAACTGAGATGTGGTTTGAATTCTTGAACAGTATCCTGGCCCTGACAGGCCCTCAGCCCAAGGTCTCAGGAAGTGATTAACACTCCTCAGATAGCACAGGATGTTGTGTACACACACATGTGTTAGTGAGTGTGGATGTGCATGTGCATCTGGAAGAGAACTGGTGGGAGTCAGGTGTGGGCAGCCAATTTCTAACCCCTTCTCCTGAGGCTCTGCCTAAAAGTGGGGTCATAACCTCCTGATCTTGAAATTGAATTCCGATGATTCTGTTTCCATCGTGTAAATCCTCTTCCTTTCGGGCCTCCCACCCACACACTGTGCAATAAGACTTACTCTGCAGCTCCCCCGGCTCAATCCAGCTAAATTGGATGTTTGTTTTTTTTTTGTTTGCTGAAATGTGATAGTTACTGTTCTAACATCCAAATTCCTTGATTAAGCCCTAATATAAATGATTGTTCTCAGCCTATAATCCTCACTAGATGCAGTATCTAGCCTTGCTGCAAAACAAATAACATTAACAGGACAATATTTCTGGTGAAATTAATGAGTTTTGTACAGTATCTCAGTATCAATTTAATTTAGGCAGTTTAATTTAAAATAATTAGAATATTTTCCAAAATGGCACCAACAGCCGACTGCTAATTTAGATCCCAGCTTTTTGTTTTGTTTTGTTTTTCTGAACCAGCAACAGTGAATCTTAAGGTACTTGTGAAAACAAAGTTGCACATGTGCTGGCTGCCGTTCTGTTTTTTTTGTTTTGTTTTTTTTCCGGGGGGGGGGGGGGGGGTGGGGGTGGTAGGCAGATGTTTTCTGGGTAAAGCTGCCAAACGAGGGAAAACAGCCAGTGAAGCGAGTAAAGAAATGCGTACATCAGTTTGGTGTTTGCCACAGACCCAAACACCGGATGCCAAGCATGAAGTACCACATGTCACAATGAACACAACAAAGCAGATGTAGCAGAAGTGGCTGCTTCAAGCAGCAGCCGCAGGCATACTTTGACCTATACTAGAAATTTTCAGTGGACAGAGAAAGATGGACTTTCACACGGTTTTTGACGGGTAAAGAAAAAGAAGGCAACATTAAATGTGTCAGTTATAACCAGCAAAAAAACATTCTCATTGAAAACTATATCCATAGTGCTATTATTTGTTTGTTTTAAAAGAGCAGTCATTTTTTTTAAAGAACGATAAGAAAAAAGTGTTAATATTTAATGGCTTTGGCAAGCTCGTTAAGTCTTGTAAAATGTGCATTTTACATACTGTGTAATGCAAACTTTGTAACTAGTGTTGAAAGTCATAATTAACCATGCATTCTCAATATTTGCTTCAATATTTGCTCTGCTTGGTAACTTACAGAGTGTATGGTTATGGAATGACTATCTGCAGACTTGAGAATGTATACATGGTAAGACTACTTAAATAAATACTGTGATTTTTCTCTAACCTAAAATTATATTTTACCAGATAATCATTGGCATATCTATTAGAATTTATAAAATGTATATTTTCAGAATCATCAGCGTACTTTATTAATCCTTATGGAATTTTCACATGGTTGCTCACCAGAGATGGGCACCAACGCGTTACTGTAATCTGATTACTTTTTTCAAATAAAGAGTAATGTAAAGAATTGCTATTGTAAAAAAAAGTAATTAGATTACTGTTACTTTCCCGTAAGTATGTTGCTTTACTGCGTTACTAAACCGTCTTGATTTTGTTTGTGAGAGTGTCTCATGACAATGACGTAAGCACGTGCGACGTGCGTGGCAGCAACATGTGTAGATCAACAATAGATAATCTGGAGTCTGGGAGAGAGTACGACCATGCAGTATTTAAAGCTTGGAAGTTTAGTTCATAAAAAGTGGCAAAAACATTAGCGTCTGCTGTACACTCTGCCTGGGAAGAAAACTTCTTTCTACACCAAAAAATTAAACTTAAAATCTGAGGGGTTGATTTATTACGTATTCAGGTTGTGTATCATGTTTTTAAAAAGTAACTAACTAAGTAACTAATTCCTTTTAAAAATAAGTAATCGGTAAAAGGATTACATTTCTGGAGAAGTAATCAGTAATTAGTAACTAATTACTTTTTTCAAGTAACTTGACTGAAACTGTTGCTCACATTGATATTACAGTACAATAGTATAAACTCTTGTATTGCTATAAACTGGTCCTTTAATGCTGAGTGCTAGTTGCTAATGTCAGTCTGCTGTTTTATGCAGTACAGGTAGCATGCAATGAGCTTTTCAGAGCAGTTTCTCTGGAAACAACTGTCTACTGTGGTTGGAAACACAGATTGAAAGTTGTTGGTTATGTTAGTTTTGTTTTTTGTTTTTTGATTTTCGGATTATGTGATGGTTTCAATTACTTCTATCGTTGTAAGTATTCTTCCCTTATGACTTGGATGTAAATTAAAATACTATTTCAGTATTTAAGGCAGATAACCTAAGTATGAAGAATGCTTACATGATGTACATACTGTGAATGCCTGCTTTTGAAACCTTAATAAAAATATGAATTAAAAAAAAAAAAAAAGAAAGTTGTTGGTTATACAACCAAAAGCACGCAACTGTGAAAGACTGAAACACTGCATAAAGCTTAAGGAATAACTCCAAGTAAGTGAGGTTAACACCTCAGTATGACTGGTAAATTTAAAAATATACATACAATACATGAATGGGTTGGTTGTAAAAAATGCATTTAATGCTTGTACTTCAATCGTTATGATGCTTTGAGATACTTAAAGCAGTTTTATGGGTTATACACAAGCATGTGAGCTTAGACATGTCGAAAATGTCTGCGTGGTGAAAGCAAAAACTATGACCTTTTAACACTACCTTGTTTTTTTGATCTTTTGCCAAGGAATCGATTTAGGTAGCGTGGTGTGAAGGGCCAGAGAACACCTTGGTTTGGTTTAATCTTGTAAATATCCGCTGCTGTTGCTGTCTTGAAGCTCTTTCAACTTGAACTTTAAAGCTAAAGGGACTTGCTGTTTGTTTTCAAAGAGATCAGGCTCTCTTCTTGGCAGTCAATATTCCCTCTTGGATTTATATGAGGCATGGGAGTGTACAAGCAGTAGCAGTGAGGTTTGATGCAAGAGTTCACATCATTACACTGCTGCGCTTAAAAAGGCGAGCCACAAGCTTAACAAGAGATTTTTACTTCACCTTTGACATTTAGCATGTCATTGAACTGCTCAGTAACAGCTCCTCTTCTCATTACCCTCTTTGGCAGGAGAGCACAGTGCTCTTCAACTTGTTCTCCGTTTCTACCACATAATCTTTCTCCCTTTCACTCCCTCTTCCACCCCCCCACATTCCCTCTTGCACACTCTCTCCTCAGCAGCATAGCCATTTTATTCTGCAAATGACTGCACCTGAAGTCAAGTGGAAAGGAGAAGGTCTGCTCACGTAGTTGGATTGCAAGGCTCAGTCTGCAGAGTCAGTAGTGCTTCACTTTCCCCCCCGCAGGGTCAGTATCCTAGGGGCTATAAGGCTGAGCCCCATTCTGTTCCAACCTGGATAAAGTATGCTCACTGTCAGCACTTTCTCCAGCAGCCTGGCACTCTGTTTATTTTTGCAAGACACAGAGCTGAATAGACTTTAATAAATACCGTGGCCTGAGAGTCAGGGAGCATCTGAGCTTGTCACAACTTGTAACTTAGCTGGTGGACCAGTTCAGACCTGCGATTGGGTGTTCACTTAACGGATGAGTGAGTGCACAGCTCTCTTGTCCAAGTCCTTTGGAAACTGCACTGGTCAGGACACTGCAGGGGAATCACTGCTGCATTTACCAAGCTTCACGTGTACAAACAAATGCACTTACACCTCTGCAGTGTAAAGATCCAATATTTTATGTTGTCTGAAAGGATGCTTAAAAGAAATCAATCAGCAGCGCGCAGAGTGCTACATAACAGCTATAACTTGTTGAAAGTAAAATCCTGCAATACGGAAATCCATTTGTGGAGGATTTGTGTTTCCAAATATAGCTAGGTCACATCCTGCTTTCGTTTGAATGGATTGAAATTCACCTGTAAAAAGGAGGACAAAGAAAAAGATGCAAAAACTAGATCAAAAAAATGAGGAAAGAGTAGTAAGAACTTTCACCTGCAAGAGTACATGTTGGTAAATACTTTTGCTTTCCCACAGGCAGATGACAAGATTTATCCAGATCTTACATCTACATCTACAGGCCAACATGGTGGGAAACATCTAGCCTGGCTGTCCAGCCAGTCTCCTGCCATAACAGGTCAATCTTTTCTTTTTCTTCCTGAATCTGTACAAAAACGTCAGTGTAAACAACATTCATGGGTTTTTTTTTTGGTGTGGCGTGGTGGACTGCTTCTTGCCTGTGAGCTGGAACTCTCTTCTTTGATAAAAAATCGGCACACAATACACATGAATATATAATTTTTGGTGTTTTTATACTTTGATATATACTCTCACAGAAAGCTATGCTAACTGCTCACCAGAACTATGTTTGTTATAAGTACATGATCTGAATATCTGTGAGAAAGAGCAGAGATAACTGTGAAACTATAAAATTATGTCTTTAAAATGTTACTGCTGCAATATTAGAGAAATGAAAATATCATTTGCAATCAGTTATTGTTCTCTGGAAATCAGTGTTGACCAGGTGCACCTCATTATGTTCAGTGGTTTTGCTCTTAATTATTCATGGAAAAGTATTGAATTGACACTAGCAGCACTGAACTGACTGAAGTAAAGAGGGAAAAAACCTACAGTAAGCCAGGTTATACTTGTAAAGTGGTCTATTTGTTGCTGGAATACAGATGATGAGAAAGTGAATGGAAACGGAGAATGAAAGCGTAGCCGAGTGCCTTTGATACATGAAACAACATTAAGTAAAGGGGTTGTGGCTGTTTAGTTTAGTGCTGGATAGGCTGATCATTTCAAGTCAAGCTCTGTTGCTGCTATTGACTTCTCTTTTTCTTGTCAGTGGTTTTTAGGGTTTAAATCGGAGTTGAAACCACTGTGAAAATTCCACAGTGGTTTCATCCGGTGTTAATCTTTAGAGATTTGCATTAGTGTCCAGAGACACCTTTGATCTTTCTAAAGACTTTGATTGGATGTGTGAACGAAGGGGCCACTTTCCCATCATAGATCTGTTGGATTAAAGGAGGGGTAGAGGGGTTATTTATAATTTTGTAAGTTTTTTTCAGGTCAGTGCAGGCTTTCAGAAGCAATCAGACAAACACATTTCAGTGGCAGTGGCGCAGAGACAGAGAAAAGGGGTGGGCGCCCTGGGTACGATTTCAAACTCAGTGAACTTATGACGACAGCGCTCACTGTTTCAGCGGTTTGTCTCTGTAAACTGAGGTGGGTTTAATGAACATCTGAGAGCACTGGGACAAGACTAGCAGAATTAGGGGAAAACCCTAACAGAACAAAGGTGTTTTATACTAATGAAAGTCTGATAAGTCTGAATGCTTGAACATGTGTAGTTGAGATCTTCACCTCGGAAAACAGGTACAATGATTGTCCTTCTAAAACAAGCTCTCAACAAAGGTATTTTTGACTGTAGACTACATGTTACAACCATGGATTTTCACATTCTCTGGTGTGAAACCCATTGTTTAGCGCAATCATTAACAACAGAGCCTCTTTGCTGAGTCAAATCCACCGGGCTTCACTGACAGCTGGTCTTTGCTCCCACCTCTATCCATGCTTCACCTTTCAGGAGAAATCAAAGCTCGTAAACATTGTCTCAGTGATGCCTGAAACAAGTTTCCATGCCACATTAATGTCCGCAGCAGCGAGAGCAAGTCTCTCGTCGAACAGCTGCCACCCCTGTCTGCCTGGCAGCAGTGCCGGGTTAGATTTGCCATTAATTTGTCGCACCTGACAGTCGACTCTGCTGGGTACCCTCCGTCTACACCACTTTGCTGCTTTGTGCCTAGGAGGGACATATCTAGCCCTTGTGAGAATAAGCCTGAAATATGGTTAGGGAGAGAATGGTATAAAATAAAAGCCCCAGGCTGTTACATTTCATGTGTATCTAGGACAGGCCAAAAGATTTGGTAGTTAGAAGTTAGAACTGCCTATGTAGTAAACAGGCTGTGCCTACTTTCACAAAAGTAGGACTAAAGTCATGGCCTTCTCTAATAAGACCAAATTAAAGCATCTTTAAGGCCAGATATTTGAAGGGCATTCAGCATTTTTCTTAATTTTGAAGTTAATACAGTATTGAGTGGCATTCTTTACATGCTTAACAACTTATTTGGATGTTTTTTTAGCCTATTGATGCTGACAATGGCCATCATCGGGTATAATCAGTCCATCAGATTTGGCAAGTATGTAGTCTGCACAACACACCAGGAGGCTCAGTAGGATGTCATGATCTGCTTCATGATCATGAAAGCAGGCTGTTTAGTGAAGAAGCAGAATTACTGGCAAAATTTAAATGAACAGTGTAACATACATACATACATACATATAAAAAAGTGTATTTAAACCCAAAGTATGATCCTTTTCATAAACCTAACCAAGTAGACTTAGTTTTTAAACCAAGTCAAACTGCAAACCTTTTTTTTTTTTTTTTTAAATCCACTCGTGTTTCACCAGTCACATGACTTAGCCCACTTCCATCCTTGCACCCTCCTCGTGCAGACTTTTGATGCTGTTTTAAAGGAAAAGCTCCACCCATTATTTCCATTCAGGAAAGCCGAGTCACCACAGAATGAGGTGATAAAAGCCTCATAAGTGTTTATAATAGATGGAGGAGGATGCCTACTCACCATATGTACGGGGCTGATAACAGCTATTCAATTCTATTCAATAGGTGGACTTAGGGTATCTTCTCTTTTTACAATCTGATAGAATACTGGAAAATAACCAGTCCAAATATCTTTGGTGAAACTGGAACCAGACTGTGGTTGTTGGGTGAGCAATCGATAATCTGGGGTTTTTCCAAAATCCTACATATGAGAGAAAAATAAGACAAGTGCATGACTAACCAATCAAATGCCATATACAGTCATCGATTTTTACATAAAATTATGCTTTTTTACTTTGAAAAAGAACTATGGAATTTACTCTCATTTATCAAGCAATCTTAACTTTAAAATTGGCATGGCTATGCCACGATATATTTCATTACCTGCAAAGACATGAAGGATCTTTCAATGAAATATCTTAGCTTCCTGACATTAAGCTCCGTTTCAGGCCACTGCGAACAGATGGAGACAAACATAAAGCTATGAAGGTAAAGATCAAATCCGAACTTGACATTATTGAGAAAAATCACGCTCTGGTCCATCCTCTTCATTAATGGATGGATGTATATATGGATGTATATTTTATTATTGATGAGGTTGACATTCAACTCTGTAATGGAAGCTGTGGTGAGTTTGCAAAAGGTAAAAGCAGAATGTGAGCTCATGACTAATAGTGTTGAACGCTTCAAATCAATGCCATTGTCGCATCATGTGAAGCACTTAACTCCACCCTCTGATTTATTATACTGTACCAGTATTATCATAATTATAAAGAAAGAAGTCTACAAACAGCCATTACCATGCACATCAGTAGCAGATGCAAGAGCATGCAGTGGCCTTGGCTTGCAAATGGACAATAACATTTGACAAAGAGCTGCAATAAATGAGCTGTGAAGGCTGGGCCCCTTACCTGTCAACATGTGACACTTAAAATAGTAATTTGTCCCTCTCGGGGGTTGTACATTCAAGGTATTGAATTTCCCTTTAGACCTGAGATTATTCAGCTATCACCTAGAAAGAAAGCAATACCTTTTAAAGACAGCTTAATGTCAATCCAGAAACTACAGTTTTGAACTTGAGCCGGCAAAAGCAAATTTATTAAGTCACAGTTCCTACACATGACACAAATTAGTCTTTTTGTGCTTCCTGCATGCTTATATAAGATCCCTGTATGTCAGGATTTGTCAGATTGTAATAAAGATCTACCGCAAGATACCCAGTGAATAACATTTCATAGCTGTCATCATCATATGGCTCATAATGCCTTAATCTTTTATGCATTTTTTCCCTCTTAAAACAACATAACGTCCATGAACAGGGCCTCTTTTGTCGTCTGTGAATGTCAACATCCCTGTTATCCCATCAGTTCCCTCTGCCTGAAACCTTAAACCGCCAAACACCTGTTCTTTTGTGTGAACTGGCATTTTACAGCAGGGTTTCTCAGACACGCAGCGAAGCCTCTCCTCTCACTCGCTCACTCAGCCCTGTTATTTAGTTCGTACCGACCGCTCTCTCTCTTTCTCTCTCTCTACTTTCCTTTTACATGTCGTCAGCCCTTCTCCCCCTTCATACTCTGTTCCCTTCCTTTTACTTGCTATTGTCAAGTCTCTCTCTCTCCACACTTCTATGTCTCCTGCTCCATTTACCACATCACCTTTTTTCCATCCCATCTCTCCATCTCTTTTAAATCCCCTTTTTCCTTCTCAATACACCACTCACTTTCTCTGTCTGTTTCCCTCTTCTCATCTCCCATGTCAGTAGACTTTTTTTCCCCTTTCTCTTTGAATCTTCCCCATCTTTTTTTCTTGTAATACCCTTTCCCATCTTTTGGACTCACTTTGGCACTCTCATCATCTCACTTCTTTGTGACTGCCTGTCTTTTTCTTCCTTCCCCTTCATGTCTTTGCTATTCTTGGTTTCTCTTTAAAAGTAATCTGTCTTCAACTGCTTTTCATTCACACAATGAGCCTAAAAGTACTTACTTGCCATCCAATTCCAAAATGATGGTCATTACAGTAATATTCAGCATTAAGAGCCTCTCGGCTTGGAACGGCTTTCTGTCAGATTTTGGGAACTGTTTGCAGGGATTTTCTCCCATTTGACCACAAGCGCACTGGTGAAGCTGGCGTCTGATGACAGGAGATAAGGCCTTGCATGCAGTTGGTATTCCAGTTCATCCCAAGTTGTTAGATGTGGTTGAGGTCAGGGTTTTGTGTGGGCCAGTGGAATTCTTCCATGACAAGCCTGAAAACCTATACCTTTGTTTGGCATTGTTGAAACATTAAAGTCTTAATTGAGGGGAAAAAAAAAGCTTGGCTAAGAATCTCTTTTAGGATTAAGATTGATGTGCTTCCACAAATAATAAAACATAGCCCCTGATCAAAGTGGACACTTTGATTTATTTTTTTTTACTTCTATTTCTTTAGAACTCTGATGCTGTGTGGTGTGTGGTTAGATGTTTTAAATCTTTTATACTGTATTATACCAAAGGTCATGTTTCCCTAACCTTAGCCAACTATTTTCATATCTTCTTCATAGTTATGCAAGACTCGATTAAAACAAATGAAGCATATGTCTGTGCATATGTGCACTAATAATATATATTAACAATTCATTCAAAGCATTTGTACTGTTGTTGGAAGTTTTGGATATTTTTAGTCTAGCTCCTGTCCTGAATCTACAGTTAATAACAGGTAAGCAGAAATAACCACAGAGAGAGGTTGGTGAGGATCTGCAGCCGTCGGGCTCTACTGTGGTTTGAGAAAACCAGGGTACCTTGAGTTTGTGATTATAGTAGAGATTTTCACATTTGGAAAAACATTCATAAATAAAATGGTACCAGCATCGCTTTGGTGGTTGTGACTGCTCAGACATCAGTCTCAATATTCATACTCATACGGTAAAAAGACAAATATGTACCTATGTATCTCTTTAAAACATCTTTTTAAAAAAAGTTATTACTGGCTCTACACTTTCTTTCCTGTGATTACCTTTCTTTACTTTCTTTCCTCTTACAGCAATATACCCATCTTCTCTTCCTCTTTGTGCCTCTTTCTGGCACTAACACTTCATGTCTGCTCACCACTCTTTCTCTTACTCTCCAACAAGCCTTCATTTTGGTTGTATGGAAGATGAGGTAAAAAGAAAAAAAAAAGCCCTCTAACCCTTCCCTCATCTCATTTCTTTTTTGAAAGCTAGTCTTTGTGGAGCTGCCGGGAGCAGCTCCAGTGTCTCCAACCGCAGCCAAGGCTCTTTTCATCGGGAGAGGTTTGAAATCTAACTGACCCTATTCATGCACTGCCAGGCCTTCGCTTGTGCTCATGCTACATAATACGAGGCAATGCAGCGACTGGGGAATGCGAGTTATTCAGTGAAGGGGGAGACAACAGCAGAAGAGCACAGAGGGAGTCTGGATCAAATCAACAGGAGGCAATTTAAAATGGTAAAATTTACATGGACTCCGTAAGACTTTATTCCCCCTTAGGGATTAACCTCAGCACTGTATTGTAGTTTGAAGGTTTGACCTCGGTTCACTTTAAAATTCACAAATATTTTTTTTTCCCCTTTTGGCCTCATCATTTATTGGTCATGCTGTTTTCTTTTTGTTCTGTACTTCCCGGAGATTCCCTTTCAGTCAGACAGCGAGTCCAGCACTGGAGTGCTGTCCTCTCTCTTTATATATTTATTTTTCTGTTGAAGACACTTCTCTTTATCTGTTGAGACACGATAGTGATCACTGCTCATATTAAATTTCCAGTTGTTCAAGTGTTTATGTGGTATTTCAAACAAATTACAGCTCTCTAAAACAGAAAAAAAAGAGCACTACAATCCTCACCCCTTCCCTCGTGACTGTATTATGAGGCAAACTTGCTCAACTCCAGGAAACCAGAAAACTTTGAAGTACCTCTCACATTTAGAGCACTCGCCTCCTCTTCACTTTCCTCTTTATTTGCCTGACTTTTTTTTCTGGTGCTACAGTTCTGATAACAACATAATCACATATCAGAATAAACTGAAAAGTTCAGACCCATGTAATTATTGTTTTGGAGTCTTTTCATAAACTTCTATTAAACTTCTAATTCTTTTTTTCAATTTCAGCCATTTGGGAATTTGCATTTGATTAGGAGGCTAAAGAAAGAAAACTCACATGACTCTCATTCTCAATCTTGCAAAACAAGAATTCAAATAGCAATCTTTTAAAAAAATACTTATTAACTGATGGTCATGTAAAGACAGATCCAGATCAGTGACATCATGCATGTATTATTTCAAATTTGTAATATCCAGGTGACATCGTGGACATGCTCTTACAAAACAAGTAGCAACATCTTAGTCATCTTAGTTTTTGCTACAACAAATCGTTCTGAACTTTAATTTAATTCTGACATTCCACATAAATTTTGACATTTTGATCTAACATGGAGCTGGCATGGTGGTGTGATGGTTAGCACTGTCACCTCAGAGCAAGACCTTTCCATCTGGGTCCCTTTACAGTGGAGTTTGCATGATCTCCCAGTGTCTGTGTGGGCTCTCTCTGGCAACACCTTCCAGTCCAACGACGCCATTACATTAACTGGTGATTTTAAATCGACCACAGAATGATGGTTGTCTGTCTCTTTGTGCAACAAATTGGTGGCTTGCCCTTTGACAGGTGGGATAGGCTTAAGCCACCCCATGACCCTGAATTCGATAAGCAGACAAAAATGGATGGATCTAACGTAAACTTATCAACCACCTCATTAGTTACACCTTTGTTTAACCAACTTTGATTGTCTTTTGCCTTGAGAACTGCCTTAACTCTCTATAGTATAGATTCCTCAAGGTACTGGAAACATTCTTTGTAGATTTTGGTTCACATTCAGACCACAACACACTCCACACCATTGCATCGCTACCATCCCCAGCCTGAACAGTTGATACAAAGCAGAATGGATCCAGGACGCTTTATGTTGCAGCATAAATTAAGACTCAGGCAATGTTTTCCAGTTTTCTAATGTCCAATTTTGGTGAGCATGCACAAATTCGAGCCTCAGTTCACTATTTTTTTTGACAACTTTATTTATAATTTTCCAATATGACAAAAGTACAGAAAAATATAACTCGAATTGCGATTACAAACACTGCCATTGTGAAACTTGGCATGCAGGAAAACGTGTAATCTATGGGCACATACAAAAAAGTACTATCATGTGAACAAGGCAAAAAAAAACAACAACAAACAAACAAACAAAAAGAAAAAACAAAAAAAACAAAAAAACAAAACCCACCCAAAAAAAACAAACAAACAAAAATAGAATAAAATAAATACATAAATAAAAGGGGGGGGCTGCATTGTGCGCAGTTCTTTTTGGCTTGATACAGATAGTAGGTGGCTTTAAAGAAAGAAAGAGAGAAAAACCCAAACAGAGATAAAAGCAGTATTACATCATACTTCAGTAAATGACAACTTCTCCACATATCTCAGTTTACTATTTTTAACTGACAGGAATGGCACCCTGCTTCTGTCACTGTAGACCATTTACTTGAAGATTTGTCATGAGTGGTTATGTGAGCTACTCTTGCCTTAATATCAGCTTACTATCAGCTCACAGTAGTCTGACAATTCTTCTCTGACCTTTGGCATCAGCAAAGCATTTTCAGGCAGAGAACTGCTACCATTCTCTGTAAACCCTAGTGATGGCTGTGCCGTAAAAATCCCAGTAGATCAATAGTTTCTGTCTGACACGAACAGACTGATCCTTTGCCATGTTCTTATATCACACTGACTGGCTGGCTAATTCAATATTTGCATTATCAAGCAGGTGAACCTAATGAAATAACTTGTGAATGCATATTTTATTTTAAAGATATGAGGCTGAAGCTAAGCAGGGAAACTACTCCACTTGCTTGAGTGGCATTCAGATACAGCATCAACATGGGACTTGTCATTCTGTTAGGTATTTTAGGCAACCTTTAGCAAGCAACAAGCACAGTGAATGCAATGTGCGCAGATCGTAACCTATTAACCTTAATTTTTGGGCACATTTGAACCGCACATACATCTATTTTAATGCTTAATATCTTCACATTATGAGTCTGGTAAAATGTGATCTGTAAATCGGCAGATGGAGAATGAACTTTGCTCACAATATATCACAATTTGGCTTTTACACATCATGCGCTGCACCAAATTTGGGGATTTGGTGCCAATTTTCTATGCAAAACCTTCTTGAATTTACTCAAACTTGTTTTTTTAATAAGTTTTCCTTCAGAGATTCTGTGCTAAACTGTTTAAAACAGTATCTAAAAGCTTTATTAGGTTTGTTGTAGATTTAATTGTTGTGAGTTATGAAAAACAACCATTTTAGACCAAAAAGCATCAAAACAGGATGGATTATTGCTCTTAATGTTCAAGACAAGCCTCCATCTCAATGAAAGATAGCGCAGCTCTCTTGTGCAACAACAAAGCCTACTTGAAATTGAACTCTTCAATCATGAAGGATCAAAGCGCTTTACCAAAGAGCTGAAAATGATTATGTTAATCAGCACTGATCCTATCTGAAAAACAAGCGTATACAGCAAAACCTCTTTTAAACCCAAATGGCAACCTTTATCTTAACTTGAAAAACAAATAGACTTTCTCTACACCTTCTGAAGTTTTCATTGAGAAAGAGGCAATTGTAAGTTCAATAATCTTTTATTTAACAATTACTTACATTTGACAAAGCACAAATATTTTCTTTAAGGAACACTGGTTTTCGCAAATTAATAACACTTAACTGGTAAGACTGAATAAAACTTTAGTAAAAGTATATCTATACTAAATGAAATTAATTTTCTTCTTAAGCATTTAAGCCTCAGCCTACTTTTAAATTAAGCTCAAGTTTAGTCAAGCCCTCTGACTTGTAATGACCAAAAGTCAGCAGCTTTTCTGATGGCCAGCAGGGGGTGATGGCTCTAATTGCAGGCTTATGTAAAGGTTTATATAAAAATCTCCCTTCATTTATTCCCTCAATAACCGTTTTCTTATTGATTTATTACGGTGGCCCTGAGAGGCCAAACGGACTGCAACTTAAGAAAACACCAGCAATAAGAAAAACGCTGCAAAAGCACACAAAACACAATGGAAATAGGAAAAACGACAACGGAAATAGGAAGAAACATATTTCCAAAAGCACAAGGGAAGTGTTTCTGGGGAGACAATAACCCGACGGA
Source organism: Rhamphochromis longiceps (assembly GCF_057381845.1). Classification (NCBI taxonomy): domain Eukaryota; kingdom Metazoa; phylum Chordata; class Actinopteri; order Cichliformes; family Cichlidae; genus Rhamphochromis; species Rhamphochromis longiceps. The sequence goes on from NC_140558.1 coordinate 7,846,521, forward strand.
CCAGTTGCAAGAACCCAAAACATAGTAGGTTTGTTTTATCATGATTAATTTTAAAACTGATTTTTAGGCTAATAGTTAGGCTAACACACTTACCTCTCATCTTTTCTTTCCTCACAAAACCGATAGATCCTCCACTTCTTTTAAGTCTCTCCCAGTGCAATTCTTAGCATATTTTGGTTCCTGTTTTTTTTTCCTATTTCCGTTGTGGCAGCACGGTGGCATGGTGGTTAGCACTGTTGCCGCACAGCAAGAAGGTCCTGAGTTCAATTCCACCATCAGGCCGGGGTCTTTCTGTGTGGAGTTTGCATGTTCTCCCCGTGTTTGCGTGGGTTCCCTCCGGGTACTCCGGCTTCCTCCCACAGTCCAAAGACATGCAGCTTGTGGGGATAGGTTAATTGGATAATCCAAATTGCCACTAGGTGTGAATGTGAGTGTGAATGTGTGTTGGCCCTGCGACAGACTGGTGACCTGTCCAGGGTGTACCCCGCCTTTCGCCCTATGACAGCTGGGATAGGCTCCAGCGCCACCCCCCCCGCGACCCTGAAAAGGATAAGCGGAAGCGAATGGATGGATGGATGGATGGATGGATGGACTATTTCCGTTGTGTTTTGTGTGCTTTTGCAGTGTTTTTCTAATTGCTGGTGTTTTCCCAAGTTGCAGTCCGTTTGGCCTCTCAGGGCCACCGTAGTTTATGGTCCTGTTGCTAATTTTAGGTATTTTTTAATTGACAGTAGGTTTGTGAGCATTATGCTCTGTAACAAATATTTTAGGGCAACTTTGCTACCTTTTAAGTAACAAATCACAACTTAATGAAAGGTCTCAATTTCTGAGTCACATGCAGTCTTTATTTGTGAAGTCTGTATTGAAAGTTAGTGCTGTGCCAAATGCTGAACTCAAGGCTTTAAAACAATTCATCGCAAATCAACTGACGATGTTGCAGTTGCTAAATCCTGCTTCAATATAAAGTCTATAGAAGGAAGTAACTTTTGAAGTATAACATTATATATTCTGGAATTGATTTGTGGGACAGAGCTTTACAGTGCTCACAGGCTGTTCTCACAGTCATTGAATTTGACCATTTATCACATGATTAGATGCCAGACTGCAATAAACTTTTTTAGCATACATTATTTGTCTTTGTTGTACTGAACAGCATTGTTGGGCACTGGGTGCCTGCGTGTCACTTTTGAAATGTAAATATGTTGTATGCTTGCATGTTTAAAAACATTTCTTATTTAGGAATATCTTTTGATATTTACCAAACCCAACTGAATGTTTAAATCTTTACATTAGTATCAATATTAATATTAATATTCTCAAACAACAGCAACAAATCTTACTCTAGTTTGTCCTTTAAAGCTCCATTTTTTTTGTATTGTGCTGTGAAGATTGAACATATTTGGATTTTAGAAAGCTGGTTGGAAAAGAAAAAAAGGAAACATGGCACAAGTTGCATGTTACAAGGTATGTTTTCCAATGTTAGGCCATTTATTAAATAAACAATTAAATCATTATTAATTATTACACTCATTACCATTACCACTCATTCTAGATCCTGTGAGTAATGAAAATGAAACCTAAATCTAAAAATAAAATAAATAAATCATTAAACAGTTAACCCAATATCACGTGTTAGGAAAGACCAACGGGTAAATCAAGCTTTGCCTTCTTTCATTTATTTATTTTTTTTAATGTTGACTCAAGACAGAATTTGGTGGAATTATAAGAACTTGTCACAGAGATCAAATATGCAATCTTTCTGTTGCTGGACTGCTCTCTCACACAAGGCCAGAAGGTTTGTGAGTAGATGTGCAAAATGTGCTTGTGTAAATACAGACAAGCCTAATGGTCTGTGTGTTTAAACTCTTCAATGGGACAACAGTGGGGCTTTGGCAGATCATAATGGGAACACCAATGTGTGAAATATGTTATGCAAAGACAGCAGGCAAGTGATGTAGCAAAGGGCCACCGTTTGGCACTAAGTCGAGAGAGTCAGCAATAAACGGGGACTAAAGTAAACACCTGCTGACATTCAGTCTTGGCCACCACAAGAGGTGCCTTCCAAAGCCGACCAAGTGAGACAAATTATGGAAAGAGTACGCTGTCACTCCCCAGTCATGAAGCAGGGATGATCGCTTTTCCTGTTTGGCGACTGAAAGAGGAGAAATGGTTATTACTTTATATATGAAAACTCTAGATTTATTAAGACATTGAAAGTTTAGTTTGGCAGTATTCGTGAAAATAAACTCATCCCCTCTCTGCTTGTTAATTGTGATTGCATTGTGGGAAAAGTAAAAAAAGAAAAATATTGTACCTTTCTGCGAAAGCTACAATATTTTTTCCATACAAACTGAGGAACTTGTGTCTTTTAAAGCCTACTGTGCATACAGCAGATGCAAAATCAAATGTACAAGTTTGTTATGGGTCAGAGTTGTCCATCTGGTGCATTAACTATAAAGAGACCATAAGTAATGCACCATCCTGTTAATTTAGAAGACGTTTTAATCTTGTTGGGGTGTTTTGTCTGTATAATTTCAAATGCAGCAAACCACCAGATGGACATAAATATTCATAAATAAAAAAAAACTGAAGTAGTGTTTATATATTTTGTGAAAAGGTGAATAATTACCTTGAGAGCTTGGTCACTTGGTGTTCTTGATCCCCTTTAATCTCTCAAACAAATGTCATTATTTCTGCCAGCAGAAAAATCTTGTGGGGCTCGACAATTCCGTCACTGCTAACAAAACAGTAGGTATGCTGCCTTTTCCAGCCAATCATTGCATTGACAACAATCACTGAAATGGGAACATAATTAAAAATCCAATTAATCATGCAGCTTTGGACCAAAAACAGTGAAAACTGTGGGCTGACCTTCAAAATACAATTTTCTCTCTGCCCTTAAACTATAAAGAAGGAAAAAGAAATACCTAAATATTTTTTTCTTTTTTAAAATTAATTATAGAGGTAGATTGAATACTTACAGGGCACAAACAAAGAGTCATATGCACTGAAAAAAGTGATATTGTCTCCTTTTAAATATAGCATATTATATTTTGGTATATCTTTTCAATTCAAATGAGTAATTCCTGTCTACATATATAATTCGAGTAACTCCAGAATACATTCCCTGCGTTTTAATCCAATTAATTTTAGTTAATTAAATGTAGCTCAAAATGCTTAAGTATGTTTTTCATAGCCTCCTGCTGGGCCATTTTGCGCATGCGTTAGGACAGGCCACCATTTTGCGCGCGGACTGAAGAAGCGGACTCTTTGTGTGCTGCAAGCGGGCTCAAGTTAATCGCACAACTTCATATAAAGGTGGTCTAGCTTCGGTAAGTAAACCTTTTACGGTCGTTTTTGTTTTATTTTTTTACCTCAGTCAAAGCATGTTGACTCTTTAAGACGTGTGCACATGGAGAAAGAAGTCTAAGTAGTTGTACACCTCTGAACTTTGTCATGAATTTGACTTAAGCTAGCTATGTGCTCTATTAGCTACTGCTCTAGGATTGCCAGGCTTCTACCGTTCTACCTTTAAAAGCCGGAGAGCAGTCAAATGCTGGAAGTGGAAGCTAAATCATAGTCATTCATATGTATATTAGGTTGTTAAATAGGAATTCTGGAGGGAGGGGAGTGGGGGTGTGTGATTGAGGGGGTGGGGGAGTGGAGTGTTTCAGTTTGCCATCTTAGGGAGAAATCAACACACATGGGTGTAGGTCCTTTGTTGCTGACATTTATTGATAAAAACAGTACAAAAACCAACCATTTGTACACATATTTACAAATAATAATAAAAAGCGAGTGAGTATATTACAACATTTTCAGCAATCACTCACAATCCTGGCATGGCATGGCAGCAGAGGTTGAAAACACCTAAGAAATAAGATAAATTGTTATTTCCATAGCCCTTTTACACACAATGAAACACATAAACATAGAACCACAAAAGACCTGCAACATACCTGAGTGGTGAATTCATTGCGATCTGTCTGTCTAGTGGATTGAGGAATTTCCCTGCGAATCCTGTTGACTGTGCCGAGGATGGTGGTTTTCCGTCTAAGAAGTTTTTGCGCAAGTGAAAGCGATGTGAAAAAATTGTCCGTGGTAACATTTCTGCCCTTGTCTACGAATGGTTCCATCAGCCTCATTACTACATTTTCAGAAAGTCTCTCCCCAGTGGGACGATTGGGGTCCTTGCCAAGATATGGGAAGACATTGCAAATGTACTTGGATTTTAGGTCGCAAGCCACCCAAAACTTGATCCCAAACTTGTCAGGTTTACTTGCAATATTCTGCAGGAAACAGCACCGAGTCTTTGATGGGAAAAGCTGTTCATCAACGGTGATATGTAGACCAGGGTTGTAGCACGTGATGCAGTTGGTGACAAATGATCCCCACACACTGGAAATTGCAGCGAACTTGTCAGTCTTTGCTCGATCACAGCGGGTGGACTTGTCATCAAAGCGTAGGTGTTGCATGATGTCTTGGAAGCGGTTTCGTGCCATACAGGGAGTGCAGAATTATTAGGCAAATGAGTATTTTGTCCACATCATCCTCTTCATGCATGTTGTCTTACTCCAAGCTGTATAGGCTCGAAAGCCTACTACCAACTAAGCATATTAGGTGATGTGCATCTCTGTAATGAGAAGGGGATGCAGAGGGATGCAGCAGTCTCAAAATTGCAAAGCTTCTGAAGCGTGATCATCGAACAATCAAGCGTTTCATTCAAAATAGTCAACAGGGTCGCAAGAAGCGTGTGGAAAAACCAAGGCGCAAAATAACTGCCCATGAACTGAGAAAAGTCAAGCGTGCAGCTGCCAAGATGCCACTTGCCACCAGTTTGGCCATATTTCAGAGCTGGAAGAAGTCTGCATCCTTCAAGAAAAACATGATTTTCATGCAGGACAATGCTCCATCACACGCGTCCAAGTACTCCACAGCGTGGCTGGCAAGAAAGGGTATAAAAGAAGAAAAACTAATGACATGGCCTCCTTGTTCACCTGATCTGAACCCCATTGAAAACCTGTGGTCCATCATCAAATGTGAGATTTACAAGGAGGGAAAACAGTACACCTCTTTGAACAGTGTCTGGGAGGCTGTGGTTGCTGCTGCACGCAATGTTGATGGTGAACAGATCAAAACACTGACAGAATCCATGGATGGCAGGCTTTTGAGTGTCCTTGCAAAGAAAGGTGGCTATATTGGTCGCCGATTTGTTTTTGAATGTCAGAAATGTATATTTGTGAATGTGGAGATGTTATATTGGTGTCACTGGTAAAAATAAATAATTGAAATGGGTATATATTTGTTTTTTGTTAAGTTGCCTAATAATTCTGCACAGTAATAGTCACCTGCACACACAGATATCCCCCTAAAATAGCTAAAACTAAAAACAAACTAAAAACTGCTTCCAAAAACATTCAGCTTTGATATTAATAAGTTTTTTGGGTTCATTGAGAACATGGTTGTTGTTCAATAATAAAATTATTCCTCAGAAATACAACTTGCCTAATAATTCTGCACTCCCTGTAGTTCCAATTATCTGTGGGTTTCCCAGGTTTGCTGACCAGCAGTCATTTACACTACCTTTCACCCCAATAGAAGCGTACGCTGCAGATGGAGAGCCAACGGCTAAGGCCAGGAGAAGTATCTCGAGTCGCCTTCAGAGCTTCCTGTGTTTCATCACTCTTGACATGCTTCATAGCATTCAAGAATGGACTATTCAACATGCACAGCAAACGGAGCATGTTCATTGGTTCATGGACCTCCCTGAACTAATGGCATTTATTGCAATTGTGATCTTGCGGGGGGTTAACAGGGTTCCATCTGTAAATGACTGCTGGTCAGCAAACCTGGGAAACCCACAGAATGCAAGAAAAATCAGGCCACTGTGCGATGTGTTCACTGCTACAGATACACATGTGGTAAATGCAGACTACAGATACCATGGCAGTGCCAGGATTGTGAGTGATTGCTGAAAATGTTGTAATGTACTCACTCGCTTTTTATTATTATTTGTAAATATGTGTACAAATGGTTGGTTTTTGTACTGTTTTTATCAATAAATGTCAGCAACAAGGACCTACACCCATGTGTGTTGATTTCTCCCTAAGATGGCAAACTGAAACACTCCACTCCCCCACCCCCTCAATCACACACCCCCACTCCCCTCCCTCCTGAATTCCTATTTAACAACCTTATATACATATGAATGACTAGCCAATTTAGCTTCCACTTCCAGCATTTGACTGCTCTCCGGCTTTTAAAGGTAGAAACACAAAATGATGGCTCCGCGGGGGTTTAAGAGTAATTGTATTGATGCGTTAAAATGTCATATGTTTTTAGCTTAGTTCTTGTGGCACACTTTGTACTAACAAATTATGGAACGAGGCAATTTCTCTGTAGTTAGCTGTAAAGTTCACTGTACAGTCGCCTGCAGTTTTAAGTGGAGAAATCGTCCCTCCCGCCACAACATTGGCATTAAGGAATAGTCGGGCGGGGGAGGGGGCTTCTGAACACACCTGCACAGTCAGGGGTGCAGTAGGAATAATAATAATAATAATAATAATAATAATAATAATAATAATGGATACTTTATTGATCCCCATGGGGAAATTACTTGTTTTTCTCTGCATTTGACCCATTCACTCAGTGAAGCAGTGGGCAGCCCACTAAGCAGGCGCCCGGGGAGCAGTGTGTAGGGACGGTACCTTGCTCAGGGGTACCTCAGGGTAGCCGTAATAAGTAGGAAATAAGTAGGATTGGCGTTGCACAACGTCTTTTGTGCAGAAAAAAATAATGGTTGTAAACTGTGGAGGAGAATAACTCAGTGGTTGCCAAAAATGTGAGATCAAAAGGCACTGAGAGTGATGTTTGTCAGAACTGAAATTAACTCAGAAAAGAAGTTGCTTCACTTGATAGAGCTGTTGAGTGCAAGACCTGTCAGCGGTCTGGTTTAGCATTTAAAGCCTCGCTACGTGCTTCCAAACCGCTGCATTTAATCTCAGAGAAAACTAACACAGAGAAGTAAAGCAAGTGTGTAAGTTCATCTCTTTATGTTTGCATAGTATTTCCATGTTGAGCTTAACAACCGATGTATGGAGCCACAGCTGGACTGGCTGTCGGAGTTTTGTATTGAGGGGGAAAGGAAGCGATTTGTTTTATACTTCAGCTAGAATGAAAAAAGACACAAAGCTGGAGTTATTCGGTGTCTTCATGCTGAACAGCTAAAACTTCTTCCCTCATTCTCCCCCCTCCCTCTCCTGTTGCTACTTCAATCATGAAACTGATCGATTATCAGGTGATCGGCTTTTCTGTCGCTAGTCTCTCTCATTTGTTAGTCACCCAGTTTGCGCTAGAAAGAGGAAAACGGCAGATAAACAACAGCAGCACGTTTAAGCTTGATAAGCTGTTGCTAGAATTTTTTTAATATTACTTCTAGTATCCGCTTATGTTTTCTGGAGCCACAGCCGTAATAGCTGCTGGTCATGATAGTTTGGATATGTGGTGAGAAGGAAACATGAAGGTGAAACCAGGAGAAGTTTTTACTGAATCATTAGAGCTGAACAGGTAATGAAGAAACAGGTTTACATTTTAGGTCACATGAATGAGTTGAAGGGAAGTTATGAACTGTTTCTGAGAGACAAATAACTCCAGGATCCTTTTTTAGGTAGCTGACAGCTGGTAACTGTGCAGGGGCGGATCTAGCAAAGTTTTGCCAGGGGCCAGGTAGGGCATTAACAGGGAAAGGGAGACACAAAGACATAATTTTCTTTCTTATTCTCATTTAAAATGTCTAGCTTTTAATAAATAATTATTCTAAATCTTACTACCAAAGTGGTGATCTGGTTAAATGTATAGAGAGCCATTATTGTATGTAGTAAATATTAAGTCTAATATATGCCCTAGTAATAGTAGTACATATAGCATTTTTTCCTTTGGGAAGGTACGCTGTCTGCGCTGTCTGCAACTGTATTGAAGAAAAATGTTGAATCAAATTATTATAGAAAAATAATTGATTTCTGTGCATTAAAGTAGATTACGTCAATTAAGCATTATCAGGCGGAGGGTGCGGGGTGGTTTCCTAATATTTTTGCTGGGAGTTGGCAGTCCTATTAGTTAGTTTAATATTTCTATGTACTGTTTAGAATACCCGAATAAGGAGGATGGTGTAAGTTTTTTAGGTTGATCAGTATTGCTGAAGTATAAAATATTTTGGGTGCAGTGTATTTTTTGCATACAGGTATAACAGAATAGCTTTAATGTTTTGTTTTTAAAACTGAGTATGAACTTATACAAAATGCAGCAAAATATTTATAAAAACAGTTTTATTTATTATAAAATACACTATATCAGATTCATATCGGCATCGGCAGATAATCAAATTTATGATATCGGTATCGGACATAAAAAAGTGGTATCGTGCCATCTGTAGTTTGCAGTAAGTAAGATTTGTTTTGTTACAAGGGAGTATCATGAAGTAATGCACTAATGGCTTGGAAACGGTAATTGTTTGTCTTTCTAAAGTTTTTTTTTTTTTTATTTGTCTTCCTTTTCTGGCAGATTTTCTTCCCCTTATGTGTTACTGTTTATTCAAGAAGATGGTGTTATTTTGGTAAGTACATGCAAATTCCTTACATATTTATCACAACAGTATTTGTCACAGTATTGCAGGGACAAGTTTATCTATCTCATCTTAAGGGTTCTTGTGATTATTAATATTGATATTAATTAATATCAATTAATATATATGATTAAATTTCTTTTATCCAGGACAAAAGAAAAAAAAAACTTGCGAAAGTGAAATGAAAAACAGGAATTTAGTTCTTGTGATTTAAGAGGATGCAGAGCATAGGGTTAGATGGAGGTGGATCATTCACTGTGGTGATCCCTGAAGGAAACAGCCAAGAGAAAAAGGATCAGATTGCAAAAAAAAATGTGGTTTGTTTGCATACATGAGTCTTTACGGTACCCACAGGACTCCTGAAGTATAAGTACTCTGAAGTTTGCAGAGCAATTTCAGAGATGTTTGGGGCTTACATGGCAAGCATGTTTTTAGTTGCACATCTAAATTTTCTCTGCTCTCTGTTGCTGATGGCAGAGTTCTGCCCCGCTGACCTCACAGGTGAGACACTCCCACCAGTGGACAAAGAGCACAGGAAAATGTGTTGCCAACCACCTGAAACAGACAAATATCTGCTTTTTAAAACCCTTTAAACCCGTTAAATGGACTGATGCCATTCATTTCTTCTTTGATTAACAGTAGTAACATCCTTCATGCACTGTATACTAACCCATATGATAATCATGCTTTATGAAGTGATGGCAATTGCATTGTAGCATTTAATGAAGAAATAACAAAATAATCATACCAATGATTAAGCACCAGTCTTCTTTTTTTCTGTGTGTGTGTGTGTGTGTGTGTGTGTGTGTGTGTGTGTGTGTGTGTGTGTGTGTGTGTGAGATACAGGTAAATGCTGAATTCCAGTGTATTACAACACTTCAACTGGAGATGACCTTCGCGGCACAGTTAGACAGAATTACACCTCAGTTGATGACAGTTTTCCAGAAGAAGGGCGGTGTTTCTGGGCAGAAACTTGCCCACCACTTGCAGATCATGCAAGAGGTAAATCTGAATATTGCAAATTCTATTTGGATTTCTTTTGTCTTAAGTGGCAGGTCACTGGTGAGTCCAATAAGCCGTTTTAGGTGACCAGCCAAGCAATCTAAATTTTGAAATTTCATATATAAATTTTATTTACTATGTTTGAACTGACATATGATAAAATTTACTTATTGCGAATGTCAGACATTGTTCTTTTTTCCAAATTGGTTTAATCAGCAACTCTCTTTAAACAGGCTGAAAGTGATGTTAAAGTGAAAAGGGAAGCAGTTCTCAGGGCACTTTGCCTCTACCTTGGTGAAGAGGACGGAAGCCTTATTCGGGAGTTCTTTGTAAGTCATTTAAGTCATTGTAAGCAAGTCATCTATACACACACTTTTTAGATAGATATCTGTGTGTGTGTGTATTATACACACACACACACACACACACACACAAACGACTAGATTGGAATTTAATTGTAGAGTTAATTGTTTTTTCTTTTACCTTTTTATTAAATGTTTAGGACATTGAAGGAGATGATATCCAGAGAGACCTGAAGAAGCACACCATGGGCATTTATGTCATCAACAGGGAGGATGGACAAAATGGACATTATGATGACATTGGAATATTTGTTGAAGGGGAGATAGTCATGGACAACATTGGATCTCTGGCCCAAGCTTGTGCATTGATGCTTGGAGTAATCTATGCACTAAACCTAGCCTTCCCCAAGGAATTGAAGGACTATTATGAATTCATTTAGAAAGTGTTGATGGGATTCGATGGTGAAAAGCTCTCCCCCAAAGTCTTTGGGCTGAAGAACAAAATTGCTACTGGATAGGAAGATTTCTAAAATAACACATCAAGAGAATGCTGTTATGTAAATTACCAATGACTGGTGCTCTTGTGAATAGGAGTGAAACTCTTGTACAACCATCATTTGCTCTGTGTTATGTTTCGATTGAACATTTTAACTTTCAATAATGAATGTTTCACGTGTGGTACATTTGAGTAGCTTGAAGAGCAACTTTGTAATTATTCAGTTATAGCTGCTGCCCTGCGTATAATCAGTGTTAACTCAACCGGATTAAAAAAAAAAAAAAACATTCATGATTACCACACTGCAGCACACTGGTAACACTTTAAAGACTATTAATTGTTTTGAAGCGAGTATGTTAGGTCAGAAAATATGTAAAACATTCAGAATCTTCAAGGAAGGACTAGAATGGAAAGACAGTGGTCAATAAGCAGTAAGGAAAACACAAGTTTAATTTTAAGTCTAATTACCTTATTAAAATGCAATTTCTAAATATGGATCGCAGAACAGCAAGTCTGAAACTGGTTAGTTTGTGGATGCATCAGTTTCTAATTGTGATACATTATACTGCTGGTAGTGTTTTATTCTTTTATGTAAGGAGTTTTTTTTTTCTTTTTTAGAGGAAGAGAAACATTGGTTAACATTTCTCTTGTCTGTTGTTTCTGTTTTGTTTGAATACAGCTTTTTAAAGCTACTAGTTCATAGGCAAAAGTTTTGTAATTTGTATTATACAAATTGCAGCAATTTCCCTTAGAGATGTGGATTCTTATTCTGTTTGCAACAAATTTTGCATTAATAAATGATGTGAAAGAATGTTGTAGTTTTCATTATTGACGTTTTTAAAAACTACAAATCAGGGTAAGCAATATTTTTTAAGTAAACTTAACTTAATTGAAATAGAGAGAAATTAACAATTTGATTGATTTGAATATAAGTTTGGGACATAAGTGTAAAGGAAACAAATTATTCTGGTACATTTAACACGACCTTAGTTGGACTTACTAATAATATTTGACTAAGACGTATCCACAACAGTTAAGTTAAAGTAGCTTAAAAATATATGTTGGTTTTACTCGCTTAAATTAAATTCAGTGTACTTAAAAAATATTTCTGGATTCAAACAAATTTATTTCGTGCAACCACTTGTCATAAAAAAATTGAGTAAATTGAACAAAACATTTTTTTCAGTGTGGGGTTGATGCGTTGTGACCAATCAGTCAGTTCAGTTATGAACAGCAATTTAGTGGTTAGGTTATAACCTGCAGCTATATACTGTATACCTTAATGAAGGCGATAGCAAAATAAGTTAGGGGTAAATGCTCAGGAGGAAATCCTCAAAACTGGCAAAAAAAATGTTAAAAATAGCAACCATTTCCAACAAAATCTTTTGTCATCCTCTGTTTCATAAGACCTTTATTATATCATTTATTTTCAACCATCATTCAGTTTAGAACAAATGAAAATTGTTTTTTCCAGTTTCCTATCTGTCCCTTGGTTCTGTCCAATTCTTCAAGAACACATAGCTCTCCAATACATTAAAAACACATTGTATGAGGGTTTCTCTTTTTAATCTCCTACCAGCAGCAGCATAGTTATTGTGTCACTCTATCTGAACAATAGAAATGAGTGTAACTCCACCTTTCCCTGACATCGACATATGGGCCCTGTCATGATCCTGTTTCCAGGATGAGCCTAACTCCTGGGCTACTAATGCACACACACCATTTATGCCCGGCATACATGCCCGGACAAACTCATCCGGACACATTCAGCTACAATAGTGTCACGCCTGGATTGGCTCTGTGAGCACTGTCATGGCCTGTTGAGCACGCAGAGGGGTTGTGGGTGGCAAGGGCTGTGAAATAACAGGGTGGGGGACGTTGTGCAGTGTGTTGACTCTCTGTCTTACACTGTAAAATGAACCAGTCTGCTGAATACGATAAGCAGTTTCGATCAAAAATTATACCGATTAAAAGTAGGGATGGTAATTTGTCATGAGTACACAGATCTAGATGCCAATTTGTGTATCAGGCACTTTCTATTGTCTACTTCTTCCTGTGGACAGGAGATAAGGACTAGTCAATCCTGGAAACCAAATCATTGTGCATGTCTGCTGAACTCAAGAATCATCCCTTTTATGTTTTTCTTTTTTTTTTTTTTTTAAGGAGACCACCCTCTTATCCAGTGGACACTTCAGAAAAGCAAACAATCAGGTTCAGGAAAAGCAGCAGTATTGTTGCAACCCCACATTTCCCATAAGAGCCCTCCTCCTGCCCTTCTTCTAGAGTTTGAAACCAAACCTGAATGAAAGCTGAACAAAGAGCAGCTGTCAGTGGTATAGATGTACTGGATTAAGCAGAGAAATGAAGACCTGTTGTAGAGTTCAGCCAAATAGACTCCCAGGATCTAAGAGGCAGTGGCAAGGAGCCACATTTCTTTCATGACAGACTTTTAATGAGCTCTAATGAAATATCTGCGGCTCAGCAGTTGTCCAGGGGGTAAGTGGTGGATCGCTGGCCACCTAAGAAGGAGTAACAAGAAAAGGAAGAAATAAACTCTTAAGAAATAACTTGCTCTAATGCTGCAGTCTTTCATTTGTATGTTATAATCATACCAATGGCAAATTTAAATATTTTTGCTCGAGTACCTCCATTCGATTAGTATGAACCAAGCAAGGCTGAGCTGAGTGCATAATCACTCAAGTGGAATGTGAGAGGCTGTAATGCTCATTAAAGTAGTGAAAAACTGACTGTTTGAATAAAGAAACTTTTAAACAAAGCTCATATAAATGATGAATGCATATGACTCTAATTTTAAGTAATACATTTGAACGCCACTGATAAAAAGTTCCCCACAAATACAGTGCCTTTTCCATTTCCTTTACAAAGTTCTGTCATCTAGCTACTTGATATTTCACACTGAACAATCAATAAATAAAATCCAGGGAGTGAACAATCAGTATTCTCATCAATTAATGTCAAGGATGGATAATTGATTGATTCATCCTCTTGGGAGCATGAATGTCTGTCCCAAACTTTGTGTCAATTCATGTACAACATATTTTTGAGTTGCTTTCAAACAAATTTCATTTTCAAAAAAATGCAACCTATACCTTCTCTGAACAAGTCATTAAATATTAACATATTAAATTAGGTTAGTTGTGTTATTTAGGTTGGTAAACTAGTTGGTTAGGTGATTAATACAGTTATAACCTGTTAACAATCATTTAATACAATTATGGTGGTTAGTATGTGTTAGGATTTCTAAACTACAAAAAGACTTGTAAATTCCAGCTGGGTTTAACCCTCTACTGCATAGCGTTGCGCTGAGGCAACAAACCACATTTTCATGCCTTACACTGGCCCTTCAAAAAAAACAAACTTGTTTTTTTTCAAATAATGCTACCAGGCACATTTCTTTCCAGTAAAATGATGAGTTGAAGGTAGTGTGACTTTCATTTGGGGGGGGGGGGGGCAGGACCCCTTTCTGCAAGCTGCACTACATGAGAGACATCTCCATTAGGAGGCAAGATAAAGATCACTATTTTACATGTTTATAGTGAAATAAATGTATATTAAAAATGCCTGTATGTGCATGAATATGTTAAGAAGCATATTTGATTGTTTGTTCTACTTTTTAAAATTTATTTATAGAGTAAAACTGTTAAAAAACTGTTAAAGGCAACACTGCGCAGTTAGCCCAATTTTTTCAGGCAATATAATGCATTTGCATATGTGTGTAGAGATGTGTTTGTGTGCATTTATATGATCATAGTCAATGTTTTTTACTTTACAATCTATTCATAATTACAGGACATGGATGTAAAAACCTTTTATGCAAGGAAACCAAGGGAATGTGCACTTTCTGTCCTCAGAAAGTAAGGACAGTGAGCTTTCAGGGAGTGACAGTGAAGTAGAGGAGTGGATCCCTGAATGAGGTTTGAAATGGCCTGTATTTATATAGCGCTTTACTAGTCCCTAAGGACCCCAAAGCGCTTTACATATCCAGTCATCCACCCATTCACGCACACATTCACACACTGGTGATGGCAAGCTACATTGTAGCCACAGCCACCCTGGGGCGCACTGACAGAGGCGAGGCTGCCGGACACTGGCGCCACCGGGCCCTCTGACCACCACCAGTAGGCAATGGGTGAAGTGTCTTGCCCAAGGACACAACGACCGAGACTGTCCAAGTCGGGGCTCGAACCGGCAACCTTCCGATTACAAGGCGAACTCCCAACTCTTGAGCCACGATCGCCCTTGAGGGACACTTAGGAGCTCAGGGGTCAGTTGGTAAAGTAACTGTGTCTTTGTGTGTGTTAGTGCCCACATAGCAAGCAGGTCTGGCCAGGATCTGGTATCAAGCCGGCACTTTGAGTAATCTGGGAGAGTAGAAAAGCGCTATATAAAAATCAGTCCATTCACTGTCTGAACACAGTTTCGGCATGTTACTTTTGCACTGTTTTGCATGTTCCGGCACATGTTGTTATTGCATGGCTTGATTAAGGTACACATTATGCTGACATCTGGGGCCAGAGCTGAAACTGTTCTGGGCCAGCACAGGGCCAGCAGTGTGTCTACAACTGGCCCGTGGCTGCACACCACCTACAGATGGCCCACATACCGCAATGAATAACGGCCCTTTGGTGGCCCAGATCAGGTTTGCCAGAGGTAATCCACACATTGGCCAGCACAGGACAACCAGGGTGTCTGAAACTGGCCTTGTGCTGGCCCATGTGTGGGTCACCTCTGGCAAACCAGGTCTAGGCCATGAAAGGGCCGTCATTCTTTGCGGTATGTGGGTCATGTGTAAGCATATTGTGTGGGCCTGATCCCTGCCATACCAATATTGCTATGTGGGTGTCAGTGTGTGTGGTCATGTATTATTGTTGTGGGGACACAAATTTGTTTACACACTCACATTGTGAGGTCTCGCCTACTTTATGGGGACAAATTGCATGATAAATCATTCAATTTTAGGGTGAAGGCTTGAGTCAGGGTTAGGGTAAGGTTCAGGCAGGGACTTGTGATGGGTAGAGTCAGGATAAGTCTCCAGGAAATTCATGTAAGTTAATGTAATGTCCCCAAAAGTGATGGAAACACAATATGTGTGTGTGTGTGTGTGTGTGTGTGTGTGTGTGTGTGTGTGTGTGTGTGTGTGTGTGTGTGTGTGTTCAAATGTTGGACGTATTTTGGTGTTTTATTGTTTTGTGAAATGTTTACATTGTTTATTTGTTGTTTATTTATTTGTTCATCCTTGTTGTACTAATACAACTTATTAAAGAATAACTTGGCATTTTACTACCCTTGTTGCACAGTGAA
The DNA here is from genome assembly GCF_057381845.1 of Rhamphochromis longiceps. Lineage (NCBI taxonomy): Eukaryota > Metazoa > Chordata > Actinopteri > Cichliformes > Cichlidae > Rhamphochromis > Rhamphochromis longiceps. The sequence continues at coordinate 7,862,263 of NC_140558.1, forward strand.
GCAACAAACCAATATCTGTTGGGGGGGGTCAAATTTTATGATTGATATATTATTAGGGACCCTAAAGCTCCCCCAAAATAGGGAGAAATATTTTTTCCCCAAAAATTAAAAAGTCATGCAGTAGAGGGTTAATTTAGTCATGTCTTAAGTTAAATCTGGGTTCAAGTTTGACATTTGTACACCATGTTGCTATAGCAACCACAAATACCACAGTTTCTTGTAATATTACAGCCATCATTTTGTCTAAATGATGCCCAAGCAAATATTGACAAACATTTTTATGTTTTAATCTTCTATTTCATTTGTTTTCTTTGTCATGATTTTGATATGGTAGTTACATTTTTTTTTTGTTTAACCTATTTATGAAGTAAAATGTAATAATTCAGTAAAAATTATCAAAGACAAGACAGGAATAAATAGATAATGTATGACTTAATAACAATAATACTATACAAACAAAATAGAATAACAATGTACACTAGGTACACAAAATGTGGAATGTTAAGCCAAGCAGCACTAGAAGGTTGTGTACTTAAGCATGACTGTTGCTTCTCCTAAACTCCCGATACTCTGCAGTGGAACAAAGTGCAACTTTAACTGAAAAAACAAACAAACAAACACAGCTCCTCCTTGTTCGTAAAGCAGAAACTCTTCCTCCCACTGATTATTGTGAGATGAAAAGCTTTTACATTACAGTAAGTGAAGTTAACAAAAAAGCCTTGCTCTGGAGCTTCCGATTCATCATTATGTGCCGCATTCCTGTGCACGATCCGTGTGAACACCTTCTAGAAAGAACGATTCCTTCCGCCTGGCTGTGTTTTATTCATGGGTGCCTCTCTCTGCTCCATTAAGCAGCAGAGGTATCTCAGCCTTCAGGAAGATGGGTATTGTGCAGTACAATTAGGAAAGAGGTGACCAGGTAGTATATGTAATATTTAAAAGTAGATCTTTCCTGGAATGGCTGTATACAAGAGATGTCGAGCCATAGTGGTGTACTGTCTAACTAACAGACCACCAGAGATCTTGCAAAAATATCCCAACTTCAGGACAGAGTTGATCAAATTGGATTGGCCAGCACCATTGTTTATGCCCTCTATGAAAACTCTTATTCGTGTTATGTCATTTGACACTCTGATTGGCAATGGAGTGTCTCTACTTTTTAATTCATCTCCATCTAAAAACAACAGCTTTGATTACATGCACTTACAAATCCTCTGCATTTTTATGACAATGAAATGCTACATCTCATTGTCATGCCTTATTCTTTTATTGCATTTTCCACAGAGCTGCAATTCAAAACTTACCCATGCTAAAAGCTCCCTTGTTCTAGCCCCTAAAATAAATCAGCAAATGTAATTATTTCTGCTTGAGCATCTGAGAAATGTTACTAAACCTGGACCTCACCGAATATGCATTTGGCCGAGACACTGCTTTTTCCCATGATTGTCTAAGCGCTTATATAACTGGAGTTATCCCTCTGCTAATGTTTTGTAATACATTAAAACTGAATTGTTTATGGAATGTTTTGATACCCTCAGCTGATAGGTGTAGGCGGGAGAGGTCTGAGACAAAGAAAGAATGCAGTGTGAGGGAAAAAAAGAAAGAAACAGGGGAGGGACAGAGAGAGACACAAAGAGAAAAAGACGCCTGCACAACTCGTCTGTACTGAGGATCTGTCTCATGACTTAAACATTCTGGGGGATAAAATATGCCCACACTGCAGGAATTCTTTTCTCAGTAAAACCTGCAGTTTCAGCAGTGCGAGAGGCATGCATCAATGCAGCATTGTATCAGTGTGTTGTGACCATATTGTGCTGCCTCATGGTTGTAAAGTACAATCTAACAACACCTTTGCATTGCAGCACAACAGTAAAGGGACATAAAAAACTACTGCAGAAACCTCATACATTTTGTATGTTACAGTTTCTTTCCGAGTATGTATATTTGTTCAGTCCCTTGCAGTAACAATAAATGAGCTCAAACGTTTTAGTGGTCTAACTTTTAGATGTATTGCATTTATCATGATCCCATTACACTGGAACCAAAACACAGTTCACTAGTGTACATTAACATCAAAATACATTGTGTTCTGGGGGCCTCTGGATGTCTGGAGTTTTGATCTCCTCCATACCTGCTTCATGCCCTGGAGGACGGGGCTGTGGCCCCCCCACACCCTCTAGCAGATCATTACATGAAGGAACCTTTTAAAAACAAAAAACAAGCGCGTCCATGCTCACAGGTGTACACACGGGTGATCACACCCACAAACTACACCCTTTTTGGCTCCTACCTCAAAGCACACTGTGTTCTGTTGATCTTATGTGCTGCACAATAATGTTTAATATTTAGTATTTACTGTCATATTCCCATATATCATTGTGATGTTGTTTATTCTATTACTCTTGTTCTCTTCTGCTTGTTTTCTTTTTTCTTTCTCAGCAGGTGACCCAGGTGATCGATATATGCATTTTTTATTTCTTTTTTTTTTCTTTTCTTTTTTTTCTGCTCATTCTGTTGGTTTTTGTTTTTTGCCCTTCTCCCCCGTCCCTCTTCTCAGCTGTTTCTCTTTCCCTCTTTCTTTCTCCCCTTCTTTCCCCCAGTCAAGTCTGTCCCGTATTCAGTAAATGAAAATAAAATAAACAATAAAAGGTGAATCAAATGGACCATTACGGCAAGGCTGGGATGGTCAATTTGGTAAAGTAAATCCGTTGGGCATCTTTCTTTGCCTTTAGACAACAATTCTGATGGCAAAAGAGCCAAACGGGACAGGCAAAAAAACAAACAAACAAAAAAAACCCCATCAAAATACATTTAAGTTATGTATACAGATTGGTGCATAAACAATAGAACTTGGGATTTATTACAGTGTTGTTCAAGCATTCTTTGAATTCTCTTTTGGAAGGATGAGAAAAATTCTTTAAAATCCATTTCCAAATTTGGTGTTTTGATAATTTTCATATAACAGCCCATTGTCATTTCAGGGGTGTTATATAGTGCTGTTCTAACAAAGCAACTGGCATCTCACAGAAATGCACAGGCACACATTGGTGTTCATAGTTCACCACACGTAGAGACATTAAAAAAATCCCTTGGAGTCACATTTTGAATGTGTGGTTTGTCAGCTTGAAGAATGATGAATGTTATGCCCCCAGAAATGTGTTCTTTGTGTTCTCTTTATCTCGCTATCGTAGCTTAGAGCGGTGTGTGTATTTTCGTAACCATGACAACACGAGAGCAGTTTACGCTGAGAGTCAGGAAGTGAATCTACTGTGTGACTCGGGATATTAGCGTGTGGGCTCATTCAACCGCCAGCTCCGCCGTTACAGGATTAATCCTTTTCTCTTCGCTAAGGCATAGTCTGTGAGTATAATTCATTTTGTACAATTAAGCGGTGAAGCGTTTTGAACCGTTGTCTGTTATTCGGTTAACTTTATTGTGTCTCATATAAGCTATGCGGCTAGGCTGTCAAGCTGTGATAATTAGCCAGATGCTTTGAGCTTATTGCATCTATAATACATTTCATATATTTCATTGTATTGTGTTTACAGTATATTTCATTGTATTGTGTTTACAGTTTCACAAAAGTGCCCAGTAAAAACTTCTGGAATCCAATCGTCTGAGTCCTGGAGATTTTCTTGGGAGTGTTTAAGCTGAATGGAAACTTAGCCCATTACAGTGAAAAGACTGCAACGCAGCTAATAGGGATACGAGGATCGCCGCTGTACGGAGCTACTCATTATCGAGAGATAAGCAGCCTCCAATATAGCCTCGGAAAACTTCGCCGCAGCCGACATCTCCCGATACTGGAGACCCAACGACACGCAATGTCACAACGTAGCAATGCTGACAAAGGAAATGGAGACAACCAGTCAGAGTGTGTGCGCTCAAGGAGCAGTCGCTCATCTGGTACATCGTCTGGCTCAAAAATCAGCATAGCCATTGCCATGGCAAAAGCAAAGGCTGAAGCCGCGCAAGCTAGAGCGGCACATTCAAAAAGAGAAATCGAGCTTAAAGTGGAGCAAGCACGTATTCAAGCCAGCCTCGACGCACTAATCGATGAAAAAGAAAGGGATGCCGCCGTTGCTGAGGCGAACTCCCTAGTAGCTGGTCTGCAGGATATGGGTCTCGAAGTACGCAGCGAAGTTAACAGCCTGGTCCGCCAGTCTGTCAAAGACCAGCGCGTAGCCGCCTTTGTCTCCGAACAGGCCAGCCTGAGCGCCAAGGGTCTATCGGCTACAGAAAATAACCTTCCCCCTTCTCAGCCAGTCACTCACCCGCATAACGCGGCTCAGACCCAAGCTGCCGCTCCTGCTGCTATTACGCCACACCAAGCTCTTCAGGGCCCCTGGAGAAGCGACGCACCAACACGACAGAGCTCCAAGTCACCCTTCTACCCCCCTCCAACTCCACTCCTACAGCAGAACCCCAAACGAGATTCTACGTTTCCCACGCATCAGCCCATCCACGGGACACTCTACGGAGGTGATTACGACCATTCTACAACCACTGACCTCATCAAATATCTCGCTCGTAACCACTTGGTGACTTCAGGTCTCACCGCATATGACGACCAGCCAATAAACTATTGGGCCTGGAAAACATCATTCCAGAACGCCATTGCCAATCTAGACCTGTCTGCTGCAGAAGAACTCGACCTCCTAACCAGACACCTGGGAAAGGAGTCAACAGAGCAGGTAAGAAGAATAAAAACGGTCAACATCAGGAATCCAACTATTGGACTGTGCTCAGCATGGGGGCGCCTCGACGAACTATATGGCTCCCCAGAAGCCGTCGAACAAGCTCTGTTCAGCAAACTAGAAAGCTTCCCAAAGCTCACGACAAAAGATCCACGGAGACTCCGGGATCTAGCCGACCTGTTGTCAGAGCTACAAGCCGCTAAAGAAGATGGCTACCTCGCGGGCATGTCGTACTTGGATACCTCCAGAGGAATTAAGCCCATCATCGAGAAACTTCCATACAGCATACAAGAAAAGTGGCTATACCACGGGACGAGATACAAACAAGAACATTTCGTCAGCTTCCCACCTTTCTCCGTGTTGGTGAACTTCATCCGCACCGAGGCGAAAGCACGTACGGACCCAAGTTTCAACCTCTTCACGCCAAGCCCCCTAAACGAGAGAATGAATAAATGGGAGAGGCCCACGAAGACGTCCGTTCACACCCACAAAACACAAGTCTCAGGCACTGCCAAGTTCGAGTCTAAGGAAAGCAGGGAACGTATTGACCCGAATAAACATTGCCCCCTGCACAAAAAACCCCATCCTCTGAGGAAATGCAGAGGTTTCCGCGAGAAGAGCTTAGATGATCGCAAACAGCTTCTGAAAGAACACTACGTCTGCTTTCGCTGTTGCTCGTCAACAGAACACTTTGCAAAGAACTGCACAGCCAAGATAACATGCACCGAGTGTGGTAGCGCTGCCCACGTGACAGCCCTCCACCCTCACCCACCTACCTGGAAATCTAAATCGTTCCCCTCCATCTCAGAGGATAGCGGGGAGGAGGACAAAGCTGATAACCAGGAGGTCAACGCAACGTGCACACAGGTATGTGGGGAAGGTCTGAGTGCTAGAGCGTGTGCTAAGATCTGTCTCGTCAGGGTGTTCCCAAACGGACGAAGAGAGGAAGCCAAGAGAATGTACGCTATATTGGATGAGCAGAGTAATCGCTCCCTCGCGCGGTCAGAGTTCTTCGAAGCCTTCAAGATCTCCGGGCGCTCATACTCATACACACTAAAGACCTGCGCGGGACGTACGGAGACATCAGGAAGGAGAGCCAGCAGCTACACCGTAGAGCCGTTGGACGAGAAACTGAGTATCTCTCTGCCTACACTCCTCGAGTGTAACCAAATTCCCAACATCCGCGCGGAGATTCCCACCCCCGGTGTGGCCTATCATCATACCCACCTAAAACGCATCGCTGACAAGATACCACCTCCGGACCCAGACGCCAGCATTCTTCTCTTACTGGGCAGAGATATCTTACGGGTCCACAAGGTCCGAGAGCAAATAAGCGGCCCAGGAGATGCTCCCTTCGCCCAAAGGCTTGACCTGGGATGGGTCATCGTCGGAGACGTGTGCCTCGGAGGTGCTCACAGACCACCGGAGGTGAGAAGCTACAAAACAGCCGTTCTAGGGAACGGTCGTACAAGCCATCTCCAGCCATGTAACAACCAGATGAAAGTAACAGAGGTGTTTGAACAAGCACGTGACTATCAACAACATCCAGCGCGAACCCCGACGACGCTAATCGGAGACAATTTGGGGCAAACCGTCTTCGCTCGCACTCCCAACGACCACAAACTTGCTCCATCCAGGGAAGATTTGGAGTATCTAAGGATAATGGAAGCCGAGTGTTGCCAAGACAGCTCCAACAGTTGGGTCGCACCTTTGCCGTTTAGGTCACCGAGGCAGCGACTCCCTAACAACAGGAAACAGGCTCTCGAACGCCTCGTCTCACTTCGGCGCTCACTGGAAAAACGACCACGGATGAAAGCCGACTTCCTAGAGTTTATGGAGAAGACGCTCAAGAAGGCGCACGCAGAAGCTGCCCCTCCCTTGCAACCCGGTCAGGAGCGTTGGTACTTGCCCCTGTTCGGCGTGTACCACCCCCGGAAGCCGGACAAGATCCGCGTGGTCTTCGACAGCAGTGCATCCTATGAGGGAGTATCGCTCAACGATGTCTTACTCAGTGGTCCCGATCTTAATAACAGCCTACTAGGTGTTCTTATGAGGTTTAGGAAGGAACAGGTTGCGATCACCGCCGACATCGAGCACATGTTCCACTGCTTCATCGTGAAAGAAGACCACCGGGATTTTCTCCGCTTCCTGTGGTATAGAGACAATGACCCTACCTCTGACGTCGTGGATTACAGGATGCGGGTGCATCTCTTTGGTAACAGCCCCTCGCCTGCCGTCGCAGTGTATTGCCTGCGGCGGGCGGCTAAGGCAGCAGAGGCCGACTACGGCAGCGATGCTAGGAGATTCGTCGACCGCGATTTCTACGTCGACGATGCCTTAAAGTCTTTCAGTACAGAGGAAGAAGGCATCGCAGTTCTCCAGCGAGCGCAGAAGATGCTCGCGGCTTCCAACCTCAGGCTGCACAAGGTTGCATCAAATTGTTCCGCGGTCATCAGAGCATTCCCCTCCCAGGATCGCTCTCAGGATTTCAATGGCCTGGATCTCTCCATCGATGATCTGCCTATCCAGCGTAGCCTGGGACTGTTCTGGAACATGCGCACGGACACTTTCACGTTCCAGATCGAGATCGATCAGAAGCCGTTCACCCGCAGAGGGGTACTCTCGACCGTGAACAGTCTATACGACCCCCTAGGGTTTCTAGCACCCATCACAGTTGATGGAAGACGGATCCTAAGAGAACTCACCTTGCAAGCGGAAGATTGGGACGCACCCCTTCCCAAAGACATGGAGACCGAGTGGACTAGATGGAAACAGTCTCTTCAAGACCTGGAGGGGCTCCAAATACCACGGCCTTATACGTCCCTCTCCACCACAGGAGCCCTAAGGAGAGAACTCTGCGTCTTTGCCGACGCATCCGTCAGAGCAATAGCGGCCGTAGCCTACATCAGGGTAACTGGCAAGCAGGGACAAACTGAGATTGGGTTTGTCTTTGGGAAATCGAAGTTGGCTCCCCAACCTAGCCTAACTGTCCCTAGACTTGAACTTTGTGCTGCTGTGCTCGCCGTCGAGATCGCCGAGATGATAGTCGCAGAGATGGACACAACGTATGACAACATCACCTACTACACAGACAGTAAGGTCGTACTGGGATACATCCATAACCAGTCAAGGAGATTTTATGTCTACGTACACAATAGGGTCCAACGTATCCTTCAGTCACCCTGTCCCGGCCAGTGGAAGTACGTTCCAACGCATCTTAACCCAGCTGACGTTGGGTCAAGAGCTGTAGCATCAGCCCTGCTCAGCAGTACACCATGGCTCAAAGGACCAGCCTTTCTTTGCGACGCATCAGGGCATCCATCCGAGCTTCAAGAGACGTACAATCTTGTCGACCCCGACATCGATGCCGAAGTGCGTCCACAGGTGACAACGAAACTCACCCATGTTGCTAAAGGCGTGGTACGCCCTCAACGCTTTGAACGCTTCTCCAAGTTCAGCACACTCCATGCAGCCATTGCACATTTGATCCACGTAGCTAGCTCCTTCGCTCGCTCGACGCAGGGCGAATGTCGAGGCTGGCACATCTGTCGTCCTACAGAAGAGGAGCTGCTGAAAGCCAAAGTGTGCATCGTAAAGAGTGTCCAGGGTGAGTGCTACGCGGAAGAGCTCAAGTGTATCGGTTCTGGAGTCGACATACCATCTTCCAGCAGCTTGTGGAGATTGCATCCCATTATGGACCAGGATCGACTACTCAGGGTAGGAGGTCGGATCGAGCAGTCAGGCTTAGGCATGAACGAGACTCATCCCATCATCATTCCTGGCCGGCATCACCTCGCAACTCTGCTTGTGTCCCACTATCACGAAGCAGTAAAACACCAGGGGAGACATCTTACTGAAGGTGCCGTTCGGGCCGCAGGTTTTTGGCTCGTGGGAGCCAAACGCTGTATCAGCAGTCTGCTCTACGGATGCATCACTTGTAAGAAGCTGCGAGGGAAGGCCGAACATCAACGGATGGCAGCCCTGCCGGCAGAACGGTTACAAGTAGCACCTCCCTTCACCTACATAGGTGTCGATGTCTTTGGACCGTGGGGCATCGTTTCACGCCGCACAAGAGGAGGAGTTTCGAACTCCAAGCGATGGGCGGTGATGTTCTCGTGTATGTGTTCCAGGGCAGTGCACATTGAGGTGATCGAAGCCATGAGTGCCAGCAGCTTTATTAACGCCTTGAGGAGATTCTTTGCGAAGCAGATACGCTCGGACTGCGGAACTAACTTCGTCGGCGCTTCCCGTGAGCTGGGGATGGACAAGGAAAACTCAGGGTTCGACAGGGTGGAGAAGTACCTCAGTAAACAGAGCTGCACCTGGGTGTTTAACCCACCCCATGCATCCCATATGGGTGGCGCATGGGAGAGGATGATCGGCATTGCCCGCCGTATCTTGGACTGCATGCTGCTTGAACAGAGAAAGTCTCGCCTGACGCACGAGGTTCTGACCACGCTTATGGCCGAGGTAGCAGCAATTATGAACGCAAGGCCGATCATTCCAGTGTCATCCGACCCCGAGTCGCCCTGCATCCTCACACCAGCCATGCTCCTGACTCTCAAAACAGGCTCCGCGCCTCCTTTGCCGTCAGGCAAGTTCGAGGAAGCAGATCTCTTCAGGGAGGAGTGGAAACAAGTTCAGGGCCTGGCAGACATGTTTTGGAACAGATGGAGGCGTGAATACCTCAAAACACTGCAACTTCGACACAAGTGGCAAGGGAAACAGCCGAATCTTCAAGAAGGGGACGTAGTTCTCTTAAAGGATGATCGGGCAGAGAGAAATGAGTGGCCCATGGGCATCATCACGAAAGCCTTTCCAGGGAAGGACGGTCTGGTCCGGAGAGTCGAAGTGGAGGTCGTTAAAGATGGAAATAGAAGAGGATTCTCTCGTCCCATTACAGAAGTAGTTCTGCTTCTTTCTCCAAAGTCTGACTCTGCCAATTGATGTGGGCTCTTAAAGACCCCAAGCGGGGAGTGTTATGCCCCCAGAAATGTGTTCTTTGTGTTCTCTTTATCTCGCTATCGTAGCTTAGAGCGGTGTGTGTATTTTCGTAACCATGACAACACGAGAGCAGTTTACGCTGAGAGTCAGGAAGTGAATCTACTGTGTGACTCGGGATATTAGCGTGTGGGCTCATTCAACCGCCAGCTCCGCCGTTACAGGATTAATCCTTTTCTCTTCGCTAAGGCATAGTCTGTGAGTATAATTCATTTTGTACAATTAAGCGGTGAAGCGTTTTGAACCGTTGTCTGTTATTCGGTTAACTTTATTGTGTCTCATATAAGCTATGCGGCTAGGCTGTCAAGCTGTGATAATTAGCCAGATGCTTTGAGCTTATTGCATCTATAATACATTTCATATATTTCATTGTATTGTGTTTACAGTATATTTCATTGTATTGTGTTTACAGTTTCACAAAAGTGCCCAGTAAAAACTTCTGGAATCCAATCGTCTGAGTCCTGGAGATTTTCTTGGGAGTGTTTAAGCTGAATGGAAACTTAGCCCATTACAATGAAGGCTTACATTTCAACCTAAATGATCTACTAAACCTAACCAAGTACTTTTTAATGTCTTAATCTAATCAGTGACTGAAAGCAAAAGTTTAAAAAAAAAAAGGGTGCAAAAGAAACAATTTAGTGAGTGAGCAGAAGTGCAAAATAGGACACAAACAATGATCTTCTGGGTAGCCTGTACTCTCCTCGTTTCGTCCAAAACAATCTAATATAGGACACATAAGCTTTGTGGATTCTACTTCTTGACATGGTATAAGATTTGTAGTCAAGCTGGCGGAATGGTTTTAATTATGTTTCTTTTTCTTTCTTTCTTTTTGGACAGACAGGGAAAAACCAGATGACTCATAATATTTCCTGGCATTTTATTTTTATTTTTTGAAGTTCTTTAAAGTTCTACCAATTCTTTCAGTATGTAAAATTGTCCACCATATGTCTTCAGACTTTCTCTGATGAATAGTGGAACAAAAAGTTGAGGAAAATACATAAAATAATGTATCTGTAAATGCAGTTACTTTGAGTTAAAAAAGCTAAAATAAAACCAACAAGTAGAAACACCCTCCTTCTGTGGAGTTTAGGGGATGGCACATCATGTAGACATTGGCTGACTTGCAACAAATGCTGGATGAAGAATAGAATGTGTGGTTCGACATGCCAAGCAGCCTCGCATCTACTGGGACATTTATTAGAGACTGCATGGATAATCCATCCCACACATGAAAGAACTGTGCAAATAGAGAGGTCGGCTAGTGTAGCTCAGACTAGCCATTAAATCTCTGCCCTGCAAGCCAGTTAGTGGCTAAGCTATCAAAGTTAGGTGCTGTCAAAGGGCAGTTTTTGCACAGGACAGAGGGCTTTTGAATCACTGGGCTGTAGACAGAGATAGTTAGACTGCAGTTCCGTGAGAGTATGTTTGTTTTTACTGGGAGATGCACAGTGCGGCAGAGCAGACAAGGACTGCTCTTGAACTTGCTCTTAAAAATAGGGCTGGCGCCATTTTGGTTTTTTGGGGCAGTTGGCACCCACAAAGGCGCTGCATATACACTCAACAAAAATATAAACGCAACACCTTTGTTACTGCTCCCATTCCCCATGGGATGGACGTAGAGACCTAAAATTCATTCCAGATACACAATATAACCATCCCTCCCAAACAGTGGTCACAAATCAGTCCAAATGTGTGGTAGTGGGCACATCTGCTATATTGAGATAATCCATCCCACCTCACAGGTGTGCCACATCAGGATGCTGATCTGACATCATGAGTAGTGCACAGGTGTACCTCAGACTGCCCACAACAAAAGGCCACCCTGGAATGTGCAGTTTTTTGCGCTATTGGGGGTCTGGGGACCCAGAACCCGTCAGTATCTGGTGTGACCACCATTTGCCTCATGCAGTGCAACACATCGTCGCATGGAGTCTATCAGATTGTCAATTGTGGCCTGTGGAATGTTGGTCCACTCCACTTCAATGGCTGTGCGAGGTTGTTGGATATTCGTGGGAACTGGTAAACGCTGTCGTATACGCTGGTCAAGCACATCCCGAACATGCTCAATGGGTGACATGTCCGGTGAGTATGCTGGCCATGCAAGAACTGGGACATTCTCAGCTGCCATCTGCCCTGAACAATGTGAACCATGATTCATCCGTGAAGCGCACACCTCTCCAACGTGCCAGACGCCATCGAATGTGAGCATTTGCCCACACAAGTCTGTTACGGCGACGAGCTGGAGTCAGGTCAAGACCCCGATGAGGACGACGGGCATGCAGTTGAGCGTCGCTGAGTTTCTGACAGTTTGTGCAGAAATTGTTTGGTTGTGCAAACCAATTGTTCCAGCAGCTGTCTGGGTGGCTGGTCTCAGACGATCTTGGAGGTGAACCTGCTGGATGTGGAGGTCCTGGGCTGGTGTGGTTACACGAGGTCTGCGGTTGTGAGGCCGGTTGGATGTGCTGCCATATTCTCTGAAACGCCTGTGGAGACGGCTTATGGTTGAGAAATGAACATTCAATGCACGGGCGACAGATCTGGTTGACATTCCTGCTGTCAGCATGCCAATTGCACGCTCCCTCATTGCTTGTGGCATCTGTGGCATTTTGCTGTGAGACAAAACTGCACATTCCAGGGTGGCCTTTTGTTGTGGGCAGTCTGAGGTACACCTGTGCACTACTCATGATGTCAGATCAGCATCCTGATGTGGCACACCTGTGAGGTGGGATGGATTATCTAAATATAGCAGATGTGCCCACTACCACACATTTGGACTGATTTGTGACCACTGTTTGGGAGGGATGGTTATATTGTGTATCTGGAATGAATTTTAGGTCTCTACGTCCATCCCATGGGGAATGGGAGCAAAAACAAAGGTGTTGCGTTTATATTTTTGTTGAGTGTATATTCATCCACTACTGCTGTGGGCTTCAGTAAATGTACTGCTTATAGCCTGTATAATGTGTTTTTCTAATGTTATAGTTTGCACTTTTGCTGATAAAAAAAGTAGACCTGCCAATGTTTGCAGCTTATCAGTCACCACTGCCACCTTGTTTGTGTTAATGTACCCATAGCGAGACGAAGAAACATTGGTCTGACTTTTCAAGATATTAAGCACCTTAGCAGGTCCGCTTGGGTTGCTGATGCTATGGTAAGTGAAGCCAGACCAGAAAAGATATCCTGGACATGTTTAACTTTCCATTGCACAGGCTGCAGGTTGTTTACTCATTTCTTCAATATTGATGGTGTCTCCATATCTTGCAGTTGTGATGGGACTGTTTTCCATTATGTAACCATGGCTTTTGGTTCTGTATGATCACACTTACCTTTACTGTAAGTGGGAGCTGGGAGCTTGCAACTGTACAGTAATTAGTCTGGAAAAATAGGTTAAAGGGTCCAAAGCTGCTGTTGCTAACACTTGACAAAAACTGGAATGCACTGAAGGTCAGATTCCAGCAGAAAAGTGTTATACAACCCGGAGTGGGTGGGAGGGCACAGAGGAGGGCTTTCACTCGCTTGTCTTGCTGACTTCAGAAGAACCACAAATTCCTCAGGGGTATTTATTTGTAGCAAGGTGATTTCCAGGCCTGATCAACCACATATTGAGAAGTGAGTGGAAGAACAGGTAGAGGAGAAGGGGAAAGAGCAGTAGAAAGCAGTTTATCTGCGCTGTGATGATACTCTGAACAAAGACTGCAATAAAAAGGAAGAAAGAGTGATTTTCATTGTCAGGTTGAGGTACCGGAGGAAGAAATGGAAGATAAAAATGGTGCAAATGAAAGGGGAATCCACATTTTCATGAAGTATATGTGCAATAAACCTGAATGTCATTTAACTCAATCATGCTCTCTCAGCCCGACCTCAAATACACTCACATTCTATATCCAGCATCTCTTCTGTCCTTGTGACACATGATACAATGCTATCTCTGATGCCTAATCCACAGCAACATGGGGATACTAGAGGGCTCATGACACAAATTGAACATTTCAACATGGTGTCCAGGAGTGCAAGGACTCGACTTACCCTATCAGAAATCTAAATGACATGCCTTTTGTGCCAGTTCCTGCGTACAGTAAGGAAATTGCACATGGGATTGTAGAAGACATCCATTTTATGTTCCAAATCCTTCAATAAAACTCTCACATCCTCCCCACCCCGACCACCATCTCTGTGATAACAAAGAAGGTGTTCTCGTTTGTGAAGCCAACTGTGCCTTTATTTTGATTCATTGAGACATTAGCATTTAGATAACCCTTCTGAATACAGGACGTGTGGGAATTGAAAACAGGAACCAAATAAATAGTGTGAATAATCAGTAGTTACGTTCTGAATTAGCATTAGTTTGTCTTTTATCCTTTAAAATAAGAAAAGACTAGCAACAACCGTTTGTTTTGTTCTCCTGTTAGACTAGAGATAAATAGAACTGAGAAGGAAAAAACAAATATTTTATAGGGTCTTTGTTGCCAGTGCTTTAGGCTGACTGCAGCAGCGTTTTCATTTCAATCACACCACAGATGATTTGCAGTCATAAGCCATTATTCCTTTTCAAAGCAAAAATATAAGTCGGGAAACCTGTCTCTGAAATTAATTGGTACCAAATTAAATGAATGAAAACAAATAAAACAAACAAAACATGAGCTACACTCTTTCAATGATCTAGACTTGAAATACTATATGAAGGATTAGCAAGGATTTTAAATCTAAGTTGATATCTGTTGATATCAAATCAACTTGCGCTACAGTGGATAAAGTCCTGCATATCAATTCAAATTACCCATAGCACAGCTTCTGTGATTTTCTGATACTTCTGCCCATTCCAAATTGGTCATTTAACATAATCAACACTGAAAAAAGCAAGATTATATAATTATATAATGGTGATTTCATCTAGTATAAAAGTTTCACCTGGGTGGTCAATATGCAAACTAACTGCAGGCAGTGATTTCATGGGCCCCAGTTTCTTCTTGATTTATCATTTAGGATTCTTCTCCTGCTCTCATGTATTATAGTCACATCCAGGCCTTTTATTTGATTTGTGCCACCAATTAGTATGTGATGGAAATGGCTGGGACCTCACTGAGATCAATCTCAGCTCCGGTGACACAGACATTGGCAAAATATTGCCTTAAACACTCAGACTGGTTCTTTTCAGATGTTATTCTGTGGAAGTAAGCCTTTTTAAACATTTGTTTTAAATTTTGAGCTAACATATACTGTAACCCTCTAAAGTTTTTATTCATTAAAACTGAAACTAATTTCATGGAATAATTTCTTTTGATGTCATTCACTTGGTATTTTCTTATATTAAATAAAATCCGTGTTTCTTCTGAGCAGCACGAAAAAGGACATGTTGGTGGTGCAGGGAGACCCAGAGGCAATCAGTATTCTGGTCACCTGCTGCACAACATAAAGAGCATGCTAGCAAGCTGTGGACTACCAAACACACAGCCTACCAATACATGCAGAGACAGACACATATGTGCACACACAATTGGCCACACAGCGCGTTTCTTAAACCTTCATTGAAATAAATGGCAACCTCTCCAACAAGCTGCACCTACAGCAATTTCTTGCCTTTAGCAGCAGTTGTGCGTGTGTGTGTGTGTGTGTGTGTGTGTGTGTGTGTGTGTGTGTGTGTGTGTGTGTGTGTGTTTGGGTGGGGGCAGCCTGGAGCAGATGATTAAAGTCTGACAAAGGGTTAGGAGATGTGACAACATGGCTGCAAGTCAATCAGCAGGGTGCAATATAAGAACCTTGCCCAGAGACCAGGTAATGGAGAGGAGGATAAATAGGAGGGGGAATAAGAAGGGGGATGGGAGGCATAATAGAGTGATGTTGCACAACACGATCAACTTTCAACATCTCTTTGATGTCCAGGGTTTGCTGGACAACATCAGTGATTAAATGGTATTAGGGGGTTTTCTGCCTCAAGCGCTTGAATAAGAGGTTAAATCAGGCATGTATGAAATGAGTAAACATGTCTAAGTAAAACATGTCTGAGGTGTGGAGTGCCTGCAGCAATGGCAGGTGGTAGTTAACATTTCAAAGTGTAAGCACTGTGAATTCCTATGATATTTTTTTAACTTGACCTGAATGGAAGGTAGTGTTGTGGTGATGCAGAGAAGAATGAAGCTGGAAGGAAGAAGCATTTCTGAGCTGTCACATGCTGTGTTAAGGTACAGAAAAAGCTCACAGTGATATCACAAAGGCATTTTGTCACCTACACATCCACACTCACAGAATTCATAGTAATCAGGCTGAAAAACTGCCATTACCATTTGATAACTGATGGCCTGCATGCGTCTGTGTGCCTGCATATGTAATGATAGAGAGGTTTTATATGTATTCACACACGTGTGCTTGTACATCATTGTGTGTTAAGCATGTCTCACTAGTGGTGTCTCTCTCTGCTTCCACCCACAACACCCTCACTCAACCCAACCTCCCACTCTTGCCTGTCAGTAGTGTGGGCCTCTTACTGGGGGCCATGGGCTCAGTCTCCACGGAAACTGCACCAAAGCAAACAAAGGGGTGGAACGGAGCTTAGGGAATACGGTGACACAAAGGGGCTACCTTGCACTGTGGAAGATTTCAGGAGAGACTCAAACAAAGCCGAGCTGCCACTAAACAGTGAAGTCGGCGTAAATAGTCCTTGTTGTTGCTGTCATTAGCAACGCCGGTTCCTAATGCTCACTGCTGAAATCTGCAGTGTGCCGCTGTGCACGAGAGCTCAAGATTTAAAATTAATTCCTAGTCTTTCTCTTCTCCAGGCTTTGGAATTGCTTTATTAACATATGCAAATGACAACTTTAGAGATATGATTAGTGAAATTGCACACTTTTTCTGTGATTTTCCATGCAGTGCATAAAAGGAGTCAATCCAAAGTCGTTTCAATCCATCCTCTGCTTATCGCTGTGCATTTTGTCAGTCAAGCTGCTGTGGCTGACTTTAAACTGATAAAGCCTTGATTCGATTTCTCACTGAAGCTCCAGCAGCAGATAGCATTAACACCATAAGATGACTTTACACTATCCATAACAATAACAATGAGAGCGTTAAGGTTATAAAGATTTGCTAGTAAAATTAACCAGATTATTGAAAATGAAACTCTGTCATAATATGGAATTAACTAACAACATAAAAGATATGTCTTGAATATTTTATATTCTATTTCAAGTGATTGATATTTCTGCAGTCAGGTACTGTAGTAGTGACTGATAAGAAAGCAGACATGGGTACATTCAGGAAGTCATTGGTCTAAAGACGGATTACATTTTTGTAGGGGGGCTGCGGTTGGTCCTGTCCACTGAGACTCATTAAGAATGGCCTTGACATTAAGGGCCCTCTCTTTTTCAACCTGTTTGCAGCCATGATGCTGAGATCAAACAGAGTGCTATAGGTGAGGGCACTCTCAATGGCCTAAAGCTGGTCATTCATCCTTTTTAAAGACAGGAAATCAGGCTAAATAGAGGTCCGGCTCCTCCTCCGCCCTGCTAAAGAGGCTTCAAAAGCTGTAGAGTTTTTGCAGTAAAGAATTTCAAGTGGCCATGGGCCTTTGAGGGGGACTGCAGGACCAATAAAACTCGGGATTACTTGTGTCAAAGAAACACACCTGCATTTCATACATTATCAGGGTCTTTTCCTAATCACCAACTCTAGGCAAGGCAATGAAATGCTTCTTTTCCAGGAGAAATTCAACCCGAGGCAATCATGTATTAAAATATTTCTCACAGGTTTTTACTTGTCTAGTATGCACTTCCCAGTGTCTATGCCTGTGCAGTTCAAGTAACAAAAGAAATAAAGGGCCTTTGTTTGATTAGGCTGACATATCTTTAACTCTGACTTTTCAGCCTTGACATCAGCCCATTGTGATTTTCTTCTAGTGCTACTATTCTTCCAGCATTACCCATACATTCATTGTGTTCCTGTGTCTTTACCAGGAATTGGTGTTATTGGTCATATGAAATTATTCGCCTGTTGTTCATAAAAATATTCATGAAATCAAAAGTAATACAGTAAAAAAGTTTTCATGTGTGTAATTGTAAATTCAGTCATGTCACACATCTTAAGTGTATAAAGAAATAATGTTTTAGCATTTGCAGATGCACTGTGTTTCCCAATAGTGGGTAATGGAAGTGTTTCTTTATATATTTATATTCCCTCATGTTAAGCTCCAGCTACACAGGCCTAGAGACTGGTTGGTGACCCCTCACAATAACCAGTTACTAAGGAAATGTCATGGCTACTGAACGGACCCACGCGCAGACAGTTCTTTCAAGGAAACAAAAGGGGATTTATTTACAATAGGGATCACCTTAGTGCAAAATATATGTACAGTGAGTTGGGAGGGGGTCCAGGGCTCCAGGGAGAGAAGGGGGGGGGGGGGGGGGGGGGAATCCACACACACGCTTCCTCTTCCACTCAGTCACCGCCACCGCTCCTCCGCACACACGCACTCCTCTTCAGCCGCACTCGCTCCAACACTCCACACACTGCCCCACTTGGACAGGTCCGGTGATTCGGTCCAGAATCTACAGACAGAAGGTCAAAGGTTAGTTCCACAACATAAAACACGTGTAAGCGATTCTTCTTTGAATATGCCGCGAGCACGAACTCAGGTGGTTCGACGTTCCAGCGGTGAGCTGCTCTGTGCCACTGCCTTAAATAGCAGCTGGGGAAATCAGCCAGATCAGCCGCAGGTGGACACCATCCACAGGGGTGCGTGGGCCAAGAGTGAGAGCCCGTAATGAGCTCCACCCAGGCAGAGAGGAGGAGGAGAGACAAAAAACTAAAACTAACAACAACAAAACCTGTAGCCAGCGTGGGCCAACCAGAGAGACACGGGGACCGTGACAGGAAAACTGTTTATTCTCTGACCTGTTGATGAGTTGTTGTTGGAGGATGCTGGCAATCACTATGAAATCCATTGCAAAATTCTGAGTCACCTCGATAGCAACTACAGGTCACTGGGAAAAATATTTATTAATCTGTGCTGCAAGTGATTGCTGCAAGTTGCTGTCAGTTACAAGATTAAATTGTTTGCAAAGAGTTGTATGGTGCTGCACCAGAAAACTTGTTATGATTATGATAATATTGCCATGGTTGCACATTGTTTGCATGAAATATGCATGTCTGCAAACACTTGCCAATTACTCTTGAAGTGGAATAAGGGAACAACAAGGGAACAAATGTCAAAAGGTGCAACTTTAACTTTAAAGACAAACATTCTTCTTTTCTTCCATCCATCCATCGAAGAAAAGGAGAATGTTTGAATCGTGTAAAAATGTTTTCAGGTTTTACTTTCCGCTTGTGGTTAGCAAGAGTTTGGAGACAAATCGGTGTTTTCCATGCAAACTATTTCACCTAGTGATTGCAAGCAATCCCCAGCAACCACTAGCCAACTGCATAGTCATAATACATATTTTTCCCTGTTGAGTTGAGGGTGCTGAGTGCTTGCCAACCAAGCTTTAGGCCTGTGTGACTGAGGTCTTAATTGGCTAGTTTACCTTTTGCCAGTGCTGTCTTAACTTGCGTTCTCACTTTGTCACTAGGAAAATATAAATCTTAAACCAGATCAGTTTTTGTTTTTGTGTTTTCGTGCAGTGCATGGTGTAATTTTGTGATGAGAGCCAGTCATTATTACATACTAGCAAACATAATTTCTAAGGTAATGGAATTATGCTGTACTCAGTTCAAGCTGCGGAGGAGTCACAGAAAGGGCCACTCAAGCAAGGCAACCAAAGTGAACATAAACTTCAAATAGAGAAAGAGAAAGGTTACAATCACTTCACATTGTGCCAATAAAGAGCAAAATATACACAACAATAACGTCACACACTGTGCTTTTAGGAACGAAAAAAGGTGAAAAGCTGGATTTCAAGGGATCAAAATATTTCAGATAAAATCTAAATTTTAGCATCATAAAAATATTACCTTTGGGGAAATTTAATAAATGTTAAAATAAAATGATTTTTTGTTTAACAGCAACCATTATTAGATTAATATTTGCTCATCAGTGCACATACCCATTTAACTTTTTAATAAAATACCATGATCTGACCTTAAAATTAAAATTATGCCGTATACCTGCCTAATACAACAACAGGCTTTTGCAGCACTGTGTCAGCATACAGTATCAGGCACCAGGACTCAACATTAAAGGAGATGGACAGCCCTCATCGCTCTGTCACCCTCACGCTCTCATTTTCTCCCCTGTTTTTTCCTCCGCCTCAACTCTTTCTGTCCGTGACAGATGTGTGATTGATACCTGTGGTGCTTGGTGATATGCTGTTTCTAATTTTAGTCTTGCTCACTTGGGGACTCTCACAGCTACAGGTAAATTGGACATCCAAGCCAGAGTCCATCTGTACTAGACTGTAAATAGGCACTGATAATTTTTTTTTCCATGACAGCCATAGATATGAATGATGAAGCATGTGCTGCTTGCAAAATGGCACAAACGATCTATGAGACTGATGTATTTATGTTGCTGTAGTGAGTGCCTGTACTCATATGCACACTTCTGCATGTTTAACATTTGTAGAAAAGCCTTTAAAAATATCATCTCAAACTAGTTTTTCTATGTGGTATTTGGATGCCTTGGGTTCTGTTCTGTGAATAAAAGGTTGTGTCCACTATCACTATTTGCATACGAGGAGTTGCTTTATCAAGATAAACAGCTGGTGGCACAAATTGTCCACATGAGTAACATCAACTATTACCAGGCAAATCTGCAAGTGCACCAAAATTTCAATCATGAAATTGTTATTTGGCTCAAATGTCCTCCAGATAGCTTTGGCATTAAGGTTATTTCTTCCACCAGAAGTGTTCAGTTCACAAAGAAATGAAATAAAACCTTGATTTATATTCTTTCTAATGTTAAATGCATGAAAAAACTGGTCACAGCATCAATAGATGACACTTGCTCAATAGATAATTTTATTGAAAGAAAAATACAGCATGGTCAATGAAGCCTTTGAGCTTTAAGTTTCTGCAATGAAGTAAACAATCAATCACAAGGATTTTTGAAAATGTTTCTTATTGATTGTTTTGTTCTCAGAAATAGCACAAAAGTCTTTTCTGCATGATGTAAAATATTCATGCCTGACACAAAGTGGTACCTTTCTCAGTTTTTTCACACTTTGGAGTCTAAAATGCCAATTTTCTTTTTCTGAGAAAATACTTTTTTTGTTCATGGCACACAGCCGGGAGGAAACTGGGTCATTTTAATCATTTGAATCTCATAATGTAACCAGGCCAGCAATCTACCAGGTACATATAGGTCACAGACCATCTTGGCTCCCATGTGGTTTTTTTGACCACAGCCTTCCCTCCACTGTCACTCGTGATTAATCTGCTTATGTACACATGCAAATTTTCCAAATTGACCCCCTCAGTGTGACTGTACAACTAATGGGTGCCAGCGGAGACTGTTTAGCCATTCCATGCATATGTATGAGCTTATATATTTAGCAGCCAAGTTTCTTTTGATCACCGTGTAGAGATTGAGTGGGCTGAAATGAATGGTGGTCCAAAGCTGGGGCACATTAGCAGCTGACCACCTGCCTTTCATTGCAAGCAGAAACAACAGATGGGCCAAACAGACTGCAACACCATTATGACGATGCAAAGCAGGGATAGAGTTGAATGTTTCCTTAAGTGAAGGGTTCTTTACTATATTCCAAAACATTTTACAGTGTGACATTCACATGGGGGCGAAAAGTTTAAAAGTTAACTGCAGTTGCAATATTTTGTAACCACATATGACAGCCACACGAGTGACTGTGTAGATGAATATTCCCTATTCAGGTTTTTTATAGGGGAAATACCAAACATTTAAATTGTAAGTTTTAATTTTTTGATGGAGTAGCAGCTCAAATAACACACGCTGGTCTGGTTTGGCATGAGAATTAGGTTTAAATTCTGTCCTAGTTTTCCTCTATATTCTTTTTATAAGCACATTTTTAATATTTGGGATATCCATGAATTGCAGGATATGTGGGATATGCATTTTACTGAATTAATGAAACATGAATTTTGCAAAAACTTGCCTTTGACACATTGAATTCATGTTAATTTGATGAGAATCTCTTGTGGTTGTAAAAATTATGACATTGTAAACATTAGAGTACTTCTGGCGAAGATACAGAGTTGTCCCGTCCCTTTGCCAAAAAGGGCTCTGCTTTCTGGCAGGGTGACAAACAGTGTCACCCTGCCAAAAAGGGCAAAAGCAACAGACCAGTTCTGTAATAGGATGCAGCATGCAAAAATTAAGAAAGTTTTGGAAGAAGAAGAAAATTATCCAGGGGAACACCAGACAAAACTACAGAGTAGTTAATTTTCAATATTTTTAGAGCTACAATTTAAAATTTTCCCACAGTGTTCTTGGTGGAGATATCGTGCTTCATATTATATTATGAAACAGTACTAAACCACATTATGCTGTTAAATAGTTTAGATGGCACGGAATACTTACAAACAGGTCTTGTCATTCCAATGAAGGTTTACTTGTTATTGTTACTTGTTTTTTAGTTCATGAATCGTTGATCTACACATTTGTTACATTGCTACCTGCAGATACAATTAAAAATTCACCACCTATTTGCCAAGCTTCTGAGTTGTCTTCGAATACAAACTCTAGGACACATCTGGTGCCGCAGTGTGCTCTGCCTGTTATTTAGCAAATTGTACCAGTGAAGAAATCTTTCGATTAGAACTAGGAAATTGCTTCTGTCAAGATCACTCAACTAGCTGAGATAACGTTTGGTTGAAATGGGTCTCAATTTGAAAAAGAGGAGTAATCTAATGCGGCATCTGGATAACATTTATCATGAAAAAGAAAGGAAGGATATGTGCTGATGCTGTAGGGCTTTGGGATTTGTATTTCCTTGTGCTAAATGTAGACAAGCTTTTAATGTACTGAATTTATGGCTGTTGAACTACACGTGGTAGTTTTAATGTTCTTGATCACAAAGCATGATTATCTCTGTAGCTAATGAGAATTCCGATGGACAAAATAAAAGCAAATCTGGCCCAGCTGCACCGTTTTGGGGAAAAAAAAAATCTTATCACAGCTTTGCGGATGTAGTCTGCACATGCAGTAATTAGGCTCGCTAAATGTTTAATAGGCACAATCAATGTGGAGAATGGAGTCTGCCACATGGGGCTTCAAGCTGAGTTGTAGGAACTGTAACTCACTCTGTGGGCTACCTTTACCTTATTGGGGAAAAAAAATCTTTGTAAAGTACTCAGACATTCCTTTTCTAACCATTTTAATGGCCAATGCCTCCTGGTCAAGAGGTGGTCGCAGAATGGACTAATTCCACAGGATTAGTTCTCTGTGGTGATCCAGCCAGCCAAACAAATGCGACCTTATGGTGCCGAATCTGTGCATGCACAACTATACAACAAGTGCATAGGAAGGGGCAGTTCAGTCAAGGGATTAGTGGGAATCAACCATTCAGGCATGCCCAGCCATTTTCAGATTCTCTTTCTTGACTTTGAAAGACTTGTTCAACAATAATCACTTCACAGAAGGGAGAACTGGTGGCACAACAAATGAAAGACCAGCCAAATGACAAAGAGGAAACTCAGGGTAAGTTAAGCCTATAGACAGGACAGCTAAGCAAACTCATAACACCCACACTCTGTGCTACTAGGATGTGTCTTTAGTATCCAAGGGACCAAAAGAGAGGGACTGTAGGTAAAACGTGGTGAGGTAAACATGGTAGACCTGTGATACACTGGATTCCCGTGTGTCAGATGACCTTTTCTGCAGGACTGCACAGACAGAATAATCATGAAATATTCCAGAGGATGGCTGAAACTGTACACTGTGGTATAAAATTAAATAAATTAATAAACAAATAACCTTCTTGTTCTGTGTCACTAATACAGCCTCATAATTCATCTCATATCCAGTTTATAAAAAGCCTTTATTCTAGCTGTTCATTTTTATTTATTTTTTTTAAATGGGAAAATGTCTTTTGAGATGCATTTAATATTTCTTGCCATAACTAAAATGCTAGGTGATGTAGCGGAAAAGATGGGGGTAGGGGGTGAATGATTGGAGCGAATGAAACTATATTGATTTTGACATCTCCACCTGGTGCACGAGTGCACATTGTATTTCCCTTCCGCAGGGTTCTGTACAGCTGAACTGTGCATACTGTGATTTCCCTGAGCAGCTTGCATGGGAAAAAAGAAAGTGTTTAAACGTAAACAAAGCAATAAAGCAATCAATAAACACAGGAAGCCCTGAGGTACTGCTGAGCAACTAATAAACAGCAACAATGAGGGAGACTGCACAAACAGAAAAAAGAACCACTGACAGAATCTCAGACGTTAACAGAAAACAGTGAGGTTATGACAGTTTAATGAGTAAGTACTGAGTTAAAAAAACAAACAAAAAAAAAAACCTAAACAGCAACAGCTAATATATGTGAGGATTTGTATTTTTTCATCGACTGCTGGGTTTCTTGCAAAGACACTGGACTGCAAACCTTAACTGTTTATTTTAACTGCTGAAAAACCAGCACACGCTTCAATCGAACTTGGTCGTCTAAATGTATTATTTCAGTATGCCTGCTTGTCAAGCTGCATCTTGCTATTGTATCTGTCCATGCTCATAATCACGGTTCACACACATCATTAGACAATAGTTAGAAAAAAATGTTTTTACTTCAATCATAACCTAGGAGATTTGAAAGGTGTAAATCTCTAATTTTATTAAAGAGTGTTGTTGAGGTGAGAAACTTGTGAGAATTTAAGTGCACTCCCCTCTTGGCCATAATTTTGTTTTCTTTCTTGTGAGATACTTGCTTTGATACTTAAATAACTTTCTTTTATCAGTCATATGCGAATAAAAGTGACCGTTTATGCCAGATATCATGAAATTCTCTGTGTTTCAAATAAATTATCCTCACAAGAAAGGGACAGACAAACCTTTGACCTTTGACCCTCAAGATTGAATCAATTCATACTTAATTTAAATTGATTGCATATGTCAAGTGTGATGAAATCCATAAAATGTTAACATCACACCAATGTACCTAAGCTTTTCCAACTCCTTCTCTTAAATTCTCCCACTAGTGTACTGAGAACTGTGGCCTCAGACTTAGAGGTGCAGACTACTGAATAAAGGCACACATTAGGTTTATGCTCTCTCCAGTTTTCATTGTGGAGCAGTCTCTTTAGTCTCCAGACACAGATTTAAATACTCTCTACAACAACTTAGCCATGAATGGGGAAAGAAAAAGGCCAAAAGCTTTGACAGTATCAGCTACATGCCTACAAACAACAAAACATGAAACACAACTGAACAGTTTTTTTAGTTAATTAATTTTTAATGAAATAATTGCACAATTAGCAATTATTGAATACTGCAGATCATAGCATTTTTTATCTCATATAATTTATTAAAATATTCTTCTCGCCAAAATTTTCAACAGTCCCCTTGGCAGCTTTTAAACAGTCAAAAGGGGTTTGCCCTAGTGCAAACAATTCTATGCAAGGTGTCCACCCATTAGCTTTTATTCACAAACCTCTTATTCTTTGGAGGGTTGCAAGTGGCTGGACTGCTCTCCTTCATCCCATTCAGTTATGTTTTTACATTCTTTAGGCAGTAGCCATTGGTAATCATCTTCCCAGTCCCGTCTGTAGATCTGCCACCTCTCTATTTGCTCATGGACAAACTTGCAGATTGCATTTTTAAAGCTTGCACAGGTATCAGACCTATCATAGTAAAACTGGTGGCACATTGCTCACCATCTTAGTCACACACACATATATATATATATATATATATATATATATATATATATATATATATATATATATATATATATATATATATATATAACCTATAAAAAAAAAAATATATATATATATATATATATATATATATATTTTTTTTTTTTTTTTTTTTTTTAAGTAGAACAACAAAAAATGCTCAAAATGTGTTAAAAATGGCACACTGTTTTTTACACACATCTACAAGTGTTAATATAAAATGTAATCACAGCTCAACAGTAAGCTTGCACGTATCTATTTTTACATATCTTGTGGAAAATTAAGTGCTATTATTTTATTCTAGTGGCTTCTCTAAAGATGCTAGATCTCAAGACAAGGTGTCTTCAGAGGACAAAGAATTTGTTACTATAATTACAGCAACAATCTGTTTCTTGGGTTGTTTGTGACTACTGTGTAAGTACTGAGCCCATTAATTTAAAACCACTTTAATTTGGTGCATAATTCTTTATGAATGTATAGTTTTAGTCCTGATTTCAGTATCAATCTTCTAATAAATGCCTATGAATTTATGTGTGTAGGATAAGTCCTCATATCAGCTCAACTTCTCTCATCCCCCTACCTTGTCAGCGAACCACAGAGGCTGTTAATATTATCGGCTTTCTGACATGGCTATTAAAGATCACTGCGATTCCTATGAAACCTCATGCTTGAGGTTTTAGTCTTCTGACCACATTCTTATGCAATTTCTATTAAAACCCATTTAAGGCTGCTATGACTGAATTGTACTTAACAAGTCTGTCATCTCTGCGGCTTTATCAACATCAGTGGAGCCAATAGAATGTGAAATGGCTTGCTGGGTTGATGAAACCCCCAACAGTGAACTTTGAGGTTTATTTGGTTTTGGTGGACAGGTGGTTCCACTGGAGAGGCAGGAGCTTGGTACAGACCCTTTGAAATCTTCTCAACTGGAAAATATGGCTGCATTGGAGATGACAAGAGGGTCCTACTGCAAATAATGATCAGGTCATTCAGTTGAGTCTTAAAATCTTTTTTGCTGAATATGTGTTGAAAGCTTCTTCAAACTTAATTAAATCGGTTTCTGTGTTTATGGATTGGTCGGGCAGTTTCAATTAAATTATCCTGTGTGTCTTTTAGAAGGCAACATTTTATCTGACGTGTCATTTTTTTTTTTTGTTTGTTTAAATACTCAGATGATGAAATTACCTGAAAGGTGGCATTGATTTTGATAAGCCCGTTTGTTTACATTTCAGTTACAGTTCAACAGACAATAATTCCCTTTGAAGCAGACATTGAGAAAGACAATGAAGTAGTGAGTTTCATGTGCTTTGTGTTATCACTTGCTGCTTGAATTTACTCTCACTGCCTCCCAAGTTAGGTTTCAGAAAAGATAGTGGCTTTTATTTGAAAATTACCTTTCATGATATTACCAGAAAATATTACCCAGTATGTTCAAATGAGACATGAAGATGTGTTAATCAGACACTCAACTTTGACAAGTTGTGACAAGTTAATCTTACTATCATTGCAATGGTTTCAGAAATAAAAAAATCATAATAGAGAAATGAGGCAGATGTAGTAAGTCCAAGATCCAAAAACTTTAATATGTGGCTTGAGGTCATGCAAAGAAGGTCAATCAGTGAGGCATAAGAGGGAGGCTAATAGCAGGCAAAAGAAAAGTTGTTAAGATTGAGTGGGATGCAGTGAAGACCCAAATGCACAGACGGCTTGCTTTTTGAACCAAAAAAAGCAAACCATTCATTTAGGCTAAACTAAACAGAACAGAACAGAAAACAGCATAAATAGAACACCTGGAATACTTGGAAAACACTAGGAACAAGCTGGAAGCAAGCAGTCTGACTTCACAGTACAATGCAACAACAAAGAGACACACACTGAGGGTTTTAATACACACAGACACAGAGGACAATCAGGGAGGAAACACAAGGGTAACACAGCTGAAACTAATCAGAAACAAGACAAGTGAAGTAAAGTACAACTGAAGTGATATACATGCAGATAACATATATAGACATGCAACAACTGTAGAGCTTGCAGGGAAAAAAAAATTAACTGCATTGGGAAAGATCATGGAGTGGCTTGACCAATTGTGTCTTACTCTAAGTAAGACTAAGGCTGTATCCCAATTCAGGGTCTGCAGCCTTAAAGGCCGCATTTTAAGGCCGATTACGTCACAGCGACGCGACGAAGGCTGTCCCAATTCGAAGGCTGCTCGAAATGCGGCCCTCAAATGCGTCCTTCATTTCCCTGAATTTTAAGGACGTGGCGGTGTAGACTTCGTGACCCAACATATCCCAGAATGCATAGCGCGGCAATGGGTGTGGATAAATTTGCCGAAAAAAACGGCGGACGAGGGTCGCCCGAAGAGTAAACTTTAAGTAAGTACTGAATATTATGTCACTTATTTATGTGCAAATGTTTAATAACGAAGATCATTAAAACATTACTGTTGGCCACATGTCGGCAAAGTTATGTGACATTAGTGACGTTTGTACAAACTTGGTTTTAAAGCCTTTACTTTAAAATATACGCCGTTCAATAGCTGACCTTAATCTTACAGAGAAGCTCATGTAGAAACAAACAAACATTTCTTTGATTTTATTTGATTTTCTCCTTCATTTCTGTCAAACAATGCTGTATGTAACGTTTCCAGCTGTTAGTATCATGGTTGCTAGGCAACTTGGGCAGCGCAACGGAGGCTAGACCGTCCCGTTTCACAAGCCTCGCACTTCCGGCCTTAGCGGTCTTTAAGTACGCGGCCCTTGAGGATCGTTGAGGCTGTGTACTTTAAGGCTGCAGACCCTGAATTGGGATACAGCCTAAAAGTATGTCTTTTTAAAAAACAAAATGGTCTGTTAGAGAAGATATTTTAATTAAGAGTGGGAAGACTGAAACTTAAATAAAAACAGATTTTAAAAAAACAAAAAACGAATATGAACTAGGAAAGAGAACTTAAATAATAAAAATAAAATAAAATGTCTGAGAAGCATAACTACTAAAAACAAAACAAAAAAACCCAAGGCAAACTGCCTGGAAACATGATTGTATATACTAGAGAGAATGAAAAACTGATTGGGAACATGTGTGGCAGAAAAAATATGGAGGGGAAACTTGGAAAGGTTGGAAGTGAAACCAACAGGAGTGCACGGAGAACAATAAAAGCAAAATAAAATAGACAACTGACTAGAAAGATAAACATAACCAAAATCCAAACCTGTCACAGTGGTCATGACTACAACACTAATGCCAGAGGACACCTTGTGCGCCAGCAGCTTTCACCAGATGTGACATTCTGCAAAAACTTGGTATATATATATATAATATATATAACATATAAAAAGTTCCAGGGTTTTGTATTGTGCATGTTGTCATGGCTTACTGTGAACTTGGTGGAACAGAGCAAGAACCAAAAAAAGAATTTTACTTCTAAGAAAGAATCTGTTCTCTCTTGTTCATACAAGCACACAAAGCTGGCAGTTTGTTACCAGCCATTTGGACAAACGTGGTTCAGTGCTCTACACAAGGATGGAAAGAACCAAAGATGTGGGAATGTAGTTTTGACATTCAGAATGATTGGGAATGGTCTGTAAAATGTTAAATAAACAACTCGTTAAATAAATGGATAATTATTATTTCGATTGTCATTCATGTCTAAATCATCAAACAAAGCCACCCCAAAACACGAGAACGCCACTGAAATCAACCATGGCGACAATGGTTAAAGAAGTCTATGTTATGATATAAAAAAATAAACTGTATAGCTAACATGTTTTTTTCAATTTTTTTCAAATCTTTAAATCTCACCATGAGCACTTTGCTGCATTTTTCTCTTCTCTGTCAGTGCTGTGCATGAGCTTTAATGATCCAAGCTGCCTGTAGAAACCTTTCTTGGGCTGCTCTTTTGAGTGAACTGTCCAGTTATCTGGCATTCACTCCTTCATGACTTTGACAGGTGAGTGGAGAATACATGGAAGTGAGGTATCTTCCTGGGGAAATGCCAGACAGAGTCAAGTGACCTCTAAGTTTCACACAGATCAGTGAACACAGATATTATCTGCTCACCATGCGCACAAAAAAGGCCTGCTAACAGTTCATGTACCAGCACATCCCAGGCACAACATGCTAACACAAAGACAAATCAATCACTTGGATTGCAAGTGCACTAATGATTCTGTTGACGTTAATGAGAAAGGGGACACGCTCGTGAAGGCAACTAACGATGCCAGACGTGGCAATATCACACCAGTGCCCCTGTAACAAGCCATCATGTCAGAGAATGAGTCATAGATTAACCTGTTTTTTTATGTGAACTGATGTGGAGCACTGCCTGTTTCAAGCCTAAAATGCCAAATGCAAAACATCTCAAAAGGTAAACCCAGCATCTCACAAAGATTAAATATGTCCCCTATAACTTGAGCCACATTTTCAGATACCATCTTTGCTAAATATTGCATCAGCTCACAGTTCTGTTGTTTATTTTTTCATTTTTTCAAGATAATCTAATTTGTTTAGTAGTACCTCAATGCATCTCTGTTTAATAGGAAACCTGAGCTAAGAAGCAGTTAGATTGTAACCAATGGGGGTAAGCTAACACTAAGCACTAACTATCAACTGAAGTCTATAAAATAAGATTCATTTAAACTGAGCTACAAATGTTCCAAACTCGTGCCACACCAAAGCACATGTTCCAAAGTCAAGCAATAGCTGCATATGTGATTTTTGGCTATTTTATTCAAAAGCCATGCACATAATCTGCTTTAACAGGCTCCATTCTTCTAGTTTCAGACTTTCCACTAAATGTTGGATGTTGGCTGCAGGGATTTGCTCCAACACTGATGCTCTGTAAAGGCCAGTGAAGTTCTCGTATGACTGGAAGCATGCTACTAAAACTTTTACTGTAAAATGAAGGTCTTCAGTCGTTAGAAGTAAGGGCTTAGAAGTAAGGGCTTACAGCATTAAAACAATCCTTGGCTTAAAGCAGACAAGAGTCAGTCAGAGGCAGAGAGAGGATGATGGCATGGAAGTCTAATAACCTATTGTGATAAGAAGAGCTCATGTTTTACTATCATCCTGCAGATAAATTCAATTTTAAGATAGCTGATACTTATATGTTTGAAATATATGTAGGCACAGACAGAGATATGTATGAAAAGCATATATTTATGAGTAGAGGAAGAAAATAAAATGTTAATTGGAATGGAATCAGACTTATTTGCATCGCAGGCTTTGGTTTCCAGCTCACTGGTAGCCTCAAATATAATTTAGCATCCTCCAGCTGATTGCAAATCTGAGATCTGGTTTCCTTTCTATATCTAAATATTAATAGTCTCCATTACATGAAAATTACTTTCATCTCCGACTCACATGGAGGGATTAGATTTTAATCAAGGCATTAAATATGACTTTCTATTCCTGCAGATGGGATATGATGGCAGGCAGTCAATTAGTATCATGCTCCGTTTGCGGTCTCACAGTGAATCCTGATAAAGTCTTTGTTATTACAGAGAAGCTGCAAGAGCATAAACAAAAAGACAAAGTGACATGTGGGAATGAGGCAACATAATGATGAGCTTCTGTCAAGGATCACTGCATCAATAAAACTTTCAAAGATATTTGCTGAATTAATAAATTCTAAGCTGAAAACTGCAATTATGGCGTGTTTATGTTTCCTTCAGCTCACACAACTAAAGATTCAAACTGGTAACACCATCTGCTCCAAAATAGCAATATTCTCAAAATGATACTAAATTGAAGTCAGTCTGTTGTACTTTTGGCTGCATTACTAGTCTGCTAATCAAATAAGCTTTTGTGGAGCTTTTTAGCCAAGAAAATTAAACCAGTTTCTTTTCTTAGAATATGGCAGTGGCTAAAAATGTTTTCAGCTTACTTAACTTAATTTGGTTTATTGTCATAGAAGAAAACTTTTCCAGTGTGCCAGTAATTCAAAATGCAAGAGAAAAAAAACAATGTTTATTTATTCTTTTTTTTTTTTTCTCTGAGGCTGGCGCATTGTGGCAGGAGGCTAAGAAAGTAAGTCCAGACATCCCTCTCCTGAGCTCCTTCTGGGGGATCGCCAGGCCAGATGAGATATATTATCTCTCCAACATGTTCTGGGTCTACCCAGGGGGTTTACTACCAGCTGGACTTGGCCAGAAAATGTCCAGTGGAAGCCACCCAGAAGGCATCTTAATCAGATGTCTAAGCCACCTCAACATACTCCTTTCCAACGTAAAGAAACAGCAGTCCTATTTCGACCTCCGTTAAGATGTCTAAAGTCCTAATATTACTTCAAGACAGTAAACAAATACATTTGACAAATACACATGTATTCATAACCTACAAACAAATCAGCCATTGCTCAAAGGTGAAAGGCAGATAGCATTGTTGCCCAATATTCACTGTTTTTTATATAAAACTACAGTATTTGTATTTTAAAGTCTAAAAAACAACATGATAATAGGAATGACATCATCTCCTGAAGTGCTGCATTAAATAGAAATTCTCAGCACAGCCACAGTCTGGTGTTCAGTGAGTGTCCTGACTCTGTAGCAGCTGTTCACACCCACTTTTGCTCCTATAACATGCAATGAGAACTTTTTTGAGGTTGTACTCGTTAACATGGCAAGTCTGTCAAACTATTTCCCACTAGTGTGTTGTTGATATTCTGTGTGCCAACATGGTTCAGCTCCAATGTTCTCGTTACACCTATCTCTTTGAACAACACCTTTTTAGCAATAATTCGATGTTAGGTTAACTAGTGATTCTAAATTGACCACAGCTGTGAATGTGTGAATAAATAGTTGAATATACTCTAGTATCCCTCTACTTGAGACCCTGAATTGGATTGACAGTTAAGATGTGGATGAATGAAGTTTATTTTTACTAAGTTGTTCCTTACTAAATTTCATGTTTATGTTCCAAGATTCCAACTACTTTTATTTCGTTTGAAATATGCTTCACATATTTTTGTCACTAAGACTTTGGAATGGATTCCATTATGGCTCTGTGCTCTCTATTCGGCTGTTGTTTTGCTGCCTCACCACAGCAATCTTTAGAGGTGTATGATGTGCTCTTGAAATTCACAGGGTGTCAGTTTGAACCTGTTACCCGTGCATTTCTGTGAGATTGTACAATGCTTATCCTTGTACAACACAAGAGAACTAAAGCTCATCCTCATAAAGAGCAGAAATGTTAAGATATGTAAGATTACATCATTTTAGTTTATCGGCAACATTTCTATTAAAAAATTTACATCCTTGTTGCAATACATTGCCTGCAGTTTATGCAAAAGACCTTGCTTTTAAAATGTATTTTCAACAACAAATTATAAATAGTTAAAACACTGATTAATTCACAGAGGGTTTTAATTGTATTCCATCTTATTTCTTTAATTATCTAATGTAGATGTGCATCAAGCTGATGTTTGTGTCTGTGTGGTGGGGTCTTTTTCTCAAAAAGAATGCACATATTACGGTGGCCCTGAGAGGCCAAACACACTGCAACTTAAGAAAACACCAGCAATAAGAAAAACGCTACAAAAGCACACAAAACACATCGGAAATAGGAAAACCGACAGCGGAAATAGGAAAAAACAAAACAGAGATAGGAAAAACGACAACGGAAATCGAAAAAAAAAAAAAAACGATTACGAAAAGCACAAGGGAAGTGTTTCTGGGGAGACAATAACCCGACGGACCAGTTGCAGGAACCAAAATATGCTAAGAATTGCACTGGGAGAGACTTAAAAGAAGTGGAGGATCTATCGGTTTTGTGAGAAAAGAAAAGATGAGAGGTAAGTGTTTTAGCCTAACTATTAGCCTAAAAATCTGTCATCAGTATTATGTGAATCATGATAACACACCTACCATTTTTTGGGTTCTTGCAACTGCTCTGTCGGGTTATTGTCTCTCCGGAAACACTTCCCTTGTGCTTTTGGAAATCAGGTTTTTCCTATTTCAGTTGTCGTTTTTCCTATTTCTGTTGTCTTTTGTGTGCTTTCGCAGTGTTTTTCTTATTGCTGGTGTTTTCTTAAGTTGCACTCCGTTTGGCCTCTCAGGGCCACCGTAAAATATGATCTTGTGATTGAAGAACAGTTGGGATCCCTGTGATATCAGATCATGTTGAGATTTTGCAAAACAAATAGATGATTTGTGGAGATTTTTCTTTTCTCTATCATATCTGCATATTAGATTGTATCAACATTAAGCATAAAGGAGTGATGCCATCTGTTTTTCTAACAGTACAACCTTTAATGTACTTAAAAAATGTTTTAGTATCACCACTAAACATCATCAGGTTATATTTCGCATTCTTCCTTCAGATGTGAAATCACGGCAGTGGAAAAAAAAGCTGTTTAATACTATGAAAATATATACTTCTGAATAAAACAGGTACTAAATATTAAGCTGTGTACAACTCCTGTGGAGAGCTTTAAGTGAGTCATCGCATCACACTTAACAGCCTCAGTTTTACATAGGTCAGTGGGTTTTCAACTTGGCATTTGAAAAGGTGATGTTAGAATGAAAGAAGTAGTTGCAGTTCATTTATTATCCAATTCGTCTATAGATCTTTCAGCTTCTTTTTAAAGAGTTTAGGATTACAGTACGTCAATTTCCTTGACAAGTCAAAATACCCAGCTTTGGATGAAGAGTATTCGCACTGGGATATGATTGTACACTCAACCAAACCAGACATTCAGGGTCATTAAGATACTGCCCATATAAGTAAATTCTGATATAAGGAAAAACCTTGTCATTTTTGAACCATTTTACAGAAGGTTTTTATTAAGCAAGTACAAATACAGCTCAGCACCTTAGACTCAGAACACTGAGGCTTGTGCTGTTTACCTGAAATGTAGGAGAAATGTAGGAGAATCTGAAATTTAGATCAGTAGCTCTTTTATTTTTTTCTGTCTGCAACCTTTGCTGTAATTCGCAGCTTTCCAGGATCTCACATAGAACTAAAGTCTATTGCTGCAGAATGCTTATTTATAATGCTGTTTGATACAGAGAACCATTTAACACTTGCCCTACTCTCAACATGTTATATTAACTATTTTATTATTCCTTATTACCTTATCATTACCATTTTGCTATTACATGTATTACTGTATGTGTTTTTAGTAGGAAAAAAATCAAGTCAGTAAAGCAGTGACATAATAGGGATGGATATTTGGACATACTAGCTTTTTGTGGAGGTTTTTATAATATCTGACAATTGTGCAGACAAGATTGTTATTGTGTGTCGCAAAAACAGTGATGTGCATACTTTACAGGTAACAAAAATCCATAGTTATATGAGGTTTAGATAAGAAAAGAAAACAACCAGAGTGGCATTAAGAAAATAAAGCAATTAAAGCAATGGAACTGTCTGGCCATCTAATTTAATTTTACCTTTATTCCTTAGTGTGCTTAATGTCATTGGATCAGTTTCCAAAACACTGGATCTAACATTTTGGGCAATGCAATTATGTAATATGTTATTAGAATTATGTATTAGAAGAAGAACTAGTCCCTAAGACTTTTTAGACCTAGTAAGTCCTCTAACTAATTATATATCTTTTATTCCCATGTTATCATGCCAGTGTTACTCCTGAAAAACAGTGGGCATGGTTATGTCATGTTCAGGCACCAACTGATCACTCTTATAAAGACAATGCTTGCAATTCGACCAGATCCAGTGCAGTCCTTCTCAGGACCATCCTGGGGTGGCTCTTCATTCCCTGTTGATTAATATAGCACTGGGTCTATGTTCGGAAGGTGCCAAATCCATGTGGGCTAAACACTCCATCCTGACAGTACGGTTCACTTGTGTCCAATGACATAAATTCCATCAAAGGGTGAACAACAGGCTTGTCTGTGCAGGTGCTACGCTACACCTACATCCATCCTCCAAGTAGACAAGGAAATAGTATAATAAAAACAGTTGCTTTCCATGGTTACCTTAGCTGCTTGTGTATGTGTTTGCAAGCAGTCACACTCCCATGTGAGTGTTCCAAAAACAATTCATGAAATGTCTCCAGAAACAAGAGAGGGTATAAACACGCCTGACATTTGACCTAGAAACTGAAGTTGGTGCAAAACTATGTTTAGGTAAAGACATTAAGCTTTGAGAGGAAATAGAGAATTTTATTGTGTTACACATCAACTATGAAACGCTGGCTCCTTTTTTCTTTTTTCTTTTTTCCACAATAACAGCTTGTACAAAACATGATGTTTGGGTTTTCTTGGGAAGGACTGTCTCCTGAGACCATACGCCTCACAAACCTGTATTTTGAGCTATTGCCCTGCACACTGAAAGGCACACAATTTATCTGCTAAAAAGTTGTGCAATTGGCTTCATATCTCCAGGGGAATCCTGGATAGATTTGGCTTTGAGGTGCATATTCTGAATTATATTTGTTGGAATAGTTATTGCAGGAGACCTCATGTGTTACCCAAAAGTCTCTTATATACATCTGGATCGGTACAAGGTCACACTGTGTCCATGTAAAACTGCCAAGTAGTTCTGGGAGTTTTTAGAGATGGTTTTGAATGACATTTAATAACATCCATGTAATTACCTTGAAACTGAAGGTCATAAAATTACTAAATCAAGCCAGCCTCTTTCAAAAGCTGAATGCCATTTGTTTGTTTTACATCTCAGAGCTTTATAAACAGACCGACCTCCCTTATTGACTGACATGCTTTATTAGTTTCAATTCTTTCATGCTTCTGGAGTAACATTTAGTTTAATCACCAGTTATCTACAGTGGCACACACAAAAACACAATGGCATCCTCTGAGTTTATGTGCAATTATAAGAAGCCCATTTTCTTGCTGTTCAGCAGGGGAACAAAAGAAACCCGAGCACTTAGATATTTGGTTCAGGAGACGCAACAATAATAAAAATGCAAAAACACAAGCTGCTGTGCTTTGCCGATATGGAAATGCTTCCCATTAACTGCAGTTTTCATTCAGCATCTCTGGGGAGAACAAAGGATAATCAAACCTTACACAGGGCTGTTAACTTCAAGCCTCTGAACCAAGACAAACCTTAAGCCTATAAAGGTATGGCGTGTCCAAGTGGAGGCCCACTGTGAAAACAAATATTGAGCATAATTTTGCTGCTCAGTATTATACGATCGAGCCCCCTACCCTCCAGCAATCTTTCATATGAAATCAAATTTGCGCACTGATTAAATTTCCTGCATGTTTTCTCATTTGCATAATCACAAACAAACCTCTAATGGCTATGAATGAAAACACATGGTA
This sequence comes from Rhamphochromis longiceps, assembly GCF_057381845.1. Lineage (NCBI taxonomy): Eukaryota > Metazoa > Chordata > Actinopteri > Cichliformes > Cichlidae > Rhamphochromis > Rhamphochromis longiceps. The sequence continues at coordinate 7,899,005 of NC_140558.1, forward strand.
ATCTGTGGGTCTAAGGCAAACAGGGTGTTTTTGGTACAACAACAACAAAAAGAATGCATGTTGCAAGTGCACAAGCCATTTTCATACTGAGTGATTCAGCATTTATCTTCATTACAGCAATCAATATGGCAAACTGGATTTTTCAGCAATTCCTGCAAACCTATTATGTATTGGTTCAGTGATCAATATCTTGCTCTCTAAACATGAAGACTAGACGAACATTTTTACAAGAGTATTACTGGGACTTTTTGGTTGTGCAGAGACCTGGATTATCACTTTAAATAGAGCTGGAGGGAATATCTGCGTCTTAAGTATCTTTGAGCAAGGCATTGCAATGATTTATCTATAGCAGCAGCTGCTCCTAGCAGTGGAGTAGGAATATGCCGAAAGCTTTCCTCGTGTGAATGCTTCATGTAATCCTCCCCCTCCATATTCACTTTTCAAGGCCACTGCAGAAACTTTCTTCAAAAAAACCAAAAACAAAAACAAAACAACACCAAACATCAGACAACAACGCATTAACAGACAGCCACAGTTCACAGAAATATGTGTTCTGTGATTTATCTTACAATGTTTTAGACATCGTATCAGATTCAAAATACGCCCCAGTGACACATTTAAATTATTACTGGCTGTATGAGCAGATGCAACAGGGGAAAAAAGGCGAGAGTTTTATTTTTTTTAAGGCATTCCACAATGTCATCAATCATTCATTCATCGTGGCAAATATGAACTGCGCTCCAAATGTGACCAATCTTGTTCTGTTTGCTAAAATAAAAGGCTGGATTATAGCACAGCATCATCGGTGGAAGATATGCACTTTAATGTCCTATGAATCAGACATGATCATATTCCCCAAATTCAGCAAAATGCTTGTTTGAGCTGGATTACATACTCAAAGTGAACACACACACACACACAGTAAAAATAAATGAAAAAGTAAAAAAACTGACAGACTGAGCCTCATATTGCTAATGAGCCTGTGCAGGAAATATGATCTGATCATTAAAACAAAGTGTCTTCCTCAGACAGCCCCCGCTTTTCCTGATGATCCATGTGTTTCTCCCTGTCAAGTGAAAAAACTCTTACACAACAATCACTTAGTCAGTGTGATTCCTAAATCAATTTACAGCCGTAGCCACCCTGCTGAAGTGATGCATCATTCCACTGCTAATCTCACTTGCTTCTCCAATACACTCAAGCAACCTTGAGGCACCCATAGAATTAGCTTTATTTAATGGATGAGTATTAATCCCTCTTAGTCACAACAAAATTAAGGAATAATGCGCCCATGAATATTTCAGTTACACTGCAGCAACACAGGAATCTGCTTACACAGTCTGCCCCGACTTGTAAAAAAAGAATTGGCAATTAAATACATTATTAATGCTTCATGATAAAATTCATATCCAGCTCCAGCTGAATGGGAGCTCGGGACTGAAAATTCAATGAGGAGTCGATATTATTTCAACTGAAGTTGCTGAACACATAGAACAGTGAAAAAATGGCCTCTAAAATACTGCAGCTCATTGAACTGTGCCTTTTTTCTGCTCCTAACACGCCTGTCTCCTTAGGTAGTGCATTCTTATTATATCCCTTAAAAATAGATGTGAACCTTCCAAGTCAGTGAGTTCCTGTAGCCTCCCCCTGGAAGTTTTAATTAGAACACCAGTCATTCGTGTTATCGTTGTTTCAAGAGGGCTGCTTCCACATTCCTGAGCTGCCCACTTCATCACAGGATCAGAGGCCTGCAGTGAGTGGACTGTTTAGGACAGCTGCCTCATATTTACTCTGGATTTTACCTCAAGAGTAAGATCTAGATAATTTATGTTACTGATGGAAAGGAAACATAATGTGCTGCTATTTGGCAGAATTCCTACAGAGTCATAGCAAGTCTCTCACAACATAAATAGCAAGAAAAACTCCAACTACCAGCTTACACATGCGGTGAGCTTTCCAAATACACACAAATAGTATGATAAGAAACTACTGGTGCTGTGTCACACCTTTTAAAGTGTGTTTGTGTTTTGCAAAACATACTTGCAGCATTGTTAGAGGTCTATAGATTTGTAATAACTGAGGTTTTTGATATTACAGCTAAAATGATCATATACCTCAAGATAAAACTCAATATGACTTGAATAAACATGAAAACACAGAACCAGCAATGCTCAGAAAAACAAAACAAACTTAACTTCAAAGGTCCAGGGCTGAAAAATTAAGCCAGTGCACACTGACCCAGATGTTTCTCAAATGGCTCATTGAAGTTGGCTCACAAAATGAATCAGTCCCCACAGAATCCCATGTTCTATATTCCCAACTTTATAGAAAACATCAACACAGACTGGAACAAGAATTGATTTCTGGTGTTATTTTTTGGGCTCAAATTTTGCATTATTAGGAGCATGCCTGGTTTGAGTGACAGATATGTCCAGACTAGACCAATAGATGTTCTTTACACTTCACCCTGTACACTTCAAATCACTGAATCAAACCTTTTACTCTGTTGCCATGTGTGCCTTGTGGAGCATTTTAATGTAATTATCTAACAAACAATATGAACTGCTGTTTGGTAAACTGTAGTAAGAGCCTATCCAAAAACTGCGCTCCAGTATTTGTGAAAGGAGTTCTGCATTATTTACTTTCATATGTTACAATAGATGTTACAACTACTGTGGCAGATATCTCTGTATGGATGATGCACCCATGCAGTATTCATACACACAACTTAGCATTCGACCCTCACTTGGTCACTTGAGGCTTCAAAAATCCATGATGGTGGTAATGGCTGAAATGTTAACGTCAAAGCTTCAAAATGGGGGTTCACGCATCAGTGAGTTACCTCATGGTTACCCATTGGTTTGGTCATTCATATACTTCTGTCTTTACCTCTCTGCAGGCGATGCCATTTGAATTTTTGGGGTTAAAAGAACAAAAATTATTTTTGTGGTTAAAGTAAAACAAGCAGAAAAAAAGCATAAGGAAATGCTTTTGGGAACCACTGTTCTCTTGGAAAGTAATACCGCTGTTATAATGTTAATGTCTGTATTTTATGTACCACTCAGACAATTGCCTTCTTCAAAGTTCATTGTTATTTCCAAGATGAATTCTACACAGCATTGGCCAATTGAAAGCTTGAATAAATGGCTTAATTAAACTACCTTTAAACATAACAACACTACTACTACCAATAATAATAATGACAACTTTGGTAAATTAATACAAAATGATACAACATAAATAACATTTTCATAATAACATTTGCCATTTATATTGTCACAGTCGTTCCACAGGTCATTCATAAGCCAACATCTAAGTAATGTGCTTTATTTGGCTAAATGAAAAAAATAAATGTAGAAAAATCCCCCAAACTGACCAAATTGTTTAGTTGTGCAATTGTTTAGTTGCTCTCTGAACTTAACCATAGCTGCCTCACTGGATTCAGACTACATGAATGCATCTGGATTTAGTGAAATATAATTGGTGACTGTCATCTTCCAGCCAGTAGCCATCATTATAGTATTTGTTTGGTACTGTCATTCATACTGGGGAGAGAAGTAGGGAGCAAAAGGTCTTTTGGTTCATATGAACTGACCTGCAATTGCATGTTGCTGCCCCCTGTTGATAAACTGGTCTGCATGTTGTGTTTACAGCATGACTGTGAAATGATGTGTTGTTTTCGAGCAACAAAAGATTCTTTTTAATCTACTAAACATTTTCTTTCATTTTAAAATCTTGCAAGTAAACGGGTTTTGATCTGGAGGTTAGACATTTTCTGCAGAACTTATTTTCTATTTATACAACATACAAACTGACAATACATTCTCCCTCTGCCAAACCATGTTATCAGATAGAAAGGGTTGTGAGCAAGTAGAAAATACTTTAGTGACGAAAAACACAAAATATAGGATTATTATGAACCACTCATCAAATGATTTTAAATCAACCACTGCATGTGAGTTTGTCCTGGAACTGTAAAACCTGACAATGTGGAAACATGGGATTCAGTTTTAACATAACAGCACGCATCAGCCTAGGCTATTTCTCCCATGGACTGTAGGAGGATGGCTTCTGCAAGAAACAAAGGGCCCATGCTCTTGGCTCACAATGGGTTAAGTTGTGTGAAAAGCCGAGTTGGCGTTGATGGTATTCATACAAACTGATTAACGATACTGATCAACAAAACACGCGGGATTGTAATTTTTAGTACGAAGGGGAACGAAACTCCGAGTCGTAATTGATTAGTACTGGCGCTGAAATGATGTAATTACCTACAGTAAGGCTTTTGCACGAAATATTTTCTTTGCGCACTTGTTCAAATCATTAAGTATTAACAAGCTATTTTTAATGAAAGTCGCCGTATGCCTTAATTGCAGAATAATGATTGATAGAAGAGAAAGCGCCAGCCTGCAAGAAAACAAATCTGTCTAACTGTAGCTTTGAAAACAGCGAGCCTGCTTTCGACCTGATCAGGAACTTGGTTTTCAAGGGAGAGCGCCCCGCCCTCTTGGTACTTATAACAAGAAAGCCTGTTTGCAGGACGCTCAAACATAACAGGAACACTGGAGACCACATCGCTGCACATGAGCCATACCTGGAAGAGAACTCTGGCTATAAAGACTCTACGGATTACTCTGTCTGTTTCGCCTTTTTACGGCAAGCGAAGGAGCAGAAGTGGCCATGGATTTTCTCAATCAGAACTATCTGAATGCGCGCAGCCCATATGACTATACTTTTAATTTCTGGAACGACTATCTTGGGCTGACGACTTTGGTTACGAAGAATAACAAGCTCAGCATGCCCCAAAATCCCAACTCCATCACCGAGTCCCTGAAAGCGACTCTGGGCTTGGACGATTCCCCGGCGTGTCCGTGCATAATCGCGGGTGCCGTTGGAGAAAGCGGGCACCTGGATTGTTGCTGCCCGTCCGGGAGCCCCCCACCAGCTTCCATCCTGGACTTGAAAGAGCGTTTCTCGATACTGAGCCCCTTCCAAAATCAGCTCGGCGTCCAGCTGCCGGAGCGGGAGGTGGGTTTTGGTGGGAACTTCACTGGGTTCGATATGTTCGGCATGGAGAAGAAGATGCGCAAACCCGCTTCCAGAACCAAACAGGAGCCGAAAATCTGCGTCTTCTGCCGAAATAACGGAGCGCCCGAGGAGGTGTACGGCTCCCACGTCCTGAAGACTCCGGACGGCAGGGTTGTGTGCCCGATTCTGAGGGCTTATACCTGCCCCCTTTGCAGTGCCAACGGGGACAATGCTCATACGATAAAATATTGTCCACTGTCAAAAGACCAGCCATCCCAGCGACCATTAAAGGGTGGGAGGGCTGTGGGTGGTAAGAGGATGAAAATATTTTAAACAAACAAGACTATAAAGTAAAATAAATTGCACTGAACAATTTCCAGATGACTGTTTTGATTTCGGCTCTAGCCTTTATCCCAGTTTCATAAACATATTGATTTTATCTTTTTTGTTTCTCTTAAGATCTCTTATATTTTTATAGTTCCTTTATCCACATAGAATAATTTTATGCTTTATACATCGGATTTATTTTTCTTTATAGTCTGTAGTTATTTTGAGTGTGGGTATACATACACATATGTATCAATAATCACAAAGTGTGAATAAATACAAAAAAAATAAATAAAAAGTATTTTGGTCATGTAGGGAACACACTGACATTGGCAAAGGGGATGAATGTCATAGCCTTTTTCTACCAAGTATTTTTGTATGGTGAGCTAAGCTTGCCTCGATTTTCTTTCACGTCTTAGAAACCAAAGTTATGTTTGCCATTAAAGAAGCTCAAGAATGTGTCATTAGTGAATACTTGTGTGAGTCTGACTGGAGGAGGAACTCTTTGATCCCATCTGCCTGCCTAAAAACTCCACAACATATTTTCCAACTTGCTGTAAAAGTTGACATTCAATCTGCAAGGCAGGAAGAAAAAGAAGAAAAAAAAAAGACAATGTGGCCTCTGTTTAGGGCTCATATTCTCTGGGGAACGTTCTGATCAGTCGTTGTAAAGCCAAACCTCTGTTCTAATCATGTGTGATGAGACAGTTACCCGATTTTACATTTAATGAGAAATATTATTCAATATGTTTTATGTTTACATTCCCAAATAAGGGTGACACACTGGATTTCTTTTCTCTGTCAGTTCTCTCGTTCTTTATGGTGTTTATGGTTTGGTTTGCCCTCACAATGTATTCACCACAGAGTCTCATAAGCATGTCTGCTTTGCATTATGAAACTAAGTAAGTCCCATTTACCTTTCATTCTGTGTCGGGGTGAAGAAAATGGCAAATGAATGTTCGCAAACAACATGTTATCCCATTATTACATTTCTGAAGAATCCCAAAAAAGATGCAAAAATGTTGTGAATGTATGATTGAAAGTGTCACTTGCAGGACTGCACATTTCTGACAGTTTTGTTTACCAAAGGAATACAATTGAATTGAAGAAAAAAAAGAGAAAGATTTTCTGTATTGTGTATAAAGTGATGTTTATTCAGTATTTTAACATTACAAGTGACTTCAGAGGGCACTACCTCAACAGGATTTTGTACTTACACGTAAAAATGTCAACAGCAGTTTATTGATATAGTGCTGCCATTTATAATAAGGGTTTTGATAGGTATTTTTGATCTTTGTATAACATAATTGTATTTTCATTTTGTTGCATTTAACATAATGGAAGTAAGTTTCCAAAAAGCTATAGCATTGCTCACCAAAAGGTGAGACTGTCTGTAAATAGTGATATACCCATACTTTTTAAAATTTAGTTGTTCAATGTTGCATTCTTGAGAGTGTGCAAGAGAGCGGATATTGAAAAAAAGCTGACAAAATTTGCCACTTTTAACAGAGGTTTTTTGGATTAAATGAATAAGAGAAAAAGAAACACTGTTGAACTTTGTTATTTATATTTTACCACAATTTCCTGTATGCTGCTGTGCAGAATAACAACATATAAATACACTAGAGAAATAAAAACGTATGAAATATTTGGACCTATGTGGTTGTGTTCTCTAATTGGTTTACCCTTTTCTAAACACAAAGGTTTTTGTTTAAGTTTCAGATTACTGATTTAGTGATTCCTAAACTACATTAAACCAAGCGGGGGGTGGGGGGTGGAGGGGGTCGACTAGAAACAAAGAAATGGCTTTGCTTGGCCTAATTGGCCAGCTAGCTGACTGTCTCACTCATGAGTTAACACAGAGCCTGTGTGTGGATCACATATGCCCTGCTTAGGTTACATTTACTACTTTGCATTTTACCACACTTAACCTTTGCTTTTTGGATGAATTCAGACCGATCTGTTGCTCTCATATCTTAAAGATTTGTTTCTGAAAGGCAAACACACTGCCATGGGTTGCTCACAGTTGTTTAGGGAGGTCTTCCCACACAAGAATGTCTTGGCTTATGCCTCACCATTCAAACAGATCATGTTTGTGCTGAAGTGGATTGAATAGCTGGCCCTCCCAGCCTTCTCTGCTTGCCATCTGTGGAATGGCTGTTGCAGACATATTATGTGGCTCAAAAACAGGCAGGAAGCCTTGCTGCCTTGCTTCTTGTTTGTTGGAAAAGAAATCATGGCTGTACACAGTTGTGCAGCTGTGAGTGCTTCTGATTTACTCCAGCAGCTTGGTTTGTTACAGATGTTCTATAAATGATGGAAATGTACTAAAATCATGATGACTTCATGAATCGCCCTACTGTCTTTTGTCTGTCTCACCAGGCAAACAACCTTAGACACTCTTAATTGCTGCTGATGCTAAGCATACAAACATATATTAGCCTGAAGCATTCGTCTGGTGTCAGCCACTTCTTGGCAGTTCCTCCCTCCCCCCGTCCCTGCTTTCCCTCCTCTGTCTTCTCCTCCTCTGTCTTTATGTATCTCCAGCTGAGGCTGTGGCATTAAAAATGGATGACTACTAAGTGCAACAGGGATTTATCTCAGTGAGAACAGTGGTGAAAAAGCCTGGCGGGCTAGCATTTCAGGCAAACACAGTAAGATAACAGGTCTTATTTCCACTACACTGCAGCTTCCATTAGCTGCTCTGCAGAGAGGGCCCATATAATCTAGTTAGTTCCACCATTTATGAGATATGTATCTTTCATGATCATATAATTCGCCTTAGTTGGCTGTTTTTTTTTGGTGGGGTGGGTTATGGAATATAGCGATCAGATGTGAAACAGCAACATCTGGCCAGTGACTACATATTCTTTGTTTAAATATGAAAGATGAGTGAGAGAAATGTTTTAATTAAAAGGCAAAGATATTTTGCAGGTGTTGACTTAGAGTACCATTCACTGAGAATGAGGCGACTGGATCTGGCATGTGATGAAGATTTAGCTAATGCTCTGCAGCAGCAGTTTGTCTTTGCTGTTAATGTGATTTAGAAGAGTCATTAACTCATATTGCTTCTCATCATGGTCGCTACATAGAAGGTCTCCTGTTTAAAGAGATGTAGTTACAGGAGATTAGTGGTTCCCAACACTTCTTAGTCTGATGTACCATCTAAGTCCTCTTAGATGGGATGAGATGCAACCTTCAGCATTCAGTGCACGAAAAAAATGTCTGTAGCCAATCCAGTAGTTGCACCTACTAAGACAGAAGTGACTTTATCTAGTATTATCAGTGTTTAGGTTTGTGCCATTTTTATTTCTTATCTGCAGCTGCCTTCGTGTTAATGATGCAGATAACATTTTAATAATGAGCACTGATATATAGATTTTGTATATTATGAAAATGACAATTTTCAGTTTTTAATGAAAATTATTTATGTATGGCACAACTGACCCTGCTTGGAGCCTGATCTAGATAGATGTGGTTTTGTTTTGACTTGAAGTGTCAAATATTAGATTTTCTCATGCACTCTAGGCGATTGTAAGTCCCGAACATGTCATGATGACATGTGACATGTCATGAACCATATCCAGTTTTTACTGGGCAAAAGACAATTTACTCTCTGGACAGATTGCTAGTGTATTGCAGGGCAAAACAGTGATCCATTTTAACAGAATTTCAATTACTCAGAAGTATATAATAAATTAAATGAAGAGTAAATAAGTAAATTGTAAAATGAATTCATTTTGCCATTGTAAATTAGTGTATTTTTTATTTATTTATTGTTTAGAAATTAGAATCTTAAGAATTCTCTTAAAATTTTATTTGATGTTTTATTTTCTAATAAGATCAACTGAAAAAATGGCATTATAATGTAAGACCTTTGCTTGCGTACCCACTCACTAATTTATACAGGGGCAAGGCAGCATATGTGCTTCTCCAGGCAGGACAAAGCAAACACTCAGATGTCACGGCTAAATGGCCTGATGGCCCATTTGCATAGCAGTCTTCTCTTTCGTTGACCCATATCACAACAATGTGGAATAATAAGTTACAGATCTACAGAATCCGTTTATGGGTACAAGGCAACAAGGATGCTCCTGTTGCCTAGCAACTCATGGAGATAAAATTGAACAGCAGTTGAGCATGAAAGTCATTCCATACATTGAGGTAAAGAAAACACCTTTAGCCTTTATATTTAATGGTTTATTAGTGATTTGATGCGGCTTTGATTTTAAAACTGGAAACAAGATCCTTAAAATAAATTGTAAATTGTGTATTTTTTTAAACAGATTGCCACCTCATGTGGTGATAAAGGGTATTACAAAAATATTCATACATTTTTTGTGACACTTTCTATATTCTGTGTTCTTTAAAGCTGCTGATGTGGAAAAATCATAATGGCATGCATGGTGTTGGTGAACTCTCTGTCAACATCTCGACAGTGGCTATTCACTGGACTTCATTCCAGCTCTGTCCCACTGAAGGGCAGATTACAGCTTTGATGCTGTAATTAAAATTTCACAAAGGATTTATCTAAAATCAAAACTCATTGCTGTTTAAGTGAGGTGGACAGGTTATTAAGTTTCTTTCTCAGCATGATCAGCTTACAGCTCAGTGGCTGTTTCACGGGTGCAGATGTACTGTCAGTTGAAATAATCCTCTAAGTCTCTGGTGCATGGATCTGCAGAACAAAAGAACAATAAATAATACTAGTATTTATTCAGGCAATGTGCATTTTTTAAGAGTGTGCTGTATTTAAAAAATGGTTGGCTTTTGAAACAAGTATTTTCCTGTCTGCTTATGATAAAATGGTGGTATTTAGATATTTGCTTTTGTGCTGACTGACTAATAAATGACATCCAGACTTCAAATAATATCTGCTACCATTCACTCCTCACATTGCAGTTATAGACTGCAGCGGTGTAGGAGTATCTTTTAAACTGCTCCAATATTAAATGCATCCCACTAAGCCCTCTATCAGAGGAGATAATCAAAGCTACTTGATGTGTCAGAAGGAGCAAACATGCTGCCATACCTTATCAATTAAGTATCTGAGAAAAACCTTTTCAAAAGATTCATACAATAGTCATGTTTTTCTCCTACCAGAGCATTCATTTTTTTTATTATTTTCTTTTGGTTGGATTTATCTAGATTTCATGGGCAGCTTAACTGCAGTGGCTTAATAGTGTTTTGTTATTTGTTCTCTGGTGTAGTGCTGCCTCAGTGCTGTCATTATACCACTTCTGAATCATTGAATTCAGGTCAGCAGGTTTCAGTGGGAAGTTTGTATGGCCAATTAAATGTGTTTGAAGTGGTCTGTAGTTGTTCAAGTCACATACATGGCACATTTGTGTTTGAGTTTAGTTAGGCTGCCTGTTTAACACCGGACTGCAGAAATTCTCCTCTTCTCATCAATAACTACTTTCTCTATAAAATTAAATAATCTGATAAATGAAGTAAAATTTGACCAAATTGCATTTGCAGTCAGCACTAAATACACAATAAAAAATGTTAGTAAGCAAACCAATGAAAGACAAATTAGGTTTCTGATGAGATTAAGGACATTAAAGATCTTTTAGGGAAGGACTTGACTGAATAAAGAAACAAGGAAGCGTTATGACCAGTGTTGGTCGTTACTTGAAAAAAGTAATCAGTAACTAATTACTGATTTCTTCCCCAAAAAAGTAATCCTGTTACTTTACTGATTACTTATTTTCAAACGTAATTAATTACTTAGTTACTTAGTTACTTAGTTACTTTTTAAAATCACGATTTACAACCTGAATAGGTGATAAAGCGATAGATCTTTCAGCCCAATTCTACTTTTTCTGCATAATCCATCATACAAAATGTAATCAAATGGAAAAGATCCTTTTTAAAACTTGTTTTGTTAGTTTTAATCTTTTAACTTTATGCATCAAGCAAAATTTTAATTATATGCAACATTCTCTGACTTGAATAAATTAGTTTAACATTTAAACTTATTTTCTGCACATTCCAGCACTAAAATATTTTTTTGTGTGTGTTTACACTCACTCTTTCAAATAGATGCAAGTAAAACACAGCAGAAAATAAATAAAGTCACAGACTAGCGGTCCTGTTGCTCTATTTTCACCTATAAAGCAGGAGTGGCGTAGGCGGAGGTTTGCCCTGGTGCAGGTGTGCCGCAGCGGTCAGTGGAAGAATCCGCGAGTTTCTCTGTGAATTTCCCATTACGTCGTAATGCACTCGGTGCTTGCTTGGAAGTTTAGGGGTTTTTTTCGCTGTAAAAAGTTTTCTTCCCACGCACAACGGATGCTAATGTTTTTGTCACTTTTTATGGAATCAAACTCAAAATAAGGTCAGTACTTCCAAGCTTTAAACGCTGCGCGCTCATACTCTCTCCCGCACTCCATTGTTGATCTGTTGCCAGGAATGTTGCACTTGCTTATGTCACTGTCATGAGACATTCTCGCAAAAAAAATCACGGTTTTAGTAACGCAGTAACGCAGTGTTCCTACGGGAAAGTAACGGTAATCTAATTACCGTTTTTGCAATAGTAATCCCTTACTTTACGCGTTACTTGAAAAAAGTAATCGGATTACAGTAACGCGTTACAAGTAACAAGTAACGCGTTACTGCCCATCTCTGGTTATGACTCTGGTGGTATCTCGGAGTACTTGTCACCAAGTTATAACATTTTAGCAGCTGATATAAACTAAGCTAATACTCTTCAGTTGGTCTTAATGTGACTTAAACAATGTGTTAATTCAGACAACACAACATCAAGGTGGCTGCACAGACAACTTTCTGATTAAACAGACTTACTGTGCACTAACGTTGCTATACTAAAATTGTCCATTTACATAGCATGTTTTGATGTCGCTGACCCATGTGATAGCAATGTTGAAGGCAGATAATAACCAATAAATTAATTTATTGGTTCCATCATTTTCCAGAATACCCTTGCAATGAGGATGATCCTGTCGCCTAGCAACTCCTGGAGATAAAATTGGACAGCAGCCAAGCGTGAAAGTCATTCCATAGAGTGAGGTAAAAGAGGATACCATCTTTATCCTTCATATTATTGCCTATTGGATATTTGGTGCCCTTTAATGTTAAATATTATAATCAAAAGATTGAAAATTGCATTTAGAGACAGATCTAAATGAAACCAGAAAGAATTACCAAATGAACCTAAAAATAAAAATAAACCTCAAAAATAAAATAAAGGAAATGGATTCCTTCAATATATATAAAACTAACCTGGTGAGTGCAAGGTGCGACGATTTCAGTCTTCGGTCATATGCTTTATCTCTTTTTGCACTATAATTGTTGTCAGTGGATTAGAACCTTGCTGTAAATACCAAATATATGATTACAATGTTTTCAAAATCTGTTTGCTGAAGCACTGCAAACCACTAAAGTGCATTTGTCAGTGTTTAATTTGGTGCATTGCCTAAATGAAAAAACGTGCTTTAAAATCTGCTAAAAATAGAATATGATACTCAAACTGGCCAGGGACAACGATTCATTAATATGCTTTCTACTGTTTGCACTCTGACATGCCATTGGAAATGCTAGTACTCCAAAACTTGTCAGCTTTAATACTTCAGAGACATGGGGTGATGTGTCACAGATAAACTGGAGTTTTTGCTGGCCAAGTGTAACGTAAATGTTTAATGAATGCGTGTATCTATCACATGCTTCTTTATTTTAGTGTAAAATAGAAGTTAAGGACAGTTTCAAAGTACTTTTCAAGAAGTTGACTGCCTTTCAATGTAGATATACCTTAATGGAAAATTAATACTATTTACTAGACTTATCTGAAAACAAGTGATAACATATGATACCATTATGACTGTTGTAAGTCACATGAAAGCACTCAATAGCTGTCTTTACTTTAAAAAAACTGTCGATTTCTGCATCATAAAAATCCTACTGTACATACTATTTGCAGATATTGCACAGTTTGGCTAGTGCTCAAGTGCTCAAAGTGAAGTTCGAGAAAGAAAAAAGGTTCTTTTATGCAATGCAATTTGTCTTCATTCATATCTGTTTAATTTGCGTTGACAAAATGATCATTAAAAATGGCCCAGGGTTGTTTTTATGCGATTGTGTTGCTGCATTGATCACCGTCCAAGTGGTAAATTGATCTGTTTTCTATCTTCTTTTATTTACCGGTAATAATGCAGTGAATTAAAACTGCCAGAGGGCGGTCTGTTTTCCACTCATTTCATATTGTTTCTGGTTGAAAGTGATGAAAAGGCTGCTATAGGTTTTAGGGAAACTTGCAAGATTAATTTCTCTGTAGGTGGAACCAAACAACAGCTATCTGAAAAAAAAAGTTCAGTTAATCCAAAGTGCTGCAGTGAGAATTTTAACAGAGATGAGTAAGAGAGGTCCTATATTTCTTAAAATGGCTTCTCTTCACTGGTTCCCTGTTAAATGTAGGAGCCATTTTTGGGTTAATACCTTATGTTGCTGCCAGAGGTCACCTTTTTCTGTTTTTGTATGGGGTATTTATGGTAGACGCACATAATCAGCATCAGGTGTGTTATTAATCGCAAGAAGGCAAACAGTTTGTGACCGCTGCGCTGTTATGTTAAAAATTGGAATAAAGACCAAACAAGATAAGTACTATTGGAGTTATTGGACTGTTTAATTAATTCATGCATACCAGTGACATTGCGTCACCCCCGTTAACAAACACCTCAGTGGCTTCAAGCGTAGGCTCAGCCTCTACATCTAGAATTGAACTCCTTCTCCTCAAATATAAAGTCTTGAATAATCAGGCCCTATAATACCATCACTCTGACAGAGCACTTAACTTTCAAACTGACGGCTTACTTGTGGTTCATAGAATTTCTTAAAGTAGAATGGGAGGCAGAGCCTTTCGCTGTCAGGTCCCTCTCCTGCTCCCAGTTTGGATTCAGGAGACAGATGCTCTCTCTAGTTTAGACTCAAAGCTCTTCTTTTTGATAAAGTTTATAGTTCAGACTGGATCAGGTGACTGTAAACTTTCCCTTTTCCTCAATTTATACCTGAACAGGAAATCTACTTTGAAACCTACAAGACAACTGCAAAGCCCTCTGAACCCTATGCAATAACCTTCACTGTCAGATTGCTGCGGAACTTCCTGTTATACCTTTTGACACACTGAACACTTATTTTCTACTCACCCTTTTTACACCCCATCTGTTTCTATACTGGCTGTAGTTCAGGAAGTAGCACAGCTCAACTACTAATCGCAAGGTTGGTGGTTTGATCCCCATCTGTCTCCATGCCAAATATCCTTGGGTAAGATATTAACGCCAAGTTGCTCTCCAATGCATCCATCGGAGTATAAATGTGTATGAATATGTGTGTGAATGTTATATAGAAAGCACTTGCATAGAAAGAAGTGCTTGTGTAAATGGGTGAATGAAACAAGAGTGCTCAGAGTAGAAGCGCTATATAAGAACCAGTCCTTTTACCATACTGATGCAACATATCCTTACATTTTGTCTCTTCCCTGGGTTGTATTTTGTTATGTCTTCGTACGCTCTCCCCTTTCTTTTTTCTCTCCCCTTCCACTTCTTTCCCTGTCCCGCCAGCACAAAGCGTTTACTCACAAGGGATCGTCTTCTTCAAATTACAGTAGGGTCTTAACCTTGCAGCATAAAGCGCCTTCAGGTGACAGCTGTTGTGATTTGAGACTAATAAACCTGAACTGAACTGAAGTTACTTGAGGTTTGATCAAAATGTAAATCTGTATCCTGGGAAAATGGGTGCTGTATTTCTCTGAAGTTTCAGCTTTGCTGGGAAGTCACATGATGCAGTATGCACTGTAGATACCTGAAACCAAAGATGACCCAGCTGTGAGTCAGTGAGAAAGCTGCGGGGTAATGGGTAAATGCACAGAATTAAAAGATTATTTTTTTGGATGGATGATCTATTATGGACCTTATCTACATATTTAAAAAGTCCAAATCATGGATTTTGCAACAAATCAGTGTACAGAATCATTATCAGATTCTGACTCCAAATTTCCAAATTTCCAAATAGATGATAACAGGGGCAGGGATAGCTCAGTAGGTAAAGTGGTCGCCCCATGATCGGAAGGTCGGCGGTTCGAATCCACTTAACGGCTACCCTGAGGTACCCCTGAGCAAGGTACCGTCCCTACACACTGCTCCCCGGGCGCCTGCTTAGTGGGCTGCCCACTGCTTCACTGAGTGAATGGGTCAAATGCAGAGAAAAACAAGTAATTTCCCCATGGGGATCAATAAAGTATCCATTATTATTATTATTATTAACAAGGAAAACCAACAAAAATATAAAAAACATAAATACCTCTGGAGATAATCCGAATTAAATATAGGTAATAAAGTGACAGTAATAAACAAAAA
Organism: Rhamphochromis longiceps; assembly: GCF_057381845.1. Taxonomy (NCBI): domain Eukaryota; kingdom Metazoa; phylum Chordata; class Actinopteri; order Cichliformes; family Cichlidae; genus Rhamphochromis; species Rhamphochromis longiceps. Next base: position 7,914,727 of record NC_140558.1, read on the forward strand.
GGGCCTAATTCATTGAAGTGATCACAGCAACCATTTGGCACAGTCAGCTCATGGCCCTACACAGTTAATGTGTTTTTGTCAGTGGGAAAATTCCAGTGCTGCACTGCGTCCCATGTGGTTGTGGTTTGGGTGAGAGGCACAGTAATGCGTTTGTGACGCAAGAGGGAGGAAATTGCAGAAGCTTCCTGCACAACTGTGCTTTTGTACCACTTCCAGGTGGATACCAGGCAAATATAAAGTCAAACAAGACCTCTACAATTCAGCCAGAGAGCTGGATGTTGAAGAAACAACACAACCTGAAGGCTGGAAGGGGTGGTGCATTTGTGAAGCTCAAGCCTCGTGAGATCCCTGAAAGCAAACATTGTGTGCTACAGCTTCTTTAGATAAAGTTATTGAAGACATACACATGTGGCTTGATGTTCTCCTTTAGAGCAGCTGGGTTTAGGGAAACGTTCTGAATGTTTTAGGATCAAAGATAAATCTGGAAGTTATTTTGAAAGAACTTAATGTGGATTTTACAGGGAAATTACAAGTTTGGTGGGGTTAGGGGTTATTTATAAGTCTCTGAGAAATTGACTTTTTACGTCCTCCACATAATAAAACAGTACCATGTTTTTCTTACTTCACTACAGGTGATTATGAAGGACAGCATCAGTTTTCAGTAGGAGAGATATTGCTCACTAACCCCCCCCCCCCCCCCCCCCCCCCCCCCCCCACACACACACACACACACACACACACACACACACACACACACACACACAAACCTTAACTATTTTCATTGTGATATTACTAAGTCACAGGAGAAATGGCTGGTGAATATTTTCAACCATGAGCTGATCAATGCCACACATGCAGATAATAATAATATTCATTTTTTGCAGAGATTTGTGGATCACATTCTAAGAATGCACTACCTCATTTGGTGGAAATAAAGATTTCTAAGTTAGAGCACCACAGACATCACAGCATAAAGTCATGAACACTCTCTCTGTTACATTACTGTACATATCTTAACTTACTGACAATATGTGAACAATGTAAATAAAAGAATAATCTGAGAATATTGTTTGACAGAAAAATTTGCTGTACATGTAAAGTAACATATAATATGCTTGTCGTGTGACAGTAAAAATCATTATGCAAAACACTAGTAGTCATTAATAGCATTACTTCAAATTTAGCACAAACCCTCCTTGGAATTAAAGATGCATTTTAGTAATGAAACATTAAATGTCAAAACATTCTGTACACTAACCCAACATGTTTTTGACAACAACATAAGAAATAAGTCATTCTATTCATGACTCAATTTCACACAGTTGTCTAAGTAAATAAAATAATGAAGTGATGATATTTTATAACCAAAGGGTCAAAGGTCAGCTGGAACTCAATATGAGGACAAAGAGATGCTGATACAGGCGAAGGAGGTTATGACCAGGCTGCAAAACTAAAATTAACATGTCAGTGAGATAGCAAAAACTTCAAGAGTGGTCAAATTCAACAATCTAGTACATTCTGTAAAAACAAAATTTAATTTATCTGGCACAAGATAATCCAAATTTCATATGTCCAAATAAGTATACCACATCATTTGTCAAACACGCTGAGGCCATGTGTTATGGCATCGACGTGTATAGCTGCCAGTGGAACTGAGTCACTAGTGTTTATTGATGATGTAACTGCTGATAGAAGTAGAAGGAGGGATTCTAAGTGTGCAGGGCCATGCTCTCTCCTCAGATCATCCAGCTGAATGCTACAAAACTAACTGGACAGCAATTAATGGTACAAATGGATAAAGATCCAAAGCACACTGCAAACGCATCCCAAGAGTAAAGAAATTGGATGTTTTCAGTGACCAGGTAAATCACATGATCTCAGCCAAAACAGTATAGTTTCTATTCCTTTACTAAATACAAAACTGCAGGCAAAGCGTAAACAAACAAACCAGGGAACCTGCTGCAGGAAAAGTGTGACAAAGCACCTTGACTGGGTAAATGCAGTATTTGGGTTCCAGACTTCAGGCAGTCACTGAATACAAATAATTTTCATCCCAAGTATTAAAAACAACACTTATATTTAAAAAATATGTTATTTTGTAAAATTATTTTTCATCCTCTTGGATTATTTATATAAAAAAGTGTGGTAGTGTACAGTTTCCAAACAATAATGGATTGAGCCATGGATACAAACTGTAACTTGACCTACTAAGCATTTCAATGTGCTCAAAATTATTTTGTTTTTGAGAAATGAAGTACAGTTCTGTTATTATTCATTATGAAGATAATATATTAGCTTAATTATTTCCAGTATAAGTATTTTCCCAGAGGGAAACAAATGTCAGACCATGGCACTGTTAATAGCTGCATTCTCCACCCAGCTTCAGTATACAGAAAACAAAACAAACCATTGCAACATTGTTATTCTTAGTTCATTTATTTTAATCACACAGGGGAGTTTTGGTTGGTAATAATAGCCAGTCACAATGTGCCATCTGTACCATTGCAATTTAGGTGTTTAAATTTAGCTATTCAGCTGCAGATCACAGCCAAACATTTTCCATCTACGTCTAGATATTCATATGGCTGTCTTCATTTAATATTTTGCTCAAGAGTTTTCTATGTATAACACAATCCTAAATAGCTGCTGGATAGTAAGAGTAAGAGACACCTTTGGGGTGGGGGTCGTAAGTTCAATTCCCACCCAATAGCCAGTAAGGGTCCTGGCTAGACCCCCCATGCTAGAAAAAAACCCAAAACAACCCAAGCCCCGGGTACGTCTATGGCTCGGACACAAAACATTTCACTGCATGTTGTACTCTGTATGATTGTGTATGAGATGAATAAAGCTTGTTTGTTGAAATATTTAGTTCAATTGTTAAATATTATCATGAGGTGGTGTGTTTTTTTTTTTACAGTAATACTGCTTTCACCAGATTCACAAGCTGCATTGAGTTTTACAGGTCAATCAACAAAGACTGGCTTGATATGGTTTTGTCTTTTTGAGTTTGAGCAGGCTGCTTGGTGCATAATAAAACTGTTCGAAACAAAGCTTTACAATATCTCTCTGATGAATCTTGAAAACAGCTGTTTTTGTATGAAAACACAAGATCATAGCATAAAAGCATCATTTCAATGTGATTATGTCATCAGAGAATTATAACTGTGTGATCCAGGTGTGTTTGTTTATTAGATGGTTACTGGCCTTTCAGGTCAAGTCCAAGTTGTATTCTAAACCTCTGGCTCCATCTGGTGTTGGATCATATTGAAATTAAATGGAACTTACTGTCTACGGGAAAAAAAGAAAAAGACAAAGAGCACCGTGTACAACTGTTGGACTAATGCAGTATTTGGGGCACAATTAGAGCAACTACATTTCATAGGACATATTTTATTTTGTGTTATAATACTGTATATTAGGTATGTGTATTTGTCTTCATTGTTGGGACCCTTTTTCATATACTGTCCCTGTCAAACTCCTAGCCACCTGAGGACGAGTTTCAATTATTCCAGATTCTTGACACCACTGAGTATTCCTAGATGTTTGTCTGTATTCTTTAAGTTAAGCAGAAGTGAAATTAGTAGTAATGAAAGCCCAAGAAAACAAAATAGTCTTGATCTCTACTTTGGTATCTAGTCTGAATTCACAGTAATATAACAATATAGAAGGCTAATGGAATTAACAGGAAAAATACTTAGAAATGGCAAAGAGTGATGTTTTTAGAGACAGCTCACAGTGGTTCGAGAAGCAGCTCATTAAAATCTATATCAGTGATTGTTTTAAATATAACAGCTGTCTGTAATATAAACCAGGATTTGAATCATTTTGTTCTCCTGCCAAATCCTGACATCTGAGAGCACCAAGCAAAGTTGGACCACAGAGTGTGTGAGAGAGAGGAGCTCAGTGTATACTGCGTACTTTGGAAAACATTTCAAATTACAAAGCAGTAGTCATCTACAGACATGTCACTTGTTGAGTATCAAGAGATATGTTTAAAATATCTTTTATTGTTGTTACTAAATACCAACTTAAATAACTAAAACTCAATAAATTAAATCATACTGATGAGTGAAAAAGTACTTGAGTTGTAAATTTGTGTGATTTACCTGTTATTACTCAATTAGCACAACTACACTCCATGTTTTAAAGTCATTTAGACTTCTCAGTCTGACGCTGTCACAGAAAACTGTGATCTGTGTGTTTGCCACAAGGTGTCAGCAAAATCTTAGGGGAGACAAATGTTTGCAGGGAAAATGAAATGATTGCTGAAATGACAACGAACACGAGTAGCTAATTGTAATAAAACAACAGGAGCAGTGAAGAATTGCTCATTCACACAAGTAAGGTCACAAAAACACTCACAGTCATCTGTCTAACAATCACAGCTTAATACTGCATATTTAGAAGACTCAACAATACAAATGAGTTTGATTAAAAAAAAACAACAAAAACAAAAAAAACCCAAAAACATCATAGCAAACAATGTAACACCACTTTTAAGAAACATCTACTGTTATTGTTTTTGTCCATTTTTGCCACACTATAAAGGTATAATTTATATTCATTATGAATAAAAATGTGAAATCTTTAAATGAATTTTGAGTTCACCTTTGCACACAGAACTGTTGTTTTCTCCTTAATGAGGATTGATTACTGAGATGATTATAAGATTGCTGCCTGGTTTTTTTTAGAAAATGTAATGATCAACGAAAAATGCATGACCTGTTTTTTTTTTCTCATTATTTTTCTTTAACATTTCACTTTAAAGCTTTACATATTTAAGAAGTTATGGGTTAAATATATTATCTGCTTTCTAAACACAATGAAAGTTTGGTTTAAATATTCAATTGTATTGTAATATAATCAACTCAACCACTTAAGAAATTATTGTTCATGTTTATGTCCTTACATCTAAATATGATCTGCACATTTGCACATATTGATGTCAAAATAACAATAACCAAAGACAATGTATGTAGTAATTTGATTTTACTGCTGGATATTATATCTTTGAAAGATTGTATCTGCATGCTACATATAACATGAATATCAGTGGTAAACTAGACTTTTCTTGACAAAATGCTGGTAAGATTTCTGTTATCAACAGATGTAGCTACAATATGTCAAATGAAAATGGCCAGTACATGATAGTGCAGAATGAAAATTAGTCAACACAAAAAAGAAAAACAAAGAAAGCAACATAAGTCTTTTGCCTCAAAAGTTTAGTATTTTCTGGCCTTCTCGTTTAAATAAATAGCTGTAATTCCCAAATAAAACGTGTCTAGCTTGCTGGCTGAATTCTCTATTCAAACCATCTGTTTCCTTCTTTTTTATTCTCCCCTTAACTTGCCTGACTTAACAAACCACAGCCAAGAGGATCCATATCATTTCCAAAGGAATTTAACCATTCACAGCCTCTAAAACTCCACCTACCTCTAAATAATAGCACTTTTTTATAGCCTCGCACACACACACACACACACACACACACACACACACACACACACACACACACACACACACACACACACACACACACACACACACAAACACCCTTCAATGAATGTTAATGCAATATGGTCACAGCCTGGCCAGGGGTGGGGATTGACTTGTTTCCAAACGCTTAATTCAATTTGTCATCGCCATTCAGGGAGGCTCAAGTGGTCTAATTTGTGTTAATGAGGGGTAATAAAGTCATAGGCTCCTATATTACTGCCAGGGGGGTGTAAGCAAGTGTGTGTTAATGGTGAGTGTGTGCGTAGGGTTGGGGGTTGTAGGTATGGTATTGACTTGCTTTGGTCTCAGGCGGCTTGCCTGGCTGTTCCTGTGGCGTGCTGTCCATCAGGACACTGCCACCCCCTCTCTTTCTCTCTATTGTACCCCTAATTAGATCGCCTTTGTTGGGTTAATGCTGCCGCCATCTGGTCAGCCGTCCAAGGGTGTCAGCCGCAGGGTTGAGGTGGGGACCCCAAAAGAAGGGTCTCTGTGGTGAGGGGGCCCTTCTCCTCCCATCCTCCTCTTTGCCCTCCCCTCATTCAATCCCTCTGGCCAGGACCATCTTCCCCCTTTGGCTGACACCACAAGGACCCTTTCACACTTGAAGGAATTAGTGAAAGATTGATATCTCCCACTCTGTGTCAGGGTGAGAGGGTGTAGCAACACAGCAGTGAGACTTTCTCCTTCCAGCCTTCATATTGTGTTCCCCATATGAACTGCAGGAGTGCAGGTTTCAGAAGGCAGATAAAATGTCAGTCTGAAAGGTTATGAGTTGTAGTTTTGAGTAGCTTTGTAGTAAAATAGGCAACAAGAGAAAGTTGTGGTCACACCAGGCATCTGCCAGGGGTTTAAGTGAGTGAATGTCTTGCAGGTGGTGCTGAAAATGTAAAATAAACCATGAAAACTACCAAACCTGTTTTCTTGAAATGGCATTTATCTATAATGCAGTTCTAAAATGTACTGAATAAATATTGTTCATTTGAGGGATACCAAACAAAACAGTAAATTGTTCAATAAGTAGATACTTAAATTGCTTCCATGAAAATATATATGACTATTATTAAACTTTAGTCATTATATTTAGAAGAAGAAGTTTACACTTTCTCAGCATAGTCCTGAGGAATAAAAATGCAGTCTGCTCCTATACATAAAATCTCAGGTGTAATGTCTGTGAAATATAAGCATTTATACTACAGCATTAACTCCAACATTCACTTTGATATATACATGCGATTATGGGGGTTTAGTCTCATGGGGAAATTATAGTTCATCAGTGGTACAGTAGTGTATTGGCAGTCTGTAGGTAGCTTCACCCGCCTACCTGCATGGATTGTCTGTTGTCAGATGGGGGCAGTATCCCAAATATGTGGCATAATTGGTGTATTGTTCAGCGCATGCCTGTTTTGTTGTTGGTTCATCAGCTGGCCACAGAGGAGAGCAAAGTTACAAGACAGAAAGAGCTAACATGAAACAAAAACAAAAAAACACCAACTGCAGCCAGTGTCTGTACTTTTCATACTGTACTTTTTGATCTTTTATGATTCTTCCATTCCTGGTGAACTCCACTGTCCCCACCTATTGTGTTTCGGCTAAAAATGAATAAAAAACTAATCAGCATTTAACTGACACAGTGTCATCCACGTTCAGGCAACGTGAAGTTTCGATTTTAGAAGACTTAACAGGAGCAAATTTGCAGTGGGTAGAGTTTGAGCCTAGGCTTAAACCCAGGTAAACCCCTTACTACTTCCCTACTCTTCTGATTGCACTGGTTTTCTTTGGGAGGTCCAGTTTCTCCAACTATAGAAAAACATGCTAGCTTAAAAGTTTTACTTCCTGGTTAAATAAGGGTTAAAAAATATCCTTCAGACGTGTATAATCTCCATCATACAAAGAGTGGAAGAAAACTTTCGTGTTGTTATTCTTACACAGATAACAAGTGCAAAAGTTCATTGGCCTTTGCTTTTTTTTCTTTTATGTGCTGCTATTGTTTAACAAGAGAACATGGGGGCAGTAATTTCATTTAAAAAGAATACAGGATTTTTCAGTATGGATATTATTCTTGTTATTGTAGCCATAATAACAGATTCATAATACCTTTGCAACCCCCAAGTGCACTGTAAAAATCTGGAAAATACGACTCCACTGATATAGACATAGTTTTTGGACAAACAGGAATTTCCTATTGTTCTATTGTAGCTAATTGCACAACTATCTACCCAAAGGTCATTTTCCTGTTAAGTCTGTCAAAAAATATATTATTTAGATTTTTGGTTTACTTACTGAGCATAACTGATGTTCATCTGTTTTGGTATGTATCAAATACCTTTCAGAACACCAATAAATAAGAAGATAGCAGCATTGCACAGTATTATACACTGGCACTACAGAGGTGCAGGAATAATGTGGCATTCCAGTAGCTCAATTTTTTGATTGTTACTGATACTTTAAAGGTGTTTTATAGGCTGTTTTTTGTTTGATTCACATCAAGTTGCTACACAGATCAAGACCTCACATCTCATTCTACAATTCCAGAATCATAGAAATGGCATTTGCTGTAGCTTCTTTAATATATTTGTGTTTCAGGAATGATTGAAATGATACCACAGACCTGTCAATAGTTTGACTGACAAGTGATATCTGCTGTACTAAACAGACCCAATAGCAAAAAAAAGAAGAAAAAAAACCAAGATACCCAGCAAGGACATTTTCCCAGTGACACTTTACTTGTTCCGTCAATCAGTGTGTTTGTTTTGTTGATAATGTTTGTGTTAGTGCACACATGGACGTGTGTGTTTGATGGAGGGTTGTTAAGATTCTGTTGTTGATGTCTTAAGTCACCCTGCCTCTCTCTTTCAAGCAGAGCGCACAACCCTTACATGACCCTGAGCAGTTGGCTGACTGAAACTCCTTCACGCCTCTTTCATCCCACCCAGAACAACATCGTCCATCTGCCCCCCTGACAGGCCAGGACGCATTCTGCAGTGCGTCCACAGAGACATGTACTGAAGTTTACATGTCTACGAGGTTTTTGGCGCAAATTCACTGACGAGTGGAAAGAAGGTAAAAGAGAAAAGACAACACAAATGAGCTTTGGCCTTAAACGAATACATGCCAAGTCTAAATGATCAGTTCCTGGACTGCGTCTGACATGTGATGACAGTCTGTTTACGTTTTCACATTTTTTTTCACATCTTTTTAATGTGCAGGTAGAGGTATTTCAGTAACAGTTTGGACTGTTTTTCATGTGTTGAGATGTTTCAACTGACTGGCATCAATAGCAGAAACAAATCAGCATGCTGAGAAAATGTTTAGACCATCTGCTTCAAAAGGAGTTAAAGTAACAACAGTGACACAATGACTAACTCAGCAGCCCGCAATGGATTTATTATATTAAAGAAACAACTTTCTTGCACAACTGGGTGATAATGCTGTGTATATATTCATCAGGAATAATGCATTCCAATCGTGCTTTGCAGACTCTAAGTTTCATTCCTTCCTCCCTTTCAACACATGTCCTGTTAAAATTCACAAAACACAGGAGAGTGAAACTCCAACAGCAATCAGCTTTGAAATGTATTATTTTAGCTGTGAAAGTTTTTCTTGGAATTATAAACTTTGCATAACTTCAGAGCAACTTGGGCCTAAATTCCCTAATCATGAAAGTCAAACTTCATTAAAGCATTTGATTTATCTTTCAGTGTTCAGTCAAGTTTTTTTTTTCTTCCCAGCCACATGCTAAGCACACCCTTCGTGTAATGGTCTTATTAAGAGGGAGGTGGTTTCCAAGCAAACTGGCCCTTGTCTCCAATAGTGAAATTAGGCTTGAATGACATCAGATACGATTAAGGAACTTATTAGTTCTTGTCATGTTCTTGTGGGTAATACAATAAACATGGTCCTCAAATAATCACAACCAGCAGTGCTGCAATCATACTAACAACTGAATTTCCCTGAACAAGTATATCTAAATTACACTGCCTTACCTCAGCTGGACTTAGTGTTATTATAGGTGTCTTTAAAACAATAAGTGTGAGTTTTAAAGGTGTTAAGCAAGACTTCAAGACTGAAACCCCCCCAAAACATTTTCATAGGCCCTGCACAAATGGCATTTTTATCCATATACACACTGTCAAAATATGAGCAAAACACCAAATAATATGTGTCATCGACACTGTAAGCTTTAATGAAATCAACTGAGTAATGCGTTTTTAAGCTGGATTGCATTGCTAAAAGAGTCCTTAAGTTAAAATGCATGGTTTTGAATTATATGGGCTCTTTTCTAAAAGTAGCACTATTTTATAAACAACAACAAGAGTAAAATTGTAATCTTTTAGCGTATTTTATTACAGCTACATGATATGATTAGTTGTAATAATATATATCATGTATCTAGAATCATTAATAGTATATATTGTAAATCTTTTTTATTTCTGTACATTACTTGATCAAGTGTGTTCATTTTATTACAGTGCAAAAGAAAGCTAAATCAGTGGAGCTCAGAATTTTTGTATATATAATCATAAAACAAAACATTTTATGATATAATGCAGCACCTCCTACGGGTACCTTGGAGTACTGCAGAAATGCTTTTTGATGCAACTGGAAAACTACATTGCTTTATCTTCTTTTTAAGCGATTGTAATTTGCTTAAAATTTATGACCCCTCACACAAAGAAAATGCCATCAAGTACACTTTGAGTGTGAAGCCAGTTTCTGATATCACGTGAGACAAAAATCAAGAAAATTGATTTGTAGTTGAAATGTAGTGAAATGACATGAGGAGTGACTCACATCATTTATATCAGGCATCCTTTTTTGTATTAACTCCGATCAAAACAAAGCAAAGCAAAATAGCCTTTTCCAATACATAAAAAAGACTTTATATATTAAACGCCCTAAATGCTCGTGTTAAGTAGAAAAGCGCTATATAAGAACCAATCCATTTACTATGAATCATTTACTTTGATAACTGCAATGGCCCAACTGTCACCAGGAAAGAGCACAAGCTCGTTGTTTAATAAATCAGGTATTGATGGGACAGTGCTGGATTTATAGGTTTTATATAGATTTATATAGGTATTTTCTTTGCTACCATAAAACATTTTGACCTCTTTCTGAGATATTTGGCTAAACAATACCAAACAATACTAATACTAATTAAAAACACAGTGTTCTATGTAATATGAGTGCAAAAAAAATAAATCCCTGCCAACAGTTACACAACTCAGACCCAAGGTTTTGAGATCGTTGAGCAAGGTCCTCAGAAAGCGTCTTTACTCTTGTGCAGACACACACACAGAGATACACACAAAGACACACTATCTCAAGGCCTTTATGGTCTTGTGACGCTTGCAGGGTTAAAATAAACGTTACCGCTGAACCATATTGTACCCTCCCTCCTCTCTCCATATCCTTTATTCACAGCCGCGTAATTGGTAGTCAATTTGAGCTCCCCCTTTGCCTATTGTGGGCACATTTTGCTCTGACAGAGTGCGGAAGATTAATGGCTACGAGCAGCCAAGGGAGGCTCGCCTCAGCAAGCATGAGCGCCCTAAATTCATTACACCAATTTCCCCCTGTCCTGTGCTCTCCTATACTTTCACCCACAAGAGAGAAAAAACGGGGGAAAACAAGAATGAAAAGGGATAAAAGCAAAATAGTCAGATGGTGGTGTTGAAAGACTGAAAGAGGTGAAGAAACAAAGGATTAAAGAGATGGCTGCACATTAGTGATGTTACCCAGGTCGCACACACACTCTGGCACTGAGGAGTCAAAAGAGAGCTCTGATTTGTTTTAGAGCAGGGTGTCGTCTGTTTAAATTTTAGTCTGTGTTGACTGCTGAAGTATAGTTACAGGGACTGGCGAGGCACCAGTTCACCTCCCACAATCTGTATCTTTTTCTCCCCATTCTTTTTTTTTCTTCATTTTTTTCAAGAAACAAAATATGTGCATGCACAAACTGTATGGAACTGTAAACCCAAACTGTGTAATTTAACCGTGAATCTTAACACTTGCAGATCATCCTTGGATCCATTTAAATTTTAGAATGTAACCATTTTTTCATAAACTACAGCAGCTTAAAAAAACCTTTGAATTCTTTTTTTGTCGTTTGTTGTTTTTTTTGTTGTTTGTTAATTTATTTCAATCGTGTAAAATTAATATCTAAATGTTCATACTGTTGCTCTGCTTCTACAGAATTGCTGCATCAACATCTAGTCGACATTAAAATGCCTGTCAGGATGTGAAAAAGAGCTCTCTTCCTGTTCCAAGTATTTCACAAGCATTGATGGCACATTTAGATCTTTGTCATTAGCCATGGATCTGTTGGCATCAAGGCCTGGCTGGCTCAGATGAGCAGGAAACACCTTGAACTTGGGAATGATAAGGCTGACCTGTCCCCATTTACTTGGGCCGGCCCATAATTGCAATGATTTATTTCTCCTGTCAGAGCAAAAGGGGGTGCCCCCAGTCCCCCCTCAGCATTTGTTTCCCTCCCTCCTTTTTCCTCTTCTCTTCAGTGTTCTCTTTCTGGTTTAACTGAAATAAAATTGGAATTTATATGTGCATATATATGTGCGCTTGCATTTCTCTGTGCTTGTAAATGCTCCAGTACGCCTGAATGCATGCAGCTCTCTGGCCTCGACAACCTATCAACACAGCCATGTGCTTGACAGTCAGATGCTCTGTGCCCCGGGCGATGGCACCATGCCCCAAGGACTCGCAGGGACTGCTGGAAAAGGATCTGTCTTGCAACAGGGCCTATTTCATTGTCCCCCAGTGACAGACCTTGTGTGGACATTGCCCTGAGTGGATGCCACCAGGAGTTCAGCTAGGCCTAGTTCACCACAATGACACAGTCTGTCACATGTCATTTCCCCCTGGCTAACCTAACCCACAAAGCAGTGACCACCCAACTCCCTTATGTTTCTGACATTTTCTGTTCTGGTATTGGGACAAAAAATAGAAGGAAGTTCTGCAGATTTTTCTGATTATTTTCTGAATTCAGTTTTGGAAATCCTAACGACAAAAAACAAGAAATAGAAAGACTTTTGAATGAAGTCACTCTGCAAGAATTTGGACCTAAAATACTCCTCCATCAAACCAGTTTCACTGTGGAAGCTAGCACCAATGTTTTGGTTGACAGAAGACAGATCAAAAGATTTTATCATGTTATTTGCACAATATAAAGGGATCTTGAATTGTCTTGAATCCCCCACACTTTGATGCAGAAAGCCAAATGTTTAATTATTTATTTAGTTTTGCATAATTCTTCTAAGTGCAACCAGTTATTGCTAAAATCTGCAAAAAGAAATGTTCCCTATGATTGTTAAATGGATTGATTTCATTGCTGCATCTGTTTAAAAGTGAGGTAATTTAAATTCTTATATACTATTTAATATCCAGCATCACAGGCTATAAAGCATGTTTGCTGTGGCTGTCCTGTGAGGAACTCTGGAAAAAAAAAAAATCAGTTGGGCATGGGCTCAGAAACACAGACTCTAGGCCCTTTTCCATTAGTACCAACTCGAATCGGCTCACTGCGACTCAACTCGGATCGACTGGCTTTCCATTACAATTTAGTACCTCCTGATGTACATGGTCCTTAGCATGGCAACACGTCCGAGTGTTTCGCAGCATAATTAAAATGCGACGTGAACATTACAACAAAGGTTGATGTCGAGGCAAGAATATACCTGCTACTCAGTCTGTGGCTTTTCGTCAGACTCTGGAACATTGTTTTTTGTAGCCGTTTCCCCTGTATCTATTCAAAAATAGCGGTTGAGTACTGCTACGGACCAGCCAATATTTGGCATGCAGTCTGACAAGTCTTACCAGAGTATGACATGGTAAACTGTCAATGTGTACTGGGAGAATTAAAACATGAATGTAAAATTAAGTGTGAGTGTTGGCAAAAGAGCTGATTAAACCTATAACATTCAGAGTTTCTCATAGATGCTAGATCTGTTAAGATGCTTAATCACTGAAGCACATTTTTGACAGAATGCCACTGACTGTGTATGTACTGTATGTAAGGATGGGAATTAAGTTGTTCAGTTCCTTGGAATTGTTAGTCTGCATGCCTATTGATTACACTTAGAGGTTTCACTTGCAAAAAAAGAAAGAACTGCATTTTGCTGCTAATAAAGCTTCAGCTTTTTGCAAGTATCTGCACAGACAGCAGGCTAACAATAATCTAGCCAGAGTGACGTTAAAGCTGAGAGAGTGCTGACCCCAGGTCAGCAGACAAACCCTGAACTTAAACAGGTAACAAATAGATGAGCAGTCAGGCTGCAGTCTTAGCGAGTGTAACGATTACTTTACAGTCCCTTTGTAGTAGTTTTCATTTTTGCGTTGTGTAGTTGGCTATGTGGTGAAAAGTCTTCTTAAAACTTAAAGATCTTTAATTGCTGACTATTGTCTCTGGAAGCAGGCATAACTCTGCTGGTAGCTTCAGTATCACTATAATCTGTAACATGTCTCAATTTCATTTATGTGTCCATGTCTGTTAACAGTGGCTTGAGCTTGTCAAACTGAGAGGCCAGCAGCTGTTGTTGTGCGTTGTGTATTGTGGATAAACCTCTAGTCTTTGATGAGAAACTCATGGGAGACCAGCATGTTAGACAAGCGGCTGCTAGCTCTATTTTAACTGCTCTGAGTTACTATTCAGTTACTGTCTGCCACCTGTGGAAATAGAGCTAGCATTAGCAAGTAAACAAGCTTCAGTGATTTATCAGTGTAACAAGATTTCCTGTTACATACCTTGCCAGCATGAATAATTTAGAGAATTTCTGTGATGTGCGTGTGAAGTAATTAATAATTTATTTAGCAAAGAATCCCCTTATAGTGGGATTACTTTGACAGGAAAGATAATACCTTGATAAGCAAGCTGAACAGGTGCAGACTGCACCAGCATTTTTCTGATTAGTATCTCTGAGAAAGGTTACTAAATTTAACCAGCTGTCTTACTAATACACAACCTTTTCTTAATGTTTTTACTCTGCGTGTCGATATCCACAGTTAACCAGTCACACAGTGCTGTACCTTATGAATATATGTAATACACTTTCTTAAATACCAAGTCGTATTCTTGGATAATTAGACCTGGTCTCATCTTCAAAACTTCACAGTACCATAGCACACTTTTAGAGCACTTCTCTCTCAAACGGTTCTTACTTGTTGTTCCTAGGATACAGAATGGGAAGAAGAGCCTTCAGCTTTTAGTACTGTCCTCTGTGGAACCAGCTTCCAGTTTGGTTTTGGAAGACAGACAGCCTGTCTACATTTAAGATTAGGCTTGAAACTTTCCTTTCTGATTAAACAGATATCAGGTGATCCTGAATCCTTCCTTAGTTACACTACAATGGGCCTATGGGGGTTTCCATGATGCCTCAATTACAGCAGATGGTCTGCCCCGCACTGAACCTGGTTTTGCCAGAGGTTTCTTCCTGTTGAATGGGCGATTTTCCTTCCAACTTTCTCCAAGTGATTGTTCATAGGGGTTTGTCTGATTGTTAGGGTTTTCTCTGTATTATTGTAGGATCTTTACCATAAAATATAAAAACTTTGAGTTTTGACTGATTTCCCTCTCTACCAATGAAATAAAACTGAATTGACAATTCTTCAGCCAGGAAGAAATGCAAAACAGTGAAGATGTCCAGACAGTAGACAATGACCAAGTGACATGTTTTAATTGTCTAATTTTTCTTGTTAAACTGGAATGAAAATGCATTTATTTGTCTGTGTGCGCATCTTTGTGTTTAAAAATATGTATACATAAAATACACACAAAAGCTGTCCGATAGCTCACTTAAAGGTCTTTAAGAGACCAGTTCATGGTAATGATTATGTGAGTGTGTGTGTTCAGTGTAATCAACCTTTGATGATGGCAGTTGAGTGCAGGATGAAAACTTTCATTCCCAGGGTGAATTCACTTGTCCTAGCCTTCAAAGTTCTTGGCAGATTAACACAGCAACAAAGCCGTGTGATTCGGCCTGCCGTGTAATTAATGTACCTTCTTTGCCTCACAGTTTCCACTCTGCACCTGTTCAAAGCCAACAACAAGATCTGTGTCCATGCCAAGGGTTCTTTGGAGAGAAGGTGACAGTGGGGGCAGGTGCACAGGTCAGAGCAACCCCTCAAACAACAAAAAACTGCACACCATTCTCTTATTTTATGCTCTTTTCGACTTGTGCAAGAAATTGAGAACCAAAGGGGGTGGAAGGTTTTAGGGGGCACTTCCAGGCCAACCAGTAAATCAGTATAGGCGAGATAGATTCATTGATCGGAAAGCAACATAAAAGGCCTCCATTGTAGTAATGTAGACAAGGTGTGCAGGTTAGCTTTTCTGCTGCTCACAACTCTATACCAAGCAAGTCTACTTAACAGGTTCTACTTAACAGCATCTTTTGCAGAGACCTGGAATCAGAAGATGCTACAAATGGTTTTCATTAATGTTAGAACTCACTAGACCTCTGGAGTTGGGAACCATGGATGAGTGGGAGACGGTTGGGGGTTTGGGTTGTGAGGTTTATTGTGAAAGGTATGGCCAGAGCACCAGTGGGTGTTGCAATGGGTAACAGCAAGTGATCATAAAGATGTCATGAGAAAACCTTAGGAGACAAAGTCTCAATTTCAGCCAAGGTGCTGCCAACCAGATGTGGAGCTATGGAGAGGCAACTGCATCATAACCTGCCCATCCTTCATGCCAAATCTGAAACTAACAGGCAGAACGTCTGAGCTCTTTTGAAGTGAGGGCCAAGAGGTGTCCAAACTCTTAATGATCTGCAATTTATTACAAGACCGTCCAGAAAGGAGTAAGAGGTCGAAGTTTGTCCGGTGAAACATCTCTTAATCCCCTGTTTTTTCTCAGACCTTCCCATCACTTACTTTTTATTCCACCCACTCTCTTTTCCCTGCACCTGCTTAACACCTTGACTTCATTTATGACCTTTGTCAAGCTGTTGTTAACTGTTTCACATTTCTGTTGCCTTCATAGAGGTGCAGCTGGCTGAGCAAACAAGGGTTGCATGTGATTTTGGTGTCTTGTGGACTTTTTTCCTTTGCCTGGAACACTTTCCACCTGGTGAAAAAATTCAGAATCAAATAGTAAATAATAAAATAATAATAATAAAAAAAAAAAGCTACATGCAAGAGCAGCACCAGTACAGCTGTTGTTAAGGGTTTAAGTTATATTACTAGTTTAAAACATACAAAACCAGAACAAAGTGAATAATATGACTAGCATTTTAAGGCGTGGATACCCTAACATCACATTTCAATGCACAGGATGACAATTAGGGTGTTTTTCACATACAGTCCAGTATACTTTAGTTGACGCCTCTCGCGAGACCATAGCTAAACGTTCTCTACTGGTGTCATCTCTTATAGCAGATAAGAGAAGCTGGTCTTCTAACATGTGGTTCCACTTATGAAAGAGTGTACTTTACCAAACCCCTGATCTTACCCTTAACCTAATCAAGCAGTTTTGTTTGTCTGAAAAGTGCAAAAATATGAAAATCCTATCCATTAGATAGAAATTAATTTGACCAGTGTCACATGCAGTTTCAAAACACCAAGAAGACTTAAAACTAGGCAAGGCAAGGCAAGGCAAGGCAAGGCAAGGCAAGCCCAGTCTGAGGACATATAAACAGTCTGTGGTCCAGGAAAAGAATCACTACTGTATGTCACAACTGTGACAAGTGGGAATTTGGGTTTTCTCACTTTACCCCAAAACTATGACATTTTTAAATACACATTTAAACTAATTACTGTGACTATGGCCACGAAGAAATATAATAATTATTTAAAAGATTAAAAACAGGCTTATCCCAGTTGTAGACATGATAATATATGGGATTATTAGTTTTGCATATTTATTATCACACCTTTATATTTTTACATGTTCCCTGAACAATATGCAGTAAGAAAAGAAATCCCTTTCTGTTGATGTTAAGTGAAAGTTGTGTTTGACCTGAAACTGACTTAGACCAAGACCAGATGGCCTAATTAATAACAATAAAAAAGGCCATGTGAAACAAAGCATATGGACTGGAAATGTCAAATTCTAAGGGGATTGCTCTGGCTTTCACTGAGGCAAGTGTGCAGCCAAAACATTAAATGGAGACAAAATGTGAGCAAATTTGTATCCATAATATAAAATTACTTTTCCTCATTTTAACCCACCCCTACCCCCGCTCCACTCTTTTTGCTGCAGCCAAATAAGCCTCTGAGGCTTTGCACAGTCGTGTGCAACAGAAATGCAGTGATGTATATGAAGAGAGAGGTAGAGGAAGGGGGGAGGCTACAAAAAAAAAGAATCAAAGAAAATATCTGGCACGGAGATTTACAACCCTGGCAAAAACGTTCCACTGCTGCTTGAGCAGAAGCAGCAGCAGTAAGTGTTTTGAACCTGTGGTCTGACAGCGCAGGAAGGGTGGCAGGGCCGCACAGAGGGGAGGGTGCCTCAAAATGGCTTTACGACTCTTGTTATCAGGTCTAAATAAATCAATAAAAATCCCACTTAAGGGAAGGTAGCATATTTCATTTATTCAGCTGTTATTGATAACTTCAGGCCATTTGGCCCGCCTGGAGTTTTATACTTTAAAAGTCATGATGCTTCAATTTGTATAGATATGCAGGTTGATTTGCTGCAGGTGTGGGGTTTTGATGTTTGAAGCGCATAAACATGTGGTGTGAAATGGCTGAAAAACTCCACTGCACCCTGTGGTAATAGCAGATTGTGAGTGGTGTTGCTCATTTTTTCTTCAGTTAGCATTTTTTAATCTGAAAACCAAATTAAGCAACACTGTTAAACATGTTTATTAGATAACCCAGTAAAATTGAGGTGGAATGCTGAATAAACAAAAGCAGGAAAAAATAAAAAGGTTTGCAAAATATTTTGACAGTTTTTTATATTGTGAAATTGTTGTGGTATGTTACTCAACTTTAACACACCATATCTTATGAAACATGCACAGACACTTTATTGTGTCCACCTGTTGTACTGTCTTGATGATTTTTTTTTTCTAGTGTTTAAAAAAAAATCCCCCAGATAACCGAGGAGATTAATCATACATCAAAAAGGAAGCTAAAAGAACTTTGAGATAATAATTGGTGTAAACTAGTGCATTTACATTTGATAAACTTTACTTGATCTAAGAACTTAAAAATTAATGGAACTACCACTTGATGTGAGACTGAAGCATGTAGGAAACATATGCATCTTGTGAATATACCCTTCTGTGTACATGTCTGCCAGCAAATATGATTTCATATGGTGTATGTTTGTATATGTCCAACATCGAACGTAACACATGCCTTATCCATTACATCTGTCTCCACTTTTTACTTTAGCTGTGTTGGCTGCATTTACTAGTGTTAAACACATGCGTAGTTCTGAGAAAGAAATATAAACTGCCTGTTCCTTCCTTTCCATATACTGTATTCATTTTAAGGTCCACTCCATTATACTCATACTTACAGAAATTATACCTAGTTAATATGCATCATACTAATCCTGAGTTCAAATTTTTTATGCCAATAATCTACCTGATGGTGTGATATATAAATGCAAATTGAAAAGTATGCATTGAAACATCAAACAGGTTCAACAGCATAATTGCTTATTAGCTTATTAGCGAAGGGTGTATAATGGGGCAATCTTCACAGTTGTGTGGTTTTTTTTTAAAGTGTGTCAGAAAGCAAATATGTGTGA
The DNA here is from genome assembly GCF_057381845.1 of Rhamphochromis longiceps. Lineage (NCBI taxonomy): Eukaryota > Metazoa > Chordata > Actinopteri > Cichliformes > Cichlidae > Rhamphochromis > Rhamphochromis longiceps. The sequence continues at coordinate 7,933,937 of NC_140558.1, forward strand.
ATATGAGTAATGTGAAGGGAAAGACCGATCTTTGGTATTCTGTAAATTACAGCCTCTTGTTGTTTTAAGGCATAAGGTGGTGATACTGCAGACAAGATGACTAGAATATGGAAGTTGGGGGAGGCTGCCATGCTACCCACTCATGCCTCTCGCACCCCATGCCTGGCACGGTGGGGGGTTGCTGGATGGCACTGTAGCCCATCTGGCCAATCACTCAAGCAGGGCCGAGGTGTTTTCAAAGGGACCCGGCAGCAACTTGACGCGGGGCTGTCTCCACAGGGGTCAGCGGTTGTCTGGGCACAGGAGGCCAATCTCCTGCTGGCCTTTGAGAGTCAGACATATCAATTCTTGAGTTGTGAGCTCTCTCTGCACACCCTCTTCCTACACACTGCCATCAGCCCTTTCCATGTATAGTGCACGGGCAGCCATGGTCTGCTAACGGGCCAGGGTCTGTGACCTTGAGAGCTTGACAAACAAATGAGCAGGGAGCTTGACACAAGACCGAAGGTGACTAACCAGCTTCTTATTTACGGCTTTATTTTTACTTTTTGACTTTTTTCAAGATTGCAATTTTCACATTAGTGTCCGATCATGTGTCAGACTAAGATTACAGCAGTGATTTCTATTGGAACAAACATTATTTTAAGGTCAAATGAGGTACATCAAAGAGAGGGAAAAATATTTATTTAAAATACAATACTTTCCAAAGAGTTTTTTGTCAAAATTTGATTTCAACAACACTACATTTTATGAGAAGAAAATAGAATTTCTGGCATTATGAGGAGAGCGTGATTTTTGTCCTTGTCTGTATTTCAATTTGAGGCATTTCTTAGAGCCGAGAAGGTCAAAGATGAATCTCGTTGAGAGTGCAAGGGAGTGACGATAGATTCTTTTTTATTTCATCTGAAGATGGCGTTTACGAGTCTGTGACATTATCCACAGCGACGAAACCTCACATCTGCACAGCTTTTCAGCTGTTAGAGTCATTCACAGAGACTGGGGGTGTTGACCTTGAGTTATCAGTGAACTGTAGAGGGCGAATGGAAAATAGTGCAAGGCCAAAAAATGTAATACAAAAAACTGACATATTTAATTTTAGACATTTAACGTGGATAACTTATTCGCTGCAACTAGAATTTTAAAAAGTCATTGAATTAATTAATGATATGTCAGGAGCTAAGAAAGGGCAGTGTTTGTAAAGCTCAAACGTTTCTTGCCTTTTGGAACTGATGGATTAATATATCTGTTAAACAGACTTTTCCTTCCTGTTTAAATAATTCAGTTGTCCTGACAGAACAACTTCCATGGTTTTAAAGCCATGGTTTTATAGGGATAGCATGGTTCATAACTATAAATATGAAATATTTTTTTTTAAAACTAAGGACCTGACTTGCCTTTACAGATGTACAGCCCTTACTGCTGCAGAGGAGAGGACTCACATCTCTCACATCAGACAAGGGAAAGCCCGTTTTCTGTCTCATTCTTGTCCAATTTGTACCTGAAAATACTGTACGTAAAAGTATTAACAAGTGTATCACACTTTCTAGCCACAAGACAACACATTCCCACTTTATATACACATATACTGAGACCATAAACTCATCAGAGAAGCGAATCAGGTCAGTAAGTTTATTTTTTCACAGAGTTCCATACAAGCAGACTTTGTCTTGAAGCCAAAGGAGTCGATCCTGTCTTAATTTTTCAGACACTATGTTCAATTTTATGCATTATTTGTTAAAAAAAATGTTTTTGCAGTTAGCTCAAGTAACACAATCACAGAGACATGTTCATGACTCTGGATCTGAATTACTGTAAGTTCAAGAGTGCTCGTCTTTTCTATAGTTCACCCTAAGGTCTCAATTTTAGAGAACATTCAGTGGGAAGAGAATATCTCTAGCTAACAACCAGCACAGCCAGAAGCAGAGATTCTCTCTACTGCTGTACATGTCAGTGAACTGGCTCTGTTGTCAGCATTCCCCTTCTGCTCTCCTCTTTCAGCTGCCCAGTCGCTCAGTGCACCCTCTTTTCAAGATGATCATGAATCATGGAAATTGATTATGCTGTCACATCTCAAATCCCCGTGCCCAGGGCTTGACCGCAGAGTATGTGACTGTAGGTCGGTCAAGCCTGCTTAAGGGATGCACTGCTGGCTGCCCTGAAGAAAGGCCAGTCAGCTGCATTGCCTCTACAGGGTCATGCAGCTTCCTACTGAATGAAAGAAGATCACTCACATTGGCAGAAAGGAATGAAGACATCCCGCTTAAAATACCAAAGTCTAGTCATCCTCACTCAGTTTGCTCCTGACTGCTTGCTGCCCTTCCAGGTCCTCATCACCACTTTCCTTGTGTCATCTGTCTTTATCAGTACACCATGCTAATGACCTCATCCATGACTACATATCATTCCTCACTGACTTCCATTCAAATTCTTTGAGGAGTCTTGAGTAACATTCGAGGGACCAAAGGGCATCACGGGAATTTCTGCCTCATCACATATGTGACAAAGGCAAGACTATTTCAGGAAAGGAAAATGAGAACATTAATCTCTTCAAAGTCTACACGATGAAGAAACAAATGTCCCTGTTAACTTACAGTAAAATGAGATTTGGGTTAGTCAGTACTGGATTATTATCTTAAAGTGTACAGTACTTATGTAATCCATAATAACACTTGTTTTAATGTTGTTTCGTCTTCCATGAGCTATGAGAACCTGTCAGCTATTTTTTTATATAATTCTTCTATTTTAGTATTTTTTGAAAATCTTCCTGGAGGTAACATTTTAAGTCCTAACCTGAAGTTGAATGCTGGTCAGGTGAGGTTAATTGTTTCAGGAGGTCACTCATAGTAACCCATTCTTAGTTTTAAAGCCAGATTCAGTTAATATTTTTGTTACAATGGTCATTGTGACCATCCATAGATCAAATAAGGAAAAACTGGCAAAGATGTAACCTTGGGCAATTATAGAATGATAAAATCTTGCCTTTTCAAAATAAGAGAGACAATAGAACACCCATTGCTTCCCAATAAAGAAGTGTGTGTAATATTTCACTTCACAGCTACACGAGCAACATTCTTTCCTGAGCAGTATGAAATAAAAAAATCTGACTGGCTGGATATCTGGCTGCTATTGGTCAGTCTCACAGAATTGAAACCATCAATGAAAGTTCTATTTTTATACACAAGGTTTATATACAAGTTAATGTTTTTAGGGATATTATCAGATTTCGTCCATTTTGATTAGCACTGTGTGTAACCTGCTACAAAGTAACATTAATATAATCACATGACATCATTTGGTAACGTAGTAATGCTGTACTAAGTTCACATTACAGTTATGTTGTTACTTGTGTTGTAAAGGTTGTTCCATTGTCTGCACAATGGACAGAGAGAAAACAGAGACAATTTTGAATTTAAAAAAAGTGAAGACTGCATCCAAGACAGAAACAACTGTGGTTTTCTTAAACTCTTCCCATTTGCACCATTTGTTGGTTTTCATACATTCACAAAAACAAAATGCATGTTAAGAGTTTTTTTTCCTAAACTTGTCAAGTGTTTAAAGTGTTTGTAATTTATCAAATCAACATTATTATTCAGCCTCTTCTAGCGCACCTTTGCCTTTAAGCCAGAGTTTCCAACAGACTCCTCTTAATGATTTCTGCAGATTGTTGTTCTTTTTTATTGAGAAGATAAATCTGCTGTAACAAGCTGAAAACACTCATAAATCTGGCATTGGGGTCCGGTTGCAATGAGACTTTAAGGGTCAGTGTTGCTATGGTAACACATCAATCCTTCCAGGGGCCAAAGTGAGCTCTATAAAAGAGGTGAGTGTCTGTGACAGTGTTACTGTTGTTATTGTGTGCTCACCATTAAAGCATTTAGAAATGACACAGTCTGAAGGGCCACTTAACCATTTTCGGGCATGTCAGCATTTCAGGCCTTCCTGAATTACTGTTGAATCAGCAAATTTTAAACTTGGTGAACTGAAATGTTCACAAGCAGGCATTCATTTAAGAGCAGTTAAGAGTGCATATGGGGCTTCAGAGGAATTACTTGTTTCACTTTCGTTCTTTAACCTGTGGGAGTTGCCATTTTGCACTCAGGTCTTCCCATGTAGCCAATGTTAAATGCACTACTCATTTTTTGTCTTTGCTTAAACAAAGTAGAACAACTTCAATTTTGAGCTAAGGGGGTCAACTTTGATTAGGAACAGACAAAAAAAATCTGCAAAAAATGTTTGCAAACCGGTCAGTAAATTCTGTCCTGATATTTGGATAATCACTCAGTATCAACTTCTGCTTGAGTAAGTTTCACTGGTTTAAAATTAAACTTCATCTACCATTAGAGACAGGCAGCAGAGAAAACTTGTATCGTCAGATCAAAGACAAACACTCTGTCATCATTTGGTCTGCTGTTCATTGTTTTTTTTGAGTTTGCGGCTGCAGCATCCATCCGATGGCATGCAGTCCCAACAAGGTGTCCAAGCAACGAGCCAGAGCCTGTGCTGAAAGACGCATCTCACGCTCAAACTTCACTTGATCCCAAGCAAAGCACTCAGTTGCTCATTTATCTTTCCAGGGACAGTTTGCTCTCGGCTATATTAATGAATGCCAGTTGTTTCTGGGCTTCACAATCAGGAACTTCATATTTGACCCGGGATCAGTCGGATATAAAATGCTTTGGAGGAAAAAGTTATGTGCGCTGGCTGATTTCAGTTTGAATGTTTGTAACTATAGACTGTAAAGATGGACGATGCATGACCACTTCCATGGACAAAACTCAAGTAAAAATATCTTGAAAATGACTTTAAAATACAACACGACTTCCTCTTTTGTTAGAGAGGACTAATATGTCATTCTAAAACCTCTCATAGGTGAAATATAGGCCATGAAAGCTTATTATCTTTATTTCACTGCACATCAAACCTTTCAGTGACCTTTCATGCAGTATTCTGAAATGTTTTCTCTTATTATTCTTATATAGTCATGACATGACTCAACAGTCAAGTTGCATCAAATCTAACTTTTATATTATTTACCACTTTCATTCATTCATTATTTTAAACTTGGAATCATTCAACGCTACTTCAGCAGAGTTAAAGAATATTAAATTGAGAGCTCGAAAATAGAGTAGTAGGTTCACTTTGCATTTCAGTATACAAGTTCTGGTTAAAAGTTGAGACTTTTGAGAGTTTATTTTCTAGAAATTACATTTCTTTTTGCATTACACACATTTAAAAAAATTAAATATATATTCTACAGCTATTTAATAATAATGGATTGCATTTATATAGTGCTTTTCAGGGCCCCCAAAGCGCTTTACAATTCCACTATTCATTCACACACTGGTGGAGGCAAGGTATAGTTGTAGCCACAGCTGCACTGGGGCAGACTGACAGAAGCGGCTCCTCTGGCCAACACCAGTAGGTGTAGTGTAGTGTCTTGCCCAAGGACACAACGACCGAGACTGTCCGAGCCGGGGCTTGAACCGACAACCTTCCGATTACAAGACGAACTGCCAACTCTTGAGTCACGAGCGCCACGCTATTTAACATATGTGCAACATAACAACACTTTATTTTTTACATATATATCCTTTTTTTCTGAATTGAGCGCTGAAAACAAAGATGGAAAACTACTTTTTCATCTTGCCATATCATAGACCTTGTGTTCTTCTGCACTCTTGATGAATTGCTTTCACTGATTAGAGGCTATTGAGTTTCAGTTCTAGATCATTTGTGCCCTTTCCCAGCATGAAGGACCAATCACTGACACCACAACTAAAACCCTTCATTTTGGATGTAAGTTTTTTGTATTTCAGACCCCTGCAATAAACCCTTTTAAGATGCCTTAGACTGAATAAACACAATGTAAATACAGTCAGTCCCCTATCAGCAGTTCCAAGCTTGATGACAGCTCAGTGAAACCTATATTTTGGCATTTAGGGCAAAGCAAATAAATAAATAATGAATTCAAAAAAGCTTTGGTTGTTTAGTTTCATAGAACATTTGTTTGGTATTTGTTTTATTTTTGTTCAATAGACCTTCCTTTACTTTTAAATTCAGGACAGTCCTTTCTTACAAGCTCATCAGTGCTGCAGAACACTAAAAAGTATGCTGATTCTTAAGACTGCTGCCAAGGGTAGTTATCACCCCAATCAAGCTTTCATCAATTACTTAGCTGTGCCATGCCGAGCAGATCAAACAGTGCGCTGATCCTCTGATGACATTTAATTTTGCACCATCCTGTCTTTGACAAGAGACCAGAGAGAAAGAAGGACGGGGAGATTGTAGACTAATAGAAACCATTCGAAAATGCGGTAATGTAATCATATGAGAATGGTCTTTGTCATTGTCTTTGTCATTACATGTTACTGAAAAGAAACACTAGCTCATTGCACTTTTTTCTAAAGTAGTGCAAGGACACAAAAACACTATAATCATGTTAAATGTTAGCTGGAGTGAATTTCTAAAAGTAAACAGGTTATTTTAAATTCGCTAATGTTTAAAGTCTGCAACTTTTTCCATCATTCCCATGACCATAAGAACCTCATTAGGCTAGTAAGATGACTATAATGCTTAGTTCAGGACACAATCTGTCATCTTTTAGGATTTCTTCCAACTCCCCAACTCTCTTCATACATCTGCCAAAGCTTGTCAAACACTATACGACAGATCTTTCAGGCAGAAAAGTGCAATAATGCCCTGTAACTTCTACAATCCTCCTCTAATCTTAGCTAATGAAATTGTCATCTGACACTGTGTTGTCTGAGCAGCATGCGGGGAAGCGACTATTTGTAATTGCCTGCATTGAAATGGTTTCCCAAGAGACCTATCCATCACATAATCTTGTTATTGCTCTGAAAGATGAGAAATGCATTTAGCTATATTGTGATTTTTTTCCCCCTTTAAAAAATATCACAGCAAGCATGCAAATGTCCCTTGCCAGTTGTGGTTGAGTCTTTGGGAGGTAAATAAGCATAACACAGCACTGATTTGTTGTTTAATAAAAGAGAGATTAAAAAGAAATTTGCTTATATTCCCAAATGGATCCTGTGTTGTCGATCTTATTATCGTAATTGTTCACAAACAAGGATGTAGCTGATATTACACCACTTGCCTATATAATATGCACTGCTGTGGAAGTTCACACTTTGCAAGACCTCAAAATTAAGTTTACGCATATCTTTTAATAGCTTGTGTTCATAGCTCACTAATAAGAACTTTAATTTTAACTGCACAGTTTTAAAAATGATCTACTTTCCAGTTTTTTCTTTTTAAATGAGCTGCTCAAAGCTATTCTTTTTCAGCATAACCTTAATCTATATTCTTTAAGCCCACAATCATTTCACTATTTTGCCTCTACTGCTAAGAATCACAGACGACTACTTTCAAAAGCCAAGATAAAACAATGCAAGTATGTGTTTTAGCACTTACCACTCATGAAGCATGACAACTCAAAATAGCTTACAAATGTAATTCAGCTCTATAGGAACTTTTGCAGCTGTTGGCTCAAGGTCTTAGCCTTTGGTAATGATTTCTTGTTATCATCAGTCATTCAGATATTTTCCAGGACTGGCTCGAAGCACCTACGATTTCTTGCCCATGGGTGGAGGTTTGGACTTTTTTACTTAATGACCAATTCAAAAAAAATATTTCTGTTAGAATTAGCACTGATTTGTTCCTAAAACTCCTCTGAGCATAACTGTTTTCACCAATGCTGTTAATAGCTGCTTTGTCAGAACTGCCTCTAGCATTTGACTACTGCATGTAAAGTATACAACTTTGTATATACACTTTGTAGTGCCCCTTAATCCTCACAAATGCCAGTAAGGCTCAGTTCACCTTATTCAGCTGTAAACTTCATTCTTTCTTTTCTTTCAGAAATTATGACTATCACTGTTCAAGCAGCCAGCTATTCTAGAGTTTATTTCAAACAGACTGCAGATCATGCAGCCAGGAACATAAAATGCTTGACTTCCTGTTTCCCAGATTTTTTCTGAAAAGCTAAGTAAACAAATTTAAACAGTAGGTTTGAGTATTATGATAATACAGTACAAAGAAGGTATTTTCTTCTGTTTGAAAAGTTCTGCTTATTACTTCCAGTTTTGCGCTTTAGCAAAAGTTGCCATTACCAAAGATGGAAAACTACTCTTTATAAGTATAAGTAAGTCTGCTTCCACTTCAGGCCTGTTCCGCTGTGGAAGCCCAGGATTTATATTCCATGGGGAGCCTGCTGGTGAACAGACGACTCACATGTGTCTTTACACTGCTTCCCTGCGGCCCCCTTTAAAGGCATTCTGAACTGATTTGGGGGATATCGTAAAGCAAATGATAAATTTGTACCCCTGTCAAGTGCGGCTGTGCACTGACGATTTGCTCCAGGAATCATGCAGGAATGCCATATATCCCAACTGATTGCTACTCCCCACTAGCTGATGGCAAAATACATTACATCATTAAAGGTATTGGAGGAAATAACTTAGGCTTTGTTCCTGCTATTGTTCTGACAACCAACAGCCTGTTTGATGTAATAAAGATCTATGCTGAGAGACAGACACTGAACATGTGTCTCTCTGCTAAAAACAAATACATATTCATCCTCTCCCTGTTTCACCCCGTTTTCTTCTAAACCCTCAACATCTTGCAAATGGTTTCTGGCAAGTGCAGACATCATATCCCATTGTGCACTAGCCTGCTATTGCATTTAGCAAAACACAGTCTTTTTGTGTAATTTTCTCGTTTGCCTCTCTTTGATTGTACCGCTACATAGAGGACACTCTAGAATGTTTCATAATTGGAAAATAGTGTATCGTTTTGCCTCAAGAAACACTTCTGACTGTTTTTCAGTTCCAAAATATTTCATCTCCCTATGGCACAATGAATCAATTAAGTATTTGAACAGACCTCTAGGGTAGTAAATGGTATACCACCCTGGATTCCATTGTATTTGGAGGAGATTAGTAGGATTTGAGCTGCACTTTCAGATTAGATGGCGTGAGAAATGCAGCTTGAAGGCTGGAGAGAGAGAAGGCGCTTGATGCTGCCGGCTCCATCCTTGCCTTAGGGGTAGCTGGTAATCCCCTCAGGCAGAGGCAATAAAACTCCTATTTCTACTGTACCTGCCAGCTGAGCATCTAAGTCCATTCGAAACACAGGGAGCATGAAATTCCCAAGGAACCATATCAAAGCACCAGCCCCCTTCATTATGACATCAGAACCTTCTGAAGTCAACAAGCATGAAGGCAGACTGGAGCGCCGCTTGGGTTCACAGCCTTGAAGGGGATTCGTCGCTATTAAGGGCTATGTGGGGGGATAGCAAACAGAGGGTAAGTGCGGGAGAGAAGGATTACATCTATCACCACGCATATGTGCTCCAATCTAAAAGCCTTGCCTTCCATTTTCTGCCCCCAGCAAGTCTCCCAACTGTTATGATAGCTGAGACAGTAATAAAGGCTGTGGCGGTATCATAAACACACCATGATGTTGGGTATCAAATACTTAAGAGCCTGTGACCAAGATCTTAGTCGGAGCCCAGGATTCTGGTAGAAATATAAACATAGTAATGGTGATAATTACAGCTGGTTTGGCTGTGAGCCATTCGTCATCTTAATAAACACGTCTTAAAGCCATGAAGTGAAGCTCAAGAGAAGGTCAGCCTATAAAGTCACAATAATCACATTTTAACACTAATGTGATCGCGAACATTTAACTATACTGTCTAAATGAGAAAAAGCCACACATTGTACAACTAAAGTTCTACATGTATTCACACCTGATACACCACTAGTGTGTCAGGCTGACTGGTGCATCTTAGTTTGGTGAATCATTGATTTTCTTTGCAATTTTAATTCATGTTTTACATTTTCCCTTAAACTGCATTAAGATGATTATATGATATGATGATATAATGATTTTCTCTCAAATAAACATCATAAAATTGAGTTTTCTGCTACTGGAAAGAGTTCCATATAATTAACTAAAAATAAGTTGCTGTACACCCACCGTTACCTGACATATTTTACCTTACACAGCAGGTGCAAAACACTTGTGTAACAAAACAAATGTCAGATCCTTTTTCCAGTATGTTAATAAATCCACCAGGCAACACAATATCAACCTTTCCCTTTTGCATTCATGTCCAAAATTCAAACACTTTCATTCTGATTTCTCTGTGGGTTACTTTGGCAAATTTTATCTTCACTCACAGTGAAGACCTTTGGTTTTGAATACCCTCTATATGTGTCCTTGATATTGCGTGAAATGGACTGGCTCGTAATCAGACGTCAAATTTGGTCAACTCCAGTTCATTTGGTGCAGGTGACTATTATTTTATTGAGCTTAAATATGCCAAACCTGGGGTCTGACTACAGTTCATATCACAAGTGTAAAATCACCAAATATGCAGCAGAAAACCAATTTAATTTAAATATAGAGTTTATAAGGGGGGTGTATAAAATTTTTATGAAAGAAACACACAATCAGATTTCAAACACTCAAAAACACGCAGTATATCCAAATGGAAGTGTCACTTATTATCATTCTTTTTTAACAGTGACTACAAATTTGAATCCAGTGGAATATCATCCACATTCAGACATCCTAAAACATGTTGACAGAGGACTGCTCCACGCATGGCAGGCATTAGAGTCAGTCCAATGATATGGCCCATTGGAAATTAACATATGTGTTTTTGTAAGCAGCCATCAGTGAGTGCAATTAATCATTTGGGCAATTATTAATCCTGGGGGTTTCCTGCTAATATTTCACAGAGAAGATAATCTCAGACCCGGGACTTTATTTCCTCCTTTGCTTCACTGTGTATATACATAGCACCACTTAGTTGTATAAAATTTCTGTTGCGAATAAATACTAACAGGTGTGGAGTTGTGGACTTTTTATATCAAATAAGAGAGGGTGAAGAATGGGCCAGCTTTGTAAGAAGCTTTTAAATAAGTGATTAGAAAGGAAATATCAGAAAGCTACATTACAAAAAAAAAAAAATCTATTACTTTCTTCTTTGTATGAACTTTAGAATGTAAAATAGTGAGTTTGAAATCTTTTTGCATCTGGATCTTTGACCAAAAATGAAACAAAATACTAATTTTCAAAGGAATGTGTTTCTAGACAAATACGATAATGTATTAGACCACTCATCAAAGCTGAACAGTTTTTTTTATAAGCTAGACTGAGTGGACACACATGTTAATAATCCAAACTGTTTCCACAATTGTTTAAAAGGAAATATTGGAGACATTTAAAACCTGGAGTGGAATGTGCTTTAATTGCAGTCCTTGGCAAAAGAAACAGACTTGAGTATTTGATCTTGCCCAGTGTTGGCACCGTTGCGGGAAACACGCCTCCATTTTAAACACAGCCAGTCACTCTCTTCCTGCCAAATCAATGAAAGACAATAATTGTTGATGATAACAATAACTGAGCACGCTCTCTCTACAGTCTGTTCTGGCCAAATTCTGATCATTTCTGTGGCTTGCAAAACAACACGTAGCCCACATTAAGAAACAAAATGAAATTCCTTATGATGGATGACTTTAGGAGGCCTCTGGATAGGAATAGCAATCTAACGCTGGGACGTGATCCCAAATCTCTGCATAATGGCTTCAGCTGCCTTGTCAGTCACCTGAGCTCACTCCGCTTTTTAATCGAACCGCCAGTAATGAGTCGGTCAAACATGACCTGACAAATTGATTTGGATTCCCATCTGATGAATCCTTCCACGAAACAGTCCCTCTGTACATTGGGCCAAATGTTGACATGGAACGAAATAAAATGAAGAAATGCAATAAGCAGAGATGCAATAAAGTTCCAGACAAGCCTTTGATCAATATAGAACGTGCAGAAAAATGAATGTGAACTGTCTGATTTAAAGGGACAGTTGATCCAATTTAGCTGCAGTTTTAAAGAAAAAAATGTAAAACTACTATTGGATGATTTGATTGAACTTGAGCAAGCAATACAGATGTACTGCAGCTGCCTGAATTGCTTCAAACTAATATTCATACACATGCATCTGTAATTGCAGGCTCGTGCATGTACAAATACTCATTCAGCACATGTTCTCTTACATATAAGCCCAACATAACAAGAGTGATGAATAGAGGTACAGTATGTCCCAAAGTACTGAGCAATGAGTGTTATCCTTGCTGTACTTCATTACTGCAAGCTCTGAATGTTTAGTTTTTGTCACTGTGGAACTTGAGTCTGTCAGTACTTGTGTGTTGCACTGAGGGATATAAAGACAGACAAATCCTTTACTGTTCTTGCAAATGAGAAACAGGCTAAAATGTAAGTATGTTGTTGTTGTTATCTAAAATTTTCTTCAAAAGTCATGTTTTTAATTGAGCTAAGCAACTTGCATGACATCCATGTGCAGTGGGAATATTGGGACTACTCATTAATTTGATACTGCGCTCTTCAGACTTGTGCCATGTTCAAAGTTTTGGAGACCCAGTAAGCTTGCTACTGTGAGACTGAGAGAAAGGTTACTAGGGTGTTCACTCACAAGATGGTACCACAGTTACTGCTGTCATGTTTTGGTTTGTTGGGCGTTCCCTGTTTTATTTTGTAATCCCTGTTTGCTTTGAACATTATCTAGTTCCATTTCCACCCTTTCATCTGTTTGCCACTAGTTTTCTTCCACACCGGTTGTTGATAAGCTTGTTAAAGGTTGCATGGTGTGCTCTCTGTTAGAACTGTTTCTTCACAGCAAGATGTTTCCTGGTTCAGTCTCTTGCTGGGACCATTCTGAATGGAGTTTGCATGACCTTTGCTTGCAGTCCAAAGACATGCATAGGAGGTTAACTGGCCATGGATGTGTAGTAGATAATGTGCTTAGAAATAAAAGTGTTGCATGAGTGCATAATTAAAATGTGACTTAATAAACCCTGAGTCTTAGAGAATGTGAGTACATTCCTGTACATTATTCACCTGTCCACATACTCTCAATTTCCATTTTATTTCCTAACAAAGTGTCTTAGTACTGAAGACTTCCACCAATTCCTCATTTCTGTGACTTTTTCCTGTTTTTGCATGTTTTTGGTCATGGTGTTTTGGAAGGAGGACCTAATTGCCAAAAAAACAAAAAACAAAGGAGCTTTATTTAAAATAAATAAATACATTTTAAAAAGGTGCTGCACAAAACTGACAGGATAATCCAATACCAAAAAAGAACATTTAAATAAACTCAATACATCTAACAAACTAACAGAAAAGGAACACAAAGACAAAAAAAAAACAAAACAGGGCCCTGTTCCAGAAAACAGGTTCAAGAAACTTTGAAATGAGGAGCTCTGAGTTTTTACTTCCAGAAAGGCTAATCAGAGTTAATTCATTCACTGAGTTTATCCATGAGTTAAATGCATGCATGAGCAGTGGGGGGAAGAAAGAAAGGGGGGAAAAGGGAAAAAAAAGCTCTGATCAAGCCCAAAAGAATATAAATGAGTCAGGGTGTACCATATGTATTTTAAAACCAAAATGGTCTTAAAATAAATCCTTATTCAGTATTGTCCACTTTTTTCATTATTTGCCTAACTTTAATTTTCATCAATATATATCAAGGTAAGAAAATTATTTGATATTTAATATCAAATATCTGAAATGCAGTTTTCCAGCTGTAACTTGACAGGGACAAACTACAGCAACTGTGGATTAAAATATAAATCAAACAGATAAGACGGTTTAATAACAGAAGTGTTTTGGTGAGACGGAGTAAAACTGACTTCCAGTGGAAATTATGTCAGACTTTTTTTACACATCTGTTTAAAAATGTTCATGTTTAGATGTTTCAGAGTATGAACAGTACACAGATTGTCTGAAGCCTGTATTCAAAACCTCACTTTAAACTAATTTTAGTTTGTAAAAAAAAAAATTAAAAAGAAAAGAAAGTTGAATCTGAAAGACGTTCACAATCCATCAGTAATTGATTACTTTGCAACAAATGACTAATCATCAGTGTCTTATTTCTCTTTTTTTAAATGGTTATTGCTACAATAATGTACTGTGCAAGTACTTTTCAGAGCTTGATTCTGAGCTGATATCTACATGATATAATTGCTGTCTTGCACTGATAACTTGTTAATTATAAAAGTGGTCTAGTTAATGTCTAACTGGTAGTTTGGTCATAAAGATGTAAACTCCTGCAAACTAACAGAAACCCCTAAGTTTTCCTCATCGCAGGGTTTATAAACTCTAAATTTCCTGTCTAGACAGGGTCTAGACAAATAGGAAGGTGAGACAAGAAATAGACTGGGAAGTCATTATAAGAAGATGAGGCACAGCTGGGAGCAGAGGACAAGCGAGACCAATCAACAGCATGTGAAATTAATTAGGGGAGGGCAAAGAATCACAAATAAGGAAGAAAAACCATCATCAGAAATAAAAGAAAACTAACCTTGAATATAAAACAGGAATAAAAGACAACTAACTCCAGTGATGTAACCGAAAGGCAGCAAGCACACAGGTGAGGCAGATGGGACAAAGATAGGAAACACTCCTGAAACTCAAAGCACAAGAATACATGATCGATTCTAAGTAGGAACTGAAGCTCAGTAAAAACACTAGAACAGTAAAGTAATCCAAACAGACATAAAAACTCCATTAAAATGAAACAGGAACCAGAACTCACATAATACATGAAGGGCTCAGCATTACCAGACAGTGACATCAAAACAAGTATTCAAAAATCAAACATAGGACAAGTTTCAGTTCAAAGTATGTGTTTAAGCCCTGAACTTTGGTTCTCTGTAGCCTGCTAAGTATTTATATATGCATGGAATGCTAAGAAACTTTTGGATGTCTGATATGTTCTATTGTTTCTTTTTTGACACAATATTACAAAGGCAAATATGGAAATGTGAATATACACAGTAAAAAGAAAATCAGAAGATAATTAAATACATATTTTCATATTTATTCAACATAAATTTAATTTTATATAGTTTTGTGCTGTGTGACTATATCAGACCAAGATTTCAAACAAATCACAGGGAGCAGGCTGCAGAGTCTGTAAATGTAGCACTTGGAAGGCATTTTGCTATCACTGACACACAGACTCTTTATCAAATTTTGTCCGACAAACACAGCTCACATTCTTCTTCACTGTGCTCTCCAGACTCCTGGGAGGAAGTGTCTTGATGTCCTATCTGCCTGCCTGAATGATGATATCTGAATCTCAGAGCAGTTCCTCTGCCAAAAACAATGAGCAGAGGGATTGTGAGCAATCACAAACATGCTGGGACACTCCAGAGAGTTTCAAAAGGCCTAGTCAATGGGGAGGGAGACAATGAGGAAAAATGGACCTTGTTGTGAATTCATACAGTACTTGAATGAGAGTATAGTTAGGCTAATGGTGAAGCAAATCAACGTTTGGACATGAGTGCATGGCTACCTGCATAAAGCATAGAATTACACATGAAACGCACAACAATAAACCAAATTATGTGCTTTATAAAATTTAATATGTGGCTTCCCTTAATTGACAAATGGAAAATGCTTGTCTTTTGTTTTTATTTTTACCCTTTTAAAGTGTAATGTGTATCAAACATTTACATTCACTGTCATGTCAGTGTCCTGATTCAGTGATTGACGTGGCCACTGATTTTCTTTTTTATAAGTTTACTTTGTTCCAGCTCTTGACCAACAACAGAGTGCGAGAGCTGACACTTGACTGATTTGCAATAACTTTTGAAGTTCAGACCTTCCTGTGAATTGAAAGACATTTCCCCTTCTCCTCCCTGCTGAGTGAGGTGAGGCGAAAAGTTTCCGAGCACCATTGGGAAGCTAATTAACAACACGGGTGTGAAGAAACTCTTGCTCTTCATTGTTTTTACCCCCCGATGGGAAACACACTCTGAGTCTGTCGTTTTCCCTGAGAGTGTGCCTTTTACTTACAGGGAGGAAGTTAGATGTGTTTTCCTTTACTTACCCCCTACAGCTCCCATCAAACTCACTTTACCAGTGAGGAGTCTCACAATGAGAAAACACACACACTTTTGCTTACACACAAAAACTGCACATAAGTTACAAGGAATACAGGAACAGTAATCAGGCATGTCCTACCAGTAGGAGGCCCAGTGGCAGACCCATGCTGAACAAACTACATCTCTTCACCGAGTTGAGAAAGCCTCACTGTTTCCCTGGAAGAATTTGGTGCAGACGTTCATGTGCCTGCCAATATCTGGGACTGCATCTGCTTTGCCCTGAGTAAAAGTGCATGTGGGCCTGGGTCTTTGCACTTTTTAATACAGTAGGTACAATGGACATGTGGCCATAACTTTTGTATTTTAAATATAATGTTTATATTTTAACTCTAGTAATTAAAAAAATTGTCATTTTGACTTAGTTATTATAATACATTTAATTAGTCAGGATGTTTGTAGGTCCTGTTAATGACTGGCTTACATTGATTTTGTAAATTTTAACTATTTTCCTGCAACTTACATGTGTGGCATAATCCTAAATGATTGCATGGAACTACGTAATGTTTGCACTCCAATGGTTTTATCCAGGTTTAAGTGAGTTTGGTTGTTAAACAAGGTCTTATCAATAAAGGCTTCAAAATGCAGCAGGGTTGCACACAGACACATTTTCAAACAGATTGAGCTTTATAACAGCAGGTGTCCAGCAACACTATTTATCTTCTATTTATCTGTACTATAGAAAGAACAGTCTCCATTCTTTCAGAAAAAGACACAGAGTTTTTACTTGGTGCACACATTGGCTCAAGCTGAGCTGATTTGGCCTGACCTCACATTTGCAGTATTACAATTAAAAAGGCAGACAGAGCAATCTCTGTTATGTTTCCATATCAGGTCCCATGTGAGTACAGTGTGACGTATTATATGAAACGGAAAAACCTAACTGCCCCTCACCCCCTCACTCATTCTTTCTGTTCATCTTTAATGGGAAATCTGAGATAGCACTGAGTACAGAGCTTAGTCTGTCACATCACATGATGTGCTGCAACTAATGCAGCCAACAAATGGGCATATCATGGATCCCAGTTTTGTGAACGATCCTTCCTCAGAAACAGGTGGCAGCCGCTGTAAGACCAGATGTCCCAGTCCAGCCGTAGTAAAACAGGGTCTGTCGCAATACAGCAGTGAACAATGCGTGTCGAAGACCGAAGGTGGTCTGGCTTGTGTTCAAACCCCAGGTGGGCAAAAAATCGGGGGGTACTATGCACACTGCCCTAGTTATGCCCAGTCTCTGGGGTAAATTAGGAACAGACACACATGAAAATCATCCCCCACTCAATAGTGAGGAAGTGCATACTTTATAACACTGAGTTATCTCAAACATCCCCCTGAGCTGCCTTTCACCACCACATAGCACTTCATATCCTTGGGTTCCATTGTTCAGACATCTTTGCTTGTTAATGCCATGTGCCGAAACCTGCTATGGCCATTTGCTCGCACTGTATAAATAGACAGTGAGCATTATCGGTACGATGGAAGTAAGGATGTGGACTTAGGCCAAATGCTGCTGAAAGCTCAGTAGGCTGTCACCAGATGGCATAGGATCAAACCATAACTGAATCACACCATTAAAGAACTCTTCTCCCACACATGGCCGGATTCAGCACTGTGCTTTTACATTACTAGTATTTTCATAAATATGATGAGAAGATCTGTTCACAGAAATCTGAAGCAGAAGTCATGAATGTGACCTGGTAAAGGGAAACAACAGCTGTTTTTAAAAATCTGACAGTAGATGAGCATGTTTTACTTTAATAACCCTACTGCTTCTGCACAAACACATTTGAATCACAAGTTTTCAGGCTGCTAAACCTAATTGCTTAAATGAAACTGTAATCTTAAACAGTCTTTAAAGCACACTGAGGTAAATACACAAGACTCAATATATGACATATACATGTTACATTAAATACTGTGTAGCAATAATTAAAAAATTATTTAAGATAAGAAACATTTCTATTGTGGTTGTATAATTGATTCCACCTTGCAGTACAACATACTAGTGGCACATTGTGAAATGTGACAAGAGCTTTTTACTAAGCTTGTTGTGTAGTTGTTGGGAACATGGTTGTAATTCATGTCATAGTTTGAGACGAATATAAAGGACATGTATTTAATAGCACATACACTGGCATGGCTTGAAAGGACAAATCATTCTTCAGCTGAAGCTCATGTCTATTTGTAAAGACAAGTGCGACATGCTTTCATTCTTTCAGGTGCACAGGTGCAAAACAGAAATACTGTCCTCATGTAAGAACTAAAGTAAATATCGACCTGAATTTTCCCCATAAAGCCATTTAAAATGCTCTGATGATTTTAGCAGATTTATTTTGGTCATTTTAATGGCAGTTAAGAATATCCAGTCATATAGATTTCCTGCATTTGCTTACAGATGACCATAGCACTTATAGCTTTAGTAAATAAGGAATATTCTTTTATATTATCTCCAGATTGTGTATTTTATATTTTGTGAGGAAAAATAAAACCTGCTGGTGATACTAGAGAAAAAGCAAAAAAACAAACAAAAAAAAAACCAACCCCAAAACAATTAAAATACATAAAACTTGTATCAGGAAAAAACGCACAAAATTAATTTAGGATGCTTTAAACCTTTAAAATGTTTGACTGGTTCAGTGTTTAGTTTAACATGATTATGTTATGTTATGTTATGCATGCTCTCCATTTCTACTTGCCATATATGTGTGGGGATGCACTCTTTTCCTTATCGCACCCTCCAAGCTGAACTGGTCCTCTGTGCAGGACCAGATATCACCCTCAAGTGGCCACAGTAAATCGCTGCCCTTCCCTGAGCCTGGTTCTGCCGGAGGTTTCTTCCTGTTAACAGGGAGTTTTTCCTTACCACTGTTGCCAAGTGCTTGCTCAAAAAGGGTTTGGGTCTGATTGATGGGGTATTCTTTCTATTACTGTAGGATATTTACAATGCAAACATAACTTCAGGTGACCATTGTTATGATTTGGTGGTTACATTTACGCTTTAATGGAACTATAAAATGTCTCTGACAGCTTTGTGATTTTGAACATGGTATAGAACAATAGTGTTGTATGCATCTTACCATAAATACTCCCGATTCCTTTAAATTTTGACTATCGTGAAAATTTGAGATGTATAGCTTTTCCCTAAAGTGTAAATCTTGAAAATTTTATTCCACATATAATTTTTGACTTGTAAATTAGATGATTTCCAGTAACACAATGATGACGCGTGCTGCATTTGGCAGAGACAAGGCATAAAAAAACCAAACAATCTTTAACACTTGGCAGGCACATTACAGAGTGTGTTTGATGCTTGAATGTAGCAGCTGGGGGGAAAATGTCAGCTACACTAGTAGTCCAATTTTGTATTCACCCCATTGCATTAGCTTACTGCCATAATGTGACATTTAACTGAGTGATTATAAAGGAGATGTGTTCCTCAGCTTGTGGATTAGTATTCTTTTCTCTTTTGTCTCCGTATCTCCTCATTTTCCTCTGTTCCAAGTCTTGTTCCCTCTTCTTGTCCCTATGGGGCCTCCAATGTCTCCAGCAGGTGGCTGATCAGTCAGCAACAACTTCTCTTACTGTTTTGACACCATAGCAACATATTCAAATGCATGCTTGTGCACAAACAAACAAATGTGAACACATACACTCACAGCATAACACGTATGCACAAAGGGTGAATATGTAGACATTAGTATAGCTTGCCCATGTGCACAAGGCTTAAAACTTGACCTCCATCTCTCAAATACACATATGCTCAGAGCTGTGATGTGCTTGCATTAGCTCCTGCATGCCTTCTTCTTTTTTTTAATTCCTCACCTCGTGTCAACATTTTTCAAAGCAATAACCAATTTAGCACTTCATGCTGGATCAGGCAAACTGTGTCTAACCGGCTGGAGTTAGACCAGAAGCTAATGTTAAATGCAATACCCCAGCAACAGGTCTTAAATACAAACCTCATTTCTGTCAGCAGGGGTCAGACCTCAGCTTGGTGTCTGTCCCAGCCTGAGCTGCCAGCTGGGGGAAAGCAGCAGCAACAGCAGCAGCAGCAGCACCACAGAATGCATGGAAAGCAAAGCAGCAGCCAGAATTGGGGTCACAGCAAATGTACAGCGCAGGACTGTGACATCTTGCCAAGTAGAGACAACTCGGTCCAACTCGTTTCCACATATGTGAGCTTAACTATTCCTTAGAGTGTTAGCCATCTGATGGACACTTTTATTCAAAGTGCCTACAGGAACAGAGAGGGCATTCTACACATTTTTAAAGCAAAGCAACAGCTGAACATGGCACAGTCATAAGTCATTCCTCAAACTTTATTAGACAACTTTGTACCACATGTGAGGTAGTTAGTCTTCTGTGCTGGCTTGTTGTTTTAAAATTATGGAGGGAAATCCTCCCCCAAAAAATAAATGTTGATTTTCCTGGTTGATATAAAATTATTTACATGTTTAACATTATTTACTACTACTACTAATAAATAAATAAAGGACCAGGCAGAAGACACATGACTTATAGAGGAGATTTAATTTTAGAATAATCTAGACTAAATTGCTTTAAATCTAAGGATAACTGAAATTTAAAATAGTTCTCATTCTACCTACTCCTGCTGTCACTTCCTGGCCTGCCAGTTCTCTATAGATTCCCACTGTGAGAAATCAGAGAGAGCTAAACTGTAGTAAATTTAGTTTCTTGCTTGTGAGGACATCCCGAGGAGCTTGAAGAAGGCCAGTTCATTCATAACCTCTTGGTGACAGGAAGCTAATCAATCAGAGGTGGCAATTTCCACACTCAGCTACCATGAAGAGTAACGCACCACTTACTCCCTGGGCTAAAAGCATGGCCCCAGGATCCCAAAAATCACCTCATCAAGACAGGGTCATGAAAGAGTGGGACATCTAAGTAATTGGTCACTGTCAAAACATCCCATTATAGTTTTATTGAGTGATGAGGACACTGACAACCCTGTCTTGTAACTAGGAATTTTGGTGCTATAGCTGCATGCCAAAACACAAACACAAGTCTAATAAACATCATTATATTTTCACCTTACAATCTACTCGATTGTACAGGCAATTTAAAATAAATGGAGAGTTTTAGTTAACTTTTTTTTTAAATATGCACAAGTAAAGACACAACTTGTTGCCTTGACCTTCCTCTGACCCCACCTCCAACTCTAACCTCCAATAAAGAAGTCCTATAATGTCAAGTTAACTGTGATTAATGGCAGTACCAGGCACAAAGTCTTCTCTGTGTACAAAACCCAGAACTTGAACACAGCTCACTGCATTTCACAGTAATCCAAAGAATTTATAGAAATATTTAAAGAGACTTACTGCAGTATATCTATGTTGATGGTTACTGAGTCAGCTCCAGTCTGTAAACTGATAACATTTATTCAAATCCTAGGGCTTAGATAACCTTGTAGTCTCCAAAAACTACAATAATTACTTTTCATTTTCTCTTATTGATCATTCTGTGAGTGCAGCTGTCACTTGTCAGAGGGGCTGAAGTCTTATTTTGGAGATGAAACTCTTCATTCCCATCCACCTTATAGGTTTATTGGCTAATGCAAGAGCTAGCTGTCAAAGTGACACCCATGGCAGAGGGAGAGTTTATCATTCTGCTGACAGGCTAAATAACTTGTGCGGCGGCAACAGATAACAAATGGGCTCAAGTTGTGTCTTGAGTGTCTGTGTGTTAAAGACAAGAACAACTGGGCTGCAACAGAAATAAGCCGTCTTTACTTTCTGGCATTTGGCCATCATTGCTACAAAACCTGAAATACATGGAAACAAGAAGATTAATAAGTGCTAATACAGAACATGAAAAATATCACAATATTAATAAAATTACTTTTTAACTGAGTAAACTCTTAAAATGTAAATTATCACTTATAACATTCAGTACAGCTGCAACGATAAAGTAACCTAATTGTACGTTATGCTTCATAACAAAATGTAGTGGTAAATCTCGCAATAAAAAGTATAATGTTCTTTTTATCTTTTTATCTAAAATGTGCATTTATGCTTTTTTTGTTTTGTTTGTATTGGTGTTTAGTCAGCCTAGTTCCTTTGTGTTGCTATTTTCTATATTAAGCCATCCTGGATTCAACATTAATATTCCCCACTTGCCTCTCCTGGTTTTCTTTCAGTTGTCTTGCATTGTGTGCATAATTTGCATTTTAAGACATCACACTGATTTAACAGAATTTTATAAGACAGCGCTGGATTGATTTATTCTGGCTCACATTACTCATCCCTTATAATAAGCCTTCAGGATCTAGTGTCAAAGCAACGAGCTAATAAGCTAGGGCTGTTGATAGCGCCACAGTTGCCATTCACCTTTGCCTTGGAGGTGTCAAACTGTCAGTAAGAAACCCTGCAGGCTTCAGGAGTTTACAGCATCTTTGGCTTGACATAAACAAATCAATTTCCTTGTAAAGAAAAACAGTGGCAGTTGCAGAGGACCTTGGGAGGATGCTGCACATTCTTGTAGCTGTGATGTGTCAAAGCACAAACAAATGTGCTGCTTTTCCCCCACTTGGGTCTCCGTTTACAGCTGTTTCTGCCCATACAAATAAATAAGATATACCATAAGGAAAACAGGTTGCTGTCTTAAGCCCATGAAAATCTGCTGCAAAAGATAAATTCCAAAATGTCAGAGGAGCTGTCACTGTGAAAGAATACACTGGTCATTACCACCTTTAGATCCAGCTTGCTTGCAACCTCTCCCTCCCTTGGGAGCAGTAGCCCTGCTGAGGATGAACTGGACTTTCCCACAAGTTTTACTTTAACTTCATATAATTATGGCTCTTCATGTAGATGTAACTTTGTTTTAATGGAAAAGTGTTGTGGATTATAATGAGATTCAACATATTCCTCTGTTTAGACTCAGGATTTGGACTGTGGGAATAACAGTTTAAATTTAAGCTTTGATTTGTTTTGTAATGGCATTAGGATTTTACATTCTTATTTTAACCAAGAACAACATTATTAAACCTGTTTTGGTGATAATACTTCTGCCAATGGAAAGATCTTCAGTCATGCAATCAATGATGTCAAAGCAGCCTCCTTGACACTATGTTAGAACTTACATTGGTATGGTTCGAGAAGAACTTGCCTCAGCTGTCAGATGTCCTTATTAAGGCTGTCTAATAAGCACAGGTTACAAGATGCTTCGGAGAAGTAAGCGATATCCGCAGAGCGGCCCACAGATACAATAAGGCAGTGAGCCTTAGTGTGGATTTCAGACTCAGGGCTGAGCATACTCTAAGCCTATTTTTGTTGTCCTGATCTCAGGCAACCTTGGACCACATCCAGAATGGTTAAAGTAAAGCTACCCAGACCTGTTGAATCCACTGGGACCTACAGGCTGAGGGGATGTGGTTCAAGAGTGACAGAGAAATTCCAATTGTGAATTTTTGAAAACCATGTTTGTTAATCTAAAACATGAGATTTTTAGTATAGCTTTTACTTGCATTTGTACTCTTGCTTGCAGAGCGGATGTCTTTTAATTATTAAAGCTGCACATGATTTTTATAGTGCTTATTCTCCTTGAGTAGGGTCAGAGACTATTTCAATTTAGAATCATGATAAGGTTCTTCTTATACAAAGAAGGCTACGCTGTCGTACTTACACTGGTATCCTGTGAATTTACGGCCACCGGGACCTTTGTTTTCCCCCTCTCCCGTAGAGATAAGGGGTGTTTTTCTTCTGAAAATCTACAGGGGGCCGGGTGTAGTTAAAGGACACACTCAGCTGCTAGATTAACTCATCAACGCCACATTGCAGGGTGTCAACAGAAA
Organism: Rhamphochromis longiceps; assembly: GCF_057381845.1. Taxonomy (NCBI): domain Eukaryota; kingdom Metazoa; phylum Chordata; class Actinopteri; order Cichliformes; family Cichlidae; genus Rhamphochromis; species Rhamphochromis longiceps. The sequence continues at coordinate 7,957,733 of NC_140558.1, forward strand.
TGTTTCACACACAAGACCGACAAGGAATGAATACCATTTGGAGGTCACAAGTGGCAACCCTTCAGTCCTTTAGGCCTTTTAAATGTTAGTGTCTGCCTTTCAAGAGTAAGGATGTAACGTCTAAACCTTTGAGAGGAAAAGAGATACTTGCTGAACATCCCTGCCATGTGCCAGTTTCTACAGTAGATTATGACTTGGGGTGATTAACCACATAAATCATCTGGCATAAATTATTTTGTAGTCATGTTGTGACCACAAATAAAAGTTAGACATTTAGAACCCCATATATGATCATGTGACAGGAAATATAAAAATATATCAGTGAGTTACTTTAAAGATAGAGGGCATGGGTTGCACTCTAAAGAGACACATGGTACAAATATCTGTATCTATTTTCCTAATGTTCAAGTGGATTATACATTGTTTGAAAAACGCTCCTGAAATACACCTGCACTGCATTTCACCTCTTCATTTCAACACTAGAAAGTTGATTCATGTATTTTTGGTTGCTGTGCCCTTCTATTTAACTTGTGTGAAGAACATATTTTCAAGGAACCAAAAAACAACTGACAACCAGAGACATGGGATCATCTTCAAAAGAAAGACATATGTCTGCGGCATGCTGCTTTTTAACTGCTTGAGCAATGCCATTCCTTGTTGTTTGAGTCATCTAAACTCCTCGTGTAACAGTTTCCAAATTTAGATTACAGTGGAAGTTTCAAAGTTTCAAATTTGTTGGGAAGCCCTGCTTTAAGCAGTTAGAGGTTTTGAAAAGGAAACATGAAGACTGCAGGGTCCCTAAATGTGTCTCCTGCTTGTTGACTCAGTGACTTGGAGCTGGCCAGGTTCCTCACCCTCTACAAGTGCAGTGGATTGTGGAGCCTTTGCACTTGCCTGGCAGCAAAGCTCTGAAGCTGCTCAGGGAAAATCATTGTTTTTTCTCTAAAGCTGCAGTACGACAGGGTGGCACGGCTGCCATGTTGTGCTTGTTTGCTTTAGATTAAAGGAAGCTCAAGCCACGTGGCCTTCGTTAAGCCCTGTCCCAGTGTGCTGCCCTCTGGAATATGAGCGATTTCTATGTGGTTTTGTCATTGCAACAAAAGCTCTGAAACAAGCGATCATTCCAAAAAGCTTAAATTAAGAACAGTTAAACTGCCATGAAATTTCAACCTGCAACCTGACTAAGAGGCTAAAAAAACTTGTGTTTTCTATGTTTTGGGGCACTCTAAAGTTTCATTGTTTTAGTTATGTACTTTACTGCTTAGGATTGGTGATATATTGGTGATATATTATATGGTTAAGTTTGTGATTTTGAGAATGAAATGTATTGTATTGAACACACTGATGTCAATAATTGTCAATAATATTTGTTATCAATTGGGATTTTGTGGCATATTTTGTCTTATCTGATTTTTACTGTTTTCTACAACTGTTTTTTTTTTGACAATGTTTCTTAACAGTCCTGTAAGCACTGTAAAACAAACAAAATACTATCACTAACTGCGTTCTTTTCTGTCATGCATGCTAAAGTTTTCTTTGTTGTCTTTACATTTATTGTCATCAGATTCTGCTGATCTCATAGGATCTCATAGTTTTTTTTTTTATGTGAGTTTCAGGTGATATTTAATAAAAACAACTATCAATTATGGGATTTATTAGGGTTAAAAAGGCTGATTATCCAGAGTATGGTCACTAGTTAATGATTTGTTCATCGCAAGTTGTTTTTCATTGAGCGTGAGGTGTCATCAGTTTCAGAGCTACACGCAGCCCTTGCTCATCACATCCAGGTTCAAAACACCAAATTGACTTATTCTTCTAAAGTGCTTTTCTACTCTCCCAGTGTACTCAAAGCACTCTATACAACATGCCACATTAGCACATGCACTTTCTTCTAAGCTTTTTTTAATGCTTCCTAGCTCCAGTCATACTCTCCACCGGAGACTTGGGGTTAGTATCTTGTCCAAGGATACTTGGCATGCAGACTGGAGGAGCCAGGGACCTTCCAATCAGTAGGTTACCTGCTCTCTCTCCTGAGCTACAGCCACCCCAAGATGGTAGATAGCTGATATCATATTTTCCATCTTTTATAGTCTACAAATAGAACACAGAGATGTGCATTAAACACTGTGCAGCACTGAGAAGACAAATAAAGGGACTGTAAATCATAGGCAAAAATATACTAAAATAATATAAATATAGTTTCTGACAAATAAGACAGAAATAAGTCATATCACCATCCAAAAAATTGTCTGAAATGTGTGTACATCTCATAAAGCTCTTTGCTTTGTTCACTGAAACCATAAATGTTGGGGAATTCGCACAACAGTCATTCATTTTTGTGCACGGGGAATGCAATGATAGTGATTTCCATGTTGGATTCCGGGTGCTGTTTGGCATTGGCAAAGCATGGGAGGTTAAGGGGCGAATGGCAGCGGTGGCCCTGTCAACCCCCTTAGCTCACTGGATCCCAGGAGCTGGCGCCAGGCTAGCAGAGCTAGCAGCCAAGGCAAAAAATAACCCCACTGCAGTTGTTGGGCAGGGGAGAGTGACGGGGAGAGCATGTCGCACAGGGGGATCAGGTTTCAGCGGCTGTCATCAGAGAGGAGTCATTACTTCTGAGCTAATTATCTCAGGCCACATGTAAACAAACAACCTGCCAGCGTGAGCACTGTATTGTGTTCACAGCTCTAGGCTTTAGTTTTGTCCCCTTCACTTGTCTGATGTTGATATGAATTCCGATGTTGACCAAAGTGCTTGTGGCTCAAAGGCCAGTCGAGTTTAGAGATCCAATAAAAGAAGGTTACAGTAAACTGTGACTTGTATGAGGGTTAAATGTTCTTACTGTTCTATGATCTCTATCCCGGTGAATTTGCTTCAGTTTTCTTATGTTTAACTGTTATATTACATATACATGGTATTATCTTTGTGTAATCCTCCATTTTTATGGATTTGTATGTTTTTGTATGTTAAATGAATTAACTGCAAGTTGCTACAGTAGATGAGAAAATGCAAAAAGTTCAAAAACTAAACAGTTTTTGTTAGTTAAAGAAATGAATGTTGAGATCACAATGAACCGGTAATAATTGGAGACTATTAAAAAAAATGCCTTTATCATGATTTTATCCATCAGCTGGACTCTGATGGGATCCATGAATGCACCCGCTGATTGAAAACTCAGTTCAGCGCAGTGCAGTGCCCGGACTCACATTCTTCAGCCTTCATGGCAAATTTAGTCTTAAGGCTCATGTTACTATCACACGATTGCCATACCATACCTGTGTACTGCACCCTTGACTGAAAAGCAGTTGTATGTGACCTTTAGCCTTTTTCTCCTCAGACTGGAGCTGTAACTTAAACAGCAATTGTTACATAAAGGTATAATAATTTAAATAGTGTGATAAGAAAGCAGGTTCTTTCAAAGAGCATTGATGTTTTTGTTTTGCTTTTTTAAACTACAGCATCTCTTCTCACGTGAGAATGATCCATATATTTGGATTTTTTAAGTAGGACATTTGCACTGTGAACTCGTCATCGTCTTGGCAATGGATCTGTAAAGATATAAAAAGAAAATAACTGCTTATCCCCACACCCACACCCTTTTCTGCTGACTGTTTTCTTAAATCCACTGTTTCCAGAGCATGTGTGCTATATAAATAATTTCATTTTTGATTAGAATTTTTGCAGTGGATCACACTGTAACGTTTGGAGTGCTGAAGTCACAGATGGCACACTAAAGAGATGCTAACAGTATCAGGGTTTTAGGACTTATAATCACATGTTTTATGTTAATTATATGTTAATTACAGGTAGATAATGCAGATTTCACATTTCTTTAGAAGGAGACACTTAGCAACAAGAGTTAAAAACAATCATTTAAATGTGGCTACCAGCTAATAAAGGAAACTTCTGTTTAGCAGTACATTTAACCTTGTAAAACCTCTTTGCTGACTTTTGAACAACATGTCAAATAAAGCCAGTAAAGTAATCAGTGGGTGTGGCATGCAATAACTTCAATGCAGCTGATTGTCAGTGGTGCACAAGTTTGAGGTATTATTAAATAAAGCACAGCGTAATGGAGATGCAAAATGACATTAAGCTTCTGCTTGCATGCTGTCACTTATGTCCTTCTGGGAGTTGGCGGCTTGTCAGGTCTAACTGTACATAATTAATTGCCCTCCTGTTTTGTTTGAAGGTGTTCTGAATGACCAAGAGTTTGCACTCAAATATTTATGTATGCCTTCTAAACCAAATTATTGCTTCCCAAAGACAAAGCTAAAGACCTAATTTGCATGCTAGGGCCTTTTTGAAGGGCGTGAGTCAACAGCAAAGATTACTGTACTACTCTGTCAAGCAAATGACTGACATTTCTAATGGAACACGAGTGCTTTGTTGAATGTGGATTTAGCTGTGCCATTAGCCTAGGGTACTTTGATGACCACAAGAAATTTGATAGGTAATTAATTTTTGGGAACACGTTCGCTCATCCCCACCGATGCAGCTAACTCAATTAGCAAATGGGGGATCAGGCAGCCCCTTAATACGGATTGTATTAAGGGGCTGCCTGATCCCCCATTTGCTAATTGAGTTAGCTGCATCAGTTGGGATTCGAACTTGAGAAGTGTCACAAATCAGACTCTGTTTATCTACCATTATGTTGAAGCAAGAAGGCTTAGTTTTACGATATAATTATACCTCACAAGACAGTGACCCCAGCCAACCTCATTTTGTAATGCAGAGCACTTTGGCTGGGCTGTTGATGCATACTGGGCAGATTTCACTGAGCTTTGTCTGCTGGGTTTCTTTTTCCTCTGACTGTATCTGCCTCAACCCTCTCTAATTGGAGCATGAAATCTGTGCACAACAAGAATACTGAGAGAAGTTCAATTAAAATCCTTATTTCCTCCAGATGGCATTGTCAGTTTGAAGGCATTGAATATCCATAAGGTGGCTGTGTTATAGGCTCTCTTTCCTCCTAATTTTTTTAATCTAAAAAGGGAAGAACTCTGCATTTGATGACAGTGAACTAACAAGAGACAAAAAACAACTTTTAATGGAACTGCAAACCATTTTTTTCTAGTCTCGAATGTGATTTGATCGACACTATCCACTTGCAGAGCAGGCCTCCTCGTGCCCTCTCCAAAGACATTTGCAACTGTGTCAAGGCCCTATAAATCATCCTGTATCAAAGAGGCCATGTAACGCTTTCTACATTTCAACATATGTGGAATCAGAACACGTCTGTCATCGTTGTGAGCCACTCTGAGAGAAAAAGGTTTTTTGGAGGCCTTTCCCACTGTAATGTGGACCATATGTGCTATTGATTTGGGAGGTTTTACCTGCCACAGTGGTATACTCCTAAAATGAGGTGAGGCAGACACTGTCATACCTCTTCAATAGTAAAGGATTAAGCCTGTAAGCTAAAATCAACAACATGGATAACTACCAAGAAACACTGATAAGACTGGACATCAAACTCAACTTAGGTTATGCCTTCCTTTCTTTTCTCTGACGTATTCTTCAGCCCCCTTACTTTAAACCTGTGATTTGCTTTTAAATAGCCCCTAAACACACAGCGATTGCGTTCATTTGCATCAAATGAGACACACTCCAACCACTCTGGCTGGTGCCAGGATGAGACTATTCATCTTAATATTATAAATGGCTCTCACTGTCATCCGAGGTTTTAAGTTCCCAAAGCAACTGATCCTGGCCTTGTACTGGCCATATATCTCCCTTTGAAAGCCAACTCTTCCATCTCCTGCTGCTTTGTATTTAAGGTTGGCCCTCTATCTTGGATTTAACCTGCTTTCTCAATGACCGTCATAACTTTCAGGAGGTTCCTTGGTTCTGGTATAATTTAGGAATCTCCATTTGTGGTCTCAGAGGCTGAGGATAAATGAGACTGTAACCCAAATGATAAATGTTAAGTGATTTGGTCCGTGCCTGGTGACACAGTTTGTTTCTAAACTTAGATTGCTTCCACAGAATCACCCCTACTGCTGCTAAATAAAAACATGTGACAGTTGAAATCTACCAAACGAGCCTGATGTTCCCAATGTCTATCTCTGCTTTGACTTGATCCATTTTAGTGGATATACTAAATCAAATAAATACAATTACACACATTAACTACTACCTAAATCACATGTTTATTAAACTGCAAATATTTATTTTTACCTGTATTCATGAACTGTATATCATTTAGAGCACAATGGCAACCCCCAGTAAATATTTCAGTAACAACAATATGTCTGGGAACGGAAAAGTTAATGGAACAGACACAAAACAAGGCGCAGGCTCACAGCCAGTAAAAGCGATTACTGATAATGGTCTTGTACAGCCGAGCATTAGGACCACATTAAGGAAAAAATATTAGAAGGATCCTTTTCTGTTTGTTGTTCTTTTTGAGAATTATCAAAAAATTAAATAAATCTTATATCACAATTTTGAAATTAAATTTGACATACTATTTTGACATTTTTATGACTTTTTATGACTTGATTCTCTAAATTAGCAATAACAATAAAGTCTCTAGATCAAAATTCAACTTTTCTTTGCTAAATTTCAACTTTTTTTTCCCAATATCATTAATAATAACATTTTTTTAAAAACTTATTTTTGCCCTTATTGTGTCCCTAACAGTCTGTCTTTTTATAATCAAAAGGCTTTCATGAGTTGTAAGCATTTTGATTTTTTGTTGACAATACAGATTGTTCCATAAGTCCACTGACCTAACAGCAAAAGAAATTCTTAGTTAATTAGTCCTGCACTTTCAAGAATTTCTTGATTAAATTACAATAAAATTGCAAAGAGATTTGCAAGCATTGCAAAACTATTAACTTACAGTATCCCTAAACTAATCTATAAGACAGCCTGTTGCTGTAAAGAAAAAGAGCAAAGTATAATACTCTCAGCCTTTTAACTGTCAATATACTATTTTTGTTTCCCTATTGTATTATCCACAAACCAACTTTATTATAGCAGAATGCAATACTGTAGATGCATAAAAACACAACTTGTGAACTTAGTCCACACATCCTCAGCAAAAAAGCTTAATTTAGCTTTTTTTCATACTTGAGCTGACACGTTGACATGAGCTTTTCCTTCTCTACCCTCTGTACTATACATTTAAAGGGCACCCACATAAAATTGGATCACTTTGTAGCTGATGGTTAGTTGCAAGTGGATGTTTCAAGATCCAGTTGCCTAGGTAATCGTTTTGCCAACCAATGGTATTCTTCCCTCTCACTGATAATGGTTAATTCAGTAAAGTAAAGTTTAACCTGCCTACTATGCCTGACTTCTTTTTTTTTTTTTGATCATCATTGCTAGCTAGTGAATTTCATTGAGCAATCTCTAATCTGATCTCTGTTGCCATTAGAAAAATCTTGTTTCATTCAACATTAGCATCACCTGAAGGTGAACAATAACTGGAAGGTAAGTGTTTCTGAAGCTTTGATCATGATGGCCTGTTGCTAAACCTTAAAGGTTAATATATAGTACTGCATGTATACCTCTGCCTTAGCCTACACTATAGCACATGAGATGTAGATCAGCTGTGTAAAAACAATATATTGTTTGGATAATATTTTTGTCAAACAAAACATAAACAAAATGTAATAAGCAGTATAGCTAATAGCCAGCTTGCTTACTCATGACTGCAAAGGAATGCATACCCACCAGCACACAGTATAAATGTCAGGGTCCTGGGTCTCCTGACCCAGCGTTTTAGTTCTTTGTGATTTTTGTATTATTGTACTTGGTGTGAGTTTCTAGTTTCGATCCCTTGCCCTTCATGTTTCTCTATGTCCCCTCTGTTCTGTGTAAGTCTGTGTCTGCATGTTTGATTTCCCCTCTGTGTCTCTCGGTTCTTAGAGTCCTCTGCCTTATGGTTTATGTCTCTGTGTTTCTTAGTTGCTGTCTCCACTGTGTCAAGTTCGCGTCTCTGTGTGATCCTTCCTGTTTTACTTTGAAGGTCCGTGTCTTATGTGAATGTGTCCTGCTTTGCTTGTCTCGTCAGTTCTAATTTCCCCCAGCTGTGCTCTCCTTCTGTGTCTCATTCTCCTCGTTACTTCCCAGTGTATTTAGTCCCTGTGTTTCTCTGAGTCAGTGTTGTGTCGTACCCTCAACAAGCTGTGTGTGTTTTGCCTCCGTGTTGCCAGTGTTTTGTTTCCAGTTCAGTGTTTTGTGCTTCAGTGTTTTAGTCCACCAGCGTTTTTGTTTGTCTTTTGGTGAGTTTAGTTAGTAAGAGGTTTTCCAGCATTAAAGCTGCGCTTTAAGTTGAATTTCTGTGTCTGAGTCCTGCATTTTGGATCCACCACTCCTGCTTGCCCGCCTGCCACACAGCCAACCATGACAATAAATGTAAAGAACTATGGCATTGTTCTGTGGGGATCCTATGCAATGACTAAAAACCATGTTTAACATTGTTCTAAATGCATTTTTTAAACTTTACTCTTTGCAGTAAACACAAGCACAATACTGCATTATATATTATTATGACTGTAGCTGTCAATGTTCTGTCCTTAGACACATTAGCATTTACAGTATATAGCTGTGTACAAAGAATAGTTTGTTACTATATAAAACTGCTTGTATTTTTTACAGCATTTTCTTGATGTAGTAGGTTAAGCATATGGACCAGACCAGAAATGGGTAAGATACGGGATGCCAATTTACTTACCCCATAGCTGTATTTGTACTCGTTTCTGATGAGTCAGGGGACTCTGACCAAATTTATTTTAAAAGACAATAATAGAAGCAGTGCACTGCCCGTCTTCCTACATTTGAGAAAAAAACATCCTCTGTTTCTCACCCACAGTTCATAGCATCAAAAGAACTGAAAATATTCACACTTAGATATGTAAACATATGCATCTGTCATTTTTAATATTAAGCCTCGCCAGATTGAAAATATACTATTGTATTCTATATTATTATTAAAAATCACTTCTGATTTGGATAACTGCAAAATAATTGTAAATAAGTAGTTTTACAACTACCATCAGAACTATTACTGGTTTTACCAATTAATCCATGGCCCCATTTCCATTATATATTAATAAATAAAGCAAAGCAAAAATGGAATTGTGATTTGTAATTTCAGTTATTTAAAATACTAGCATGTCCGATAAAGCACCTGATACTGTTTATGTAATAGTAACAACACAGAGTCTGCAAACAGCAAGCAAATATTTCACATGTAACAGGCATGCATGTTTGTAATGACAGGTAATACCTGCTGCAAGGAAAGGATCATCCCCGCCATTAGCAAACACTTAACCCGCTGGAGCTGGTACATGCCGTTTACAAAGCTCCACTATTCTGGGAAACCTTAACCTCCTGACCGCCCTTTTCCCTTCACAAACTGAGACTGACTTAACATTCCTGGCTGAGTGTGTTGTGTCACAGAGAAGAACATGTAATCAGGTCATAAAACGGTCTACAGTCTGTAGTCTTAATATAGCAATTAACACTTGTGGATGAACAAAGTTTGAATGTCACTTTTACGTCTAGAATAACAGATGCACTCAGGATTAGTTTCTAAAAGATACGTTGATTTTTCTTGCTGTTACACAGTGGTTTGGTTTTGTTACAATAATCCATGTTACAAAGTGATTTGTGCTAGACAGTGAAGTCTGAAGTAATGCAGTAACTCAGAGATAAATCCCACAAACGACTTCTGCTCCACTCAATATGGTTGTGATCAAAAGAACAGAGTTTCAGAAAAGAAGCTCCCCCTTTCTTTGGTTCCTGGTAAAGAAATCTCCCGCAGCCGCAGCAGTCTGATATCGAGATGTGGAAAAAGGTATTTTGAAACGATCTATGTCATCCTTACAGCTGCTGTGTTGTCTTGAATTACCTTGATGCAGCGTTTCCAACGGACAGATTGGATTTCCTTCACTGTCGTTTTTATCCAGATTTTTCCACAAATGCAGGCAAAAGATTTATTTACAATTAGTCTTTCTGATAGCCGATTTCTTTCACGGTGAGTTCAGTATTGCTCGTGCTTAAACCCTGAACACCGCTTACTGAACTACAGAGTTCAGTAAGCGGTGTTCAGGGTTTAAGCACGAGCAATAGTCTTTTCAGGGGTTAGCTTTGGAACAGGTATTAATTTCAGCATTGGTACTGGGCCTGGCATGGTTTATGTCCAAGTTGGAGTTTTTTATTTTGTAAGTATCACTTCAAAGGACTTGGCAAGAGATGAGGTTGAACTTTTAGTTGAAGGTGATAGCTGCAGATCTTTAGTATAGAGGTCATTATACTGTAAAGCCCTAACCTTGAGTAGCTTTGTTACTTGAATCGAGGTTGGATTATGTATAAACTCAAATGACATCCACACTATTGTTTCACAAATAATGTAAAAGGCAATTATATATATATATATATATATATATATATATATATATATATATATATATATATATATATATATATATATATATATATATATATATATATATATATATGTATGTTTGTATTGATTATATTTTTGGGTCTAAATCTGATGAAAAAAACAAAAACAAACAAACTGAGCCTAAAATTATATTAATTATATGTTGACAAATTAAATGTCATTATGGCTGACATGTGTTTCCCCTGTCAATCGTATTACATTATTATTTACAACCAAGTGCATGATACGGTTGTGAAGCTAAAACCAGTCAAGTATCATCATAGCTGTTGCCCTATTTTGTGTCAGTTAAGTAAGTGGAGCCTGTGTCTTCATAGCATGGTGCAAATTCCTGAGATTAATGTAAATGATAAGGAATCTGCAACTCTCCGGATTCTGAGATCCTCTGGATTAAAGGTTCAAGTTCCAGTTGAAGCTGGAAAAGGGTGACTCACTGTCCGGCCCGGATAGCTATCCGGTGTCTCGTCTCCTTCCAGTCAAGAAAGTGAGGAAGAGCAAAAAAGCCTCACAGCTTGAGCTACAGTTCAACGGGAAATGGTAACTTTCCACTCAAGCTCAGGAACTGTGTCTACACAAAATAAGTAAATAAACAATTACATTAATAATAAAAGAAACACATAACTTTTTATTTTTCTTGTTTTGAAATAAACTTGTAGATTTTCTTATTTAAAGTTGTGCATTTTGTTTCCTAATTTATCGAATATAAAAACTGCCAATTTATTAAGAAGAAAAACGCAGACAGATCCAAGAAAGGAATAAAAGAATAAACGTACAGAATAGCACACTTGAAAAAAGAAGGAACATTTTAGCTGAATGAAAGACAAACTGGAATCATTGACAGTGCTGGTGTGATGACTTATGATGACCTCCCTTTAAAGGTTACTGTCCCTTTCATTAAAAGACTATTTCATTGATCCCTGTCCTTGGTCTGTCTCCTCTTCGGCTATGTCTCCATTAACAAAGTTAACTCTCTTACACCCTGACCTCTTCCTACTCCTCTTGACCCGGGCAGACAGCTGTGCTTACCTTAGCATAAAGTGCCACAATAGGTCATCATTATCAAATTAATCAAAGCTGTCACAATGCAGCACAGTGCTGCGGTCAACGCTACACTGTGCTTCATAAACCACTTAGATCATGTAACACTTGAACGTGCAGCAAAGGAGATGTGCAGACGTACAATGCATGCACGCACACGCACACTCATGACAGTACACACACAGATGTGCTTAAGAACCAGAAAGAAATGAATGAATTTTATGGACTTTTGTAGAGAGCCAAAGCACTGCAGCCTAGTCTAATTTTTCAATTTCTGATTCAGCTGAAAATAGCATGAAAATATTGAGTGATATTATTTAAAAGTTGAAAAACAATATACTCCCCTCTCTTTTTTTTTGCTTTCTCCATATAGCCAAATACTGTTTGATATGTGCTCCTTTATGAGCATTTGAAAATACAAGGAAGTGTTTTTGATTAGCATGCTTTAAATGATTCACCAATTTTTTCAATCACTTTGTGGACAATGTCAAACTTGACAGTAGTTCATCCAAAAGTACTATCACAAGCTAACAACACTGAAGACACTGTATGATTATAAACTCTAAACTCTTACTCACACTTATAAATCAGAAAATACCTGCTGATTTACCCAATGCCCTCATAGCAAGTCACACATTAAGAAAAAGATTAAGCGGATTACTTAAGTTTAAAGTATTATTTAAAAATTATGAGTATCTCTTCTTTAAATTGAAAAAATTTGCTTTTGCATTATATTAAGTAAACATCAACAACAGCAACACTAACATCCATCCATCCCAAATTGATTTAATGGATCCTTAATGAAAAATAATTAACTTTATTTTAAGGTTTTTATATAATGAGGAAAAACTCACTGAATGACTGCTTTCATGGCTGAAGTATTATGAATTTTTTTGTTTGTCAAAACCCCAGCTATAGCCCAACTGACCAGTCATCCAGGCTTGTCTGCATGGTTCTCCTTTGTCCAGTGCTCCTCTTCTGTGCCGACAAATGGATACTACAAAAATTTTTAATGTGCTACAAACCTGTGAGCTCTTGCTTTCCATAATTTCTGTCCTAAACTACTTCCCACTCCTTCCTGTGAGAAGAGGAGAGAGGCTCTTTTCTTCATTTTTTATTTTTTTGTCCAGACTGTTGTTTTCAGATTTGTGAAAAAAGGCTGAGATAACAAGAAGATAATTTCCACCTGCTGTTTAACAACTGAAGCTAGAACACACCATATGTGTGTGTGTATGTGTGTCAAGTGGGGCAACAAGGGAGATGTGCAACAACAAACTGCTAGATTGATTAACTTGTCTGTCAGGCTCTTCAATGTGACAATAAAGTCTATACCTCAGGGAGCTTATTGAGAGATGACACGTCTGAGACCCCCAGGCACGCGCACACACACACACACACACACACACACACACACACACACACACACACACACACACACACACACACGCTGACACACCAGCTCCCTCTCGCTCAGCCTTCATCTGTACTCTCCCATTATAAAACACGTTTCCAAGTGAGTCCCTGCCTGTCCCGAAGGTTGCAATCAAGAAGGCCTGCTCCTCTCTGTCTCTTTTACACACACACACACACACACGCACGCACGCACGCACACACACACACACACACACACACGTAATCCCCAGGGGTCTTCTGGACTCTGTTATTCACACTGGGCCCTATATTATAAACTGCTTCACTTCATAATTGAAAAGGAACTCTAGGGCGTGTTTGGCCAGCTAATCCATTTAAGGTCATTATGTGCATTGTCAATTGGCTTGACCCAGCTGTAGAGAGGATTACAGAAAGTGGGGTTGATCTACACCCCTTGCCCAACCATTGGGGGATGGAGGGGGGTCAGAGGAGTTAATGAATGATTACTCCTCACTTCCAATGGGATCTCACAATCCAATGGGATGCTGATTTAAAGTGCAACCCCCAGTGTCCAACCCTCCACTGTGAGCACCATCAGTGGCATACGTCTGTGTGAGAGGTACAGACCCCAGATAAAACAGACATTAGTGATACAGTTTGATTTATGAGCATTAGTTTACACGTGAAATGTCAAGGGTTTCAGGGAAGTATCTTAAGATCATCTTAGCAAAAATCTTCAGCAATGAATAAAAGTCAGGTGTGTTTGATTTAATTGCTTTATTATTATTTTTTCTCATTAATGTGAACTCCAAAGTATCAGCAGTATCACTTTGTTATTAAAAAAGTGTGTGCTCCCTTTTTACGTGCCATTGGCTTACAGGATATCAGCCAGTGACTTGTACTGTACCCATAAAGTAACTCAATTACCTTCCAGCACCATTAGAATGACTGTGCCATACAAGCTCTAGATTTTAAGAGTGAATTCCATGCATACAGGATTTTCAGATAAGTGGAAAAAGAAGTATTCTTAGTTGATAAGTTCTGCTCTTTTGTCTCTGTGTTATCTTTAAATTACAGTCATCAGTGTCCTCTTTACAGCAGTAAGATGAACACATTTTCGATAGTTGACAGTTGAATAGTAGTCGAAAGACCATATAATAATAGTAGTATGATTTTTTTAGGCCATAACTTACAGTTACAAATAATTACATTTATAGTTGATGATGATAGAATAAACCTTATGTCACCAGGTCATTCAAGCTCTGTTTAAACAACACATTTTTGTTTAAATTCAGTTAACATTAAAAAAGCAGCCCTGTTAATTCAAATGAAGACTTAAGAAACAGTAGTAATACAGATAATGGATTCTTAAAATAGGCACAAACACATTGTGAAAACTGTAGTTGTTTTACTAAGAGTCCAATCCAGTCATTTGTGCCACCTAGCTCAGCGACAGAAAATAATGTGGTAAGCGAGAAATTGACCTTAGGCTATTGTTTTGTGGAGCCCCTGTTTGAAGTTGGAGGGCACTTCCTGCCCAAAGTCCTCAATGAACCATTTGTTTATGTCGTCCTGGTCAGTAAATCACTTATCGCATCAAAGAGCTCCATTCTGCCCCATTACAACAATAGCGGGTCATGCCAATGTGCAAACATGACAAGGATGCAGTGCAAGAAAATGTCTTCCTTTCCTGATGTGATCACGATTGTTCCGAGATTTATGCAATGCTGGCATAAGTAAGGGAGACCCTGGATATCAAGAAATGCTGCTCTTTTTAGTTCAAATGTAAAAGAGGAAAAAATCCTTATATTTAGTATATTTTTATTCTCTGCTCTTATAAGATTTTTTTTCATAACATAACTTAAAAAAACAAAACAAAAAACAAAACTCAGACTGTCTTAGATTAAGTTTGAGTTTCTCACTTTTTTTATGTGAGGCCTCCTGGGTTATCCTTTATTTCTTTATTTCATGGTATTACTATAGACAAAACTCATATGTTACAAAGCATTTAAGAATTCCACTTCTGCACAACTAATGAAAGTTATCGGTTTTATTATTGTTGTTGCTTTTGCAATATGGCACATTATTTATTTGGCCTTGTGGTCGAAAGGAAACAAGTGACTAACAGGCTCCCTAACAGTAAAAAGACGCCGCTGAGTCATACTGACGGAAGAGTAACCAATTCATTTCTGCCTATTTCTCAGCCCTCAACACGTCACGCAAACCAAACACATCCCTGACGTCAAGAAGGGATTTACTCGCCTCCCGTGAATATTCTTTCACAGTGGCCAGTTCCCTGATGTCTTGTAGGTCTAAAAGCCATGCGAACAGGAAACTGCAGAAGTAGACTACTGGCCCCCTTTACTCTAAAAGCCCTGGAAGACTGTAGCGTGGTGAGACTCAAGGCCAACAATGTGCCCACGGCCCATGTTCACATCCTCTCTGGAAGCTTTGCCTTTCCCCAGTCATTTGCAATATTTCTGGGCGGAAAAGGCTTCAGTTATATGAGGGTCGGCAGACCATTGTGTGGCAGTGATTCATGCGAAGCTGTATGAACAGTTAAACAGTTATGGCTGCAGGCGATGCCAAGTTATTCCCAAAAGATTCCGATAAATGACCAGTAGATGATTTGGCTTCATTCTGGGGTGGAAATGAGGGAGTTAACAAGGAGAAATAGTTAAAAATTTACAGGAAAACGTTGGTGCATATTGTAAATAAGGACATCTTTATTCATGTTTTTAAAAAAGATTGTTAGTCTAATTACCTTCAACTCTGTGGTGCTGTGCAAATGGATTTCTCGTTATGGAAATCGAAAAACAATGGAATGTAAAAACTGTTGCTACTAATGCAAGGCTGCTGTTGATTGGTGAATTATCAGATATCAATTATTAGCCTACAGTTAGCCAAAATAGTCGCTACCTTGTAAGAAAAAGCAAATATTTCAATAAATAAAAAGGGTTAATCTTGCTATTGTCCTCATTTATTTGTATTTGTGTGTAAATTATGTTAAAAATATTACAAAGAGGATATACAAGAGTTCACACTCTGCTAAATCATTTCGTACAATTCAAATATTACAACTCTTACAGTCATCAGTAGTTGATAAAAGAGCTCAGGCTTACAGTTAGACTGAGGATTCCAGCACAGGCCCTAATTTCATATCCAACATTTGACAGTTTAATCATCCTTTTAGTTACAACCTCTTGCTACATTTACATAGATCATAAAATGCATGAGGAGATTAGCTAATTCCTCCCAGAACCTCTTCCATATTAATAACAACATTTACTATATTATGGCACTTGCATTAATTTGTGTGGGCAATGACATTATCCTCAATTGCCTTGCATTTCAGGCCAATTCGCTGGGCCAGTCAACCGGATCGGCAACCCCCATCCCTCCCTCAATGCTCCCCTCGGCGATTAATGAAAAAGACATCAGCAGGCATTGAGAAGGTCGCCCATCCCGTTTGTTTTGACCTCGCTGTGTCTGTTCTCTCTCTGACAGGTTTTGATGCATCAGGGGTGGCTGGTTCCCTGGCCGTGCTATGTGGATGGGCAGGACGAACCTTTCTTATAGCGTCGCTTCTGTCTCAGCCTGAGGCGACAACCCTCCTTTTCTCCAACCTACCCACTTTCAACCTGCTCCCCTCCCTTCCTGCACCATTGCTGCTCAATTACAATAATAGCAATAATAACCTTATCTACCCAGTGCTTAAAAGACCAGAATAATTAAATGTGAGATAAGATAGTACAATAACAAATAAAGGGGGGTCATCGGTAATCAGTAAAACCTCTGGGATCAGGTAAAGATGGTAAGAAACTTTCTACATTGTTGTTTACTTCGTACTTAATGAACATAAGACGGTAACAGACATTTACTAGCTTGAACAGAATAAGAGCCAGATTTGGTTGCTGGTACTTTCTTTATTATTTATTCAGTTTAGACAGTTTATTCCCAGCATGTATGAAATGATCCTCTCACCAAGATTATCTTGTGAAATTAACAAGCATCAGACATGAGTAAGGTTTGATGTATACTTTATGCACACAAATAAACCTTTTCTTATGTTTCAATGTCTTTTTTAGCAATTTTGCTTTTACAGATGTAAAAGTTGCTGTGCTAATTTTAAATCAACATAATGCTCAGTTGTCTCCATGCCAGATTTTAAAAAGACCAGGATATCCCTTTCTGATAGAGCCTGAATGTTAAAAGATCTGGGACACAACTCAGAGCTATATTTGTCATTGTAATGTCCAGTGTTGGACAGGCATCACCTTTCTCTCTTAGTAAGGCTCCCTGGGCCCCTGCCCAGTTGGTCCTCTGCCCCCTTAATGAAACAAAAAGGACAGTCGGTTGAAAAGCAAAGAGCCAAATTGAATCACTGTCTTTCCTTTTGTGTGCTGCATTAACAACTCAATTAAATGCCAGCAAGCATCTGCTGCTATGCCAGTCTGGCATGAATACCATACAGACTCTATCGGGCTCTCATTTTTTACACTATAACGAAGGGGTGGGGCAGCAAGAAAGAGAAACTAGGCTAATGTACTTGTAGACTAATCCTTCTCACTGAGGTTCTCATTTATATTCAGGATGTGATATGCATTGCAAAAGCAGACATAAGGAGACATTTCTAAATGTTTTCCATAAGACAAAGTAACGAAACGTTTAAAAACAGAATAAAACTAAAATAGAACAATTTCATGTTTAGCATCACATTAAAGTGTGGTCATGGCAGAGAAAAAAGTTAACTCTAAATAAGAATTAATGCTTCCTATAAAGCATCCTAGTTAAATGATGCACTGACAGTGACAATTATTGATTTTACTAAGCTCTTCATAAGAGCAAAGATGCTCTTATATGTTTTCATGTACTATCTTTCACAGCCTCCTACGGCAACATTAAAGGTATTAAAGCTGTGTGTTGAACATGGCTGGGGGTTGTGGTGAGACAGAGGGAGAAGAACGTGGGGGAGAAACAGAGGCAAGATCGGGAGAAAGGAGAAGCTGCTCATCCCAGACTGGGAGTTCATCCATCATTGGAATCAGTGTGTGCTGTAATTACTGTGTCAAATAGATGGGATGGTGCCTGGGAGGAACGTGCATATGTGTGACTGTGCATGCATGTATGTTTGTGTGTGCGCGTACAAGACTGAATACACCAGCATGTCTGCATGTGTTTGAGCTAATGTCTCGGTTGTGGCGATGTGTTGGTGTGTGTGTAGTGTGGTGTTCACAGATCTCCCATGGACACCTTATCTTCATAATTACCCCACCGCCACACACACCAGACCACTCCCTTCTCTGCTGTCATCTGTCATCCATAGCCGGAGTTGTCAACTGGCGCTGTCATGCATTGCCAACATCAGGACGCCAGGAGAGGAAGTCTTAACTCTTTCAGCAGCAAAGCTCTTTGAGGGTTGGAGAGGATTGAGCTATTTAAGGAATGTGCAGCAGAAAGGATGGATGAAGAAAATGAAACATAGGAAGCGTGGATAATTTGGAGTATTACCGATGCTAACAGTTTTTCTACGCTTGTATTTCAATGAACGTGCTCCAAAGCAGACATCATAATAAAGATATTACAGCGATCTAGTACTAGTACTAATAGATCAACTTGGGTTTTTAAAAAGCTTATTATAAAACTTATATTTACTGGTTATAAATGATTGAAAAAGTGTATTTACACTGGAAATACACAAATACACTGTGATAAAATTTATTTCAAGTTTTAGCACTTCTTGAAAAAAAATCTCACATCTCACAGGAGTCTTCTTCCACCATGTAAGTCGGCACTTGCAACAAAAAAAATATTATAGGGATTTTGTGGATACATAAAAAGTGTTGTGTAACCAGGCTAAAACCACAAGTTACAATCTGAAAAGAACAATATCCCACTACATGCTAGGTGGAACAACAGACTAGTTAGCAACTAAACAAGAAAGCAGAAACTAATAAAAAAAAAATAGCCTAAACATATACTTTATTTAAATGGTAAACCAAAATGAATTACACATTGCTAAACATTTTACCATTTACCATTTATATCTGAAAGTGGCAGAAAAAAAGCATAAACAGTAACAGTAATAAAAGTGATCAAAAATTCTAAATGCTAATCTTACTATTATAAATTAGTATAGCGGATAGCCAGCATGAATTGATAAACATCTGAAAAACTTATTTAATGGATATTAGCTAAAATATTTGACTAGAATATACAGAATTAATGTGTGTTTGTTTGTTTGTTTGCTTCTTTGCCCACAAACTCCTCCAAGATCATAAGACACAGATGCTATGACATTATCCCATTGTTAACCAATCACCTAGCAACAGGCTAAAATAAACATTTCTTTTTTTCACATTTATGCACATAAAACATTTTACAAAAGCATGGCATAATTTTTATTTCACAACCATTAGATTGCATATATGTCTATAAAAGCATAAATTATTCATGCAACCAGCAATCCCATAGCAATGAGCTAAAATGGACCATAAATTTTTAGCATACAAACCTAAGCCACATTTTTTTCAACTTTTCTCAGTGTAATTAATTTTCCAGCAGCACAGACAGCCCGATTAAGATTTTGGTAATGGCAGCTAGAACACAAATATCTATGTTATGCTAAGTGTACGATTTCAGTAGAAGTGGTTAAAAGTGTAATTTTTTGGCCAAAAACTATGATACTAGCCATAAAAAAATACTACAATAAGTTTATTTTATAAAAGCTACATAATACTTTCATCTGAATAAATTCTGGTTTATTGTTTTCCTATCTGTTGAAATTTAAGTTCTTTGAAAACTACTGTGAGTTACTTTCAAATTCAATATCAGTTAAAAATCACTCCATAGACACACTGACAAGCCAATAGTGACTGCTCCGTTCTCCAGACCATGTGCAATAGGAATTGGGGGGAGTGAGATTGTGCTGGGTGTACATCTTTCTTGTGTTTGGGTCCTGTCCTCTCGCTTGAGAAATTATCTGAAAAATGGGGAGCGTGTCCGCAAGCCATATGGCTCTGCAAGAACAGCAACGAGAAGAGCAGCGGAGCACGTAAAGAGGTGGAAATGCCGTTAGCCGCTTGGCTGCTCAAGGTTGGCAATCAAAGTCTTGGTGAACCAGTGAAAGATGTAAGCAGAAGAGAGAATCATGAGCCCGGTCACTCTATTTGGCAGTGTGACAGGTCTGTCCTGATGGTGAAACAGTTTGATCTGTTAAGCATACAGACTTTTATCCTAAATTCCATAAGAAGGTCAGATAAACAGCTATCTAAGCAAGCCATTTACTCCTGCGCTGCTGTTATTGTTTTTTTCTCCCTGTAGAAAAAAAAATTGAAATTTCATAGATTTGCATCAACAGTAATTAAAGCAACATAATCGAATCATTTTTTTGTGTTGTATTTTCCCATGAAAATAGGGGGAATAAAAGCAGAGCCAAAATAGTGTTAAGACAGTTTGCTAAATCGTCAAAACTGCCTTAAGACAGTTTTAAAAATGCAGTGATGTTAAGTAGCTACATAACACTGATTTAGGCTTTTTCTCCTCACTCACTGTTAATTTTTAATGATGCTTCATTAAATTTGTGAAACATTAATGGTTTGGGTTCAAAAGGATTTACCACACATTTCATAGCATGATTTGCAGTTGGGCTGGGTAATAAGTACTCTTAAACCACTGTGTACAAAACATACTTTCAACTAAAATACCTTTAGTTTTATGTATTAAATTTGACACAAAAAATCTGTTTGTTATTAAGTACACTTAGAAAACATTTTGTAAATAATTCATAATTTTCCATGACATTAGCATTGACTTCCTAGATTCCTATAAAATACATTTTGACCACGTTCAATACATGATAAGATAATGAATTAGCCAAACGATGGCTAACAACCATGTGTTGGTTTGGGTGAACATGCGAAAGGTGGAATTGGCAACAGCATTGCCTGACTAGAAAAATGAAAAATTAATTTTGTTTTTTATGTTTTTATATCTAATCAGCAACCACAGAAGGGGCAGGTCCATCACCTGTTAATGAGGATTTAACACAAAGAGAGCTCAAGAAATGATTACCAAAAGTTATTAGAAACAAAACATTGACATTGAAGTAACTGTAGCCCTAAGCTAACATGACATGCTTGGTATTAACAAGTTCACAGCAATCTCAAATGTATGGAAGCCCATTTCTGCCACTTAAAAAAAGAAAAAAGTATCCATAACTCAAAATTTTGAGTTATTTTCTTGAAATTTCAACTTATTAGCTCAGAATGCACACTCAAAACCGGATCGCAACAAATTGGCGCTTTCGAGAGTACGTTATGCTGATGTGATTCAGCTAATAACACAAGGATTTCATCATTTGTGAAGCCACGCTGAAAATAATCAGCAATTTGTGCATTTACTACTTCCGGGTAACTGGGAAATTACGTCATTCACCCAGATTCCTGATTGGCAGTGCTAACTAGAAATTTCGAGTTATTAACTCAAAATTTTGTGAACAGTAAGTCAGAATTTCAAGCTGCTTTTCTCGAAATTTTGGGTTAAGAAGTCAAAATTTTGAGAAAATAACTCGAAATTTCGAGCTACGGATACTTTATTTTATTTTATTTTTTTGTGGCAGTAATGGGCTTCCATACAAAAGACAAAAACAAACACAAGAAAAAACAAAAAAACAAAAAACAAACCTGAACCCATAACAATCTCTAATAATAATAATTTAGAGGGTAAAAAGCTAGTGGTTGTATTTTTCACTCTTACTTTGTTAAATTCTGTTACATATAGCCTTACCAATAGGCTGTATTTAAATTTTTGGCCAATGCAGGCAACATTTTTTCAAAGCCATATATAAATGTTCCTTCAGTTTTCAGTGTGTACAGTGGAAACAATCAACATCTGGACAGTAACATTTTCTTTAGCACATTACCTATGGGTATACCTATGGGTATTGTGCCCATACCCACTATACTGTTTCAAAAAGGAAGGTGAAATTACAAAGTATCTAGACTTTAGCACATGATTTATTTTATTTTATTTTTTTGTTTTTGTGTAAATGTAGGATAAACCGTTTATTTAGTCTCTACCTTAATAACACTGTCATTTATGGGTGCAGTTATTGGCTCAAGTATTTTGTAAAAATGTGTGATAAACAAGGCTCAAGAAAGGAAGCAGACCCACAGAGATTGCTAATGTATGGAGCCCAGAAATCTATGCTACAAGCCTGAAGGCAGTGCTCCAGCACACTGAAGTAGACACTTGTGCTGCTAATGAAGAATATCGTAATTAATTATACAGTGTAGTGTGATTTAAACTGTCTCTAATTTGTGAAAGCTGAATAGCTTCAAGCTTTGAGTCCTATAACCTCATAACATTGGCAGAATGAATTGACAGCTTTCAGCTCGACTCATGAGCCCTTGACACTGCTGCCATCCCACAACAACCTTCCTTTTTCTTTATGATGGCAGCGCTGCTACTCTCAGGGGCTATTAGGGAAATGTAACATTTGGTGCCATATGCTTGCAGGTTGTTTGGGAATAGTGATATGGCCATATCTTGACATGCTGTAGCTTACATTTTGCCAGTTAATTACCATCATGACATCGGAACAGAAAGCAAACTGCAGATGCAGTGTTGGTAAAAAGCTCTCTGGGAGGGAGGGAGAGAGGAAGGCTTCAGGGGAAGATCATTAAAAAATTGAGTGTTCATTATCAAAGGTGACTTGACTGACTTGTACAAAAAGTTGTCTAGTTCACAAACTTCATAAAAGTTTGTGAAGTTCATGTTTATTAGTCAACTCGATCATTTGCATTAAAATCGATGGTAAGAAAGACACTCTGCAGCTAATGGCTAACTAGCATTCTAGGCAGTTGAATGAGAAAATTAAAATTTTTGTTGCTAGCTACAGAAAGCTTCCTGCCATTTCAACCAGCTGGTTGTGATTTAATTACTTAAGAAAGTAATTTGTTACAGCACATTACGTTCACGTTACTCTATAAAATAACTGGAAACACAATCGCATAATTAGCATATATTACCATACCATATTACCATATCATACCAATTGCCATAATTATGAAAAATATAAACCTGAGGCTACAGGTCCAAACACAGCACAAATCCTTATCCTAATGAGGCCACACATATGATCATCCCTTTAGTGTTTACATATGAAGGCAAAAACTAATAATACAACACAAAACAAAACCAGAATTCAAAGTATTCGCTACAATGATTCTACTGTAGGAAGTTGTACAGCTAAAAATAAAAGCTACAGTGTTGCCTTTGTTAAAACTGCTGAAGATCAAGTACTGCTGCTGGGCCATGGTCTGCAAACACTCAGCTTTGGCATCACTCTTGGTTTTTCGCTACCTTTGCATTAGCATGCTCTCTGTGCAGAAGCATGCAAAGAGCTGAAGTTTTGTTTCAGTTGTTTCTGTCATGGTTTGCATTTCACCATTGCACTCATGTCCTTTTGTGCAATAAAAATAAAAGTCCCATTGCTTAAAAGTTGTTGACCACGTCAGCATTTTCTTTCTCCTACACCAGCAGTAGCAGGTTAAGGAAGACAAAGCAAAGCAAAATAGAGTTAAACCTTAATCATTCTTGACAGGTGGCTGACCTGCTGTCATAGCACTGCTTGCAAGCACACTTTATTCTCACATCAGCCTAAGAGGAAAGATATTTGTAACTAAACTAGAGGTCTGGCTGAGACTTTACCTGTTTTAGTCACTGAAGTACTAAAGACGGTTTATTATATAAACCTGCAGTTTGCATAGCTTTCTGTTTCATTTTATGAAATTGGGGTATGGTATTATAAATATTTATGTATGGCTTGAAACAGATTACCTGGCTTCTGCTACAGTTCTATAAAGTGTTCTGTAAGTGAAACTATGAATAGTGTAAACATACTCCACTGATATCCTACTTTATCAAAGCTGCTCTTGTTAATGCTGAAAATATTAATTAAAGTAACTCAGAAATAGCACAGAGCCGTGATTGTTATATGTGGAGCCCAGGAGATGTTTGTGTGTGTCTGCATTTAATATTTCCTGCACTGAAGAAAGCCGAACATGGTCCAAAAAGCCCTGGGGTTATTTATAGTGGGCAGCAGGCTGAGTGGCAGACTTCTCTTAATCAGCATGCTACTATGAGAGGTAATTTGAAGACGCTGACAAGAATTAAATTGTGTTTTGATTTTCTCATTAGCCTAATCTCAAGTGGGGCTCGTTATTGTGTAATTTTCCTGCCTTGACACGACATCTTGTTTTGGGCGATGACAGCCGTATGCCACCGTTTTGGGGATGGGGGCAAGGGTGGCAGCATTGGGATGTGTATATTTATGCATGTGCGCGCGTGTGTGGGTAGTGAGGGGTGTGTTATTCCATGGGGGCAGCCTGAAGTTATTTGGTGGGCTGTGCCTTCTTGTACACTTACCACCCCCCACAGTAATAATACATAAATACTAAGACAACCACCACTTCCAACCACAACTGATGTGAGAATAGTTGACGTTCAATAGCTGCAGGGGATGTTGAAGAGGTCCAGACTTATGTGTGTGTGTGTGTTCAGTTGGCAGACAGTGTGCAAATGAATCTTTCAGTGTCATTTTGTGGTTGAAGGTTCATCATTTTAGCAGCCAAGATAATTCACTTGCCAATGTGAACACGTGCATGTCTGTATTCTATGTGGGCTAATGTCCGGGGGGGGGTCTACAAGCTGCATCAATCTGTACATCAGTACTAATTATTATACATAAGGTTAAAGAGGTTTTCTTCCAGTTCAGTGTGTCAGT
The DNA here is from genome assembly GCF_057381845.1 of Rhamphochromis longiceps. NCBI lineage: Eukaryota > Metazoa > Chordata > Actinopteri > Cichliformes > Cichlidae > Rhamphochromis > Rhamphochromis longiceps. Next base: position 7,982,347 of record NC_140558.1, read on the forward strand.
TGCGGTTAAGTTGCAATCTGTGCAATTCAATGTGGTTAAAGAAGAGATTTTCCTTACTTTACCCCCCTAATAGTGGTGTATAATACTGCAAGATTTGGTATTGATCCGATACCAAGTAAATGCAGGGCCACTATTGCTGATACTGATACCGATACCAATACTTTTTAATAATCAATGTGGATGCATCAAATTGCTAAATCTGAATTAATTTTCATGACCTTTAAGTGTTTAGGGGATTTTCCCTTTGGATTATTAATTAGTTAAACCAAGGACAGAAATACTAAAATCTTTAAGTCTATAGCACATCTACTTGTAGTTTAAATTTAGTAATCATACAATATCACTTTCACAGTTATTACAAAAGAATAATTATATTCAAACAAATATGAGCTATATTATATTCAGTATATTTGTTTCAATTCCAGTAAATATTTTCATTTAAATAATGTTTCAGTAAGATAAACATATTATAAGATCTTAGCATAATTTAGACTTTTTGACAGTAAAACATCAAAACACACCAAAAGGAGGGAGGACCGAACTGTGGCTGCTCTGTGCTATGAAAGCAGCGGCACTAGGTTGCCTCTTTGATGATAGAGGAGAGAAACAGAAACTAAAGTATTGATCTTCTTACACTCGTATTGTTCAATATCAATACAAACGTTGGTATCGATATTATCGATACTTGGATCAATCTGCCCACCACTACCGCTTAAGTGCAGACCAGAACCTTGACCGATGTTTGATTTAGGGGCTACTACCTATTTTACTTCTCTACTGAGGTTAAATCATCTAACTTTAATAATATAAGCTATACATAATATAAAAATATATAAAAAGAACAAAAATAAATCAATTCAAGCCAACATTTTAGACAATCTTTCTCTCAGGTAATTTATTTTTCTCAGTATTTTCCATCTTTTTTGTGTCATTTATATCCACAGAATGTACCGCTTTTTCTTTTTCCCCTATTACACTGTAAATCTATCAGTAAGCTTAGTTGTTCACTTACTAATAATGTTAATACCCGTTTTAATACTTACGTAATACTGTCCATCTTTTCTGTTAAATATGTTGCAGAATTTCCATCCACACAGTAACTATATACAGAGCAAAAGTTAATATTTATGGCCATAGCTGGCATTTCTGGATTTCTTGTGCAAAGCTCAGCATGACACACTGTGGACACAGTGAGATTAAAATATTGACAGCAGACTGTGTTTTTTAACCTTACTGGCCGTTTTTCATGCAGTCTTGGCAGGACTCTGGCAGAGGTGATAAATCACACGCTTTAGTGTCTTGGATTCTTTTCTTACTACAGGTTTTGTGTCGCCAGTCTTTAGCAAGCCAAATGTGAAAGCTATGACCCCCTTTGCCCTCTACACCTGTTGTGGTGAATCTCACTGCTAGTCAAGATAGTAGGAAAAGATGGGACACAAAGACAACACAGCAAGAGGCTACTGTCCTTTGCTATGTGTAGGAGTGATGCAAGTTACATGAATAAATTATGTGTCTGGAGCCTGCCATTTTTGACAGCTGTGTCTAATTGTTTGGGTTAAATTGATAGCACAATTATCAAAATATACTTAATTTATCCAATTTTGTTCAATTAAAACTGATTTTGTCTTCTTTTTTGATAACCTCTGTTCTGAATCAGGCCATAGGAGCAAGTCCAAAAAATTATAAACATTACGTTTTGTCTCAACCTGTTGTTGCTTTAATATGGCTTCTAAGTCAAGTTAAATAAATAAATAAAAACATTAAGCTTTGTCTAGGAAGGTTTGGTGAGGTTCATAATGCCAACGTGCCACATTTGCATCTTTTAATCAGCTTTATTTTTTAAGGCTTTTCAATCTCAGGGGTATTCAAATTCAATTTTCAATGTCTGACAAGGAAACTGTCAAAAGAAAACAAAGAGCTATCCTCCGTCAGTTATTCACACTTTCATACATCAAAGTCATAGACGGAAGGGTAGTCTGGAGAGGTCATAACCAACTAAATGATTTATCAAAGTGAACAATGGTGTGACTTCATCCAGTCAACCCATGCCACTTTGGCTGTCATCATAGCAGCCTTGGTTCCCACACCTCCATGAAGACAAGAAAAATGAGTCCTTTGACACATTTTACAGAAAAAGCGGCTCAAGTTTATAGAAGTCCTCATCCTTCTTTAAACACATCCTGTTTGGGTGAGGAAAGTCAGACACACTTTGACCTTTATGAGCTCTCAGGGTTCCTGTCTATGCTTCTGTCAGGAACTGAATGGCATCAGTGGACATCCCTGTCTTGAATTACCGTAACACTTGTCTTATTTTTAGTCTGAATGGGAAGGCTTGTCTTTTAAGTGTCCCTATTAGTATGCATAGGAACAAAACAGTGAAATACTGCATAGAGCCTAATTGAATACTTCTCTTCTAATTAACCATCTTGTTGATAGGTTGTCCTGTATACATTTTCAGTGGTAGTTTACTAAACACACAATTAAAAGCATTTAACAAAGGCTTGAGTATCATATTGTAAATTACCTGCAAGCTTCTATTGGCATTGTTTTGTCCATTTCACAGTTTCCAACTATCCCTTGGTCTAACAGCTTCAATTTACATAAAAATGAGCCTGCCTTGTGTGAGAGTGATGCAACATCTGTGCTGATCAGAATTAATTGAAATCTGTAATGTTGTGCAGCCCTGCTAATTTGCTGTGTTACTTGCAGCATATAAAGAAGCATTGTGCTATTTAGGGATGTCTTTTCACTACCACTGATTGAGACATGAGCCGAATACTGTAGCTGTGATAGCTGCTTGTTTTGTAATGTCTGTAATTATAATTACCACAAAATTTCTATAAAATGTGAGTATATACTACATGTTTAACTCAGTACTCTATTCAGTTACTATGCCTGTATCCCTTCATACAGCATAAACACAGTTTTAAGTGGTGATACTCGGACTATAGTGTTTCAAGATCTATAAGGATCTAGAACTTTCCAGTTTTCTCGTGATAAGTGAGATGTACATAATATACACTGGGTGTGTTATCTGAAACTGTCGACTCGGTCTTTGAGAATGGATTAATATTATCAGCATTGATACTAATATTTTACTTGCATTAGACAGAAAAACCTCATAAATCATGTATAATAAAAATAAACCAATGTTTTTCTTTCAGGGCTGTGAATTGGCTGCATTCATAGGTTCAAAGCAATAGCCTCTCTTTTAGCCTGCCTGCTATATGTGTGTAAAAATGTTTTTTTTATTTAATTTCAGACAGGTTCTTTTAAATGCATTTCAGACTAAAAACTGATTCCTTGTTAAATTCTTTGGTTAAAATCCAGCATCAGTGTCAGTGACAGATGCACACGGAGCACTGTTACTTTCTGTTAGGCTTAGGCTGAATGCTTTGACATGCACAGGGCAGATGTGAATTACCAACTGGTTTAATTGACAGCTGCCTGTTGTGCCCAAGAGCAGTTATGGCCTTTCATGATGTGAATTCTGGTCCTTGTAACAAATGGCTGTTTGTTTCAATTTACTATTGCTCTGCTTTCAAGTAGTGCTTTCACCACAACACTGCTAAACCCAATAGCACAGACATGCATATTCACGGCTCTGCACATAGAAGGCAGACAAATGAGATGAGGATTTCATTTCTTACTTCCAGCATAGATCAGTAACCACATACAGCAATGAATCATTCATCAGCTCAAATTACAAGGATTTATTAAGTCATAACATTTTCCTGGTTCTTTATTTCTCCTGTTTATTTAAGCTACTTTCATGTATGTAAATAAATAGTAAGCAAATAAAATATTTTTGCTAACTCATTAGCAAAAATCCATCAGTGGAAACCTCAGTGCATCGTTATTATACCTTTTTACTGTGCAGGGCATCCAAATAGAGTTCATTATCATTTACTAAACGTTTGCAATAGATGCAATGCATCTGAGGTCAGACGTGTTGGGTGTTGTCAGTGTTTCACATTACCACGGTAACCAAGGATGTGTAACCATGGTGGCCAGTTATTTGCAGATGAGAATAGTTTGTACAAAAGGTTTTATCCTAAACTCACCCAAATAGTTTTGGTGTCTAAACCTAACAAAGTTTTGTCAGAAATAGTCAAAATGCAAAGAAAAATACAAAAACAGTAGCATGGATGTTAAAATAAATCAATAAATACATGCTTTCCCAGCCAGGATACAGATTCTTGTCTTCTGGTTTGAGGTCATGTGGTTGTATCATCTACCAGCATCTACCTCCTACACTCATCAGTGAATGTCAGAAAGATGACTGAAAAAAGGGCTTCCTGATCAGAATAGTCTACAATGTCTACAATGGAGGTGGCACATAAGAACCAATCCATGCCTATAACAGAACTTAAAACTTGGCATTTTTAGTCATACAAACAAATCAAGTGTGACTGCTTTGATCAAAAACATACAGAAAAAAAACTTGTAAAACAATCATTTCTCAAACCCCAGTTTAGGATTTGAATATCAGGAAGGCTTCTGGTAATTTCACCTAAGCAGTGCACTTTAACATCATATTGCCACTGGTATCTGTGACATACTGGGGTGGGATGGAACATTTGCAGCCGTTTATTCTAGATTAATGAGGAGAAAAGGTGGTAGCATATAATGGTACAAGGGAAGTGCAGGAAGGCTGGGAAAGAGGCTGCTACATCTAACGGGATCTGACTCTTAACCCAAGTGTGCATTAGACGGGCGATGATCTGTAAAGCTGCGCTCCACTGGGGTACGCTAGCGAGTCTCTTTTACGCCTTGATCTATTGCCCCGCTTTAGCTCCGACAATCTATCACACGGAACTGGCAGTAACGGATGAGAATGATCTACTGGAAAAACTCTCTCATTTGTCTCTGTCGTAGCCAGTGAACTAGAGGAGACGCTAATACAGGGAGACGGCCTGGGGAGGGGATATAATTATGTCTCGGCACTCTTCTGCTCACTGGCTGAGTATGGAAGGCATATTAGGATATAATAAAGCCAGGCCTCGCTTCCTTTCTTTTGACTTTTTTTTCCCTCCTCGACATCTTTTTTTCCACTATAGTTTCTCTTTCACTTGCTATCTTTTGATTTCTATTGATGTGCCTATTGTTTTCCACCTCTTACTGTGAATCTTTCAAGGGTTTTTTTCTTTAAATCCCTCACAGCCATGAACATGTCTGCCCCTGAACAAAAATGCCTCTTCAGTTTTGGTTCTTTATTTATTTAATGTCCAGAAAACCTAGTATACCTTCTGGCACTGCAGTGAGCTTCAATTTTCCATGGCAGGAGTCTTACCCAAAACACACATCATTAAACCATGTTAGATAAGGTAGCTCAAATTCTATTTTTCAAACTTTGGATGTTACTAAATATTTTGCTATTGTGTGTATTGTATTTATGTACAAATTTAGTTTAGAGTTGACTGAAAAGAAATACACTGCAATCTTGTTAATACAGTTTCACATTTACCTCTATGTTTCAAAAAATTCATTTGCAATAAATTTGCAAGTGCTTACTATAGCCATTACAAATCAACAGTTTTTCAGGTATCGCAAATTTTAGTTATTATAAAGTTATTATAGTAAGATTTATTATCCCACTGCTGTGATTTTTTCAGAAAGAATGTGTAGGGAAAAATATGTTCTGAAAACTTGTCATTTTCTCCAGCCTGTTCTTACAGGATCACTGTTGTGCCTCAATGTGATCATTAAATACAGGATGTAAATTACAGTGCAATTTTTTACGTTACAAACTCCAGACATGACAGTGTCACACATGAAATAAATCAACGACAATCATCGCTGACCGCATCCAAGTGATTTTTTTGTAGTGTGAATGAGGTTTGCGTCAACAGGCTCTTTGGTGAGAGGGACAAATGCACCGGACTAGCAGCCAGCTGTCCTCTGTGTCTGGCCATACAGCTTGAATTGCATTTCTCTCTGGGTTCCAGTTTGGATTTAGTGGTAACTGTTCTGGCCAGGCAGCACTTGGACTCTGACTGCAAGCCTATGGCTCATCCAGAACTGTTGCTTCCCATCTGGGTTGTGGTAGACAGGAATATAATCATCACCTAAAACCCAGAAATCAAGCTGAGATATGTCTCATGCAGACAAAGAAAGACAACAACTGCATTGCTTGAATGTTAAAAATATCGAAACAAGTTAAGGTATCAAAACAGTGTGCTGTTGGAGGATCTCTGTATTACAATATGCATGAACACTAAAAATCAGCATTTGTAAACACTGATGAAGTTGTAGTCAACACATTGTTCCTGTGATTGTTATTACCACATGAGCCTGAACTTAAAAAGAATTTTCATTGAATTTTGCTTTCTCTATAAGAGACATAAATTGATTAATAATTTGGATATTTATTTCCTTATGATCTTCATTCAGTAATATCTTAAATATCTCAATATCCTAAAAATGCATAATGTAGCTAATTTACCGCTTAAAGATTACAGCTTAAAGATTACAGCTTAAAGATTACAGCTTAAAGATTATTCCTATGCTATACCTGTGTGTGTTAGAGAAAATTGGATTGTCATCGTTGTTCTAAGTGCCTCTTACAGCACTTTTTAACTTGGATTGAGCAATAACAACTCCCAAGTGGTGGATACTGCTTTGAAGTGCTGTATCACAAAATACCAACTATGGGTCTTCAAGTAAAAAAAAAAAAAATCATTGTAAACATCATAGGCATTGGGTACAAGCTGGCTTAGCTGGCTTGCTATGTGTTATGTTGTTTAATCGTTTGGTATTTGGACTTCTCTCGACATTATTCTTTGGCGTTTGACTTTTGCTGGGTCCAAATCTCTGTGTAAACAAACGCACACAAATGTCTTGCTTTAATAAGCTTTAATGTTTAAACAATTTAATTATTCAAGTGTCTTGTCTTGTAAAGACATCCGCTGCTTGCTTGGTGACTTAGCTGCCCTGTAGCATATTAGGGCTTCTGTAGGCATGAAACAGCCACTGTGTTATGGGTATAGTTCCTTCCTAAAACATTGCCAAAACGCACACAGGAGACCTGCAGGATGTATGTGCATGCGTGTGTATTTTTTGCCATTATCGTTGCATATACACTAATTTACAACTGATTGCTTTTGAATCTGTTAGCTTGTACTTACCTGTTTTGTCTTTGGGATTATATTTCAGGGAACCTTATTCTAAAATGCATGTTCAAATGCTTCTGAAATATTTAATGATGTTTAGTATTTTACACACACCCTGCCCCTATTATATTCAGTATTTGAAAATGATCATTTTGACTGATGATTGTTGAAGTAAAATTTTGTAAGGATAGAGATTATGAGAAAATTAAGTTTTTTAACAAAATATAAATATGGCAGTCAGAATAATTAAGGTGACATGAAAGTTGACATGCCTCAGCCTTATGGCCTCAACACCAAACAACAGTTATTCAGCCTTGTTGTCTCATATGCAGCCTATGATCTGGCTACTGTTCATCAAAGAGTTCAAAAATGCTTCCGAAGAAGGGAGACAACGTTAAAGAGAGGAAGGCCTGCAACAAGAAGGAGAGATGGTGTGTTTGACCTGTTAAACAGCCTTTTTATGCGACCACCACCATTGTGTGACAGTTTGTTTGTGGAGTTATAAACACACTCTGGTGGCAGCAGTGATGATGGAAGTGGTGTGCTGGTGGTTAAGAGAGGATACTAGAGTACAGAGTGACCTTTTGACTGGACGCATGTTACCTGGAAAGCCCTCTGCTGGATTAATGACTGATTATTGTGTCATGTTCCATCATTCATCTGCATGTATTACTTTTTCTCTTTGCTGTTTTTCTCTTTGCCCATAAACACAATCCACCCATTTCCTTAAGTTACTGGTTGACAGACACGGGTTGTTTATGGGAAAGGTTTTGTATGATTCACCCTGTCTGGTGATGAAATTGTGACAGTTTTCATGTTAGTTCAAAGGATTTTGGGAAATTCAGATGCAAGCATTTTTAATGAAACATGTATGTGTTGTAGGATAATAAAACTAACATTATTAACAAGATGACTAGTTTAAAGTTAAAGCTTTTCACCCCGAGACCGTCTTCAGGATGCTGCAGGATCTACGCATCTTCTCATGTGTTAGAAAAGTGTTTCTATTTTGGCAAAAACTAGATAACATTGATCTTCAAACCCCATCGTCACCCTCCTGCCCTTAACCTGAATGTGTCCTCTATGATCTACTGTCAGTTCAACACACCTTTAAATTTTTCTTAATTTTTTTTTTCCTTTTCCTTTTTTTTCACTTTTACCCTGGGAGAAGAGAGGAGCTCAGTTTAGCCTTCTGCACTTCTGCTTCGCTAATTGGAACCAGGATCTTTAAAAATGGGAACTTAAGTAAAACATGCCATAAAATTCTGAAGGCTAACCATAAACTAACCAATTTCTTTCATTCTTTTAAAGGGAACTCTAACTGAAACCTCCACGTAAACTTTTACGAGGATCCCTGGGGTCACCCGTAAACCCGTTAATAGAGATGAGATATGAGCAGGGCGCTTGGGCCTCCCATTTCGTTTGCATTTCTCTCTCTCTCTTTTTCTTCCTCCTGTTCCATTGCATTCTTGAAAGAGGTCAAATTCTGTTCGGAGCACTACGCTGCCAAGAATCCATGTCGTTTTTACCTAAAAGCAAAACAAAAATTTTATCCACGTGGACAGGCGGAGTGCATAAGCATTGACATGTTTGAACTGTTGGTCCATTTTGAGCTAGTTGCATTTCTTTGCACCCTGCTTAAGGATGTGAGTGTGGTGTAGAGGTGTGAAAGAGGTGAAATTCACACTGTTTTAGTGGCTATCATGCAGAGATGTTTTTCTTCATGTCCACCACGGGGCAATTCATTAGCTTGACTAACCAAAAGATTGACAAACCTGGAAAATCAGTCCAAAGAACATTTTTTCAGATTTCCCTTTGTTAAAGGACTATAAGTCGAAAATTATACATTATTTGAACTTGAAACTCTACTTGTAGATATAACAGAAAAAGCAATAAAGTACACATTCCAGTTAATTAGAAAATATCATACATGTTAGCTACAGAAAATGTTCAAAACCATGCAGTAAAACAAAGTCACATCTAGTGAAATGATAAATATCTCAACAGTAGGCTTAAGCTAACATAATGTGTTCTGGCAGGCCTGTAATCCTGCTGAAATCACTCCTAAGAGAAATAATCTTAGAACTCAGTAGCTTTTACTGTGCAAAGCTTATTCTGCAGTATCCAGCGCATGATAATATTCTGGTTTGCAGTATTCTTTACCAAACACTGCAACTGTAATTACCTTGACATTTTATTTCCTTAGTTAGTGTTTTATTATAGATAATCATAAACTCATTTAGTTGTGGTCATGAACTATTGTCCAAGAAAAACATGAGGATAAAAAAGAGGGAAAATAAGAGTCCTTGTGTGCTCTGACTGTTGTGTTGGGAATCATTATCTACTTAATGCTCTGGCCTTGGTCTCTTTGTTGCTTTACTCAAAGCATGAGCTGTGTTTCATATCCCTTTGAGACTAATGAGAACAGTCTCGGGACCCGTTGTGGTTATTCTGACAAATTGATCCTGTAGTTGTTTTTCCCTTTTACTCCCTCATATATTGCAATCTAAATCACAACTCTTACTGTAATAGAGATGATTTGGATCTTTAGTTTTGTGCTTTCCGGGACCAAATTGTAACACTGAGTATTGTAACCGCATATCCTGGGAGTGAAGTAAGTGGTTACTGACTCACAGCAAGTCTATTAGCAAAGGAATGATTGTGGTGCTGAAAAACCTGACAAAACAACTGCTTAATTTTACAAATGATAATGATTTTTTTTTTTTGGCCCCGCTGGGCAATCAAAATATAGACGCCGGTAAAACGTCATGTCATGAGAGTTCACGAGTATGCGATGCCTTTGGCCAACAGGACAGCCGCCTGCATTTTTTTGTGCGACGCTAACGTCTCAGGTTACACTGTAGCCCGAGCCAAGCAATGGCCTGAGACCACCCTTCAATTAATCTTACCCTTGTAGCGGCTTATAATTTGCCATTACAAAAGCCATTAAACCTGGGGGCCTGATTCTGAGCTCCTGGGACTGCTTCGAGAGTAGGGGATGGGGATCGGACAGGCCTCCAGTTGGCCCCTTAGACCCTGGACGAGCCCCCTTCTGCAAAACAGACAGGTACTTAAAAACAGGGTGAAAAGATCACCTTAAAGAAAACAAGGAAGATTAATGGGGAAAAATGAGGGCCCTTTAGGTTGCTTTCATCTGGGTTTGATTCAGGCCTTCAGTGAGCCATTAACCCAAAGGACAACTGTCCACAGCCAATGTGAGAAATGAAGCTCCTCTGCTCCACTTCAGACAAAAGTTTGAGCTGCTGCTGAAATTTTAAAGTGAGGCCAGTGGAGTGGATATGCTTATGTTTTCTGCAAATTTTCTGAGCTCATCAATGATTCAATAAGCAGATGCAGATTATATTTATGGAGATAAATTCCACGTCTTGCTTTTTGTACCTGTAAATCTACTCCAAGACACATTTACACATGAATTGAATTTTACAGCTAAATATGTAAAAAAAAAAAATCATTCCAACTGAATCTGGTCCAAAGTCATATTTATAACAAACATTGAAGTTCGGGATAGCTTATCTGAATGTTGTAACCATTTACTTGGGACTCTGCCTGGGCTTGATGCTTCTGGAACCACTCTTCACACTACTAAATGACACCTAACCAGATAAAACAGATACAAACCATCTGGTGAAACAGCAGGTTCATATTAATAAACAGGCTTACCAGTGGTAAGCCTGGTGGCACAGAGTAAGCTCCAGTGCACTTCCATTAAAAAAAAATTACTGAGTGAGCACTAAAAAAATGTTAAAGGATAAGAGGGGTGTTAACAAAAAGTTTATGAATTTTGTTACCGCATTTCATTGAAAATCAGAGGTTCATGTTCTGCTGTCAGTTCATCAAAGCTGCTCTCATTTTGGCGGTGACACAATCGCCTACACAGCATCCGGCTATTTTTTTGAAGCACTGTCCCACAGACTTAGTTAACTTGTGCATCTTGGGTTTCAACTGTGAACAAATTAAGAAACAAGTTTTGGAAATGTTGGAATGCAAATAACGGGATTTCAAAATGCATCCTGTATCTGTAACTGTGATTTGTTTTGTACTATCTCATTAATTTTCTACAAAAGGGTCAAAAAATTGTTCCACACCTTGCAGTACCTCTAATGTTATACCAACACTGATAAGCATCCGGATACTTTTGACATTTAGACAGCAGATGTGGAGAAAGAGCTGGAGATCTCTTCGATTTCTGAGTTAGGCATTAGCAGTTATATTTTCATGCAGCCTCTAGAGGTGGGTATAAATAATAGAGCGCTACATGTGAAGGTTAGAGCCCTGGTATGGTTCGTGGCAAGTACAAAGCCCACACCTGGCCCAGAAGTGAAATCAAATCTAGCTTGAACTCTGTCTCTCCTCTCATTTTGCTTCGGCAGTTTTCCGTGAGCAGGGTTCTGGGTCAGGAGTTGTGAGGAGTGATTTGAGCTCAGGTCAAACACACGGACAGTTTCACACAATAATGTGTTTCAAAGCTGTTACATCAGTGGGGTAAAAGGAAAAATAAAATATTAAAAAGGTTTTTATTTTTCAAAAACGTCCCCATTCTGAACAGTTACTTTCAGTCCTGTTAATGAAGCATTTTGTCAGTCCATCTTGTGAATTATTTACAGTTACAAAGGTTTGACTTTCACTGATAATGGCCTGTAATCACTGGCCATTAAAGCCCTTAAATGGATCAGCACCCACTGAATCCTCTGCGGGTCAGTGATTTTTCTTTCTTTTTTAAACAGGGATCAATAAACCAATTCCTCTTGGTTATGTTTTCCTTGTCTACAGCAATTAGTTCAGTCCTGATTAAATCACAGCACATTATCTCCCTCCCAAGATTTACCTTGCCTAAATTGAGTTCCTTTCACCCTCCTGGCCACAGGAGAGTGGGTAACGCCTGCTGGGAAAGAGAAATAATCATTCATTAACCTCTGACCTGAAAGGAGTGTCAACTAAGTCACCCGCCTGTGTTTTTTTCCCCCCATAACCTCTGAGCACCCAGCCAAGGCAAACTGACAATTTACACGCAGCAGCCTAAACTTTATTAACTTGTGCTGTGATTTGACGCAGTCACTTGATCAGCTGAGGCGCAAAGATCATCTCAGTGCTGAATTACGTGTTCAAGGGAAGAAATGTTTGTGCCTGTTTTCTTCTTTTGGCATTGTGGGTAATGTGGAAAGAGACGAAAGGCAAACAGCGGGTGACTGGAAGGACCGAGTATGAAAACATAACTTGAGCTTAATTTATGGAGTGTGACAATCTCAAACAGAGATGGATGGACATGGAGATAATCTCATCTCGTCTTTCTTTCTTTTTGAGCTTCACCTAGCCGCTGACCCTTTTGTGATGGTTTCGGCCTCACTAGGGTTTGATGTCTTCATATGGTCACAGTAGGTGATAAATTACAGAAGGCCCCCTATTTTCTGTTCACCACATGGATATCTTCATGCTTAGGTATGCATCTGATTTTTGAATATGTTTCCTGCTTCAGAAGTTGGCTACCACAAATCATTATATATCACTTTTATCACAGTAATTGCAAAATAAAGGTTGAACAGTACCAACTTTTCACCAGTAGACCAACACAAAGAAAAGAAGACCACCAAAAAACTGGAATGTTGAAATATATAGTGATCCTTTACAGCTCAATCTTCCAGATAAAACATGTATTTTAATAATCATGCAGCAATCTTCATGCAAGAGAAAGAAAGGCAAAAATGTAATCTAGAAAAGGTATTTCCTCTGACTTTAAAAGCAATCCCTTGAATATTGATTGTGTTGTCAATGCGAGCCTTGCGATATGAATTATAATGCTATTTCTATCCCTGCACAGTAGCCGTAAACACAACCAAGCTGCCCCAAGATCTTTCCCTCTGACATTATTAGGAGCTACAACTGTGTGAGACTCAACATGGTGTAAAAACAAACCAAATGTCAGCACTGTTGCCCAAGCGCCTCTGCTATAGCCAACAGCAAATGTAATGAAAGCTTGGAAGGGTCTGTTAGTACGCCGCTGACCTTTTATACAGTTATTGTTCTCTTGACATTTCTCAAAGATGGAGGAGGTGAAAAACAGAATGAGGTGCTAAAGCAGAAATCAGGATTTTAAACTTCCAGCTTTCCCCGTTAGAGAATGACTTTCATCGATCCAAACTCTTGGACTTCGCAGAGGGTCGATGCTTTGTGATTGCCAACACTAACTAATTTGCCGCTGCTCTCTCTGTAGACATGATACAGTTTTTATTAGCTTTTGTGTCACTAGTGTTAGTGGAAAGTGAAAAGAGGAGAAAAAGTTCTTGCCCACTGGGCTGTTTTCCTTTTGGAACAAAATAGCAAACTTTTAACCGGCGGTGGTTTTCTTGAGTCCACACTGCCGGACTTTGACATCACTGCAGAGCAGGTTTAATAGAAAAACATGCTAACAAAACCATCTGAACATACCACATCAGTTCATTTCTTAACTTCTTATTGATGCTCATATTATGTAGCACATAGCTGGTGTTGGTTAGGATAATATATATATTTTCATAAATTGTATAAAAAAGTAGTTGCCTGTATTCTACAGTATGTTGACTAAAAAGCTAAAGTCTAAAGGTAAACTTTGGTTGGCTTGCAAGCTTATCTTTAAAGATCGCAGATGAATTGAGTAAAATGTATGTCACCTGTAATTTTACTGCTTTGATTGCTTCCACCAAAAGACCATCTAGCTGCTTCCAGTAGCTAAAACCATCCAGCTAGCTATTACCATCTAGCTAATAAAAAAATGCATAATTTGCCTTTCAACACTTTTGCAGGCTCATTTTTGCAGGAACACTTCTGCAGCTGCCTGAAAATACGCCATATTATTGTACATATTTCTACATTATACTGCCGTTATGATCAGCTCAAACGTATTCATCAAACTGTGAAGATACACATATTTATTTATTTCTCTTATGGTAATACACAAAATCCTTGTGTTTGTTTCTTTCCAAAAATTCCTCCTAGACCATCAGGAGCTACGCAACAAAGCTTGGCAGACTGGTACATTTGAGGCCCCTGAAGGCTTTTATCTATACTGGATATTATGATGTCATCATGTTTTCTAGCAACCACCTAGCAACAGGCTAAAATGACCTGTTGCAACACCTAATAAAAGCATCTTATCATTTCTGTTTCACAACAATAGCATCTCATTTATATCCACAAAAGTTGAATTATGCACAAGACATTATAGTACCATCACATTCCTTGGCATCTGGCTAACAGGCTAAAATTATGTGGTTGTAGCCTTAATGCACTTACAAAACTTATGAAAGAATCAAATCATTTTAATTTCACAACAATAAAACCACATTTATATCCACAAAACCTAGTTTAATTGTGCATAGCAAGCAACTAGAAGTGGACAAAATGATCCAATTTTAGAATATGTTAGCATTTTTACATTGTGACATTTTAGAACATTTTTAATACTAAGTACATCAGTTTGTCAAGAGCACGACCGAGGCCAAACAATACTGTAGCATGGGCATGCACTTTTTTTGTAAAATGTGATTCTTAATAGCAATTAAAACACTAATTTGTGACCCCATACAAATATGTTTCTAACAGAAAGCATAATAATAGCTCAATAAATAAATGAAAAATGGGTCAGTTGGATATAAAATCAAATTTAACTGCTCAGTCTTGGAAAGTGGTGGAAACAGGTTTAGTAATAGTTCAATCTGTGCTCATTTTAAAATAACTTTTTTTTAAATATTCATGTTATTTTTGTCAGCATTTATAATAATAATGGATTGGATTTATATAGCGCTTTTCAAGGCACCCAAAGCACTTTACAATACCACTATTCATTCACTCTCATATTCATACACTGGTGGAGGGAAGCTACAGTTGTAGCCACAGCTGCCCTGGGGCAGACTGACAGAAGCGAGGCTGCCATATCGCACCATCGGCCCCTCTGGCCAACACCAGTAGGCAAGTAGGGTAAAGTGTCTTGCCCAGGGACACAACAACCAGGACAGAGAGCCCAGGGATTGAACCGGCGACCTTCCGGTTACAGATGCGATTCCCAACCCCCTGAGCCACGGTCGCCCATTTATGTGTGAAATGTCTTACAGAACTCCTTGTGCCTGTCTAGTAGCACTGGACAGTCTGCTCATGAGAGAAAGTGATCTAGCAACAACAAGGGGGAAACAGCTGCTTAATAATTCAAGATGCTGAGATTAGAAAAGCGAGTTTCCTGGGCGCGTTATTAAAAGGCAGAGTAATTACCTCAGAGCTCCATGTCACCGCTTCAGTAAGTGGTGCCTAATTTGGTTACCTACACCTCAACTGTAATTGCTGAAGATGAGCAATGGCCACTACAAAAAGAGAGTTACAAATGCATGCAGTGCATAAGTGCAATGGACTCAATAAGAAGAAACCTAGGATCTGGTGCTTTCGCTGGAAATGTCATGCATACATAATCTAAGGGGCTGTGGCTCTATTCTAGAAAAAAGGCAGCTCCCTTATTTTTTTGAGTGTCAACCTCAGCAGCTACCTAAAATTGTGAAAAAAGCTATTTTAACTGCTAATAGCTAAATGGCTATTGCTAATGTGTGTGGAGGACAGGTTAACATTTATGATAACTGCTTAATACGAAACTGTAATTAAAACGGGATCTTTAATGTAATCTGAATTTCCCCTAAAGTGTTGTTCAGTGTTATAAACCAGCGGTCCCCAAACCCCGGGCCTTGGACCGGTACCGGTCCGTGAGTCGTTTGGTACCGGGCCGCGAGAGTTGAGGCTCAGGTGTGAAATGTATGGTTTTCGGGGGTTTTATCGGTTTTCTGCATTATTTTGTTATCGTTTTAATTGTTAAATCGGTTTTCCTGGGTCTTTTCATGTGTGTTATGAATAAATCTTCTTTTTTTCGGTACCGGTACTAGTTTTATTTTGTTGTATTTATCCGCGACACCTTAAAGGCTGGTCTGTGAAAATATTGTCGGGCATAAACCGGTCCGTGGCGCAAAAAAGGCTGTTATAAACAATAACTCCTTAAGCTGTTAGTAAAGGAAGGAGCTATGTGAAATTGTTTGTCAGCTGGAGGAGACAAAAATGGCTCGATATTTTCCTGCAAATGAGTATCGTAATTCAGCATAAATTTTAGCTGAACACATACCTTCTATATCCTTTGACAGTTGAAATTTTTTAATGATTTCTATTCTGAACACTAGACTAAATTGTTACCTTTGATCTCAAGATGCCTGACCATTTTTGGGCTACGTCCACACTAGCCCGGATAGATTTGAAAATGGTGTTTTCGTCTGAAAACGCTCCGCCTCCACACTATCATTTTCAGTCGTTTTCACAGAATTGTGCGTCCACATTGAAACGGCCGAAAACGCTTACGTTCCAGTGCTGCACATGCGTGAAACCCAAGAAGATTCAACCTGCCTCATTTCTGTCTGCAACTTATTTACTTTGCGGCTCTTTAAAACGTTGCGGCAAAATGTTGAGGAAAGGCGCCGAGTTTTTTAAATGGACTAACAATGAGGTGAAGTTGTTGTTGCGAGTAACACAAAAGTACAAAGTTGCAAAAGTGAGTAAGAGTTAAAGAATTTGAAGAAAAGCTATCTGGAGCATCTACAGACTAATCTTTAATAGGGCTGTCAAAACAAACAATTAAAATAACTGCTGTATAATGTTTAATTGGTCACATGACTGCATCATATGACTAACATGCATCATGGTTTTAGAAAGTCTGCATTTATGCTGTCCACACTGCGACGCGAAAGCACCGTTTTCAAATGTATGCATTTTCCAGAGCGCAAAAACGCAGTCTCAGTGTGGACGGGAGGCCAAAACGGAGAGAAAATGATGCGTTTTCAAATGAAAACGCATTAGTGTGGACGTAGCTTTGGTGCAGCCAGTTGAATTTTTGTTGATGTGATGTTGGCAGTTGCTTGACTCAGTGATTCCTGGATATCTAGAAAAGCGTTTGGAGTCAACTAAAATTAATTTTGTAGATTCAATTGTTTATTAGAATAAAAAACAATAACAAAATGATATATGAGTTTGATGAACATTTTTCTGCTCTGACCACCATGACAGTTAAGTGATATTATGAAGCCATGAGCTGAGTATTTTTGCCATCCTCATAGTTTGCAACCAGAGGTGATGAGCAAGGTAACAATGTGAATCAGAAACCAAGGGACTTTACATGCTCACTGCATATATACTTGTAAAGTATACAGTATAGAATACCCTGCTTTATCCTCCTTTTTGACTAATGGGGACCATAATTTACAAAATAAACCCCATGTTGCTCAAAGGAAAGGAAAAGGAGGGCCACTTTTTCCACAGACTTCCACGCAACCTGATTTTTTTTTTAAACCACAGGAGTCTCTAACTGCTGGCTATTAGAAAGAATCAGTGCATTTCTGTACTTGTGCAATTTTTCAGACGCAGAAAGTCAATTTGTATCTCTAGTTCGTGTTACCAGCCTTTATTACTAAATTGTTTGACATTTTTTAAAGAGATGACCAGGCAATGCTCTCTTGAGTGGAACCTTTAGGCTCAAGTGTCTTCAGAAAAGTACTCTCGTTAGCGTGTGCAAAAGACACAACTCACTCATCACGCAGTGTAAAGAGACAAGAGAAGAGACAAAAGCTTCCTATTGGGTGTATGTGTGCATTACTGTGCTAGTCTGAGTCTGTTCTTAAAACATGACCATATTAAAGGTTGTCTCTTGCACTGATGTCTTTCTTGAGGAGCTATCATCTCATTGTATTGACATATGCACTTTATTTGCTCTTCCCCTTAATATGATGTATCCATTAACCTAAAATCCCACACTGTAAACAAAATATATTGGATTCTAATACAGAACAGTTCTGTTTTGGAGTATACTGAATGATGAATAACATTTGAGGTAACTGTTAACCTGTACTTAGTAATCATTATTACACCGTTGCAGGAGTACACAATACTTAAAACTCAAACTCTGTCTTTATGTTGATTTAAAATACACACTTGCAAAAATTAGTCACTGGTAGTTTTGTGGTGGGTCCTGCTTTGCTAGTTGTCTTCAAGATAATATTTCACAGACTGATAAGATGAAACAATATCAGCTTCATTATCACAACACAATGAGCAACAATGTAACAGCTGGATGTGATTTCCAGTGAACAATTGCCCAAATGTTGTACTTAGGATGAGCTAATCTCAAGTACGATGGATCTCTCAGGTAAGCTATTCTCCTTTAGCTTGACCTTGTCAAATCAACACTGTATGCCTTATGTATGCACCCATATTAGGACTGGACTCTTTCCTTCCTCAGGCACTCCATCACAAAAGAGAGGGAGTTGCTACCAGATGGTTAAACAAACACATCGCCCAACTGCCCATAACTCAAATCCACTTAGCACCCTCTTGTCAACATGTCTCTCACTCGTTCACCACCTCTCCCTTCGTCAGCATATACAGGAAGGATTGGAGGAATGGGGTAAAAAAAAAAAAGAAGAAGAAATAATGAGAATCAGCAAAAAAATTCCTAGGGGGTGTGTTTAATTTTAATCAACAAGACTATCCATCCTCAGTAGCTCTCATCTCTCCCCCACTGTCCTTCCCTCACTCCCTTAGGTGTATTGAAATGAAGGGTAACAGCAAGCACCTGGAGTGACAACACGTGTAAGGGTCACAGAGACAAAGTCCAAACGTAATGTTTGACTCAGGCTTTTTTTGAGCACTCATGGGGAGGAGTCCAGGACTCAGGCCAGGGGTTAAGAGTTTGTAGGTCATTGGGTCATGCAATTTTCCCTTTTCCCTTGGCCTCATCCATGCGCTTAAAACCTCAGCGGTGTACTTGAGAGGGTAATTTATTGTTCCGAGCGCTGTCGAGCTTGGAAGAGAAGTTGAACTTCCCGCTTCTGAGGACATGTTGACTTTTATCTCTTTTTTACCAGCCCAGAGTTTTTTAAACATACTGAGCATGAATTATAGTTAGGTGACTAAAGATTCATTCTGGCTGTCTCCATTTAATTTAACCTGATGCTGCCCTTTTAGGTTATCGCACAAGGATTTGTCTTTCCTTGATTATTTGTCTTGACGTAAGGAGACTTCACTACGTTTTAAATAAATCTTTTTGTTAAAGAGCCTTTCTGCCAAAATGCATTGTTGTTCTTTCATTCAACAGTGTCTCAAGATTTGTTGAACTTCAGTTTGCTTTTTTTTTCATTGTAACATGAGGAAGCACGGTTCTGTTTTTCTTAAAGTATTATCTCATAAATGCCATTCCAACAAGTGGTGTGACTAAGTGCAAGAATGAGGTATCCTGTGTGGTATCTTCACCATGTTTATAGTAAAGCCTTGCAGTGTCTTAGCACAGGTGAAAAGGTGAAACGATAAGCATTATCTTGGACATATAATTGTCATGGATAAGGCATGGATAATTGACATGCATGCCACAATGTCCAAATGTAGGCGTACTGATGACAGCCAAGCTGCATTTAGCCCCTGGAATGTGCGGAGGCCATTCTAAGACATTTGAACATCAAACGGTGCTCAGCTCTGTCAATCTAATAGCTCTGAATATGGGATTTATTGGCTCTCGCGGCCCAGCAGAGAGATGAGGGCTGAAAGCAAAACCAGATTTTCTCTCCTGTATCAGTTTCTCCTGTGTCAGTCATGCTCAGAGAGCTCAGGAAAAGAGGTGAGCTATATTATTGCGTCTGATTAACTACATTTTAATGAGTTCTTCTGCATGCTATTGTAGACTGCTAGCAAAATAAAGACATGTTAAATAATGTCCATAATGAGAGTTGGGTTGGCTGAAATGTCAAAGATTACTATAGGTTGCACTGTTAAAAATGTAATAGGTAATATAACTATAAAAATTACTTTAATAATTTAACACATTGCATTCTATTATTTCTCTAAAAACATCTTATACGTCTGGAATTCATTTTAATGTTGACAGAAGTGACAGTTAGTGCAGGTGCGCTTTCAGGGCGATGCATCACAGCTGGTGTGGTCATCACAGCTGGTGTGGTTTGTATGTACATGGCAAGATGATTTCCTATTTACCTAAACAGCTGAGAATATTTTGTTTGCTTTCATACGTACACTTGCTCTTTGATTAATAGTCGCTTCACCAGAAAATCACCAGAAATCAGTCACATTTGCATTAACTTCATAGAGACTCATGGCACAATCATAAGCTGTGGGACAAGTGAAATTTCAGATTTACCATTAATGATAGTAAATGATAGCACGCCAAATATGGGGAAGATAGGGCAACAAC
This sequence comes from Rhamphochromis longiceps, assembly GCF_057381845.1. Classification (NCBI taxonomy): domain Eukaryota; kingdom Metazoa; phylum Chordata; class Actinopteri; order Cichliformes; family Cichlidae; genus Rhamphochromis; species Rhamphochromis longiceps. Next base: position 8,002,726 of record NC_140558.1, read on the forward strand.
TAAGCCAGACGTTGAGGATCTGATTTGGGCTCCTCATCCTCAAACCCTGAAAAATATCATCTTCTTACAGGAAAGGATGGAACCAAAGGAGTTCTATTTATCTCTGTTAACTCTCCAAAAAACTCCCTGTCCCTGCTTAGATAGCCTTGCCAATTCACAATGATGTCATCCCCCTGGCGTGCGGTGATTGATGCATCCTGGCTGCCAGCTCCGTACTAGTTGGAGGCAGGGGAGCGGTGATAGGCGGCTGAGGTGGAAAAGGGGTGAATTTTCCAGAGATAGAGACATCCAAATGTGAACAAAGCACAGCATGGGGTCAGTTCAGAGATCGGGCCAAGATGTCGCATACCTACTGTATTGTGAATGTGCTGTTTTTAATGCTGCGGCTCTCTACAGTCAGTTTTGATGTTTCAAAAACGTTCACAAGCAGAGATCGGTGGTAACGGTCTTTCTCTCTAGTGTGATAGAGACGCCACGGGGGGAACGGTCCGGCTCTGATTAGGTACGAGTACTCCATCTTCCCTCTGAGTTCTGTTACATATCAAGGGAAAGGAAGGAAGGAGGGAGATGGAAGGGGTTACTGTGAGTCGAAGAGTAAGTGTTTCATAGATACTCACAGAGACGTGCTGAGATGAACACAACGGGGAGCCCCCGTCCTCCTGTCAGCATGCCAAGTTAGCTCTGGTGCTTTAATGGCTCTATCATACACACTGCTCTGTTATTTGTGCCCAAAAGGAGACTGAAATTGTTTATTTATATGAACATATATACCCCACAAAAAGTAAAAATCCAAAAATAGAAAATCAAACATTTATTTACATATATATATATATATATATATATATATATATATATATGTGTGTGTGTGTGTGTGTGTGTGTGTGTGTGTGTGTGTGTGTGTGTGTGTGTGTACAGAAAAAGCAGCACAACTCCTCATCAATGTGACTTTTTAATGGCTTGTTTCCCAGAGGTGGACATTATTACCTCTGGATCAATATCATTTAAAAATAAACATCTATGTTGACACAAAGTCAATGTTCCTTCACTGAATCTGTAAATGAGTAAACACAACGTCGCACTTTTAAACTCAGTACTGACAGATTCACAATTAATTAGAGCGTGTTTTCTGTTTTCTCTACATTAAAGGAAAACAAAGAATTTAAAGTGGTGCATATTTAAAACTCAAAAGTGCTCCTGACGTTCTCTTAGCTGGTTATCATTTCTGTTAGTTTGCTGTAGTAACGCGAGTCGTTGTGCCTTATGATAGAGAGCTCGTTCCAAACAGCTATTGCTAACATTGTCTCTGCATCGCATCTCTCACATACATAGCACATATGAGCTACAGTCACAGTGTTTTGTACTCTTATTTTGATGTATTTTGCAATAAATATTAATATTTTATTTGATAAGTTTACTATATCTTTATGCTTGTCAAACATATGTTATTTACCTTTAGCATTATCATTAGGTAATCATTTGCTTGCGGGGAAGTGTTATGTTAATTTGTCTGCTTTTCTTTTTTTGATTAAAAATAAGATTACATGTTTTGCTTGTAAGCCATTGCATTTTGTTGCTTATATACAGATGCAGAATGTGTGTTTCTCTGTGCCTCTGAAGGTATTTAATGCATTTTAAATGTCTGTTTTTGTGTGTGCGTGTCTTGATTTACTCACGGACATGTTTGTGTGCGTTCCTATTTGTTGGCATGCAGAGTGCCTCAAACGTGTCAGAGGAAAGGTGTCCGCTGCTACGCAATCAGTATCGGCCCCTGCTCCTTTTCACTGTGGTCCGGCAAGTGAGACTGAACACAAGGCGCAGGGAATTGAGGTGCATTGATCTGTCCTCTGCAGCGTCTCCCTGGACTGGTGAAATCATTAACCTCTCTGGCACAGACACAGGAAGCAACAACAGAGTATCTTTGAGAGGTTAATTAAAAATAAAAGCACAAGGGGGAAGGGCAGAGGGTGTATTCACCAGGGGAAAGTAACTGACTTCCAAATAAGCTTACTCCAATATGGATGTCTGTGTTCAGCATGCAATAAACTATAAGGAGTAGCTACTTTTTCTTTTTTCTCTATCAAGCACACCAACCAGGTGAGCCCAGGTGGACAACATTAAACTTTTACCTTTTAGTCGTGAACAACAGATAAAGGTGATCTAGAGCAAATAAGCCTCATGGAAATATCATGGAATGAAATATTACAAGACATAGTACAAGGAAAGGTTCATTTCACTCATTTAGTGTGTTATCACAACAATTGTTTTTTTCCTTTACTCCTGGAATTTCCATACCCGAACCATGAAATACCTGGTTCACCATGTTTGATCGCAAAACGATTGCGCAGGCCACCTGGTGTCTCCAAACACTGACCAACCTCAGCCATCCTGTGTGAAGTTGAACTTTTTTAAGCACATTGTTATGGTATAATGGACATATTGGAAGAAATACAGTATGGATATTACACATGTAGATCAACAATAACTGACAATAGGACATTTGATAATACACAGCCATAATTATTCAGGTTTTTTAGAAAAAACTTCTTTTTTTACAGCTTTTATAGTTTCAGCCAACATTTTAATCACCTATCAAAACTATTTCTTATCATGGTATTAAGATCTGTGAACATGAAGACTTACTGTTTGAGCAGTCAGGTCACGAGACAGATGGAAAGCAAGACAGGAGCTAAGCAAAATTAAATTATGCAAATCACTTAGTTTGGAGATAAAGCAGAAAGTGAGCATACTGAAAGTCAGTCTGAGGTCTGTGCAATATTAATAGATATCAGAAATTATTTTGTTCCCTTAGAAAAGGTTGTTAAAACATATACTGTATATAATTGATGCACATGGGGAGCATGAGGTGGGTATGAAAAGAAACACTCATAGTAAAAACTCATTTGATAGCTAATACATGAGGCCCTATGGAGTTGGTCATTTTCATATACCTTAATTTTATATAGTCAGACCCTAGTTACTGTAATAACGTTACATTTTTCAGTAACATAAGAAAATATTGTACTACATTCAGTATTTATGTTACAGTTACAATTGTGTTATTACCTGGTTTACAGTGGCACTTCAGCTATCTGCATGCCAGGTGAATAGAAAGAAAAAAATATGAAAAAAGATCCCTTTTTTTCCTGCACACTTGCGCTACAACCAGTAAATTTCAGTTCGTGTTCAGGAGGAGGCAAAGGGTGGATCGGTCTACAGCTTAGATATAGACATGACATTTATTTTTATTGCTCAAAAGGACAAGAACACAATGGCAAACTGCAAACTTCCCCAGGACAGAAACAACTGCTTCATACTGCTAACACAATTTCAGCTCTTTGCAGGCATCTAGACTGATAGCATGCTAACGTACAGCTAGCCAAGAGTCCAGAATGGCGTTAAAGTCAAGTGCATGCTGATTCCAACTAGGGCTGGGTATCATCACTGATTTCTAGAATCGATTCCGATTCACAAGGTCCCGAATCGATTCGATTTGAATCCGGTCAACCCAGCAGCCAGAGATCATTGTGGGAGTCACTTTGAAGTCACTTTGGGCTGGTTTTTATCTTGGCTTTGTGTTGTTGGCTTGCATGTTTGGAAAGAGATTTCTGTTAATGTGTGTATATTGTCACCCGGTAATTATGACACATGCATTTCTGGCCTTTCTACTGAGTAACAAGAAAGTAATGTAATGATTAGCGTAACAAATTACTTTTCATACTTTTCATTAATAAAAGTAACAAATGATGTGCAATATATCACTACTCTGGTGATGAACGTGAAATCTTGTTGACTTTGAAGCGATTGTTTCAAACATCTCCAACCACTGTCAAGATATGGATAAAATAGTGATAAAAAAAAAACAGTCAGCCTGCTATCATCCTGCTGCCAATTATAACTAGCAATTACTCACAAATTCATTTAAAAAAAATGTAAAACCAGAAATAATAAGCTTCTTGCTCATTTTCAACTTCCATATTCTTCCAATTTCCTAAAATATTTTCTAACTTATGGTTTTATTCACTTTCTTAATGAAATACTGGCTGTAAACCTTTGAAATTAATGATATTGTGGTTGAGCTCAGATGAGAATAAAACAGAGCAGTCCATACCTCTACTGTAGTATAGGTTGCACAAAAACTAATGCCATATTGTCTGTACTTTTATTTTACTCAAGAGTAAGTGTCCCCAGTATATGACCAAAATGTGATGAGCTTTTGTAAGCAGTTCAAAACCTAAACCATATAAGAAATAGATGAAAACAAGGTTATTTTGATATCTACACATACCAGAATATAAACAATAACAATCTATGGTCAGACATTATCCCATGAAATGCCACTCAGCAAAGATGCCTTCAGTATCTGTCAGTTCCCAGTGGGTGTGACAGCTTCAAGACAAATAATGGCTGATGTTCAAATGTCAGTAAGATGTCAAATCAGTCGATCTGATGCGGTTTGGGAGTCACCATCGATAAGGCTGGTGTTAAGAAATTCTGGACAATTTCAGCTTCAGAGGACAGTGACACAAAGTGAACTGAACACTCTGGCAGGCCGTGTCGACTGCAATGGCCCAAGTTCTGCCTGAATTCATACATTCTTTATGAATTTGTTATTGAAAAGTCTCATTATGTTCATCACAGATATATTGGGACCAATGTTTCTTTACCCAATATTACGTACAGTACAAGAGAGATTATTTAAGAAGGCGCTTCATTAGATTACATCCACACACAGCAATGAGTTGTTTTATTAGCTTTCTGCTGTTGTTTACAGCATAAATAGGTTAGGTGCGCAATTGTGTGAAAATGTGATGTGGATCATCTTGATAGGGCTGTTGAGTGGTGTTATTGCAGTCTGCAGTCTATGGGAACACTCGGGAAATGATGCTCCTTCTGTCAGGACAGCAAAACCCCTCTGCCTTTGGATCATGGGTAATTACGGAAACTCTGCTGACTCAGGAGACACACAAACCTATATGAGCCCTACACACGAGAAAACAGCTCGCGTATCGGCACAGGCACACAGACGAGCTCGTGTTAAATTTCAAAGACTTACTATAGATTGATTGCTTTGCTCCTGCACAGACTGGAGATGGGAGTTTCAGCTCAACCAAGATTTCTTAGAGCAGGGCAGAATTCATCTTGGTGGATAGAAAAAAACTTTGTGGATACTTGATCATAACCACACGGTGTCACATTTTACTAGAGCAGGTACCCCTTTAGTGTCACTTAATCATTATAGTCCTGCAAGTGAATCCTTTGCAGCAACTGAAATGTTTGTATCGTCTCTGGAAGAGGGGCTTCTAGATCTTCTTTAAAAAAGGAGTTTTGATGGCTTAACCTAACCAAACATCCATTCAAAATAGCAAAAATAATAGTCTTTAAGTACCTGAACACATGTACTAGGGTGAAAGCACCGTAATTTATGCCACTGCCTCCCACTCTTCCATCCTAATGTATACTTTTGTGCACTTTTATATTCGTCCTCTGTTGCAAGTTTAGTGTTCTGAAGCACTAACTTACACACTGAAACTTGAAATGTGATAAGAATAACCACTAGCCACATGTAGGTATGTGATTTGAGTGTTTGAATCTGTTGAAACGATCTTTAATTTCAGATGTATAACAGTTGAAAACACCTCACTCATAAGTTTTGTCTGGCTGCTTAAACAACAGCTTTGGATTTTATAGTTAATGCTGCTGAACTTTTATGTACGTGATACTTGCTCTTGGTTGGTAAAACTGTGCCAGTGATCATAAAAAAAAAATGCCCAACTATTTTCTCTGCAAAAACAGACTACAGCATTTGAGCTGAGGCTCATTTGTAGCTTGAGCAGCAGGAATTACTGTAAGACTTTTCAGTGTTACACACTGTATAAGAAAAAAGTCTCCTTTTGTTTCCCAGAGTGAGTTTGACTCGCTGAAGATATTCGTATTATATATTAAAAAGGGGGAAAGATAAATAGTGTCAACCTATTTTGTTATCCAGCCAGCCAGTGCTGCTTTTTTCCATTAAATGTATAATATATATATTATTTACATGTGAAATCATCTTTGAGGAGCCAAAGTATCCTCATAAAAGTATAATTGTTCTTCAGTATTTCTTATTGCCTTTTGCTTTGGGTTCATGTGAGTAGTAACCCCTTTCTTTGAATCTGCCTATTAGTTTTTACAGTAACTCAGATAACATTTAGTTTAAGTCCTTGCCTGCTCAATATGCTAGAAATACTAACTATTGGGCAAATTTAAGATAACAGACTGTTCATCTTCGCTGACAGCCACCCATGGATCTCATAATGTTTCAGAGAGGAAAAAAGAAAAATGCTTTCTCTGAGATAAAATAATTCCCAGGTTTATTAGCCTCTGGAAATTGGCTTCAGTGGGAGGTGGGAAAACAAATCATTTCAATATATACCCGGGTGTCCTAATGTTCATTTCAATGCTGTCACTTAGAAGGGAGGAGGGACAGATAGCAGGCATTGTGCTGCTGACAGGATTGGCTTTGTGTGTGATGAATGGGGCTGTCACAGACAGTGACAGGTTTGTGTTCAATACATGTGGATGTACAATACGCTCTGCATCCCATGACAAGCTGGGAGGCTTTTTGTCCCGATAATCTCCATATCGCTTCATTTCTGGCTGCTTATGGCGGATGTGGTCACTGAGGGGTGTGTCATGGCTGCTGCACACAGACTGTCGATTCTCTGGAAGCATAAATGGGACACCAAGTTGACTGATGTGTTAAAGTGTTTTGGTGGGTTTTTTGTCGTTGTTCTTTCCTTTTATTTTTTTAAGGCAAAGAGATTATATGGAAAATGCAGATTAAAATTTGGGCGTCTACAAACCTTTCTAAGGTCCTATTCATGATTGACACTAACATTTTTAAGGCGAACTAATCATAAATGTGCAGCCTGTAAGTACAGGTCTAAATACACCCAAGGAAATTACAAGATAAGGCTTTTTTGGAGGTTGAAAATGAGCAATGAAATATCTCCCTTAAACACAGAGATCCAATCACATGTATTTAAAAGCATAATTTTGCAAAACGAAATTTGAGGATACATATTTCCATCTCTTAAATATATTTGCCTTGACTCTATAACATGTAGAAAACTGATTTATGAATTTTATATAAGTAAATGTTTACAGGCAGTATTTTACATTTGCAAATTTGAACAGAAAAATACTGCCTAAACTACTGTTTAAAATTTAAAAAGTTTAAAACTGAAGTAAGGTTTGATGACTTCATCATGATTGCAATTTGTATTGTGATATAGCGCATTTAAGAGGCAAAAAGTTATCGGTAATACGCAGCCCACATGTGGCTTATAAACATCTCTTAGAGGTGAGACATTCTAAGGCAGAACACACCGGCCATAAATCACAGGTCAAACAAAAGTTTAGAAGCCAAATCCCATCACAGGTTTTCATTTGAGACACATGCATCTACATCTGGACACCTTTGTGTAAGCATAGTAATTACTGAGATTTCTTAGCACTTTACTCATTAACATATAAAAAGCAAAATACCAATAGAATAAACCTTTATTTTTAATTATCTACTCATTGTTTAAGGGCAGTATCATTCCAAAGGCAGGTAGTGGCGGTCTGACCCCTTTTTAACAAGAGGATAAGGGCTGATAACAACTTCAGAGCTTACTCTTCTTTCCACCTGGCTTCTCTACTGGATTCAGATTCATAATAAAGTTGCGTTTCTTTTGCTGATCTTGGAGCTGCTCATCCTCCTCTTCCTCACAAGAAATATTTAATCTGTTGTACTAAAAATATTTGAAAAAAGGAAGAAATTGTATTTGGAAATGTTTACCATAGATATCAGGTGTATGTGAGAGATGTTTAATTAGTTTTTAGTTGGTTAACTGTACAGTAATTGGGAATTGCTAATCAGAAAAAAACGGCCCAAAACCAAATCATTTTATGTAGTGAGTCAAAAAGAGCCTGCAACAACCACAAAGCTAATGGAATCAGTTATCCTGTAGCCGGGCATAAGACTCAAGGTGACGACAGTGACAACATGGAAAATGTGGTAAGATTTTAATAACAGACATAAAATAAAGCAGAGAAATTTATTAAAATGGCTCTACTGCAGGAAATAAAATCATAGAGGAAATGAGTGGGTGTGAGTGGGAGGGTGAATGCATGCATTTCTGTCTACCTACAATTTGCATTCGTTCAGACAGACAGTGTTGGGGGAATGAGGAGGTGAGTGAACTTTTGGCTGAAGGTCATGCTGAAAACACTTAAGACTTCAAGCCTGAAACTCTATGTGAAAATGTATTGTTTTTTATTGTAAATTGTTATTTAAAAGTCAAACTAAACTTTCACTTCAGCTGTTCATGTTGGGCGTGAGATTGTGGTCCACACGCTCATTGCCTAAAATATACCAGACAATGGTTTAGCTTTTCAGAGTTAAACCCCTCTTGGTTGTGCTTTTGAAAAGAGAACTGGAGCACAGATGTGAGACAGTTCTTTTTCCTTTCCATGTATTAGTTTCTCATAGTTTGCAAGTGACTGTGAGCCCTTTTCTTAATATTTATGAACATCTCTGACAGAGTAAATTATGGGCACAGATTGGGCCAAGACCTCGCTTAGAGTTTTCACTCCCTTAATATTTATCCTTCCCAACATTTTTTTTCCTATTGCTATTTTTCCTGTTTTCCTGTCCATTACAATACCTCAGCTTCAGGAATAACGTAAGCCAAAGAGTTCTATGAAACAAAAATTATGGAAAAGCACTAAAGTGTTTAAAATCAGTGTTTTTAGACTTCAACAGCAATGGACAATTAATTTTCCCAAGTGGCCACATGAGAATCTGGGACCGTTGTGGAGAACCACACCAATAAGCTTATAAAGAGATAAACTCTGCTTATGTATGATTTGTTGTGAAGCTTATTTTTGTTTAATATTCATAAAAAGATCTAAAAGGGATCAACTTTTCTCTCAAATAATTATAATATCCAACAGTTTTTTTTTATTTGTTTTTTTTTACATATTTATTTACTTTTGTTACTGTGCTGCATTTTTCCATTAACCATAGTAATTAGTCATTATCAGTACAGGAGCTCCAGTGAGCTGTAGAGCTGAGGCTTTCCCCAGAGTGGCTGATGTCAGCATAGCTCTAACTAAAGACAGGTTTTATCACTTAGTCGTTGGGTTTGCTTTTCAACTTCTTATACATTATCATGATTTAAATATCTCAGGGAATAAAAGGAATGTCTTCCAAGAGAAGCAGCTTCAATTTAAATCTTCTATGAAAAATAGGAAGCAATAATAATGATTTAACAGCTGGCTGGAAACATCCAGGCATGTTCCAGTGGTGATCCTCAGTGCATTTTAATAGCTTATAATTCACTTATCTGGACACATTCATGATTCTATGAAGCGCATCACAATTGAGCCAGACAACAATGTGCTTGCTAATAATTCTCAGAGTTTGTTTTATCTTGTGGTGTGAGAGGTAGTTTTTGCATCAAGACAATTCATATTTCACATTAGGTCTTAATCACAGGAACTGAGGCTATACATTCTTCTATTAAAGGACTAAAGTTTCTGGCAGTCAGATTACCCTTTGGCAGTATCTTAATCCTCGTGGTTCTCCAGGTAGGTAAAGCAAACATGAAATGTAAGAAAAAAGAACATCCTTTACACATGTTGCCTTCTCGTGTAAGTCTAATCTGAGATCAGAAAATGAATTACAACCTGGTTTTGTGTGCTTTTTAAATCACTGCAACTGCACTTCAAATGCATCATATTGTATAGGATATGATTTTACAAGTAGGGAAATGTATGATATAAGAAGTGAATCAGCAAACAAAGGTTGCACTGACTTTTTGTTCTACATTTATATATTTATATATTTTTCTCAGACCATCAATGACAACACAACATGCCAAAGCTTTATTTAAGTACATAGTACAACAAAGTGTGCAAAAGAAAACCAGTGAGGAAAAAGTACTGGACTTTGCCTTATTCATGCAATGAGGTAATGTTGAAAGGTAAAAGCATGCTGCTATTAACACAATTGGGTGTTTTTGATGTAGATACGAATATAATTTGATGTAGAGACGAATTTAATTTACTTCAAATACACTCCACCTGTATTTTATTTGAGAATGCCCACCAACACTATTTTAATACCAGAAATGTTTAATTTCTGAACACTTCCCATCATATCCCTGACATCTGAATATTGATACTGTATGTGTAAATAAGCTGTTTCACCTTTAACCTTAATTTTAAACATAGGATAACACAAACTCAGTCTAATGAGACGATTGATGATGTGGCTGGGACCGCATTCATACATACACTGGAAATGATCTCACATTCTGATTAGAAGCCAAATTAGATTATATATAGATAGATAGATAGATAGATAGATAGATAGATAGATAGATAGATAGATAGATAGATAGATAGATAGATAGATAGATAGATAGATAGATAGATAGATAGATAGATAGATAGATAGATAGATAGATAGATAGATTGGATTATAGCTCCCTTTATCCAGTGTTTTTTGCCACCAGTATATTTACTATCTTTGGATCCATTTCACATTCAAAGTGTTTATTCTCATTAAAGTAGAAAATCAATGGAAGTAACAACTACTCACATGTACAGTATTTGACATGACACAGGAGGATCCAGAAAAACACGTTTTTGTTTTTGCAGGTATGTTCAAGAAAAGACCTTCAACATTGAAATATGTGAAAACAATTGTACAAATAATACTTATAGAATATCAGATCAGAGTTCTGACTGATAACTTTTTTTTCAGCAAGCATATTCAACTTTCTTCTAACCCCTGCATTTTTTTTTAGGTTCAGATACAACAGTCTGGCGTCAGATTATTAATGTGGTTTTAAGTGAAAGCACTCACTGTGTTTTTCATGCAATCCAATTAAGTATCATAAGTCTTAAATGTGCACGTTGTACCCGATGTGCACATTTTTTACTTTACTTCCCAAAACCTAATGCACAGAAACTTGAGACACAGCGCATGTCTCTACAAAGTTTCCCTCTCAGCACTGGATATGTACTTATCCTAAATATTGTTTGACCTTCCCAGTGCCCAGCTATTACTCTCTTGTGAGTCCTCGTCACCCCTCCCAGCCCCTTCCATCCCCTCCTCTTTTTTCCACAGTTGGATTTTTTGTTGCATTAATCCCACAGATCAGGTGGGTTTTGTCAACGTGTTAAACTTTAATACTTTGGGTCATTTATCTTTACGGCCAAACTCGAGGTCTGTCAGCGACCAGACGAGCTATTTCCTCATTTGGTTTGGGAGCAAAGTGGCGCTGGAGAGAGCAAAGGAGGGGGAGAAGGGGTGGCAGTGGTGATGGAGTGAAGTGTATGGGGGGGGGGGGGGGGGGGGGGGGGGGGTTGGTGTAGCTCACCACTTAATGAAATCCTCATGTGAGGAGGGAGAGGAAGACTTGTGGTGGGGTAAAGGGGTGATCTTGGAGGTCGAGGCGCCACGCCATCTTGAGAAAATGACGCCCCTCCAGAGAGGTGGCGTCACTTATTCATTTATTTTTTTCTTGTTTTGAGGAGCAACTCTGGCTTGTAAAGAGCACTGGACGATGTGCCCCTCATTACAGACTGGGCGCTGCATCAGGGACCCGCCAGGCGCCCAAGTGGACATGGATAGAATTGCAAGTGATTAATTTGCCGAAGGTTCCCCTGGAACTTGGTGTACTCACACAAGTATTTGTCTTCATTTGCCAAGATATGTACAGTGACATGAGAAGATAGGCCTTCAGAGTCCTGGATGCCATGTTTTGTTTTGGGGTTTTTTTCTTTCATAATGGAATACAAAAGTTCAAGGCCAAAAAAAAAAAGGAAAAAGGAAAGGAAAAAAAACACAGGCACACACTGTATGATCATTTGTTGCTTGTTCATTGCTTAACTGTCAGTCGTGTTCATGAGCTACAGAAAAACAAACCATTTTCTTGGTCCATTTAACAGCTAAAACGATGGAACTAATGGACTAATAATGAGTGTCATTATGCTAAAACACACATTTTGTTTTGTGGCCTGTGCAGATGCAAATGAAATGTCAGTGCCATATTTCACTTCTGTAATTGAACAGGTAATTACAAAACCTACAGATACAAAATACTGAGAAAAACATGAACATGTATGCATGTCTGTTATTCTTGTTGCTACTGAATGTCAGTTACAGGAAGAGGCTTAGGACAATACTTGGATTTCTGCTTTGATTACCTTGGAAATGTGGTCTGACCTTCATCTGAGTGACAATTATAGACAACGACATTCTGAATTAATTAACAGCATACATACAGTTTTATTCTAAAAAAAAAAAAAAACCCTCTTCTGAAACTATGTCCAATTAAGAAGATGAGATTAGAAGTGTGGATTGTATACTGCCCATCCATACAAAGACATAAAAAGTCTGCTCTTCTGAAGACAGCATGGATAATGTGACCCATGCCATGTCCTGACCTCCAACCAATTGCGGCACATTTCTGCTTCTCCCTCAGCCTCGTTCTGCTGGAGGTTTTTTCCTGCTAAAGTGGAGTTGTTCCTTGCACTGTCACCAAGTGCTTGCTCAAAGGGTCTCTTTGATAGTTGGGTTTTCACTGTATTGTTTTAGGGAAATTACCTTACAGTGTAAAGTGCCTTGAGGTGACTGTTGTTGTGATTTGGCATTACATAAATAAAATTCAGAATGCTTTGATCAAAACAACATTCACACAACCTTTATAGAGGCATTGTAGACATGCAGAAATCTGGAAAAGACTACAGATGCACTTCTGAAGATCTCGATGTGCTAACCACAAAAGGACACATTGTCTAGAAATTTACGAAAATTCGAGATTGCTACTCTCCCTAAGAGAGGCCAATCTTCAAAGAATATACCAAACACAATTCTAAATAGGGTTTAAAAAAACCCCAAAGTGTAACAAGAAGACATCTACAGATAGCTCTGCAATTTATTAAACTATCCATATTGTATGTCCACTAAGGAAAACCCTGAATAAAAATGGTGGTATTGGAAAGAAACCTGTTCAAACACACAAACACAGACAGCGAGAGAGAAAGTATGTAAAAATACATGACATTATGTTTGCAGGAAAATAAAAATAAATAAATAAAAAAACACTGCACACCTATCCCAAAGTCACATTTCAGCTGTGAAGTATAATAAATGTGAGCACTTGCTCTGATACATTGAGGTCTTGACACTTTGCGGCAGTGAACGATGAATTAAAAACATCATGGCAGCCCTGGCTGGCTGATGCATCATGAGAATAACCAAGTAAATCAAGAACAGAGTTGCTGAAAACACACACACAAAAACGTGCTTTAGAAATGTCCCAGTCAGTCCTGACCTTAGCCCGATGCTGCGGGATGACCTCAAGAGGGCTGTTTAATCAAGACATCCCACAAATATTGATAATACTGAAAAATGTCTGCTGAACAAATGATCCTGCAACGTTCCCTCGGTGTTAGGAAAGTATTTTGAACAGCTAAAGGAAATGCCTTATGTAGGTTGTTACTGCTAAAGTTACAGCATTTAAGAGTTCACTTATTTTTTTGTAGCCTGCACTGTGAATGGTTACTCTGTGTATTCTGCAATGGCATGGAAAGTACAAGAGTTTATGTGTTATTGGTTTTAAATCAGGGTCCGATAGCACTTTGTCAGTAATCAATACTGGAATTCTGGCAGTTCTGGATTCACAGTTCTTTTCTGTTTGTGTGTGTTTTAATCTTGTTTTAATGAGCTACTCTTAATTTTGAAAACAAATTTAAAAAAAATTTAAAAAAATTATTTTAAATTCTCACATTAACTGAAAGATGCTGTTAGTCTTACTTTTGCAAAATGTATGCATAATTTAAAATAAACAAAGAATATTACACTGTTACTCTCAAATAAAATGTTGTAGGTTGCAATGAAGCAATTGTCAAATTAGAGTCATCTTACCCAGCTTCCCAGGAGAGAGCTACCTTACTTTTCAGGAGGTCATAAATCATCATGAGGAAAATTTATAGCAAACATGAAGAGGTTTTAATGACAGCAAGTTCAATGACTGATGCAATTCTGAGCTGATTTTGTTAAGAACGTATGTGATTTTCCCTTTTTTTGCATGGTGCCAAGCTGCAGTTTAAACTGTCCTGTATACCAAAGGTTATGAAGGTCTTAACTCTGCTATCCTCTTGGCTTGTTTAGCGTTCATGCTGTGGTCGCTCCTGATCACAGAGCAACTGAGTGGCAGAATCCCATCACCGTCTATAAATAGATCTGGCCACGTGAACTATGTGAGTGTCTGTATGTGTGTTGACAAAATACTGAATTACTCTACAACATATCCAGTAACTTTTATCTGATAATTTCCTGGAAAACATTTTCAGATTACATTAAAAATAGATTGCTGGTTATAATATGCTTAAATGCAAGATTTCCTGAACAAAACTGTAAAAGTAATATTTGTATATTTGTATAAGTGTGATTTAAAAATTCTGCAATAAACATGAACAATTAATGAGAATAAGCAGCTTTCATATATAAATGTAAACCCACATTTGACACTATTAAAACTGCAATAATCATAATTATAATAATAATAGTAATATAGTTTGTATCACTGGCAGTTCTAAGTGCTCATCCGTGGGCGACATATCAAAACATCAACAATGTAAATCTCATGTTTCATATCAGATTGCATGCTCTGTACTTCCAGTCAGCAGGCTAATTACACAGTAATGAAGCTAGTCAAACAGGACAAACATTCACCCGTAATGCTGTAATCCTGCCTGAACCTTCTTGTCATCCTTCTTTATGATCTTAAATGGGCCCCAGTGGGCCATTAGAGGGCAACTAGGACGACCACAGTCAACTCCCATGAGAGAGTTGGGGGTGGAGAGGGGGGCGGCGGGCTCAGGCAATGAAGTAGCTTTGTGTTTAAATGTGTTGGAGAGCTTGGAAATGCTTATGTTTATTTGAAAATCTCAGCAGCCTTGCAGGGAATGTCAGTGATGCTACCATATAATGCATAACAGTCACAGGAGGTGACTTGTTGATGGTAGATCAACACAACATGCTCACTTCAATCACTCAATCCATCTATGATGGAAGCAGGTATTTTATGTTCATGATGTGAGGACTGTGATCTCTTCATCAATCATTGCAATAACAGCAGTATCTTGTTCATGCTGTCTGTGACTCAGTTATTACCCATTAATGTTACCAGTTAGAGATTACTGGAATGTATTATGTTTAATTTAAAAGGATGTTCTAATTTTATTCTACCTGAGCTTGATGTCTGGGCCACCTGACAATTCAGAAGTTGTTCCCACTATAATTAATCGCATTTATTGCATACTTCAACTACTTTTGAAGAAAAAGGGGCAAACATTTTCTACTTGGATAGGTATGTTCTGGTCAAAATAAGAATTATAATAACATTATAGTTATTAAAGCAGCTGTGGCTACAATGTAGCTTGCCATCACCAGTGTGTGAATGTGTGTGTGAATGGGTGAATGACTGAATGTAGTGTAAAGCGCTTTGGGGTCCTTAAGGACTAGAAAAGCGCTATACAAATGCAGGCCATTTACCATTTACCATTAAATATTAATATTAAATTATGTTTGTGACATTTCAAAAGCAAATCATGAAAAAAAGAAAATTGAATAAATGATGATGAAAACAGTAATTATTTTCATCATCTTTGCCAGGTGGCATAAGTAGGAGAAGTTTAAGGCAATAATATCAAAAGTTTGAAGCAAAATTACTGTTGAAAATGTTTAAAGCTAGCAAAGAAGTCATGAAACCAATACAATGATCTAAAATCTACCAGCAGTAGGTGCTTCATTGTGTACAAACTGTTACCTGCAGACTGATTCTAATCATAAGAGTCAAAACTGCTCTGTCACCAGTTATTGTTCCAGTGTCTCTCTTCAGAAATACAACCAACAGCTTTCAAAATAATATATTAAGACACAACCCTTAGGATAAAAGCTTTAATGTATGGTGTTGGATTGAGACTGCTGACCAATGAGAACTGACAACGTCACAGCGCAAAAGGACGCGTCACTTCCAAACAGAGTGAAGCTGCTGTGAAGGTGAACACCTGTGCGTCTCCGCTGCCGATTGAGTTGTCAGACCGTAACGGTGCGTTCAAGGACAGCTTAGAAAGAAGACACTCCTGCACTGACACCATAACAACACCGTCACCCACGAGTTGGCCTGATACTTGATGTTTTGGGCGAGAGCGAGGCAGGTGCACGACACCATCGCCACTACGCAAATAAAAATAAGTAAAAACTAATAATTAAAAAAACAAAAAATAAATTCTAACCCTTTATGGTCAAATTTATGGTCCCCAAATAATAATTCATTATTATCCATCTGCATTCGTGTTTTTATTATTTTGCATTCTGCCCACGCATCGTTTAAAACAGCCAACGAAGATATTTTCCTTTCTGACCAGAAGCTATTAGTATGGCTGTGGGTGGCAGAAAACTGAATCTATAAAAGGTGCCACACATGATCCACTTAATTTGGTATCACACCGACGTAACGTGGAGCCTCATCAACACGCGCCTTCATCAGGCTTTTCAGTCAGCCGCACAGTGTGTTTTACAGTGGAAACAGTCCAGTTAAGAATGGAAACAAACACACCCACAGCGCCCCGAGCAGCCTTCTCCTGTATCATGTTATACTGAGAGGCGTTTACAGCTGTTTTGTACAGGACGACATGCTGCGCTGTAAGAGCTGCCTCTTTACGACAACATTAAAGCCTCCACGGCCTTTGCAAATAGAAATTATTAGTATTTTAATTTCTTCAAGGGACAGATTTACCTCAGTTATCGACAGTGACCTTGAAAACATCAGAATGGGTTTAAAGTGTCTGTTTGGTTCTGTGTTTATAGTGTTTATAGTGACATTAAACTAAGTTGTTATTTTTATCAACAATAAAAATATATTTTATAAACATTTCTGTGGATTAGTGGGGTGGGCATAAATCGTTTTAAAATTATTAGTTTGATAGTTAACAAAATTAACTTAACGATAATAATTTTTTATTTTAAAAATATTTTAATTAGAATGCAATAAAGAAACAAACGTGTCTATGGAACCTGTGCATGTTAAACGTGAATATCTACTTCAAAATTAGTTTTTCCTGTAAATGTTTATTATTTAATTCTAGAATGAGCAAAATGTGCTTTACTCCATAATTAACAGCGTTGTCGAAATCGAAAGAAGTGCATTCATATTTATCCTTTGCTTCGAGACTTTTTTTTTTTTATTCCTTTTGTGAAACACCTGAGTTGCAGCGGTGAAGATGCACGGCCTCTTGCAAGGGGAGAAAAGACTGTCGGTAACGCGTTACAGCACTGTAACAAATTACATTGTCGCTATTATTTTTTGCAGTTGTTGCATTTGTCATCGCCTTCTTTGAGTCTCCAGTGGAGCCTGAATTGCATCCCCTGATATTCGCCCTGGACCGCAGTGAATTAATTTGGTGATTAATGACAGAAAGGTTGGCCTTTATCGGGAGGGAGTTCTCACACTGCTTTGAATTTATCGAGTTAATGGGTGACACAAACACGCTTGGCCCTTCTGATAGTAGATCTGTGATTCCTAAAGATAAGAAGAAAAAACGAAATGTGACGCAGTACTACCATTCAATACACAGCTCCTCACAAAAAGAAGCTTCTTAAATGATTTTTTTAAAGCATTTAACGCGCAATATTTTGGAGAGCGATAACCTAGGAGGCAAAAATCGAAGCGAATCATCCAATTAAATCCCTCAAGAGCTGATGATTGATGGTGTCAGCTGTTCTGCTTCTAATTAACGTTTAAATTAAGCCAGAGGAGGGGAATATGTTTCGGACCAACTTCACTTGAGAACTGAAAGCCAACTGAACCAATAGTAGAAAGGTCTCAGGGTTATTTAGGCTTAAACCCAATTTAAGGTTAATCATGTACAGAAGTCCGGATCTGAGCGGAGCTCAGAGGAGGTCCATCTTTGTGAAGAGCATATAACTACACCTCAAGTAGAGGATTTTTTGCCCCTTTTATAACTATGTTTGATAGATGATATGACTAATAAATATGATACAATGCCCAGATGTTTTTAAATGATTTTGAATATTAAAAATGTAAAGAGAGTTTTGCTAAGACAAAATATATATTTAAAAGTACTCGCCCATGTCTATAAAATCAAACCTTTTTTCTTTTTCTTTTTTGCACAGCAAAATAAAACAAGATTAGCTTCTAACTTCCTTAAATTTCAACCTAATTTTGAATTCAAGTCTGAAGTGTCAGGTTAAATCGCCTTCTTTGTGATATTAATATATTTTCAGGTACCAGCACTTTCTCCAAAACCGTGCACATTTCTGTCCAAATTCCCTAACTGAATTTATCCCCACCAACTCCTGCTCGTTATGGAGAAATATGTATTCAAAGCAGTCACAAAGGGTGGACCTCCAAGGCAGATAATAGAATTTCCTGCTGTTTTATAGCTCTGTCCCTAAACCAATGTCACCATATGCTCCTGTTGGCACAAGATTCTCCGCAGTGGCTTCCTGGGCGGCAGGCTTTACCCAGTGGGGTCACAAAAAATATGACTGTATTGTAAAAATGTTTCTCCAGCGTTTGTAATATTCAGCCCCCGGCCGCTTTCAGCAGGTGGTACTCGAATTCTAATACAACTGCTAAAATATGGTCTGCATTGTTTATTTATCATGAGAAGCTTTTGTTGCGTTTTGCATAAAGAAATGCCCATTAAAGTTGC
Source organism: Rhamphochromis longiceps (assembly GCF_057381845.1). Classification (NCBI taxonomy): domain Eukaryota; kingdom Metazoa; phylum Chordata; class Actinopteri; order Cichliformes; family Cichlidae; genus Rhamphochromis; species Rhamphochromis longiceps. The sequence goes on from NC_140558.1 coordinate 8,021,509, forward strand.
GCTTGATTCAAGGTGGCGTATGTAAGATACATAATTCTGTATCTTAATATCTGAAAAATGCTAATTTAATTCAGCCGACAAGTCTCATGTAATTCATCTAAACGAATATATCATCCAAATCGTGACAAAGACCACCGAACCTTAAATAAAACAAGGTGTGTCCCTCTGATCAGACGTACCTGCTGCTCTCCCATGCGTCCCACGCGTCCTCCTTTCTCTCTCTTTTCTCTCTTTACATCCTAAGCCTCCTTCAGTGAAATTCACATTCTCCGTCCTCAGACTCTGAGCCACAGCACGGCGTCACCTTTATTATTCGCTTGTTTCACGGTACAGCATTAAATTACACTGGAACTCGGGGTTTTACCTGCAGGGAAATACCGGAGCACGTGTGGCATTACCAAAGAGAAACAAAAGAACTTAATCGACAAAACCGAATAAACAACTGAGTCCAGAGATGAAGCTGACTTTCTCTGTTCTTTCATCCTCGAATCTGTCCACAAAATGAAAAGATTTTGTAGCAGACGTGTTTTCCCCAGAGACTTCAGCACATTACTATTTTTAAATTTATTTTTAAAATATAATGACAATATTTACTCTCAGATTCCTTATTTCCTGTCGTTAAAAATAATGAATAAAATAAAAATCAAAAAAATATTCTATCGTGGTTCTGTTGCATTTTAATATATCCCATAACCGAGTCCCTCAATGTGCTCATTGTGTCTATTTTTAACTCAAATTTCAGTCCAACAAGGCGTCTGTATAACACATTACGCAAAACGTTATATGCGTAATTACGCACAAAAGTGACAGAACGACTAAATTCACATGACGGCAAGAGATTGTTGCTGGTTCTTTCTTCCTCCAGACTTTTCAATAATGCAGAAATGTTGGTGGCTCTATTCTAATGGCTATTAACTCTCCCTTTTTTAGGAGAATACTCCAGCAGAGGGAAACAGATGCATAAACATTTCAGGGCATCTTTCTCCTCGGCAGCAACAGACTCCTCCTATTCCCCACGTCCAATTAGTTATTATGGTCCGGCCCTTTAAGACGCAGCAGCGGGTCAGCAAGTAGTGTAGTGTTTCTCTAATTGAACTTCGCCCAATCAACAATAACTCGTTAGCAGTCGCTTTCTTTTTCTCTCTGCCTGTGAAAGCTTTCTTGCCTTGCAGGGTTTCACCCCCTCCAGCCGGTTACTTCCAAAAGATCTACATGGAACTTGGCAGAGGAACTGGGACTCTGAAGGGAATATAGTCCGGCTGCCTTTACAACTACGCCCGAAGCATGGTTATTTTGGAGGAAGGCTCTTACACGAGCTAAGTTGCAGCATTCGTTTCAAAATATTGTGGAGGTCTACGAGAGCACCAGAGTTAAACTTGTGGACGCTTAAATCTGCCATTTGAATGAAATAATCAACTTTCCTGAAAGCAGCACTTCTTCGGGACTGCGATGACCTCCAGTAAAGACATGAAAGCAGGTTCTGTGTTGCAGTCCGGCGGCGAGGAGAGGAGGCGGGCTCCCTTGGACCAGCTGCCGCCGCCGGCCAACTCCAACAAACCGTTAACGCCTTTCAGTATTGAGGATATCCTTAACAAACCCTCCGTGAAGAAGTCGGTCGCAAGTATCTGTCCGCCCAGAGTGCTTGAGAAAGTGACGGGCTCCAACTCAGCGAGGAACGGGATCACCACTCCGTCCTCGCCGCTGTGCGCGCTGGAGGAGCTGGCCAGCAAAACGTTTAAGGGTCTGGAAGTCAGCGTTATCCAGGCAGCGGAAGGTAAAAACTTTCTTGACCCAATTTTGAATTTTCGGGAAGGCAGGATAAGCATTCAAACTAGTTTTTAAGGGGAACAAGTACAGTAAATGCGGGATTCAGAACTAAGGTCACTGCTAGCTGGGTTTGTTTTGACTTTTTAATACAGACATGCTAGGACAGCTGCATGGGAATGCGTGTAGAATTCAAGATAAGGAAAAGGACACGGAACATTTACGCATGCAAATATGCGTGCATATCATACATAAACTGATGTAAGTGGGTAATCTTTTGAATATGCTCGTGTCTGTTGTCAAAACATCAAATAGCCACTATGGCCTGCTGCATGCAGCGCTGCGTTGGATTAAATAAACAGATTTTTTTTTTCTTTTTACAACTGACGCTATTTTACATCCTGATTCCTGATGTAGGCCTGCAGCAGAAATATGTAAGCATAGCTATTCTTAGTCAACTCCCTTATTTTTTGCTTGGCTAATGATATGGTGGGAATTGAAAGGTTAATTTCCAGTGCAAATTTACTTCTTTCTTTTTTTTTTTTACACAGTATTTAAACCACTCCAAAATGATCGCAGCAGTGGTTACCTTGACTCTGCAGGGTAAAATTTAAATGTCGTCATTAGAAATTAAGTGTGATAAATAGTTTGCTACAAGGAAAATGTCAAAAGCAAGCCCGCAGAGCGTGGTCAGGCCTGTTCTGCACTGCCCTCTGTTGCTGTTGGAGTTTGAGGGTAAGTGACTCTTGCGGCTATTTCATCCCTCTTGTTTTTCTTCTCCCACTCATCCAAGGTCGTGAGCATGTAAATGCTTTTGGACAGAGGCAGACGTCTAAGAAGAGGAGAAAGTCGCGGACAGCCTTCACGAACCACCAGATTTATGAATTGGAGAAGAGGTTTTTGTACCAGAAGTACCTTTCTCCGGCCGACCGTGACCAAATCGCGCAGCAGTTGGGACTCTCCAACGCGCAGGTCATCACCTGGTTTCAGAATCGCAGAGCTAAACTCAAGAGGGATCTGGAGGAGATGAAAGCAGATGTCGAGTCGCTCAAGAAAATCACCCCACAGACCCTGCAGAAGCTTGTCACCATGGACAACATTGAGGACCCCCAGAGTGGGGGCCCCGGGGCCAGATCGCCCAGTTGCTCCCCGACTTCTCAAGGACAACGGGCCTTCCCACAGTCCCCCTCCTCGTCAAGAGGAACCACGGATGAATTCTCGGAGGATGACGAGGAAATCGAGGTGGACGATTGACAGTCAGGGGGGTCTGTGATTCATAAGCAGCAACAACAACAAAATATCAAAAGGGGACATTTTTCTTGCCAAACTTTTGCACGGATGATAGACAAGAGGAGAATACACACATATATAAACATTTCGGGAAAGTTTTTCCTCCCCCATTTTTCTTTTCGTCTTCATGTTAATTTATTATTGGAACTTGTAAAGCCTTCCGGGTCTGTCATTTAAGTTTCACCACAAAAAAATCTGAGGAATCCCTGCTATTCTTTCAGACAGACCAAATTGTTATGGTACAGGAAGACTGATAATTGTATAGACTAAACATTTAAGTATACATTTTATTATTTCGTGATTCAAGGGGGTGGAAAAGTTGTGCAATTATTTTTGCCATTTATTCGACTTTTTTAATAAAATTAATCGGACGTGACAAATATTTAAATCACACCCCCTATGATTTTTTAAGCAAATAAACCCCAACTTGTAGGTTCATCCTACCTTAAGAGTAGACTTATTTTTTTGTCCTGAGAGAAAGGTGTGTCTGCAAGCTTGGAGGCCTATTCGCAGCGCAAAGAAGGCGTCCATCGCTATCGACTGCAAACTTTTACACGCTCTGAATTCTGTATATAGATCAAACATCCTATGCGATAATTTTATTGTAACATTCTATTTAATCAGCATCTATGTAAATAAAGGTTATATGGTATTTCAAGAAGCTTTCGGCGCTGTTGGATGTGTGATTGTGCACATGAGCCCAAATTTAAAAAATAAACCAGAGAGTTAACTGAAATAAACGGGGTTTGATTTTACATTTTAGAGGGAGGAAAATGGGCCATAATCCCTGTTTTCTATAAAAAAAAATCTTCTATCATAAAGACGCACTAAATAGAATTCAAACGACCTCTGGATTTGCTTTGAGAGTTTAAGAAGACACATAAAACATTCACCCTAAAATTTGCTTCGCTTGGTAAAAACGGGACTTTCTGAATAATTGACCTCTGCTTTCAATCCTGAAGTGCCATGACTTCAATTAGCAGCCGTCCACCGCCTTTATTCCCATTCTCTCCACCGGCTTTGAATACATCTTGTCGCAAGAAGGTCCCGGTCTGGCTGCGGTGTTAAGAAAAGCTTGCCTCCACCCCTGCGCCATATGTTTTCTTCCTCCTTCTATGAATCGTCTTTAACACAACTAGTGGACATGATTGATTAGGTTAACCCGCCTTTGCCTTGCATAAAACAGCTTCCACCGAGCCGTGGGCAATAATGGCACGCATCTGCCACTCTTGACTCGGGTTTGTTTGGAAAAAAGGAGAAGAAGGCACCAATGAATGGCAAATGGGTTAGTGTGAGGATCCTAATGAATAAACCTCAATGGGAGGCAGTGGAAATGCGACGTGCTGCTGCTGCTGCCAGCCGACCATTTGCAACAGTTTTGTAGCCACACCAAAAGTTTGGTGAATGTGCGTTAGGGAGGGAGGGGAGGTGGCTGCTGTTGTAGTTTATATAATGACAGAACGTAATTTATCTTAAACTGAGTTTCCCTTAAGCTTATGTTCAACATAAAAACCGTCCTGCAGGATTTTTAAAATTGCTTTTCCGCGCTTCCCTTTAAAATATTTTCGAGGTTTTTTTTTTCAATTTAGAAACCTAATCAGATAAGCGTATTCAAATGTATGATTTTTAACCGAAATTAATTTAAAATGCTCTTAATATTTCAGAAGAAAAATCGGATAATTCGCATTCAGTTTGTCGACCATGAAATAAGGAAAATAAAAATGAATTTAACAACATTTCAAATTAAATTAGAAAGAATAAAACATTTTACAAAATAAACGCAAAAGGTATCACATCGTTTATTTATTTATTTTATTGCTAAGAAGAACAGACTGAAAAATGTTTTCTTATTTGAGACAATTGTCTTTTATTTTTAATTGTCCGTTATTAGAAAAACTCACTTCAATCAAAAAAAAAGAAGGTGAAACTGAGGGAAAACTAAAGGGCTTGTTAGGACCGAGTTTTTTCTTCTCTTCTTTTGGGCGGGCAGATAAACACAGCAGACTGGCAAACACAATAGAAGTAATCGGCTGGAATCGTGGAGGTTGAAAAGTCAAGTAGGCCTTTTATTATAAAGACACTCTGGCAGCAGGAACAACGCAGGGGATGGAGCCTTAAATAAAAGTCAGTGTAAAATGGATAAAGCTCCCAATAGGATTAACCTCCTGATAAAGCTACAACATTCTCTTTATAAATAACACTTCAATTCATTGTGATTTTTACTGAGCTTATAACAACCGCTTTAATTATTAATCAGATAAATCTCTACAATCCTTTATTTTTTTTGTTACAAAGTATCAATTTCATTAATTAAAACTTGGTTTAGAAATAATAATTAACATGTTTAATTGAATTGCTGTATGAATAGCTGTTTTTCTTTGTATGGTAACGTGTACCATCTATTTGACTCTTTTCTTCAAATTGACTTTAAAACACAGATGGTCCTGTGCATCAAGAGACAGCAGGCACTTGGCTTTCAAAGTCACTGGGTCACGTTTAGATGCACATTTATAATTTAGTATAAAGAGGACCAAAAAACCCAGAGACAACCTGTAATGTGGTTAAAAGCTCCAACAGAGAACTGGAAACATATATTTTGGCGTGAAGGTCACAGCTTTAGAAGATTATCGTTTTGTTTGCAACATAAGAGTACCCTGAAGAGACATCCTCAAGGGTGGAAAATCACGTGTGTGTTTGTTGGGGAGGGGGGGATTTTTTTTTTTTTTTTATAGTAACGTTTAGATGTTATCAAGCTTAATGTAAAAAACATGGAAAATACTTTTTTCCCTCAAGCTCCACCATGAGAAATTCCAGTGATTCTTTACTCAACAGCTGCCTTACTACAGCTTACTGACCTCCACACTTGGAAAATTGTTTTCCCCTTGATGAAGACGAGGATTTCTTCAATATGAACTCTAAAGTTATTTCTAACCTTTGCCCTTTAAGACACATGAACACTGATGTCTGTCCACATCTAGCACAGAACAAAAATATCCTAGATGTTATCTATGCAATATTACACAACTGTTAAACATTTACTGTTATTTTTTTTCTTAATATAAATGTCCAAAAAAGATCTTTAAGAAACCCATCGAGCAGCCCAGCAAACTGTTGCTTAAATGGTTTGGCAGCAACACCACAGCGTACTTAGAAAGAGTAGAGACAGAAGGCTTGTATGTATTATCAGATCATGTCAGGTTATCAGAGACTTTGCTTTCACTCAGGACAAGATCGCACACATCAAAGCTAGTCCGATAACTGAAAAGCACCAAGTGTGCCATCTAGTGCCCATCTGGGAGGATTCGCTTTGCAAGAAGGGCAAAACAGCCACAGAATGTGACAGAGATAAAACTCAGTGCAAAGATAAAACTCCCTCAGTTTTCCCCAAAAGCCATGTGGAAAAATATCCACGTGTCATAGAAAGAAGGGGGGGGGGGGGGGGGGGGGGGGGGAAGGAGGTGGTTTTACATTCTGTTATTCCAAAGAGAAAATTCACTGGACTCACTGAACAATATGAAGGTCACCATAAGAAGCGCTGCAGTGACTCTGAAAACAGCAGTTCGGTTGAAACGGGGGAGCTTTCTAAAGCACTTATCTCCAGTTTGGGATGTGAACCACAGATTTGTAACAGAGTGTGGGAGCATGGTGCTTCATAGATAGGGGCATTTATCAGGTATGCAGGACCTAATGAAAACTTTTGCTGGTTTCAGGGATTGTTTGAGACCATATAATCTCAGGATGCGTCGCCACAAATTTCGTGATTTTTAAAAATCTGTATATTGCAGGAATCCTAACTTATGAGTTGAAATGTTTAACTGCTAAGAAAAAACAACAACAACAACAAAAAGTTGTAACTAAGTGACTTTGAGGACAAACACTTTAAGGTTCAGACTTTTTATATTACTGAATTACTTCGCAATTTTCCTGACCTGCTTTGTAAATAAAAGCAAACAATTCATGTGGATGACTGGAAAACACACACACACACACACACACACACACACACACACACACACACACACACACACACACACACACAGTTGCATAAGCAGTGAGCTTAAATGTGCATGTAGGGATAATCCTGAGTAATCTACACACTGACATGTTTACAGAGAACTACCATGCAGGGGAGGGATAGTAGTTGTTTCCAAGGCGCTGAATATCGCTCAGATTACAGTAAGGTCAATTATAAAAATGGAAAAGACATGGCATGGCTGTAAATCTAGCCTGAGCAGGCCTGTGAGAGAGGAAACCAAGTGGTCTGTGTCAACACAGAAGCAGCTACATGGCTGAGATAGGAGACGCATATTCACACTTCCTAATATTAGGAGTCACAGGTTTCTGACTGGACAAAAAAACTACTGCTGTGGGGCGTGGGCGACTATTAAAACCACGATCTTTGAAACAATCATACACCCAACTTTTCTGTGAGAGGCCCCAGAAAAACTGAAAATGCAAAAACCAGTGTGAAATGTGCTGCGCTCTGCAAACAAACTTAGAAGATGTTTTATTTCAGAGATAAACTACCTGCAGAAGCATGAACAGTTTTCTCATGGAAGATGGGGAAATAGTCCAGATGTGTAAAGCATGGCAGACGTATTCGGGGCTGTATCTGCAGCCAAAACAGATTTTACTTTAATCATGAAAGTGGGGAAAAAAGCTAAGGAATCTGATTTTGTTTTTCACATTTGATCTTTATATCTTCTGCACATCATTTATTTTGCTAGTAGTCATTTAAAGTTTAAAACTTAAACTAAAAAAAAAAAGAAATCATGAAAAACATCCAATAACTTCATGGCAAAACAAGTAATGATTATATATTTTTAATGTAAACATAGGAAAATAATTTGTGTTCAATTTTGAAATTAAACGAAACACTGCACTCACAGTGCCAACACATGGCTGCAGTTAAGCTATTTGTTGACAAGTTTTAATAATAAGGCACACACCCCCCCCCCCTCCAAAAAAACCCAACCCCCCCATAAATAATATGGTTTCACAACTGCAGCCGTAACCTCACTAATGATTATGGATTTGTACGCAGGGAAAAGAAAATCCACTGCTGAGTGGATTTTCTTCATTGCCAACTGGATCATAACTCACACGTACTGAATAACTTATTGCAGCTTTTATCAAGATATTAAATCAAACTGCAATGAGCACCAATCTCTTTGTATTCTGTCCACAACCCTCCATTCAGCCTGTCAGGTGATGTGTACAATAAATAATGAATTAGACACCGAGAACCTTTTGCGTATGCAGGCCTTATGCTGATGGAAACATCTACCCAGTCATTAACACAAGCTCATTTTTTCCATTTAAAATTTTATTTTCAAAAATACAAAACAAGGAAAATAAGTATATGTACACAAACACTATTAAAATAGAATATGTATTGTACAAAATATGTACAGCTTTTGTCCAACTGAAAAACAAGTCCTATCTGTTCCTTTTGTCCTTGATGGTGTAGTGAAGAACTAATGGCTGGGCCTAAAGGGAAAAGATATTGCAGTATTTAAAGTGAGATATACATAACCATACACATCTTGCACAGATAACGCAAAACCTATCCCACTACTTCCAGACTGTGTTTTATTCAATTGAAACAGATTGTTTTAACAGTTATTTTTCAAGCTATGACTGGAATTTTTTATTATACATCTTAAAACTTTCTCCTTATTTACCAACTGAATTCTAGTACAAAGGAATTGTTCAGGTGTAAAGAAATGTGTGGCATTTATCTGTGCTAGCTGACAGTGGGTGCACTGTACCTTGCCAAACCAGTGTGAGAGCCATAACCGCTTCATGGTCATGTGATCTGGCAGAAACTCGTTATTGAACAGCATCTGGACCTGTAGGGAGGCCATACAAACAGATGTGAAGAAAAACTTGATATAGACTTCTATTACTTCTTTCTTCACTGAAAACATGACTGGGCAGCTTGCGTTAATGACACTGCTACTGTCATGGACTAAACTACTTTATTCTGAATTTTTTAAATGGAATTTGTCCCTGAGAGACCTTAATGAAAACAAAAACAACCCAAAAACATAATAGCACATTTGTTTGACCAGTGTGTCCAGGCTTTATTAAGTCTATATGTGATGGAAAGAATACAAATCTATTTTGATCCTTTTGTAGCACACATGAGGAAAATACAGCCTGAGAGCTGGAACTGACAGAGCAAGTCAGCTAAGGTCCTAACAGTAAAACACTATACTAATGTTATTATTACTGCATATAATACAGCCCTCTTTGGAAGATTAACCAACATTTTAATTAGCTTTTTTTTTTCTGTCTGAGAATCTAAAACCTATCTCAGTGAAACACAAGAAAACAAAATGGGCAAGAAAGAACAGACAAAGATAAACACAGAAATGGCTTATGTTATGAATGCGCCACAATGACACCCGCAAACAAAACATTCAAGTAAGGACGAGCAGAAACATTAATAGGTAGAGTTGTGATTTATAATGTAAAGATAAAATGATCTTAATGGAAATTAAATTAAGTCCGACTTAACCATTTTGACACAAATAAAGGTAAACAGTAAGTTCTTTACTTCTTAAACAAGGATGCAGCTTTATTGTGTCTGTTGGGTTTACCAAGATGTGACACAGTTTAACACATTTAAACTGAAACATGTGGTATGTCGTTAATTATTAGTAGCGCAAATGCAAACAGGAAAAAAGCCCTTTAAGGTATGTAGTCCTGGGGTGAAATTCTAGCTATTATTAGAGAAATTCACTGGATTTTTTGGTCTAAAATCGACAAACATGTCTAATAAAGATTAAAAATTAATTGTAATTAAGGGCCAGGATAAGTTGACCCTGTAAAAAATAAGCATGAGGGATCAAGAGTGGGGTTGGTTAGACAGATCAATTATTTTACACAGTAATTAAAACAAATAACTTTTTATATCAGGGAAGAACAAAAATGCTGGGAAATAATATTGTAATGTTACAGTTTGATGAGATAAAAGAGTATGGCTGACTTACCTGGTGTTTTTCTACGTTTAATCGATGACAAAGCACTTTCCGTAGGTGCCTCACTTCTGCTCGAACAGAACAGCGAACAAACTTCTGCTGCAGAGATAAAGTCAAACAGTGCACTGTAAAACTTCAGACAAGCAATATAATGAGTCATTAACATGTTCAAACTGAAAATAATTCAAATAAATTATGGCCAGCTGCACATTTATTTTACTGCATAGCCTCCTATAACCCCAGGGGAGATGTTCAGGGACTGTTCTTGTTTATTCTGAAGGTAAATATGTCAAATTTATACCTTTTTCTTAAAAAAAAAAAAAAACTGTAAAACTGATAAACTGGGCTCAGTTAAACTTCTGGACTTTAACACTCACACTTTGTATTGATGGAGGAACTGTTGCAGGGTTGAGTCAAAGTTTTATACCAATAGTTATAAAAAGTATTTATAGATTTGTCTGTAAAGCTAGAAAAGCACGCCTCTGTCTTAATAGTGGTCTTAAATTTTGTCCTTAAAATAATAAAATGTTTATAATATCAACATTTGTACAGTCTCACCCACTCCCACAACCGTGTTTTGTTACAAAAGCACATTTCAAGTATTAAGGAAATATAAACTAAGATAAATTAGATGGGAGTGAAACACCAGGGTGTGGCTTATTCGTGTTACAATTAGATTTACAGTGAAGAAAAATTCTGCTTCCTGCTCGACATTTTCCAGTCCCGACTGACTTATTCGACACTCTTAAGCCACGGTGCTAAACTTACTTATCCCCACGAAAGCAGGGTGAGTTTTACTGTTCTTTTTGTAGAACTCAGAAATTTGCTTTAATTATTTCACGTCTCAGTAAAAAAAAAAAAAACAACGCAGACTACGACTGCAAATGCAGAGTAGTGAGAAAGTGGTCAGGGTGAAGTACAACTGAATATAGTCACTAATTTTTTCAATACTAAAAGTTGTGATGAAACACCTAAACAACAAAGCCCAAATCTGCCTTATTATGAAATTGAACCCATGCAAAATCAAAATTAACTCTCCCAATCAAACTCCTCTTAAGTGGAAGAGTTTAGGAAATGGGCATGGCTTTGGAATCACATGAACGTCTGTGAAACAATGGTGCCCTCTGCTGGAGAAACAAGTCATTGCACTTTTGATGATTTACAGCAGCGGTCCCCAACCCCGGGGCCACGAGAGTTGAGGCTTGGCTGTGAAATTTATGGGTTTTGGGGGTTTTGTCGGTTTTTGTCATCATTTTTTATCGTTAACTCGGTTTACCCGGGTCTTTTCCTGTGTGTTATGAATAAATCTTTTTTTTTTGTACCAGTACTGGTTTTATTTTGTTATATTTATCTGCGACACCTGAAAGGCCGGCCCGTCACATAAACCGATCCGTGGCACAAAAAAGGTTGGGGACCGATGATGTACAGCATGTTTGGATTAAATGGATCCCCTAATAATCCTTATACCCAACCTGAACTGGACAATAAGTTCCATTTTACTTTGTACTTATCTGTCCTTCAATAAATTTGTCAATCAAAATTAACCCATTAAACCAAAATATGGAAATGTTTAGTAGGCAACATTTCCACCAATATATTTTTCTTTTTTCCATGTTTCATATTGTCAAAATACTGTGCAATAGACATTTGGCTGCTACATTTCGTTAATGAGTATATTTCATTGCTTACTTATATATTCTGTATTTATATATGTATAATAATAATAATACATTTTATTTAAGAAAGTGCCTTTCAAAACACTCAAGGACATTGTACACAACCAAAAACAACAACAAACATAACAATTATGTATGTATAAATTTAAATATATATGTATATATTTAAAATTTGTTGTTGTAATGTACAGAAGCAAAAGTAGAAAAAAAAACTGTCTGTCCAAATATATATGGACCTGTCTATATACAGTACGCTGAGTACAAGTTTTGGCTTTCCAGCAAAAGGAAATCCCCTGAAACGAAATAAGAACATTTCACCATTTCTGTAAGTGTGGGTTTCAATTTACTGCATAAAATAATAGTTTTTTGCTTGTAAAGTTGAGCATTCCAGGTTTGAGAAACACTGTCCGAAATATATATAGAGCAAAGATCCATTGAAGCCATTCTAGTAGCAGCCTTCATTTTCCATGAATCCAAACGGTTTGGCCCAAAGAATAGATGACATAACAACGAGTAAGCGGTTGTGCACTTAGAGAGCAAAAACTTGACAAGTATACATTAATAGATCTGGTCCCCAAAGCAATTTAAAACAATGTATTAGTTCCAACTATTTAATGATACACTTCTTTGTGATGTTTGATCTAACACAGCTTGTTTGACATAAGGACCTCAACACTAACCACTGCTAACATTACCCAACAGCTTAAGCCTCCGCTTTCAATACGTGGGCCAAAGATACTACGAAAATCCAGTTATTGAGAAAGAAGCAGTTTGGTTGGGAAATAAAGAATGATTATATGCCTCACTGGTGTATTTCTCCCACTTATCCCTGTCTCTCTGTGAGTGTGATGTTTCATCAGCAGCCAGACAAACCAGACCTTCTATGTCCGCACTTGTCACTGTGCCATGTATTTGCTGTACAGTTAAGTGTGGAAATAACTTGTAAAAGCTTCAAAAAAATGTGCCCCGGAGACATGTTTGAAAGAGGCCACTTTAAAAGCAATAATAAACACTTAACAATCTCACAAAGTAAAAAGACTTGCTGATGTACGTTTATGGTACTCTATCAGGGCTTATTAGTGACTTACCTGAAGAGTAAGCTTTGTTTTATCTTTTTTTTCAGCTAGTGATGAACTGAAACACAAGAAATAAAGAGCTTTGAAACATGCATGCTTTGTTAAAACAGGTTTATCTTGAACCTCATAGCTTACAACATGCAGACTAATATAATCACCTTCATATTTACATTCTATCAGCCTTATCTCAAATAAATATTTTATTAAAGTACACACAGATCACTTTAAGATAATCCATTACAGGCAAAAGTACAGCCTACCTTAACCTTTCTAAACACAGTGAAACCTGCTCGTCGTATCTGTAGAAGTGAGCTTTTGAGTGGTCAAAGCTTGTGTAAGGTACTGTAGCATCTGGTACACCATCTAGACAGAAAAAAGACAATCACAGCAAAAATTGGAGTGTTGAAATGTGCTGCAGTAAATGTCTCAGAGTTGATTTTAAGCCTCAAAGTGTGATTTAAACACTTTCTGACTTAAATTGTACTCAATGTTGGAGTTATTTGACAAAATGTATCCCATCATTGTTGATTTAACTCTTAAAAGAGAAAATTCCAAATTCTGAAACTCTGCACAGAGGTTGGTTAAAAATGTTAACTCTGTCATCAGTTAACTTAATAGCTTTAACTCTGTATAGAGTTCATTTTGAACTCAAGTTAAGCCCAGCCCTCCCAGACACCCCCAGTGCGGACATTTTTCTTCATCAGTTGGAGCCTCATGGAAGAACAGTACTGATTTTGCACCTGCATGCAGTTCTACAGGGTAAGTAGAACTTACAAAGATAGTTAGAAACTGGTGCTATAAAATGTATTTTGTGCATTTAAAAGATTTAAACAAAGAAAATATGCTAGCTATTGGCGCTGGCAATAAAGAGTTAACGCAAACTGTTAACAGCCTCTAACTATCTATCTATGTTACAGATCACATTCAAGCTGTTAGTGATGAAAAAAACCAAAGTAAACTGTTCAGGCTGGCATTAATGCCCCTCTATTGTTCGATGTTTTGTGGAATTTGACATGCAGTTTGACATCAAAAGAACTGCAAAAAAAATAAAGGCAACGTGCTGTTAACAGTATTCACCGATCATGGTGAGATACACTAAAAAGTATAATCAAGCACTTTATATTCAATTGAACAAATTATTTGACATTTTCCTTTTCTTTAGTGTTTCCTGACCTGTCTTCTGCTTCTGAGTTGCCTGACTCCAACTCAAGCTTCAGCTCACGTGCCTCAACTATAATCGTAGATGAGGTCCCATGCAAGAGATGCAGAGTTAACAATACTGCTGCAGTATTTGCTAAACAGGTTGCTACAAAGCTTGACACTTGTGCTTTGTTTTTTCCTCTCAAGTTCCTAGAAAGATTCCTTATTGCCAGGTTTTTCCTCAATGTTCATTTTTCTCTTTTTGTTTGTTTTTTCATTTTTAATAGTTAATTGAAACTGTCTTAGGAAGTAAGTTTGGTGGTGACCAAGTAAATACAGGAATACCAAGCAACAAACACCACGAAGGATGCCACAAGATGACAAATGGTTAACATACTTGTGGCTCACATGATTGATAGTCATGGGTATGTATTCAGTGTATGTTGTGTTCTTTATAGTTGTGCCAAATAAATGCATACTAACTGACTAAATTTAAAAAACTTTAAAATTTCTTGTGTATCTCTAAAAATTGATCTACTTTTTACAACTTTCAACTTTAACTTTCCCTGTTTTCATTGTAAAACAGATCAGTACATTTGATGAAATTGTATTAATTTTGTGTCTTTTCATCTTCAGCCTTTAAACAAGAAATGTCATCGCTGTTGTTGTTGTTACATCTCCTTCCACCACCACCAGGAGGACAAAGGTCCAAAAATCAGAGCAAGTGATGCAAGTCAGAGACTTGTAGTCTTTCATAATTATATCATGAAATTTCAATAATATGTCTTTGAGCAATCTCTTCTATATTTATTTATTTATTTCTGTATTTGGACATCATTTCTGTGAATAATTTTCAGTTTCCTTATGTCAACCCCAGTCATGCTGCAGTCTGGAAGAGCATCTCTGCAATTGATGCTCTTCCAGAGGAGGTATGGTTGGCAACCATACCTCCTCGCTGTCAGGCATCAGAAGAGCAAGACTGACACCTTCTACATCACAATGGATAAGCATCTCACATTCCATGCCAGGCAGCCACTCACTTGGAGCATTTGATGAACTTTTCAAAGCACACTTTGTGTTTAATTTGTCCCAAGATAATATAAAGCTGGACTTGTTATTTCCAGTGCAGTTGAAGAAGACCTGCCTGTCTTTTGCCAAACAAGTGATTTACTTTTGGTTGAGATGTCATCTTTTTATGGGAAACATGTTGTTTACAGAGTGTTTTGATAACCATCTATATGCATTCAGAGTTGTACATACTGAGGAGAGATGCATAGTGAAAATGTCAAAAATAAAGTTTTATAAACCTTTCGATATGCAAAGGTCATACAATGTTTCAGATTAGACAGTCTACATTGTACCCTCTTAACAATTTTTAGATGACAAAATAAATGTCCTTTTTGGGAAAATTTATTGTGTGCAATATAATTCTTTCTCAGAATTTAATTTTAACACTTTCCAGTGTAGAAAGCCTGATACTATAGGGAGTGAAGCCAACACTAACCAGAAGGTTAAAAACTGTATCTCAGCAGAGTCACTTATTCAGTCTCTAAAGTGTTACTTTAACTCTGTTTTGAGAGTTAAAACATGAACTCTGGCACAGTGTTAAATATTTTAACTATTTCAAAAATGTTGATTTAACTCTAAAGAGTGTGGAGCTATATAAACCCTGAAAAAGTGTTGAAAATGACTCTGTGGGAGTTCATTTAACACTGGTCTTTTTGCTGTGTGCAGTTTGACTCAGGGCAGACAATCACCACCTCTGTCACTAACTGACTATGGTGCTCAGGACTTGCAAAAAAGCATAAATGCTTGAAATTTGATGATAACCTTGAAAAAGAATTTGCAGCTGTGGCCAGTGTGGCATAATTCTGTCCAGTATATCAGCCAAAAGGTAAGATTTGTGTTATTAAGATAAACATCAGTCTCATAGTCACTCATTAACTAATTCAAAACCACTGCATTATTTGATAACAGCTTGGTCAATATGGCATGATTTGCATTCAACCAATTAATGCACTGGATTCCAGATAGTGTCTTTTTGTATAATGCTGACAGATGCAAGAATAAAATGAAGACTTACCATCTCCAGCAGGTTGAATGACTCTCTCTAATCCACGTGACTGATAAAATTCCTTTATTCTTTTGTCTTCACCTAAGCAAACACAACAAAGGATTTTACTAAGAAAATCATTCAAATGTGAAAGGCAGCAACTCATAAGAACAGCCTACATCACTTAAAAACTTCATTCTGTTAAAGGATGCTTTCATTTGGTTATTACTCCAGCATTCACTTGCTTGGCAGGTGCAAAACAAGCACACGTGCCTTGAAAAACTAACCGACTCCAACTATAACTAGCAAATAGTAGAGAGCAGTTTTGTTTACATACTTTCTTGTAATCCAGGCACCAGTTTGTAGACAATGTCTTGCATCACTCGATCCAATTTGAGGTTGAGTAACGGCTGCGTTTCATGAATTTTGATGTTGCACATTGGACAATATTTGCTTGTTTGCAAATACTTTACGATACAACTTTTACAGACTGTAGAGGAAAAAAAGAAACAGATATTTTCTTCACATTATGCTGATAACAGACAGTTTAATAGTGCCTGTGAAATGGCATTAAGGCTGTTGGCAGCAAATGATATTAGAATAAATGATCATTTGGCTCTGTTAACACTCACAGGTGTGTAAACACTCTGTTATTGTTGTGGCATCTATGAAGTAGCCTGCACAAAGGTAGCAGACAATGTGTTCGTTCAGGTCCTTGATCTTCAACTTCACTTCCTCCTGTGGAGACAAAAACAAAGTGTTTTGACAAGCTGGCTACTTTGTTAGGTGGAACTGCTTGTTTACACAAATATTTAGCAGGTCATATGGCAGCAACACGAAATTTAGGCATGCAGACATGGTCAACAGAGCCTGCTAAATTTAAACCCCAGTATCAGAATGGAGGGGGAAAATGACTTGAAGTGATTTTCAATATGGCATGGTTCTTGTTGCCAAAAGGACTGGACTGAGTATTTTGCTACTCTATTGGGATTTTCACACACAAACATCTCTAGGGTTTATAGACAATGTTCCCAAAAAGAGAAAATGCCTCAGACTGCTTTGACAACGAATCACTCATGAAACCAAGGTATGCAGAAGAGCATCTCTGAACATGTCAAACCTTGAAGCAGATGGGCTACACCAACAGATGGCCACACTGGTGCCACTATTTTCAGCTAAGAGCAGGATATAAAACTGGACATTGTGTAACTAACACAAAAGCATGGATCCATCCTGCCTTGTATCAATGGTTTAGGCTGGATGTGGTCCAGTAGGAAAAGGCCCTATGTCACAAAGTACAAATCTTTGCTTATTATGTATTAGAGCTGGGCGATATGAGATTTTTTCATATCACGATATGTTTTTTTCATTTCAGGCGATAACGATATCTATCACGATATAAGCCAAATAACTATATTTGTAAGATTTAAATGTGCCGTTGCTCACAAGTAAAATGTGAAATAATCAGCAGCTTGTTTTTAAATATTTATTTCCCATAATAAGTTCAACAGGGTAGATGTACTTAAGGAACATGAGACTTTTTCAGATAAATAAAGGCAAATATTGCAAACTACACAAAAGGCAGCCGCTAAAGCGTTTAAGTTTCAAAATAGAACAAACGAAACAGACTAAATTGTCAAATCCACTTAGAAACAAAATATTAATTCTAAAAATAAATCTTAGTTTGTTTTACAGAAGAACAGACAAAACTGACTAACTTTTGTCAATATCCAATAAACTGAGAACTAAAAGGAAATTCTCAATCTCTCCTTGTTGTATAGCTGAGCTTTTCAAACAGTTTTAACAGTTACTTTAGTCTGACAAAAGCCGAATGACGAATTAGCGCTTCCAGTCAGACACTGAGGCTACGTCCACACGTACACGGGTATTTTTGAAAACTGAGATTTTCCGTTTTCGTTTTAAAAAATAATCCCGTCCACACATAAAGGCAGAAATGAAGGAAAACGCTGCTATGAACATGCCAAAGCAGCAGGTGGCGCTAGATTCCTAACCGTGCCGATATGCTGGCCAATCAGAAGTCTAGAAGCCTCGGTGGGAAAAAGTAAACAAAGCTGGGGCATAGAAGCAGAACCGAGTCGTATGTGCGGAGGGACAGTAACTGTGTGTATATGTAAGCATTTAAACACTGCAGAGAGTAGAATTAACAGTAACAGTATTGTAGAAATTCATTTCACCGAAACAATAACGTGGCGCACAGTGTGACGCATGCACCAGTTTATTGTATTTCCAGACTTGTTTTCGGCACAATTTACAGTGCACGCTACTCTGTTTTTTGTCAGACTTGAAATAGCCGAAATACCTTCACACTACGGAACTTCTATGGCTCTTCCGTTCGACAATCTCTCCGGCATTGGAACCATCATCTGTTTTCTCTTAAGGTCACGCTCGGTTGATTTTTCTAGTCGGCACACTCATTTCCTCCATTACGCGCTGGCTCCATTACCCGCTGGCTGCTTCCCAAACAAACACACGTGCGGCTTGGCACTTGTGCTGTACGTAACAAGTCACGCGACGTGACGCTGCGGCTGTGATTGGTTCGGCTCTGCGCTACTTAATTTGGATTGGCTGACCTTTTTTTTTTAAGAGTACAAGAGCGGCGAGGTCTATCGCGATAGCTTAATTTCTCTATCGAGTAAAAGTTATATCGCGATACATATCGTTATCGTTCTATCGCCCAGCTCTATTATGTATGTATGAATTGTGTCATTTATGGGAAATATTTAAAGTCAAAATAAAAGTACATAAAACTGTAAAGATTCTTACAAAAACACTGCTTTTATGCATTTATGTCACAACATTGATGTCTAATTTCTTTGAATGTAATGGTTATTGTGATACCCGTAGTAGAATTATACTTACAAAACAGTAAGGGTATAATTCCAGTGAAAACACTGCTGTGAAATATAGCCAAAGTCAAAGGGCACATGGCCAGTGTTTAACAAAACAAATAAACCACTGATTCATTTGAGTTGTTGGTCTGATGAAGGCTGTTCCATAGTTTAGGCACTACATGTACAAAAATCAAAATTATGATTGCCTCTGGATTTAAACTAAGAACATGGAAAAATAGGGAACAGCTTATAAGCCTTGATGAGATGAGAGAAGGACTGCTGGCAAAAGCAAGCAAAAGGCCATAAAAAGAAACTCTGCATTTAAATAACAAGAGCTATGGATGAAGGCACTATCAAACTAGAAAGCTTACTTAAAAATCTGAATGAGCTGGGATTTTCACAAGATAAAGGTAACAGACTATTAAGGACAACTTTGTAGTGCAGTGTATTCCCCTCTTTCTAAAGGAACAACAGAGACCAAATTAAAATGTCCCCTACAGCACAATTCCTGTGGAGTCATAGTATGCGGTCACTGCAAAGGTCGAGCATTCTGACTTGTACTGTTTTTATATCCATGCGCACAATGGGCCTTTGAATGGTGATTCTGCACTTAAGCCCAGTTGATCTACATACAGTTTTTGTGGGTTTTGCTATATTTTTAGCAGACATTTTTTTTAAAGTTTCAGAAAATTTAATATTTAAAAAACTTAGAAAGGTGCAGTACTGAAGATTTTCTTTGGAATGGAAAAGGCTCTTTAGTGGGTGCCATTTTTTTTAAATGTATGAAAACTCGGAGTTTAAAGCTGAATTTAACAAGAACTTTTTTATAACTCATCCCTGTAGACAAGTGTCTGTGTTTTGCTCAAGTAGTCAAACATGAAAACGGGTTTGTCCAGCTCAGAGAGGTGCTGCGCTAAGCTGACCCTGACCTTTGACCTCTGTGGGAAAGACCCACGAACCGAACAAAAACAAAAGAAAGTTTTCCTACTAGTGGCGCCGGTGAATATTGATACAAAACATGGGTTAAACTGAAACAAAGGGGGACATTTTAATAGAAAAGTGGAATGATGTTTGTCACGTTTTTGCACAGATTTGGTGGAAACTACGGGCAGCATCGCGATGAAACATTGAAAATCGAGTAAAAGCAACGAAGCGTTCTCTTACTAACAACTGCGTACGATCAAATCAACCACAAACCAACAGCAGTTCGAAACGAGAGCCGTTACTTCATTACACAACGAGAAAGAACCCACGGAGTGCAACGATCGTTACCGCCCCACTTCACTCACACAAGGCTTGAATTAAATGTAAATAAACAAAAACACCCAACTTGAACTGAGAATAAGTGCTAAATGTGTGCTCTGGAAAAAGCAAAATAACAGTTAGTTGAAAAGGTTTCAGCACGCTGCTCTACAAAACAACACGATCGCACTCATGCCCTCTACGCATGCTCAAGCACGTCTCTCCTCGCAGCGCTTCAGCAGTAGTGATGGGTCGTTCGCGAACGAAATGGCTCTTAGAGCCGACTCTTTGACGTGAACGACGCGAGCCGGCTCCTTATCGCGAGCCGTCACGTGGGTTTTTGTTTTTTTTTCTTTCTCTCAGCCTCTCTCTCGCACTTTTTTTCCGCTTCACTCTGCACGCGAGCCTTGTGCTTTACGCTGGGCAGAGGGGGGAGGGGCGGTAGTTACACTCAGTAGCACAGGAACAGAGCCAGAGAGAGAGAAAGAGAGGCAGGGACAACAACATTAGAAAGGTATAGTAATCATCTACAACTATTTTCAGTTGCAGATGATAAAGGATTGAGAAAGTTTATTCATGCAGGTCCATATGACAGAGAATATGCATGTTCTTTTAGTTTTCATATTATAATTTATATTTAATTGTGTTGTGGTTTGCAGTGTTTTGTGTTCTTTTCACTTTAAATTTGTGAAAGGAAAAAGCTGAAAATTTAAATAGTTAAAACTTGAAATGTGAATAGTTGAGTTTTGTATTATATGATTTATTTATTACATTTTATGTGGAGTGAATAAATAAAAGTATATTTACGGTGGCCCCTAGAGACAAAGCACATACAAACTTCAAATCACGTACGAACTCTGAAGCATGTACAAACTCCAAAACACGTAAAAACACGTACAAACTCCAAAACACGTAAAAACTCCAAAACACGTACAAACTCCGAAGCACGTAAAAACTCAGAAGCATATAAAAACTCAGAAGCACATAAAAACTCAAAACACGTACAAAAGACAACAGAAGTGCTCCAGGATGCTGGGTACAGTGTTGAGCCTTTGTTATCTTGTGGCTACACAAGCCAGCAAGTACCAACGACCGGATTTGGTGTGTGGTAATAACAGGTAAATGAACTTTTTTTTAAATTATTTGAATATATATATGAGTGCCTGTGTATAAATACACAAACAATACACACATGCTTTCAATTGTGTAATTTAAGTGATCTAGTAGCTCTGCTTTGGAAGTTCAGTTCATGCTAGAAATGTGTTTTGGAGTTTGTACGTGTTTTGTCTCTAGGGGCCACCGCATATATTTATATATAAACATATATAAATAAAACCACTTGTTTTTATGTTAGTAATTCCTTTTGTGCATAATTTTATATTATTGTTAATAATAAATTAATTAAAGCAACAAAACAACCTGAAGAGCCGGTTCGGAGCCGAAAGAGCCGGCTCTTTTTAGTGAGCCGAACCGAAAGAGCCGGATCTCTAAAAAGAGCCGGAAATCCCATCACTATTCAGCAGCATCGCTCTCCTCTCTCTCCATCAGCGCCGCGGAGGCGACAACGATCTGCCGCTAATACGTGGGATTAAGTCCCCCTTGCTACACTTCGACGCTCGGTACCTTCCCCCCTCTGTGAGGACGAGCTCAAGTAACACCAATACTCACCTCGTTTCGCAGTGGGTCCAGTTTGTAAACGGACTGTAGCTGATTTCGTAGCCGCATCGCTATGGCCATCGGACCTTGCTCCGCCATCTTTGGGACTTATGCTAAGTTCCGGGTAAACCGGAAGTGGCTGTGGTGGTGTTAAGTTGAGGCGGGGAGCTGCGAAATGAAATAGGAGAAAAACGAATTTTAAATAAGGACAATAAAAGAATAATGACTTAAAGAACGAGTGGGAGCAAACGCCGATTTTTTCCCCAATGGAAACATAAAAAAAACCCACAATTGTTATGAAAAAAATATTATTTAAATAAGGGCGTGAGAGTGTGGGAAAAGGCTTAAAAACTAAAGATAATACTAAATAGATAATAAAATGGTGAAATACGTGGCTGAAACTAAATTAGTCATCTGTTAGCTAAACTGTCAGAAAGACGTGTACGCTCACTGGCAACTTTATTAAGTACACTTTTTAGTACCAAATTGGACTCCCTTTAACCTTCGGAACGGCCTTAACTCTTTTTGTCTGAGTCAATATGATACTGGAAACATTAGAAATTAGAGATCTTAGAGACTGTTGTACATACTGACATAATAACATCTGAGAGTTGCCGCAGATTTGTGAGCTGCACATTCTTAGTGTTACTCTCCCATTCCACCTAATTTTATTAGTGCTTTTGGATTAAGATTTAGTAATAGTGGAGTCCATATGGGTACAGTTACATCAACAGTATTCAGGAAGGCTGGGACATTTATATTGTGTTTAATTGGTATTAAGGAGGTTAAGGTTTGCCTAGAAAATATCCCTCACAGCATTACACCACTACTACCAGCCTGAACCATTGATACAATGGCAGATCAATGCTTTCATGTTGTTTATGCCAAATTCTGACTCTACCATCTCAATTGAGACTTAATTTCTCAGTTGAGTTCAATTCACCTCATCAGGCCAGGCAACATTATTCCATTCCATTATTCTGTTGTCCAGTTTTGGTGAGTCCATGCATATCGTAGCCTCAGTTTCCTGTTCTTAGCTAACAGGGGTGACACCTGGTGTGGTGTTCTGCTGCTGTAGCCTAACTGCTTTAAGTTTTGATGTGCTGTGCATTCAGAGATACATACCTTTGTTGTAGCAAATGGTTATTTGAGTCACTGTTTCCTTCCCATCAACTCAGCATTCTCCTTTGGCCTCTGACATTTTCACCCAGAGAATTCCCACTCACTGGATATTTTCTCTTTTTTAGACCATCCATCCATTCGCTTCCACTTATCCTTTTCAGGGTTGCGGGGGGCGCTGGAGCCTATCCCAGCTGTCATAGGGCGAGAGGCGGGGTACACCCTGGACAGGTCGCCAGTCTGTCGCAGGGCTACAGACTTTTTTTCTTTTTCTTTTTTTGGCCATTCTCTATAAACCCTAGAGATGGTTGTGTAAGAAAATCTCAGTTGACTGGCAGCTTCTGAAATACTCACATTAGACTGTCAAATTTAAATAATCTTTCTTCCCCTTTCTTACGTTCTGTTTGAACTAATGTAGGTGAGCTTGACCATCTCTACATCTCTAAATGCATTGAAATTCATTGACATTCAAATATCTAACCAGTTGGCTGATTAGATTTGTGTACCTAATGAAGTGACCAGTGAGTATTTGTGTTATTATGAAGTTAAAGGTTACAGAAAATGGTTGTAATTATGATTAATTAAAATGAGTTGAAATAGTCAAGCAATGGACACATGGTAATGGAAAAAGAGGCTAGTAACATTTTTAGCTAAACATAAGCGATACATGTCTAGAACATCCAGGATCTGTCTCCAAATGGTAGTAGGAGTGTAATGTTTAGTAAACTTTGTCACTGAGATAACAGAAATGGACGTTCATGTTAAAATCCTCACAGATCATTTTAAGTCCAACCCACCTGTAGCGAGGATCTTTTTCCACTAACTGTAGAGGTGCTTGAAGGCTCTTGCTTCCCAGACAGAGTGGCTCAAAACTCGGCAGACCTCCCTTAATTGAGGGAAACTGCCATAAGCAAGCATTAAATAAAGCATATAAAGAGTAGTTAAAGTAAAACTCTCCTGTATGTATTGTGTTTGACTTAATGGTCAAACACAGTACACCAAAAACCGTCTTTAAAATGCCACTAATCTCTCTGGTGATTTAAAATGTGTGTATGGCTAAGTCAGATTTTTACTTAAAGATTCTGATCAGTTGTCACTAGAATCCTAAATTCTTTAACATTAAAAGTGTATTAACAGCTTAAAAATTTCCACCAACTAAGATCTGTTACAAAGGGAGCTGCTGTTAACCAAAGCGGTTCTAGATATTCTTGGGTTTGGCCAGTAAGGATACTTATAGAAAGATAGAAATGGAAGAGTAATTACCCTCAACTCAGCTTATTTTGCACTGTTGCCTCACAGCAAAAAGATTCTCTGGGTTTGGATCCACCAATTAGCTGAAGCCTTTCTGTGTGGAGTTTGCATGTACTCTCCTGTATGTCTGTATGGGTTGTCTCAGGGTACTCAGGCTTCTTCCCACAGTCCAAAGACATGTGGGGATTAGGTTAACGGATGATTCTAAATTGTCAATAAGTGTGAATGACAGTGTGAATGTTTGTCTGTCTTTCTGTGTTAGCCCTGTGACAGACTGTCCAGGGATAGTCTTCGAGCTCAGTCTAGGAAGCATTCATTCATAAGTTAGTCTCCACTTTTGGCAATAGAGGGTGCTGCAGTCACACAATTGATTTAGTTGTCTGCAGGCTTTCAGGTCTTCTGATTTGCTTCTGATTAAATAGATCTCTGTCTATTTAACATCACATATGTAAATGTCATTTATACATTCAGAGTTATTGAAGCTTCTGAAAAGATGTCTTTGTATCTGGCAAATTGACTTAGGGGGTCCTGACTCTTGAGTTGGTCTATATAAAGTATTGACACAAACAGCCTTGGTAACTTAGTCAAGTTAGTACATTAAATTACTGAGTTTTCTGAGTTAGTGTTTTATTGATTGGACACGGGAATGTACTTGATAACAGACTCATGAAGACTGCAGTTTTTTATGCAGCCATGTATCGTATGTAGTTAGTAGTTGGGACATTTCAAGCCTGCCTTTGGATTGACATGGGGGAAAGTTTGGTATGGTGGTACAATACCTTAAGGCGTCCCTGGAGAAAAGTTGAAGTGTGGGGAAAACACCACAGTCTCATGTGTTAAACCACAATCAACAGCTACATGCAGAACACGGTAGGTCTTGTAACCTGAATCCTCTGACTGCAGTACTCAGGCATCGTGGAGGGTGGGCTGATACCACCACTGCAGACAAAAATTTGTACTTAATGCTCACTGAGGAAATTAGTTTGGAAACCTTTATGCCATGAACTTACACAACAGCTAAAGTGAGTGTAATTGGCTTTACTTGTCTGATATTTCTAGTGGTAACCCTTTTATTTGGGAGAGCTTGTGAGTGAAGTGCTTGAACTCCTAGACAGTTAGAGGGCTGAATGGGTATTTCTCTTCCCTTGCTGAACAACATCCATCAAGGGTCTCTTGAGAAAAGAAGTGAACCATCAGCTCAGTGCCCCAGCAGCAGAGAACTGTGGTTGCCCTGGGCAGCTCCCAGACCTAAATGTGTGTGAATATGAAGCAGAGTGTTGAAATGAATGAGTATAGGCTCAGCAAACATTTTCAAAGATTATCGTGTGGCTTATGTATTTGTTATTTAAATCAATAGATTATATTGTGTTATGGTGTATTTTTGGTATTTCTCTTGGGTTTCACAGTGGAGAGACATTGCATGCTTTTATATATGTAATGAAGCTGAGGTTTTGTTAGTCAGACATTGGCTAAAACCAGATTATTTTTCCAAAAATCACTTACAATTATTTACTTATGGTTAAAAGCAAAGTAATAGCTTTGTGGAAAAAATAATTTTCAAACAAAAATGAACTCTGGGCTGTGGCAAAGATGCCTTTAAATTAGTGTATACCCTTTAAAAATAACAGTCGTCTTCTTGGCATTATACGTGGAGGTCTGCCTGATCCCTCCCAGAGGGCTTCCAACCTGTGGACCACCCAAAGCTGCGGTCCTAGACAAAGACCTGCCCCTCATTCATCCTTTTGTAATTTCTCAGTGCAATGGAATGAGTGGCAAGTTTGTGTTATTCCTTACAAACTCAGTGACTCCATGGCAGTTGAAATGGCTATGTGCAAGTCATTTATTGTGACTATCGGGACTGTGTTTTTTGTAGCTGTTTAAAAATACTCGGATTTGATGTAACCCATTTTAAATTTTGGTATTTTAAAAGATGGTACAAAAATTTAATGGCTAATGATCACAATCCCATAATATTGGCCTTTAATATAAAATTCTACAAGGCTGTTTCCTTTTCCAGTCATTGTTTTCTTAGTCAAACTTGTAATACCTTGCAGGGATTTTATTCAACAGATAATAAGACAAGCACTTGTCAGCAAGGTCCAAATCAGATCAGTCACTATAAATTGGAAATTACAAAAGGCACAAGTAATATATTTTCATTCTTGTACAGAACAGCTGTGATCAGTGTCGCTTCACTGAGCATTCATAGTCGAGCCTTGTGTCCCATGCTGGCTGCCATTTCCTCTTGCCATGTAACGTCTTATCTGCTAGGTCTGCAAGGTCACTGCTTATCTGATTGACAAAGCTCTGACTCCACACAATATCCAAATAACCTGAGGGCCTGGAGGCACAGTAAGATCACAGCATGGCCAAATCTACTAGTCGGAAGAGTGAAAGCAAGTCAGAGAAGAGGCAAAAAAGCCAACAAGGAGGAAGAGGATCAAGATAAAGCAAAGGCTTTAATTTAATGTCATTACTTCATGTCAGAATCATGGAAAATGAATCCCCCTTTTTCACGGTGTGTCCATAATCTGACAGTTATTTCAATAGTCCTTCACTTGTGTTGGAAATGATTAGTTTATCTGAGGGATCAAACACCTGCCAAGAATACAAAGGCGCTGCTATTATGAAGAATTTGAGAATTATTTGCAATTAAATAAATCAGACAGATAACAGGAAACCTCTTTGTCTGTCCTTGAGTCTGATGTTAACTGTCACTCCTCCTAATTCAATCATCCTTGAGGATACTCCTTTAAACCACAGAGCTCTAAATCAAATGAAAACCCACAGAGAAGCTTGAGATTCTGTTTACCTCTGTTCAGGACACCCTGTGCTAAAACTACTCTGCAGTAGGAATCTGTGTTCTACCAGGCCAAAAAGGAGGCCCCCATCTTTCCTCTACCCCTCGTTTTCTCTGTCTCCCCCCCTCTCTCTCCCTCAGAGCAATCAGAGCATGCAGGGGTGGACTTCAGCTTTTGTCTCCTTTGCTCTAGCAATTGGCCACCAAGTGGCAAGCTAATGATGAGAGCCCTTTTGGAATTACTCCAGAGAATACTGCTTGTGCTGCTTGATGGGCGAGGGCATAATGAATGATGTAGGGCAAGCCCTTAGGCCTCCCCCTGGCACAAAACCTACAATATCACAATTTTAATCATTTTAAACACTGAAAAAAAAGAAAAAAGAAATACATGCACAGGAATGTGGCTCAGTGTGAAAAAATGTTATGATGTCACAGAAATGTGCAGCAGGCACTGTGGCCTAAAGTATGTTTGTGCATTTGATTGTAAAATTATTTGATTTCATCTAAGTTGTGGATACTTTTCATAAATTTTATTTATAGTTGTCTCCCTCTACAGTCAGTTTATCTAACTCTAAGATCTGTCTAAGATAAAAACCGAAACAGGCCTTAACCAAGCATGTAAAACAGCATAAAAGGGAATTAGATAGAAAAAAATGAAGGTAAAAGATATAATAAACATGCAATTCATAAAGCAAGGAAAATGATCTTTAGATTCTATCTATCTATCTATCTATCTATCTATCTATCTATCTATACATACATATATATATATATATATATATATATATATATATATATATATATATATATATATATATATATATATATATATATATATATATATATATATATATATATATGTATTAGGGGTGCAACAATACTCGTGTCGATATTGAACCGTTCGATACAGTGCTTTCGGTTCGGTACGCATATGTATCGAACAATACAAAATTTTAATTTATTTGATCAACTTTCCTTCTGTCGATGCTGTCTGTGTTGAGCGCTCAGTGGATCTGCGCTCGACAGTGCAGCCTAGGCGGAGTAGTCGAACGCAGATTCACTGAGCGCAGGGCAAGCTAGCGACACAGAAGTTAAACTCTCCTTGCAACATGGCAAATTGAACCTCCCCCACCCTCATTCAGATCTGGCGTTTGGAACTATTTTGGTTTTCATGTGAAGTATGACCCTGAAGGTAACAAAAGTAAAACAGCATGTCGGATGTGCCACGCAATGCTCAATTACATTGGTGGGAACTAGTGCGTTAGCGCAGTTAGCTCGTTAATGTGTTGGCCGTCCAGCCCCACGCACGGGGCGATCCGCGGTAGCTCGTTAACGGAGATTTGCCGTGTTGTGGCATTAACGTCATTTCAACGAGATTAACGCTGACAGCACTAGTGGGAACACAACGAATATGACTGCACATTTACACCGACATCATCGTAGTGCAAAGACAAGTGGAAGCAGACAAAAACAACAAGCACGCATGCTACAAACTTTACCCGAGTCATTTAGACAGCCGTTAGCACATGATTCTCCTTATGGGGACCTGATATGTTTAATATGCTGCTGAGAATATAGCCCAGAAGAAGCGGATAGTATAGCTTTTATTTTGGAAAGAGCCATTTCTCTGTAATAAACTCTCTTTTCCAAAGATGAGTGATTTCTCGATCAGATAAATTTATTTTTTATTACTTTGTTGTTTCAGCAACATTAAATTTAAAAACTGTACTTTTGAGTTAAAATATATATTTATAATTTTAATAAATGACAAATTAAAAAGGCATGAACATTTTTTTGTATCGAAAAAATATCGAACCGTGACACCAAAGTATCGAACCGAAGCGAACCGTGAATTTTGTGTATCGTTGCACCCCTAATATATATATATATATATATATATATATATATATATATATATATATATATATATATATATATATATGGAAGGACAGGCCCCTGCACGGTATGTACCACCGGCAGATAGAGGTGGTGGCTGATATCCGGAAATCCTACCAGTGGCTGGACAAAGCTGGACTGAAAGACAGCACGGAAGCACTAATCATGGCAGCACAGGAACAAGCACAAGATCCATTGAGGCTGGGGTCTATCACACCAGGCCAGACCCCAGGTGCAGGCTGTGTAAAGATGCTCCAGAGACAATCCAGCACATAACAGCAGGGTGCAAGATGCTAGCAGGCAAGGCATACATGGAACGCCATAACCAAGTGGCTGGCATAGTGTACAGGAACATCTGTGCCGAATATGGCCTGGAAGTTCCTAGGTCAAAATGGGAGACGCCCCCAAGGGTGGTGGAGAATGACTGAGCTAAGATCCTGTGGGACTTCCAGATACAGACGGACAAAATGGTGGTGGCTAACCAACCGGACATAGTGGTGGTAGACAAACAGAAGAAGACGGCCGTAGTGATCGATGTAGCGGTTCCGAATGACAGCAACATCAGGAAGAAGGAACACAAGAAGCTTGAGAAATACCAAGGGCTCAGAGAAGAGCTCGAGAGGATGTGGAGGGTGAAGGTGACGGTGGTCCCCGTGGTAATCGGAGCACTAGGTGCAGTGACTCCCAAGCTAGGCGAGTGGCTCCAGCAGATCCCGGGAACAACAGCGGAGATCTCTGTCCAGAAGAGCGCAGTCCTGGGAACAGCTAAGATACTGCGCAGGAACCTCAAGCTCCCAGGCCTCTGGTAGAGGACCTGAGCTTGAAGGATTAACCGCCCGCAGGGGCGAGTGGGGAATCTTTTTTTTTTTTTATATATTGTGTATGTGTTACAGAAGATATAAGAACAATAATTTGACAAAAGCAGTCTGGAATGATCCAAAGTAAACAAGAAGCACTTAACTGACATGTAAAGAAACAAATGTAGAGAGAGTAAAGGCAGTAAAAACAAAACAAAACTCAGAATGTAAGCAGAGAGGACGACATACCAAAAAAATACACTGAGTTAAGAGGTGCTGACAAGCTAAGTTTCGAGAATACACCACATCTTCACGGTGTGTGACAAAGCAGTGCAAAACATGTTCACATCCCATATTGTTTTAAATGTCCTGCAGATTTTACCCGAGCCAAGTGAAGTTACTCTATCTCTGTATGGTTATCTATCAGAAGCTGGTGGATGCATGTGTTATATCTAACTGTCATGCCGGTAATTGCGGAATTATTGCAAACTTTCAAGATACATTCTTTGACATCAGCTGTTGTTGATGATGTCTGTAACAGCCCATGCACACAAACGCTTTTATCATTCCTCTTTTTGTGCTGTTGTAGTTACTTTGCTGTGATAAGATAGAAGAGAAAAAAATAGAGCTTCTACATTTTACCAAGTGTGTAATGGTGCTTTGAAAACTGTAGTCCACAGTATAAATAAGCTAGAGGCAAACTAATGAATGACATTATTGGAAGATACTGAGATAAGATTAGTTTGCCAATAAGAACAAGTTATCCTGCCAGTGTCGGAAGAAAAGAAAGCCCCGTATTAAATCTTATTAATGTGGCACAATAGAGCTTTGTCTGTCATCTATCGAATTTTCATTACTCGTGTGTGTGTGTGTTTGTGTGTGCAGCTTTTCAAATTATGCGTGTGTGCTTTAGCCTGTGCTCATCAAGAGCACACAAAAACTCACGCAGCCATGGTTACACGGCTTTCACTTATCTTAGTTATTTTAGGATTATATAATGAGTCTGACTTTTCTCCACATGTGGTAGAGCACATTACCCTTTTACTTGTAAAATCTTACAAATATATTGTAAAATTCACTGAAAACATAAATAGATAAGGTTTTCTGTGTCACTGGAATTTAATTGAATACTATGAAACCCTAAGGACTCACACTGTCAAGCATAGAAATCCGCAGTTAGGGTCAGGGTTAGAAGGCAGTTTGTGGAGTGAAAAGAAAGTGTTAAGATAACGTGAAAATACGTGATGTGTTATTTAAATGCTATTACATGATACCAGTCTGGTCCAAATTCTAAGATTGGGTAATTCTTTCCACCTCCTTAAAAGTAAAAAGGATAAAATACTGTTCTGTCTTTATCTCTCACTCTCTGATACACACACACACACACACACACACACACACACACACACACACACACACACACACACACACACACACACACACACACACACACACACACACAGACTCATGTTAAGATAAGGTGATTTGTTACTTGTGTTCATAATCCACACACTCATAACAAGGAGCAAATCTTGTTATTTATGGATATGGGTATGTTGCATAACACCAAATTTCAGATGCTTTTGTGAAAATATAAATTCCAATCAACCATCTACTTCTCAACATTGTTATATCTCACGTGATGTTACGGAAATGTTTGACGGCATGCTGAGTCATTCGTGTACGATTGCCAGCTTCCTCTGCCCACTCTGTTCTCCTTTTGAAATTTAAGCCCCACAAATGGCTAAGGCACACTTCCTCCTGTTGTTTTCTACTGTATCTCCTCTGTCCAGGTACATGCTTACTTATCATAGGCATCTTATCTTCACGGACATTTAAGAGAATAAGGGTAAAGGAATAACATGCGCTGCAGAAAGGAAGCGTCATCTAAATCCCAATGAAGGATGCAGGCTAGCCAAGTGCCACCCTTAGAGTCAGTCTACAGCAGACTAGAGCGATATCTTAGGTGTTACTGTTTTGTTAAGTTTTAGATGTTTGCCAGTCATATAGTATTTTGCTTGTATCATTTGCGCTTCTTGAATAAGTATGCACATGTAATTACACAAGCACAGACGTTCATCCATCCATTAAAAAAAATAAATAAAGAATGGCTTATCTGACACAGGGTTGATGGGGTGACACAGGGTGAGAGGGGGGCACACCCTGCAGCCTGAACAGTTTGTTGCAGGGCTACACAAAGAGACAGACAACCATTCACACTCACATTCACACATATGGGCAATTTATAATCACCAGCTAACATGACATGCGTGCATTTGGACAATGCAAACCACTACACTACTGTGCTCAGCACCGAGGTCATAAAACAAAATCCTGCAAAAGGTTATACTGACTACAAAAGGCCACAAAAAATACTAAAGGCTGATATGAAAAAAGTGTGCTAAATAAAAAAAAGATGACCCAGACAAGCAATGGTAATTGGAAGCAAGGACAAAAGCTGGTCAAGTTCTTTAAATGCTGAGAAAAGCTGCTTCAATACTTCCTGTCTTTCTTCCTTTATCATATGATCTTCTGGGCCTATGACAATATAAAAGGAAACAATCCCATAATTCTTTGTGGCAGAAGCAGACCTTTACAAATTGTGTTTATCTTGCACAAATGTACAGTTATTTTCATACAACAATATCACTTGTGATTATTGTCAATAAATATGACTTGAGAGGAGGGTGAGTAGAGCACTTTCAAAGTGACAGTCTTTTGTTTGACATTGTTGACTGATAGCCTATATTCCCTTTTTAATATTTCGACTCCAAATTTGGTAATTAAGTGATCCAGATCACCAAATTGTGCATGGAATACCAGTTTTGGTCAACACAAAGCAAAGTTTGAGAAACTGAAAAATTGATAGCTAGCTCCTTTGAGTGTCTTTCACTTTGAACAAGATGAAACAGCATCTTCCACTCATTCAAAGGGGCCATGACCTTTATCATGCACAACTTTAAGCTGTCATACAACTTAAATCAGCGATTCCCTTTTTTTTTTACCTTTTTTGTGCCACGGACCGGTTTATGTCCGACAATATTTTCACGGACAGGCATTTAAGGTGTCGCGAATAAATACAACAAAACAAAACCAGTACCGGTACCAAGAAAAGAAGATTTATTCATAACACACGGGAAAAGACCCAGGGAAACCGAGTTAACGATAAAAACGATAAAAAATAACGTTAAAAAATGATAAAAACCCTGAGAACCATCAATTTCACACCTGAGCCTCAACTCTTGTGGCCCGGTACCAAACGACTCACGGTCCGTGGCCTGGGGGTTGGGGACTGCTGACTTAAATAGATGAATTTAAACAGTTGTCATCAGAGAATAAATTAGCTATCTAGCCCAAAATCATTGTAACAGCATTTATATTTATGCTGAAATGTCGGACATTTTACCATGGGAGCGTATGGACATTGACTCACTACTGTGTTGGTTTCACTTTTCAGACCCACAACCTTAGCAGTGCTAATACAATGATGAAACAATGCAAAGGCAATACAAAAAAAGTTCTTGGTTTCACGACCAAGAATAACAGCCTTTGAAATCTGTAAGTCTTACCTTTACCTTATGCCATCTATGCAAATTTTCAGCAAGCATCATTTTCAACCAACTGTAGTTCAATTTCCTAAATTTCCTAAACCACGGTGGTCTTCTAACACCAGCTTGTAACATTCAGATAGATGAACATCAAAGCATTACTCTGCTCCAAGATGCCTTTGAGAATATTTGTGTGTGCGTGCATGTGAATTTGTGTGAGATAATGGCAATCCTTTGATCCCCAAGAGTGATTTGGTTGAAGCTTTCTGGTGCATTATTTCCCTTTTGGCCTCCTGTAAAGAACTTTGATGAGGACCCAGAAGAGAAGACCCTTATTGCCTGCACTTACTGTGTCAATAATGGAACTGTTTTGGAGACTTTACCCTCGTCTAATCTTCTTCTCTTCCAGTCATACATGCAGGCAGTCTTTCATCTATCTTTACCATCTCCTTCCGTAGCATGCAACTTCTGAGATCGTCAACCCGCTCCACCACCACTTCTCGCTGCAGGAGGAAGCACTCTATCTACAAGGGCCGTCTTAATGACGCTCACTGCTCACTCTCACTAACACATACAGGATGAGATTATGAGTGTTGTGTTTACAAAACACATTACATGTATATGATATCATTCAAAGGTACTCATAAGTGAAAAGAGAGCAGCCACTACATACTTAGATGGGATTTTTTTGGACATACAACAGATTTTAAAACAAAAAGTACTGGACATTTCCAATATAAAGCCATAATATTTTGACGTGTTTATAGAAATCTTAGTCACAGTTGGTCCGTAGCATTTAATTACTGTATATATGACTTTGAGATATATTTTATTGCATTTTTCCAGAAGTTTTAAGCCTACGCTGTATTTAATACACATGAAAGAAAATCAGCATTTTCTGGTTTATGTTCTGTCTTAATTTCTGGTTTAGTTCAGTCATTTTATATATTTGTAGTGTTGATCTTTTTTACACTTAACAATCAGATGAATAAATGTATCAAAAGATTTCCCTAAGGATCATATAAAAGGTGCTTTAGCCATTTTTAAATTTTAATCTCCAGAGAGCAATGAATGTCTGTACAAAATCTGGTGTTAATCCATCTGATAGATATTGAGGGACTAGTTGCAATAGAGAAAAAGTCACATTTCACCATTAGAATCTATCCTTTGGGAATCCATAGCAATCCCTCAAACAATGGACACGTTTCAGTCTCTCTATAAAGAAACTTAAAATCAAGGAAAATAAAATGTTTTGGTTAAATGTCTCCCTAGTTACTGGTTACCAATCTGTATAACCCCCCCACCTCAGAGAGCCCAGACCTCATAAAATTAAGAAATTGTTAAAGGCCATGCATCATTTTTTAGGTCATGTCAAAGACAGCGGCTGCTTGGAGTAATTACAGGGAATCAAAGAGTAAGTGGTGCAAGATCAAAGGAAGGCATTCTTCTGTAATCCTGGGGTGTTGCAAATCTTTTGTAATCTGGTTGCTGTGTTCCACCACTGTTTGACATCTATTTACTGTATTAAAAGGAACGGTGTCATCAATTATGGGCCTGCTAGTGCTGTTGTTTACTTTTGCCAAGCCCTGAGTGCCGGGGCCACTTTGTGAAATATAGATTTCCCCTCTCCCCTGTTTACTCTCTGCAGTCAAAGGTGTGCTGTCTCGCTTGTCCTCGGCTTTGGGTTGGGGGTTGTCTGTTGTTTCATGGTCTGTGATGTAGGGTCAGAGATTACTGGGGATAAAGTTTTGGCGGCTTGCAGGTTTTGCATGTTTGCTTAGCATTGACATGTGGAAACTTACATGTCCTTAGCAATGAATTGGCTGCAGTCATTTCATGTTTGTCTATGTGGCTGCATGAATATTCAGATTAAGTCTTCTTAAGATGTCTTCTTTCTAATTTTAAGCTTTATCGGTTGATTTTCACTGAGGATTAAAGGCCTTTAAACATCTCTTTAAATCTGTGCTATGTTCCCATGAAAAACTGGCAAAACATAAAAATTAACCTGCTGAAAAGGACTTTTATATTTTCTGTGGTTCACTATGAAACTAATTCAAAATCTCAGTGTCTGAATTACAGTTAATCTGTGCATAGGCCTAAAGGCAATCTGGGAAAGCAACACCTATCGTCTGATGACTTAGCCTCTGGGAATGTCATCCAATGTTTTAAAGCGGATATATGGGCCAAGAGTTCCTGTTTTCCATGTGTGGGGGTCATTCCTTGCCTACAGATTTTTATTTTTTTATATAGATCTTTCTACAGAAATTAGTTTGCACTAGCAAAATCAAGCAGCTATGTGGAAAATTTAATTTTCCATCAAACAAATAAGTCATAATAAGTAATAATTAGTAATAATAGCACACTCCAGATGAGTGGTCCCCAGCCATTGCTTCATCTCTGGTTTTATATCTTTGGCAACTGAAACTGCTTAACCAAAATTATAGATTGTCTTGAAATACATGCATGAATGTATGTATGTATGTATGTATGTATGTATGTATGTATGTATGTATGTATGTATGTATTTTTTTCTTCTCCATTCATTATCTTACAATGGCTCTGAGGATTTTTCTTACATTTCATTCCTATCTCAGAAATATAACAACGATCTTAACTTGAATGCGATTGGCTCTGTTGACAGAAATGTAATCATATAATCACAACATGCTTGATTTAGCCCTTGTCTCTGTAATCTGTGTCTCTTTAAATGCCCCTTCAAACCATTTCTTCCTGCCACAAACACAGTTTTGTGTTTGTGGCAGGAAGACACAAAGATCAGGGATATCTGATTTTTAACTCAGCCTCTTCCCTGCACTCAGACCGGATACACCTATTGTCTGATCTGATCATATCCCTCTCCTGTGAGGCTTCATCACAGTTACTCAATGTGAAGGATATGGAGGTCTGAAAAGGACAACCAGTCTAGTGCACACATTTCCCAACTAATGGAGATTGTGAGTAAGAGGCTTTAAGGTGGGTGGATCAAAGATATGATATGATTAAAGGAGAACTAAAACATGTGGTTCCCTGAGAAATAAATGAACAATGGACTTTTTCAGAAGCTTCTGTTACTATTTTTTTCTTTGTAACATATAAAATAAAACAAGGAGGTGAGCATAATTTGTGCTTACTTTAATTAATACATTATTCATTTACATCTCCTCAGCCTTCTGCTTAATGTTTATAGCTTTAAACATATTACTAGACATCCAGTTCAGAATTCTCAGACTGAAAAGAAAAATCTAATTTAGATTTTGTGCCTCTTCCTTACACTTTAAATCATAGGTGTCAAACTCTGGCCCGCGGGCCAAATTTGGCCCGCAGCCTAATTACATTTGGCCCGCGAAGCCATAACAAATTACTATTAGAGCTGGCCTACTGGTATTATACAGCTAATATATATATTGTTTAGTATTAAGCTTTGCTAGTTCCATATTCAGTTTTCCAGCAAAACTTATTTGAGTCCATAAGAAAATATTCATTCTTATATCTGGAGGAAGATTTTTTTTTCAATAAATATTAATGTTAGCCCGCGACTTTGTTCCAGTTTTGAATTTTGGCCCACTGTGTATTTGAGTTTGACACCCCTGCTTTAAATCATCTTGGCAAGCTCAAGCACATTCAGATTTTATGATATCATGGGTGTAAGTCAGTTACACAGTTCCCTTGTATCATGCTTTGATGAAGAGTCGCTCTGGTCTGATTAAAAGCTCGGTATAGCCATCTATCATATTCCAAATACCTGGAGTTGTATTCACAAAATAACCTAAGGCTAAAAGTAGCTCATAACTTGCTTAGGTAGAAGAAAATATAATGGGTGTGTAACTCTGAGTGTTACTACTAAGTGATTCATAAAGCATTAAATAGCTCATTAGTCTGACTGAGGTTAGCAGTAGTCCAGAGGACTCAGGTGTCACTAAGATCTGCTCACAATCAGATGTAGCTGCTGCTGATCATCTGCACCCCTGCACACATATTGTTTGGTTGGTAAAATGATGATGAAAAGTTGCACCTTTGCAGTAAGAATATAGTGACAGATCATGACAAATTAAAACACTGTTCTCACACAGGGGATGGTGGTTTTCTCAACCCTCTTTGACTTTACCTTGATGCAGTTACAGAAATTTCTCGACAGTAACAGTATTGTTTAGATTTATAAACCTCCATAATAGCAACTGATATGCGATCAAAACACATGCTTTACTTTTTTTAAAAAGGTTAACCAATATTGATTGATTAACTAATTACAGGAATCTGTATACACAATATTTCAGCTTTCAGGGGCTCAAATATCGGCAGTTACCACTCAAAGCTGGTAACAGGTCTGCTGATTCCATACATCCTGCATCAAGTTTGCGAAAAGGTTTTAAAAAGAAAACTGCCATACAGAGAGACTACCAGTGGTAAGATAAGACCCTTTGTGGATATGACCCGTGGTCTTTACAGACAGTAAGAATGATGTCTACATTAGCTCATCCTTAATCAACTAAACTAAAAATTGAGCTACATTCTCGTTTAATCAAAGATTTCTAATCAGTGCTTCTCCACTTTGATAAGACAGAGAAGCGAGACTGTTGAAAATCAACTCTCTTAAACTTGGTGCTGAATTACGTGTAGGTGGTCTAATCATCTAAGCTCCCCATCAGGACTCATCCTCACTAACTTTTTCCCCCTTGTGACTTCACTTGACTCAGTGACACACACACACACACACACACACACACACACACACACACACACACACACACACACACACACACACACACACACACACACCTAGGTATACACAGCCCACATTTGTATTGCTGCTGACCAAAGAAGACAAATCAGAAAAGCCTCAGGGCTCGGCCTATGCGACCAAAGAGATGAGGTCATCCGACAGAACCTCATTTTCCCTCAAATTGCACCTCTGATCAGTGCGGTGTTTCCTGCAACAATTACACTCACCCTCATTAGCAAATAGTGTGGAGAAGAAAAAAAGGACCACTTGGTTTATGAAGAGCAGGATGTTTAGTCCAGAGAGGATTGCTGTGTTTTTCTACCCCCCCTTCATCTACCATCATGTCTTGAGGCTTCTTCTCAACATCACCTTTTGATTAGTGAATTCTGGTTTCTAAATCTTGCGCTTGAAGTCTGAACACGAGAGCGCTTACTTAATGTGAAGTCCATGATTTGACATTTCTTACAAGAAGTCAGTCTGAGTAAATGACAAATGCACAGACTTATTTCAAAAAGAATTTAAAAGAACAGTCCCTTTAGGAATGTATTTTTAGACATGAAAGCAAAACTTTTTAAAGTACCGTATTTAAGTTATTAGCTATTTTCAGTCTCACAAAGGCTGAATCACCTTTCCTTTTAGTTGTTTTCCTTCGATATGGGGCACTTGAGGAAAACATGCTGCAGACATTTTACATCCAATTAGGAGAGTCACATTTCTCTTTAATAGAGAAACACAGATACACACATAAACACACACAGACAGTCTCTTTTAAAAGACAGCATACACCTGGCATCTTGAAGGTCAGATACAGGACAACTGTAGTACCAAGTGTTTATTAGAAGTGGTTCTAGAAATGGCAAAGTTGGTCTATCTGGTTAGTTTAAACCATATTAAGTATAGATATTTGCAGTCTCCATTGGATGACTACTGATGGCTTTGGGGTCCCTTTCTCTATCAGTAGTCACAGTTTGTCCCCATTGAGCATTTATTTTAATTTATTGGTTGGAAACAGCATACAGTTTACAACATGTTTGTTGTAAACAAACTACAACAAACACAATGACATGACTTTTCATCAAGCTCCTTGATCAGACTGTTTGTTACATTTTTCCAATCTTTGCTTTATGAGCACCGACACGCAAAGTATCAAAGGTATCATCCCACTCATTTCTTGGGTATCTTGAATCTTGCTCACTCCTTGTTTGCAGAAATATATTGGATCTGGGCTGAGTGCAAGGTGATTTCTTAAGATGGACACTTTGGCAGTGTAGGACCTTGATTCATCCCCAGAACACGGGGCCCCTCCAAAAGCTGGAAACTGTTATAATTCATTCATGCTGCTCTAGGCCAAACGGCTCCCACTTGAGTCAGTATGATCTACGAGTGACCATGAGCCCCAGACACATGTAAATGCACACCACTAATTGGTCCAGCAACAGACAAGGCTTTTAAATCAGCAGTTATAGCACCTGTTAGTTCAAACAAGATGGGATAGAGATTGTTATATGATTTGTTTCAATATTTCTTGATTTCAGATATGTTATATGGTTTTATTCGCTTGGCTTGTAACTTTGTTTTGTTTTGTTTTTCCTCTCAGTTTGCTCTTTTTGGTGATGTTAGTACATTATTTTTCAAATAATGATAATGGTTACCAGGTTAATGTACTTTTTAAATCCAGTGTAAGCAAACATTTATGACTATTTAAAAGGAGAACGTGCAATAAAATAATGACTATGAAAGGATAAGTAGTTGTGCCTATTTTACTCCAGAGACATCTAGTGATGTTTGCATGCTAACTAGCTAGCACCAGCCCCTATACCCTCACAAGATACAATGTTGTACGTCAAGATGAGATAGTGAGTCACTGTAGTGTACAATCTACCCTAACTCCAATATGGGAGGAAGTAGAAATAGGGCCCAGAGGTTGCATTTTTCTCAATGCTGATGAAGGACAGGCAGTTAACTAAAAACAAAACAAACAAACAAAAAAAAACCCCAGTTATGGCTGAAGCTGTTTGAAAGCAGTCATTGAACGGCAGAATTAAGGGTAGAGTCAACTGGCTAGAGTTTCTTTTTGGCCTAGCAACCATTATTCTTCCTCTCATACTGCTTATGTCCCGTCCCCAAGGCATCAAACTATGCCGAGGACTGAGGGCCTGGTACCCTCAGCAAGCCAGGATTTTCTAGCATATCTGGGATAATGACTGGATTCCATATGTTACTGCCAAACAACAACTGACCCTCCTAGATTAAAAATTCTATGTCTTTATATAATAGTAGTTACAATAATTGCATAGGAGATCAAAACAGTTCTCAGATCAGCACCACTTGTTAGGTTTCATTTTGAAACATCCAGATGAAATGGGTAAAGAACTTATAATATAAAATAATGAAAAAAAAAAAGTTGCACATGCAATGCCAAATATATGCTCATCAGTTTAACTGGCAATTTTATATTGGTTGTAGTTAGAATAAATGGTTGTCTGTCTCAGTTATCCCTGTAATAGACTGGTGAGCTGTCTAGGGTATGCCCCACCTCTCGCCTATGTCGTCAACACAGTGAGAGTTTATCAACTGTCAGCCATTGATGAAGGTAGTGGATAGACTACTCACCTAAGACCACGAGTTAAACACACCCTTGACCCTCTGCAGTTTCCATACAGACCAAGTGGGAGTGGATGATGAAATCATCTACATGCTGCAGAGAGCTTACTCCCATCTAGATAGTAATGGCTGCATGGTGAGGATCACCTTCTTCCCTTCTTTGATTTCTCAAGTCCAACACGATTCAGCTGCTGCTACTGAGAGAGAAGCTAAAGGAAATGCTACTAAACACATCCATTGGATCACCAATATGATGTTGTAGTTCAGTACAGGAGTTCCACAGGGGACTACATTGTCTCAATTACTGTTCACTTTGTACACTGCAGAGTTTTAATTCAACTCCCGGTCATGCCACATCCAGAAATACTCTGACGTGGCATGCAGTGGTTGGATATATTAGTGATGGGCAGGAGGAGGAGTACAGAGTACTAGTGGATGATTTTCTGAAGTGGTCAGAGCAGAAAAATCTACTTCTGAATGTAAATAAGACCAGAGAAATGGTGATCAACCCCAGAAGCAAGAGGAAAGCTCTTTGTCCTGTCTCTGCATTGATGCGGTGGAGGAACACAAGTACCCGGGCGTCCACACATCGACAACAGGCTGAATTGGAAGACAGAGGAAAAAAGGGGATGAGCAGCATTTATTTTCTGACAGAAGGAAAGAAGCTGGCATCATTCAGTGTGTGGCAGCAAAATGGAGAGATTTTCTATCACTCATTTGTGGTGAGCGCAGATTTTGACACTTTTGAAGCTGTGGTGGAGAGGAGACGCGCAACAAACTGTTATCCATCATGGATAATCCTATCTACTTTCTACACCATATTGCACCATACTGACTATTGAAGCTCTCTATCAGT
Source organism: Rhamphochromis longiceps (assembly GCF_057381845.1). Taxonomy (NCBI): domain Eukaryota; kingdom Metazoa; phylum Chordata; class Actinopteri; order Cichliformes; family Cichlidae; genus Rhamphochromis; species Rhamphochromis longiceps. The sequence goes on from NC_140558.1 coordinate 8,062,835, forward strand.
AAAAGATTTGCATTAGATTCTTGCCAGCAAAGACTTTATGTAGGGATTTAGACCTTGCATTAAAGCACGAGGCTGTACTCTACAGGAGGCTGTACAGAAACATGTTGACAATAAATTGCGAGCAAGGAAGTCCAGCTGATGCAACAGATTTTACATTTAACGGCTTATCAGATTCAGAAATGCCATACAGTCATCTTTCTTCTTCATCTTCTTTAGCTGATACCTTTGGGGTTTGCCACAGTGGATCAACTTGGTGGACAACTTTTTTGTCTTCTTTCAGTTCTATCTTTACCATTGTCTGTCCAATATATTTAATATCCCTTCTCTCCACATTTCTCGGCCTTATCTCAAAACTGTTCAACCTGAGCTGTCCCTCTGATGTATTCATTTCTAATCTTGTCCATTCTGGTTCTCCCAATGGAAACCTTAGCATCTTCAACTCTGCCACCTCCAGCTTGGCCTCCTGTCTCATTGTCAATGCCACTGTTTCCAAATCATACATCATAGCAAAACTCACTACCATCTTGTAAACTTCCCCCTTTACTCTTCCTTTTATCCCTCTGTCATAAATCACCCCTGGTACTTGTGTCCATCCATTTCATCCTGCCTGAACATTCTTTACCTGCACTGTGCACCTTCCATTGCTTTGAATGACTGACCCCGCGTACTTAAACTTAACTACCTTCACTATGACTGCTCCTTGCATGTTCAGTGTTACCCTTGTCTCCCTCTCATTTATATAGCCATTGTAAAAATAAATGTAGGCATTGTCAGGTTTTATTTATCAGGATATAGTAAAGAAAAATCTTTTGGTGCTTATTAAATTCTAAAAGTCTGTAAAGCAGTTCAAATGATGCACAATAGACCAGTTAATTTCATTATTTAGAAGAAGAAGTTTGTGAAAAGAAATTCAAATAAAAGTACACCTTATAATTCAGTACCTTGTAAAATCAAATTTAGCATCATTAACTTGAGGTTATCGCTTTCTGTATGACTTTGCCAATCTCTCATATTGTTGTGGTGAAGTTTTAGCCCATTAGTCTCTACAGTGATCTGTTATTTCATTAAGTTTTATTGATGCATAGCTCTGTTAAGGTCCTACCTCAGCATTTCAATCTGGTTGAGGTCTGGCCTTTGACTGCCATGCCTTGATTTCTTTTTTCACCCATTCTGTTGTAGATTTACTGGTGTGCTTGGGATCATTGCCCTGTAGCATGACACACTTGGGCCAAGCTTTAGTTGTTGGACTAACTACGTCAAGTTGGATCCAACTCAACTCGTTGGCTCTAAGATACCCAGATCCCATGGCTGAAAAACCAGTCCAAATCCCCACCTTTCCACCTTTCTGACATTTGACATGAGATTTTTGTGGTGATATGCTGTGTTTGTTTTTCTGTTTTTATTTCTTGCCAAATGTGGTGCTGTGCATTATGGCCAAATACCGCCCCTTTTGCTAGTCTTGTGGTTTCTTCAGATGAATGACCTGAAATGCATCCAAACTTTCAAAACCTCTGCTTTTATATACATGCACACACTTTCTCATAATCAGGCAATCAAGTGTATTTGATTAGCAGGACCTGGCTCCTTCTCACTTCCTGATTCCTGTGGAAGCAATAAGGGTGTACTTAGTTTTTCACAGAACTGCATTAGTACTAGTGTTTCGTCCTGGCAGCTGTCCACCTCTTCAGATCATTGTCTTTTTCCTGTCTTCATCTGGTTCCTTTTGTTCTTCAGCACAATGTATTTTGTGAACTCTATATCCTCAGCTCAGAATCGTTCATTCAATTTTGCAACGCAGCATCTAGAGCTGATAAAACAGCTTTGACATTCAAAATATTTTTGCTTTCCTCATTGCTGCTCTATTGTTCATATCTTACAGCATCGCAGCATCGCAGTGTCAAGAATGTTCTCTTGACATAATTTGACCCACAATGTACAAGCCTGTCAAACATAATATGCTTTCAGTTATCTTCAGTGTCAAAACTGAAAATGTTAATTGTCACATCAAAATTGGGTGGGAATAGATCAAATACTGGACCTCCGCTAAGGAAAATATTAACATATTTTTGTAGTGATCTTGTGCAGGCTTCCACGCTCATCAATGAAAAAATAGAAACTCTCATCATTTGTTTAGATGACGTTGTCCTAGCAATGCTCTTTGATGTCCAAAGTTTGTATTCACTTGCAGAAACGGCTAATGTAACCCATACTGTACCTGCAGACAAACAGGGTTAAATGCTCCAGACTGAAGTGATCTGAAAGAACAAGACAGAAGATGTGGTTTTCATTGGTTTTGGAGCTGTTATAATAAGTTTAAATCTAGTGAATGTGTTTGAATAAGTAATAAAAAGAGACAAATGAAGTCACTTATTTTGTAGACCTTTTTAATGCCCATAGTATTTTAAGTAATTAGACAGACTGTAAGCACTGTTGCCTCACAGCAAAAAGGTCCTGGATTCAATTCCACTTCCCGAGTCTGGCCTTTCTGTGCGGTTTGCATGTTCTCTCCATGCTTGAAAGGGGAAAATGGCTTCCTCTGACAGTCCAAAGTCATGCATGGTGTTGGGTTATATGGTAATCCTAATTGGTGATATTGATCATAGATGTCATAGGCAGATAGTCAGTCCAAGTGATATGGCAACATAGCATAGCAATTCTTGGTGTTTCAAGTTCACATATTCTGTTTTCTAAGTTATACAACTAAGAATACAAAGGATAATTACAATAGGCATTATCCATTCAAGAATACATTTACATTACTGTATTTAAAGACACAGAAATTATTCAGTGATAATGAGCACAGAGGTTTTTTTTTTTTTTTAACTAGAATTAGTTTGAAGATGCACATTAAATTAATTTTGGTATAATTCTGAAAATAAACACCAATAAACCATGCAGCCATGCAATAAACACTTTGTAAAGTAACTTCTAGAGCAATGAGCATGGGTCTAGTGTGGGTATTTGAGAATATCATTGTCTTTTTTCCTCATCTTCAAAGAACCAGTATTATTCAGTATCAGTTAATGCTGCTAAAAATACAACCAAAGTCACCAGTGCCACATGGTAAGTGCTTTATTGTTGAAGTAGTGTTAGTGTTCAAGTAGTTGAGGTGAAGACTAGTATAAAGTTTGAGACACTTGTGTAAACATTCACATGTCGTTCAAAGCAGCCAAAACTGAAAATGCATAACCTTAAGAAAATTACCCATAGAGAGCAAAACAGGTTTTTGGCTTTACCAGCCTGGCTACTTATGGAAAGGAACTTTATGGCATCTCAACACTGACTTCATTTTTCAGAAAACATTGCACCTTGTTAGAGCAAAGGAGAAGGCGAGGAGGAGGAGAAGTCTTCTGTTACTCACTTTGTTTTTACAAGCACCTTTGCTTGGTGAAACAAACCTGGCTTAAAACATAAGCTGGCAAAGGCTTGACAACTCTGAATAAGTTTCCTGTTGGTGCGTTGTCAGAACAAACGGTTTCTGCCTCAAACAATTCAAATGTCCAAATGGCTTGTCATAGTCAAATGGATATGCCATGTTTCAGTCAGTCATGTGGTCCCAACAGGTAAACTTAGTCCTACTTTGCAAGCTGACACCACTTTTGTGTTCATTCAAATTGTTTTTATCCTTTTCTATGCAAATGACACATCGGTTGACTGGTACGCTGATCAGGTGCCTCCCACATGCTTGTGCTTGCTCCCTGACACATGTTGAAGCCTTGTTGTTTGCCAGTGGTGCTGTCAGGGGGGTGGGGGGGATGTGATACACAAATACAAGAAGAAAAATGCAAATGAAATTGCAAATGCAGTTGTCTTTGCATATTTATGTTCAGATGCAAATTACAATTACAACCTCTGATGTGTCTTAGATGCATTTGCATTTAAGACACACCAGACAATTATTAAACAAAGTTTAATAATTTTGTTTATGTAGATGCTCATTTTGATAAACAAACATTGTTTTTGGCATTTCATGGATGTAATTTAGGCTCATTTGCATGTCCCATAAAGGTACAGGTGAAATGAGGGAAAAAAAATCTATGTGCATTACTTATCAACCACTTTTATCATCCCAGTCTTTCAGTGCATATGATCAGAAATGTAAGTGCATGTAAGATGGGCAAAAATATTTGGTTCTGTCTCTCAGAATTCCTTTAATTGGAGTTACGCAAACTATTAATCTGTATAGTTACTGTTTGGGCTGGCTGCGCAAGTTAATTACTCAAGCTCTGTCTTTAGTGCCATGTCAGCATTCTGTTTGATCACTTTACTGATTAATTACAGCACTGGCTGCCAGTGCACAAGAGACAATGTTTTCTCTGTCACGACTATGCTGTTTTAATTATTAAAAGAGCTCTGTAACAGGTGTCCCTACTTTCCAAAAATGTTTAGAATCTAGCTTGATGCCAATTATAGGCGCAATGGTGCCCAAATCAGGGTTGGATATGCCCTTGGGTTTGAAGTCATTACCAGGGATTGAAGCCAGGAGAGACAAAAAAAAAAAAGATTATGTTAAAAAGGTTCTAATTTATTCAAATAGGGTGCCACAAACCATAATTCTTCTTGTAATAAGGAAACATTTGACCTGCGTTAAGTATTTTTTGCTGAGATCTGTCTCTTTGTGAGACAGGCAGTTGATTTGTCTTACAAAGAGCTATACATGTTTTTTCTAATACTTAATTCCCATGCTTATTCTCAGTGCTTAACATTTTTGGAAAGCAAAGCCACTTTTGGTTGCTCCCTTGGAGTTTCCACCAGGTAGCTCCATGTGACTGCTTTCGCAGCTTTTTTTATGCTGGATGCCCTTCCTGATACAACCCTCAAGAATTCATGTCTATTCCTTGAACTGAACTAGAGCTCTTTCACTTGTTAGGCAAATACGTAAACCGCTACACTATGGAGTCAGATTTTTTTAAAGCTTAGGACTAGCATATTTAATTACTTATACTGTTTACATGAAATGGCCTAAGATCCTTTTTAGAATAATTTCTAGGAAGTTGTATATCACTTAATGAGTCTGAGATCTCGGATATGAAGTCTCTTGTGTGGTAGGTTAATGCCTCACTGGATTTACTCAGGATTTTTAATTAAGCTTTCTACTTTCTGTTGAATGTTTTAGGTGTATAGATAAAGAAAATCCTTTCAATGCCACTGTTGTTTGAAATAACAGACACTGAACAATTGTTTCCCAGCTCTGTTGTGACTACGGCTATCCTGTTGCTCTTCACTCATATGGGAAAAAATCAGTTGTCTGTTTTGGGGAGGATCAGACTCCTGCAACCTAGCAGAGAATAATGAAGGGTAATGGTCAGATATTTATTGCTGTTCCAGAGAACAAGCACTCGCAGGACACTGAGGAAGATGATATCCAATGCCATCCAAAGACCGTAACAAATGACTCAGTATTTCTGAGCATCAAAGAAGCTGAGTGCAATGTGGCGGCTGACCTGCGAGGTCGCTGGACTCCATGACATCAGACACAGCATTATGTCATGGTCAACCTCAGCCCCGGAGTGCTAATTAACACCAGACAGAGGAATTATGGACAAAGCTCAGGGCATTACCATTCATCACTGAGCAGCTTAGTTTGTTTATTTGCAGATGTAGACGAGAGAATAATAACAGATTGTGTAGATTAGAGGAAAGAAAACCCAAGGGATATATAAATTAACAAATATAATGGTAGGCAAACTTTGTCGTCTGCTACACCGCTGCTGATTAGACTGCAGCGCTACAATGTTTCCCATGTGACTTAGCACTCCTTAAAGTGGACCTATTATGCTTATCTATATTTTGTTTTTAATACTTATAAAGTATTGTGCAAAAATCTTGAGCTTCCACTCATTTCTTCATATTTTACCAGGAAAGTATAATATATAATAGAAATATAGTATATAAGGCAAAAACAGAGTTTTTATAACTCTGACAAGCTTGAAAATCAATATTTAGCATGGTCACCCCATTCTTCAACAAAGCCCGAACTCTCTTAGGCATCTTGTTGTAAAATCTTTAAGTATTTGTCAGGTATAGTTTTCCTGGTATTTCAAGGACATCCAAAGATGTATCTTTGGGTACTTGCTGCCTTTTGTTTTGCTCTCTATAAAGATGATTCCACACCGCTTCAAAATGTTGAGACTCTGGTGAGGCCAGAGTCTGAACGGTTCCACTTCCATTTTTCTATTCAGATAAGCTTTTATTGCAATGGCAGGATTTTGGGGACCAGTTAAGCCATTTCCAGTAATGCTTTTCTGATGGTATTGTATAGCAGATCAAAATATAACAATACCTTTTTGCATTATAATGTTATTAATTTTGACAGGATCCCTAATGGCCCTGGCTGAAACGCTGCCCCAAGCAATGACAGAGCCTCCACCATGTTTTACTGATTGTAACTGACACTCGCATTTCTCCTAACCTTTGCTGCACATATGGCTATTTAAATTAAAATAAAATAATCAACATTCTTCACTCTATGGCCTATTCTCTGTCCAGTTCTTGTGTAATTTGGCACACCTCAGCCTTTTGTCCGTGTTTCTCTTCCTTAGAAATGGCTTCTCGACAGTACCCCATCCACTAAGGTCATTTCTGATGAGGCTTTGGCAAACAGTAGATGGATCAACTGCAGGGCCAGATGCATCTCTTAGGTCCTGAGTCAGGTCTTTGGTGGATTTTTCCTATTTCTTAATGTCTTGACTTTCAGATACTGTTCGTGTGCTGTAGATAGTTTTTTTAGGCCTGCCACTGCTTCTTTTGTCCTCCACTTTTTCAGTTTCTTCAATTTTTCAGAGCACAGCACACACCAATCTAAAATAGACCCAATTTTCAGTGAATAGCTCTTTTGAAAGCATTTTGTTTGTGCAAAATCGACCGCTTTATACCTATCAAACAATATTATCTTTGTAATCTTTGAAGAAATTTCAACAATTTAAATGCTTTTGTGACAGACAAGTAACAAAGTCCTAAGGATACAATTTAAAATGCATTCTTTAGGTTGCTGGTTCTTTGTCTGTTTTGTCTTTTGTCTTTGAGTTAGGTGCCTTCTTTATGCTTGATATAGTCAGCTGCAAAAAAAACAATACTATATCAATACTATCACAGTGGTGTACGCTCATGTTAAAAATGGTGAATATTTTGAAATAATAAACAGTATGTGCATGTAATACTTGTGAGTATTACTTGCACCAAAAGCTTAGGCTGCAGACTACTCAGACAGTTCTTCCTGCTTTATATGATTGCTCTGTATGAGGCCAAAGAGAGGGGATATCTTTAATATGATCCTCTCAGGCACAAATAAAACCTTTTGTTTACAAAAGACAACGAATCACAGCAAAATTTGTTTAAAGGCAGGATGGCCTTAAAGGGGGAGTAGCAAAAATAACTTGTTTCACAAAGTAAAATAGCCAAACTAGGTTCTGCACTAAAGGTCCAATATAAGATAAAAATTAATTATTTTAAATTGCAAATCAAGCAAGGCACTCAAGTGAAGCCCAAAGAAAAAAAAATAAAGTTGGAAATTAGCATAATAGGTCCACTTTAATGTGTCATCAAAGTTTATGAGATTGAGAGGCCCAGGGCAGCGGCTTAAAAGCTTGTACATAAAAGAGACAATGTTTGCTTTGCTGCCTTTAAATTGCTCACCAAAGAGAATTGGAGAGCTGAAGAAAGAAGGAGAAAGAAATGGGGAAAAACAGATGTAACTGATTCGTGGAAGAGCTTTCTCTAAACAGTGAATAACAAGTCCTCCCTGTGCTTTTACACATGAATTAATGTAGATTCCAGACGTATTTTAAGTCCATCTGAGACACCCCGACTCACCGGTGTGGTGGAATTTCGTAGGGGTGTGAGAATCTTGTTGTAATGGGCATTCCAATGCAGCAACATTACCACTATTTCCCAACAATCAATCAGAGTTGTTTATGAAGAGAAGAGGCTACCAGACCTTGCATATGCGGTTGTTATTGTGTGTATAAGGTATGTGTTCCTGTGCATTTTTACATTTGTATTAAACATACAGGAACATCGTGAGGCCAGGTAATAAACAAATCTAAAATTATGTTTTTCTTCCTTCAAATATCAGCCATCTATTCTTACTGTTGTCCAAACTAAATTCTGTCCAAGGCCAGCCCAAGAAGCTGAGTATGCATTTTTTCCTCTCTTTTTCAACAGATAACCAAATCAGATCTACAGTAGAGCCCCAAACCATGAGAAGTTTTCTCAAGCTGTATGTCATGTAGGACTCCCTGAGGGGGAGCTGACATGTTGTGGAGGGATGAGCACCCGACTGCAAAAAAAAAGCTGAGATGTAGAATTAAAATAGCAAAAAGGTGAGTTGTTCATTTTTAGGACTTTGTATCACAAATTCCAACAAGAGAACGCCCACAAAATTCTCATAAAAGTCTATAAGAAATCAAATCCAAGAAACACACAAGAAAACACAAAAGGTAAGCAAGTGGGCAGAACAGAGTAAAATGCATCAATCAATCAATCAATCAAGAACATGGCTTTTTATACTACAAACACTGAGGGGTAATGAGGAGAGTGGAAACAACTGGTTTATATGAAACAGGTGAAGACCCAGAAGACAAACATATAACAAAATAAAACAGAATGTAATAGATCCTAAAGAATGAGAAAACCAAATATAACCAAAAAAACAAACTATGAATAAAACATAACACCAAATAATGTACAAGAATTTAGTCCAAGACTCAAAACTCTAGGTCCACAACCCAGGATCATGAATAGAGCATAACACTGCCAAGGTTTGGGATTTAGCTCACTATTGGTCTGGCTACTTTAAAAAGTAAATGGTACGGTTGTTAGCAAGATCAACAAACGTTATGGCTGTAAACCTGCTGGTCAGTTTTGGGGTTTTTTTTTTGTTCATGTTCTTCCTGTACCTGCTTGGTTTTCTCTGCATCTCCAGTGAAAGGTATGTTAGGTTCGCTAGTGATTCTCAATGAGACAATGAAGCGAACCCAAAAGTCTATCTGTCTGAATCTGTTAGGTTTCTGATTAACCAGTGAGCTGTTTCCGTTCAAGGTTTACACTGCCTTTCCCTATGTCGGTAATGGTTAAAGAAAAAAATAAAAAAATAAAAAATGTATTTCTGTAACCATAAAAGCAGCCACACAGGAGTGAATCATTCCAACATTTTATTTGGTAATACATGAACTTTCTGCTCTCACTAGCAAACTGAGTCATCTCTGTGATGTAAAGGTGAGATTGAGTCATGCACAAACCATCTCAAACAGTGAGACCTGTTGATATTTTGCAGCATACTGATAAAGATATCTAAAAAAAGAATAGTAATAAACATAACCTAATGTTTTCCCCATGTTTAATAAAGCACATAGCAATGCAGTGCTGTCATGTTTTTTCCTCTTCTGCTCTTCATCATTACTAAACCCAGCTAATATTTATACATATATTGGTTTGTCTTTGCAGTAAATTTACACATTTCCAAGTAATTGTGGTTTTGCACTTTTTTAAACTGTAAAACTGTGTATATGTCAAACGAATTCTATAGCTGGGTCTTTTCCAGCTCGACATTGTTATTATTGGGTAGACAACTAAAGAAACCTTGCTGTATTTTTACTTGCACTAGAATATGTTTTAAGTGTTTAATTTACTTCATAAAAACAAACAAACAAGAAAACAATTTTGATATTTATGCAAAGGCATTTTGCATGTAAAAAGATAACTGGGGGTGCACATAACCCTCTTATATTTTAAAGCAGTATTTAATGTTGGTCACCTTGTTCTAGATTTCTTTCTGAACTGTGTTAACCTCTGCTTAAACTGCATCTTAAAGCAGTTACAGGCATACAAAATATAATATTACTTAATTATATGCTGAACAGACAATTACATGACAAGTTTTTGAGGACTTGTTTTGTTTTTAAAAGTCTTCATTCTTTCTTAGTGTATTTGTTTATGGCTGAATTTTGAGGTCCTGGGCAGTGCCTGACTCACTGACATTGACATTGCACATGTGGATCTTCTGACGACAGGCACATGCACTACTTTCCATCAGAACAAGTTCAGCCCAAATTAAAAAGGGAGGTGGATGACGTTGTGTGACAAAACAAGAGGGCGTTCCCCTCTGTCTTCCACACATTCTCAACTAATCAGGAACTGCCCTGCCTGGAGACACAGTGTCCACTGAATAACAGCATGCAGTGACAAGGTCACCAAATTAAGTAAAGCTGGAATCAAGAATCTGAAGCCTTTTATAATCCATGACTAACAAGATTAGAAGGTCTCCACTCAGCATACAGGTCACTGGAAGAATTATTTGGAGCTGTGGACACAGAGAGACACTCAAATTTCATAACCTTTACCCTAAAATGAAACATCCATCTTAGTTAACTGTGCTGCAATTGCAAGATTTGTGGTTTGATCTTCAGCCTAGGACAGAGTGTCTTTGAGGTACCGCTAATGTTCCTGATGAGCAGACCGAAGCCTTGCAGCTACAGTACCAATAGAAAAGACAGTCTGTGCTTGGCATAAAACTTATACCAGATGATGCTCCTTGTCTTGTCCTAAGAAAATTTATCACGCAGATGTAATTAATTTCTTAAAACATACACTCAACAAAAAAGAAGTGTTAAAAGAATTTGAATTTTTAGGCCGTGGGTGTTTTTTTTCTTTAAGAATAACACCCTATCCTAGCTGTCCCTTGGCTTATGACTCTTGGGATAGTTACAAAAAGTAAGAACAGTAACAAATTTGCACGCATTAATTCTTTGTATTATTAATTATAATTGATTTTTTTTCCTTACATTTGTACCTCACCTGAGCAACTTAAACTGAGGATCGACATGAAATATGTGAGAAACTTTTTCTAAAGAACTTTTATGCAAATATGAAACACTTTGGTTGTAATTATTCATATGCTTGCAAATATAGCAGTTGATTTCTGGGAATTTGTGTTATCTTTCATCAGTGGACGTTTTTAGTTCAGAATACTCAATAACTTACTGAACTGTTAAAATTTTTTATTTTACGAGCATAAAAAAAATAAATAAATAAAGGGATCTTGTAGTTCTGAGAAAACAAACAAACAAAAAAGTTTTATCTTCACTGTGATGATTTTGAAGGTGAATTAAGATTGAAGCTTTTTTTTTGTAAATCTAAACATTCAGTGCCCTCCAAACAACATAAAGCACAAGGAGACAGAAAAGAATTTGAGTCTGGAAAAAGCAGACCAATATGCAAAACAACTCTGTGTCTTTCCCAAAGAAAGGGGAGCCTCGTCTCTGAAAAGATTCCATACATGAGGTAGCGAGGAGAATGCCACACAGGCTAAAAAGACAGACTGGGGAGAGGAGAGAATACACTTTCTACCTCCCTCTCCATGCTCAGTGATCCAGCACAGTGAACACAAAAGCGACTTCAACCAGTTACCTCAATGAGAAAAAAGCCCCAAAAGTGCTCCAAATTGAAAGCACCCATATAAGAATATAACCAGTCCAAAAAAAAAAACCAAAAATGCAAGGTATGTCTCAGAAAACCGGCGAATAAGTTATTTGACATAAAAAAAATAAGACTGAAAACTGAATAGTAAAAAAGTTGTGAATAAGAGTGAAGTGAGTGACAAACTGACAAGACAATCTTAACTGCGGATCTTGCTCCAGTTACGCATCTCTCATTCAGACTAGACTCGACAGAGTAGACAGGCCCATTCAGAATATTTGCAAAATTATTGTTTTCACATAAGCTGAGTGTTTTTACAAGTACAAATCCTTTTCAACGGCATATGAACTATTTTGGAAAGTAGTGATGATCTGAAAATTTTTTAAATTAATCTTTTTGAAAAAGAACTGATGCCAATGAAGAGAAACAAAATTATGAAAGACGGAAAAAGGAAAATTAAAACAGGGGGAAAATAAAAGAAAACATTATTCTTGATGTTCTATTTACTTCATCATCATGCAAATGCAATATAAACAGTCCCATTTATAAGTATAGATGAATTTTCTATTGTTTATTATTAATATTATCATGATTGTTATTGTTATTAGTGAATAACAGTCTTACCCCACAATATGGTTTTTGTAGAAATCTGCATCTATATTTGTTAAAATGACATTTCTTTACACACTGAATGAAAAGTCTTAAATAAACATTCTGAACAGTAAATAGTGTCTTACCAGATGAGCAATTGTAATCAGCTCAGCCCAGATTTCTTTCCTCAAGTTCTCTATGTGACTTTTGAGAACCACACGCAATCCATGATAAATCCTGAGTGCTTTATGCTGCTTTTAGAGGAGCATAATTCTTGCAGGCTGCTCTTTTTTTTTATCACCCAGTGTTTATCCTGGGAACACATCTTCTCTAGAGAAATTTCACACAGGACTCGTGAATAACATTTATCTTCACTGGAAGGAGACTACTCTGTAGATTTGTGCCTTTTATGAATGTTTCACTCTGAGGAAAAACGAAGCACTTAGAAATAATAATCAAACCATCAGCCAAAGATTATTTTCTGTGAACAAAGTTTGATGATTGATAATATGTGCAGTTGTATTTTGGGTTTAGATATTAGGTATGATTACGCTATATAAGATTTATCTAACTCTGTTAGAATGCATGCACTTTACTGAGCAATAAAAGATGAACTACATCATGAGTATCAGTAGAATTAGACAACTAATATCAGTGTTGAAGTTGCTGAATTTTCAGAAAGTATTCTTAATGATGCTCCTAACTATAAAAACATTTCATAATGTCTTTCTGTAGCTGCTGGAAGTAATTTAAGGATATAATTCCTTCACTGTTGCCTTCTTCAGTACCATCTGCCAACACAGTGCAGAGCAGCTGCCTGAACTCTACTTGAACAGAAGTTGATTATCTGATTAAAAGTGTTACACCCTCACTGCACGAGACTCTGGGTACTGTTGTTTGTCTGAAAAAGAAAGTCTCAAATCAGAAGTACTGAACTCCCTAGTACAACTCACAAATGTGTATCTTAAAGCAGATGACTCATAAGGTATGAGGTAATAGCATCCCACTAATTTAGAATGTCTTCATTTAGGCAGGACCTAAATAAAAAAAGACCCCCATAAAGCTATCCAAAATAAGAACCATCCCATATTCAGCTTCAGCAGTTTTAACCTTAACCAGAAATTACTTCATGAATTTCTTCACAAAAAAAAATTAAGCATGAGAAAAAAGTATTTCTAACTATCTCACAGATGTATCATTACATACAACTACTTTCGATACTAATGGTATTTGTTTAGAGTTTTCCTCTCCCATGAGTCTTTCTGCATTCACTTCAACAATCACTTCCTAAGCAATCTACCTCTATTAATGGGGCTACATACCCCAGGTCTTTAATGTTAGAACCACCATGGGGTCATTTTGACCCTATGTCATTTTAAAAATCCTGTGACTCTGTTATATTAAAAACCCACCATCTCACATTTCTCAACTTTCCCTAAAATAAGGTTATTCATCAAACACTGAATTTTGTTGTGTGTGGGATCAAAAAAAGGAAAATTCTGACCACCTGTGCCCAGAACTGCCAAGAACGTCATTTGAACCCCATAGAAATGAATGTAAGACCATTACTCCAGCACACATATTTCAACGTGAAGACCGCTATAACATGACCCAGAGCCAGGTATGGACTGTGACAAACAAATCCTCCTTTACTGCATTTAATCATAAGTTAATCATTATTCAATCAATCATTAATCTCTAGCTCTCTTCCACTATGTGGCACCAGTTGACTGCTCATCCCAGAGCTCAGTTCTGCCAGACGTTTCTTCCTGTTAAAACTGAGTTTTTCCTTCTCACTGTTGCCAAGTGTTGCACAAAAGGGGTCATTTGAATGTTTGGGTTTCCTCTCTGTTATTGGTGGGTCTTACAATTTAAAGCACCCTTGAGGACACTGTTGTTGTGATTTGGTGCTATATAAATGAATTAAAATTGAACCTAATTATGACTGGTAAAAAGAAAGAGTTGCGTGATATGATGAAAAGACGGCAAATATAGTGTGTGCAGGAGATTATGGATAAAGGAAGCAATGGCAGGAGCACTAGAGGTGGATTGAAACTCTTCTGCCAGAAGTAGAGTAGTGGTAATCTTGAAGGAAGAGTAAGTGAATATGTTTGTGGCCGTGAAGATTGTATTCTATATTATATTGAAAATTGCAGATCTAATAACCTAGATTAAACTGGTAGCGACTGTCCCTAGCATGTAGAGATTAGTATTTGGAGCAGACTTTAAAGGAAATGTAGGTGAAGGGAAAGGTGACAAGGAGGTGTTGTGTAGGTATGATGTTAAGAAGAAAAAAAACAGAAGGAAAGACAGTAGTGCATTTTATCAAAAGGAATGGAAAAGGCTGTAGTCTGTCGGATGATTGTGGACATCGAGAAGAGGAAGTAAGTGAAGGCAGAGACAAGAATTAAGTGATGGAAGTTGAAGAAAGAAAAATGTTGCACAGATCTCGGGACGGACTTGATGCAGACTCTGGCTTGTAGGAAGGAGCTAACAAGTGACTGAAGAAGCACAGCTGTAGTGCTTTGGGAAACTGCCAAGAAAGTATTTGGTGTGTCCTCTGGCAGAATGAAGAGGTTAGCAAAGAAAAAGTGTTTTAGTCAGGGAAATGAGGAAAGCAAATAAGAGTGGAAAGTCTGGAGAAGTGGAGGTATGCACAGGGGAGATGAAGAATAAAACTATTTGAAACACGCCCAGATCCATGTGTGTAAACTGGAGGGAGACAGGTGAAAAGTGTCTCACCTGGACAGAAGGAGAATGCAGATTATTTGGTCAACCATCCAAAGGAATGGACGGTGAATAGAGAGGTGAATAAGAGAGTGTACAGTGGGGCAAAAAAGTATTTAGTCAGCCACCGATTGTGCAAGTTCCCCCACTTAAAATGATGACAGAGGTCAGTAATTTGCACCAGAGGTACACTTCAACTGTGAGAGACAGAATGTGAAAAAAAAATCCATGAATTCACATGGTAGGATTTGTAAAGAATTTATTCGTAAATTAGGGTGGAAAATAAGTATTTGGTCACCTCAAACAAGGAAAACCTCTGGCTCTCACAGACCTGTAACGTCTTCTGTAAGAAGCTTTTCTGTCCCCCACTCGTTACCTGTATGAATGGCACCTGTTTGAACTCATCATCTGTATAAAAGACACCTGTCCACAGCCTCAAACAGTCAGACTCCAAACTCCGCCATGGCCAAGACCAAAGAGCTTTCGAAGGACACCAGGAAAAGTATTGTAGACCTGCACCAGACTGGGAAGAGTGAATCTACAATAGGCAAGCAGCTTGGTGTGAAAAAATCAACTGTGGGAGCAATCATCAGAAAATGGAAGACATACAAGACCACTGATAATCTCCCTCGATCTGGGGCTCCACACAAGATCTCATCCCGTGGGGTCAAAATGATCATGAGAACGGTGAGCAAAGATCCCAGAACCACACGGGGGGACCTGGTGAATGACCTGCAGAGAGCTGGGACCAAAGTAACAAAGGTCACCATCAGTAACACACTACAACGGCAGGGAATCAAATCCCGCAGTGCCAGACGTGTTCCGCTGCTGAAGCCAGTGCATGTCCAGGCCCGTCTGAAGTTTGCCAGAGAGCACATGGATGATACAGCAGAGGATTGGGAGAATGTCATGTGGTCAGATGAAACCAAAGTAGAACTTTTTGGTATAAACTCAACTCGTCGTGTTTGGAGGAAGAAGAATACTGAGTTGCATCCCAAGAACACCATACCTACTGTGAAGCATGGGGGTGGAAACATCATGCTATGGGGCTGTTTTTCTGCCAAGGGGACAGGACGACTGATCCGTGTTAAGGACAGAATGAATGGGGCCATGTATTGTGAGATTTTGAGCCAAAACCTCCTTCCATCAGTGAGAACTTTGAAGATGAAACGAGGCTGGGTCTTCCAACATGACAATGATCCAAAACACACCGCCCGGGCAACAAAGGAGTGGCTCCGTAAGAAGCATTTGAAAGTCCTGGAGTGGCCTAGCCAGTCTCCAGACCTCAACCCCATAGAAAATCTGTGGCGGGAGTTGAAAGTCCGTGTTGCTCGGCGACAGCCCCAAAACATCACTGCTCTCGAGAAGATCTGCATGGAGGAATGGGCCAAAATACCAGCTACTGTGTGTGCAAACCTGGTAAAGACCTATAGTAAACGTTTGACCTCTGTTATTGCCAACAAAGGTTATGTTACAAAGTATTGAGTTGTATTTTTGTTATTGACCAAATACTTATTTTCCACCCTGATTTACGAATAAATTCTTTACAAATCCTACCATGTGGATTCATGGATTTTTTTTCACATTCTGTCTCTCACAGTTGAAGTGTACCTCTGGTGCAAATTACTGACCTCTGTCATCGTTTTAAGTGGGGGAACTTGCACAATCGATGGCTGACTAAATACTTTCCAATCCTCTAAATACATGTTTAAAAAATGGGGAAGAGAATTTGTCTTTCTTTCTCTGCCATGGCAATCTCATATTTCTAATTTATTCAGAGTGACTGGTCAAACACCCCCCAAAAAGAAAGAAATGTCACAGTTACACAGAAAATAACCTAACATTAAAACTCGCCTGGGTTTTATTACTATAATAAAAAATGTGAGTAGTGGGATGGCCTGTGCCTTTCAGCACTCAGCTCAAAGATCTTTTTTTCCCCACTGGACTAATCTGTCATACTTATCACTTTTCTTGTTTTGAAACATCAGGACCACCTCATCATCACTTAATGTCGACTATACTTTTTTAAATAGTGTTTATTGTTGCAAAATTGCAAATCTTTCAGTGTGTATATACATTACATATAAAAGTTTTCATTAACACAGGTTCAAGAAACTCAGATAGGAACAAATCAGGAATTACGACACAACAAAACTTAAGCTAGATATAAAAACACAACAGGAAGTAACAAAAAAAGAATCTTAAAGACATGTAAGCTTAATAAAGGATGGGGAACACAGGTGAAACATGCTAACCAAAGCAGGTAATAAATGGTAAATGGTCTGTATTTGTATAGCGCTTTTACTAGTCCCTAAGGACCCCAAAGCGCTTTACACAACCTGGGGCGCACTGACAGAGGTGAATAGAATAGAATTCACCCTCATAAACTGGAACAGAAACTGGATAACTCTAACACAGAGAGAAGACTGAGGAGAGCCAGAGCAAAGAGCTAAGCACTGAGGAATTACAACTGACTTGACACAAGAGGATAAAAGAGGAAAACACAGACAGGACTAGACCAGACATGGGAGCATAATTGACTCAAGGAATACAAAATAAACTTTAACCCAAAACAGAACTAGATGTGAAACTAAACCTTAGAATATCAATATACAAGGAAACCAGGAAATACTGAAAGTAAACACCGGGTCCTAAACCCAGATATCCGAAGGCTGTCTTTCCAAATGTTGAACCTGGGAAGGACCAGGTGATTTTTTTTATTATGATATGATATGTGAAACCTTAGAAATGAATGAGTGTGTACTTTCTTTTTACCATGACTTTACATGCAATGATTGTGTCAGTCGAATGGGTGTGAATCTAACACTGCAGTTTAACCATGACCTCTATAAAGTGAGCCAACAAACAAAAGAAATTCTCATAACTCAACAATATGCCTTTAATTTTGGATCACACCATTCTGTTTAAGAAAATATTTTGCTTTGTTTTCATCAAAATATCTCAGTAACCTTGGAATCTGTCAAAACATTTTGGGTGCATCAAGTTTACCTGACAGTGTTCGATTCCATCAGAATATAGGTCTGAAATATTCCACTGTTCCAGATTAGTTGGTGTTTTGTTAAACAAAGGAGGGTTTGACTCTGAGCAGAACTCAGTACTCCACCTCGTCGGCATTACATAAAGCGTGAGCCTGGACTTGGCATAGTGCGCCTGTGACAACGCTCTATGAGAACATGACTGAGCAATGCAAAACCCATGACCCCTTTTACACTTGTACCCCACATCATCCTGTCACCACCTCTGTGTCTCATTCTCTCTGTTTTTCAGTTTTTAGTCTTCTCCTCCCTTCTGTCCTTCCTTTTCTCCTCCTAAACAGCTTATTGCGTGTCACTGGTTTTGGATGTAATGCTCTTTGCAAAATAAAACAAGATCTTTGGTACTATCAGCGAGACTAATACCAGTAGTAAAAAGTAGCCCTGAAAGTAATGGCCAAAACTGTTAAAATAGTACTAGTAATGCAGGAATCTTTAAAAGGTAAATTAGTGGTAGTAGTTTTAAGAGTACTAGTAATTGCAACAGTTAAAGAAGGTGACTGCAAATGTAGCCTCGTAGCTGCAGATGTAATGTTACTATAAGTGTAGTGGTTCTTGTTCAATATGATAACCACAACTCTTGTTGTTTCTGCATCTGGCTTCCTCTCGCTCTCATGCCTGCTAAGACTTGCAGCTTTGCAAGTCCAGCCGGTACACCTTGTACCATAACACAATCATATCCACCTCCTATTTGTTTTGTGTCTCACTCTCCAGCTTACATCCTATCACAAAAAGTCCTGTCACTTATTTAATCACACATCAAAGGCCTTTCTGCTTGGATCATATCATATGAAAATATCACTGCTGTCACTGCTTCTGTTATTGTTAAGAGTAATGGCAAGCTTGTCTGCCCTCTTTGCATATTTTAGGTGGAGCATAGCCCCAGGTAAAAGCATTATAGAAAGTTAATTCTGTCAGTAGTCAACCATACACTTGTAAGTACCACTCTAAACATGTGCAATATTCAGTACAGAACAGACATAAAAGAGCCACAAGCAAAACTGAAAAGCAAGGCAGTCTGCAGACCTAACAGTGTGTCAGCCTTTAGACACACAGGGCCAAATTATGATGGCAGGCCTAATCGGTTAGAGCATTTCCAAAACAGTGGGTACCAGGAAGCACAATGAGTGAAATGGGGTCATTTGATCCTAAAAGAGAAGAAATGCAAGTGATTAGCTTACACTTACACACTTATTGATACCAGATTTGATAAATTTTCCATGTAGTTCTGATTTGTTACTGCTGATTTCTTGTTTATTTCTCATTGATTCTTTGTGGGAAAAAAGTAGAACAGAAAAGGCTCGAATGTAGTGCAGGTGTACAAAAGTTCTCCTGGTGTGAGTTTAACATTTGTTTTTGCGATGTGTACCTGTCAGAAAAAAATCACAGGATTAATCATTATTAACATTGTTTTTATAAAGATACTTAAAATATAAACACAAAATATATGATGGATTAGACAAACTGGATCAGGTTCTCTGCCCAGTTTGCATCCCATGTAGACTGCCCATCAGAGAATGCATGTAAATGTGTGATTTCATTCACTAGTATAATGAATTCATAAGGATGAATGCTAATGATTTGGATAGACTGGACTATTTGGAAGAAACACTCAGTTCCCATCCACTCTTGTAACCCGATCGTCAGAGACTGAAGAGCAATGTCATCTCCAACCAGGGCCTCAGCTCAGCTGACTTCCCCGCATACCACACCACTTGGTGACAGACCAATCATTGTCTCTCAACCACTGCAGCCAAGGATTCTTTGGGGATTGAATAAACGCAGGTGAGCTACTGCTCTGACAGGGAACTGAAATATTCCTATATTGTATAAACATTACATCACCTACCCTATAAGCTGTAACTGGCAATTGTCCACAAGTTATCAAAGCTTTGTTGCTCGTTCCCTATATTGCCTCTGGTTCTTTGACTGAACACAAAGGGTAAATTCTACTGGATCAGTTTTTGTTACAACGATGCATGAAAGCTTTAAAAGTGTGCAAGCTTTTGCTGAATAACAAAAACAGACTTTGGACAACTGGGACTGAATTTATGTCACCTATGTCATTATTAGTAAATGGAGACTCACTAAATGTGATCGTCACTAAATTCCCAAGTGGAATAAAAAAACACTCCACCACTTAATGGCTGTTTCTAAAACTGTTTTTATTTTTTTTTCACTTGTTATTACATATTCTTTATATTAATAGGTATTAATAAACCCCTGAGCTGCCCTCTTATGTATTTAATATATTGAATTAACGCTAAGAGAAATTCAGCACCAGAACTATACTAAGTTTAAGGACAGACAAATATTAGTAACATCAGCAGGATAGTTTCTATTTCAGACCAAGACATTTTCTTTTATTACCTCTTGGCACTTTTAAAACATTCCACTTATTTTATCTGTCTTCCCCTCATCCATAAAATCTGATAAAACAACCAGACTTAAACAGTTTTTAAGCATCTGCTAATATTTATTTTTCTGTTTTAAGTCTCACATTGCTCAGTTCTTCCTTGAAGGGCTCTCTTTATTATAAACCAGGTGTTTATTGGTTTAAGAAGATATGTGGAGAAAGACAAGACACAGCAGAAGACATGTTTCAAAACAAAAGGTCATAAATCTGTGAAGGCATTTCTATAATATGTTCCCCTCCCAGACAGAAGGAGTTAACACAGGCACGCATCTGTGATGTTTTGTTTTTTTACACTGTCATGCGATACTTTCTTAAAACAGTGTTATGGCTATGCTTTTATTTATACCAAAGGATATGTGAGAAAATATCTTAAAATACATTATCGTGAGAAGATGACCAATTAGGCTGTTGTCCACAAAAATAATCATCTGTTGTTCCTCTTCACTATAACTTTGTTTGATCAGGTTTCATTAAAAGAAAACTAAAGAACCTATCAACTCCTATAAGCTGTGATTCATATGTTGCAAAAAAGTTGCTATCATGTTCATCTTTCTGTGAAATGAATGAATACCTGAATTGCCTTGAATCTGATCTTTATGCAGTGTGCACTGGATCTTCTGTATTGTGTCAAAAACAACGCATTATCATAATTTGACACCCTAGGAATGTGAATGAGATGGTTTAAAGAAATGAGACCCTGCAACTGGTATTTAGTTTTGAGTGAGAGCATGGAGCTAAATCTGGCAAGCAGAACTAATTATTAAACTAGATTCTGTATGTAGCCCTTTTTTCATGTTGAGCGAGCAAGCAAAAGTTCTCCCAGACACACCTTAGGATGTCAGAGTTAAAGTATGCATTAACAATGTGATCCTATGGTGCGAATTTACTAAGCACAACCCCGTGAACATTAGAAAAGAAACAACAGCAACATGCATGCTGCTCATTGTGCCACCTTCATAGACCCAGTTTTCATCATCAGTCATGATACTCTGCACAAATTTAGCACAGTATTTGATGTATCCTTTCACAGCAAATTCGGGGTCCACAGTCAAATCCAAAATTCACACATTCAAATGATCAGAATGGGATTTCGAAGGAGTGGCTTTAATGGAGCAAGAGAGCTTCAATACTCCCTGCGCTTCACAAGACAACTTTGAAAGGGATAGTGGCCAAATCCCATTAAATATTCAAGGTGATTAAGAAAGGCCTTTATATATTGTTCCTAAGAGGCGTCTTGGTAGACAGCTAAGAATTTAACTCTGAGTTGAAGACATTTAGATAAAAAATAAATAAAACAGCAATTTTATAAAAATCAAATGTGGAATTTTCACTGCGCACTAAGGAACTATCTTAGTAAGGATCCTAGTCATTGCTATCCTATTTCAACTTTAGTCATTCCTCATTCACCCCACAGTTTGGTCAGATCATATGTTCAGAGGCTGCCTAGTCTCCCATCTGTAACAGCTGATAGAGCAGCAGGAGCAGCTGTAATCTGATCATAGATAATCTGGGGATAATCTGTGGATCATAGATCACTACTATATGACAACAGTTTGAACTTGTCTGAATCCTCGCACAGCAGTGACCTCTGTGCAAACAAAAACTCTTGACGGGCAATCTGTCACTCTCTGTTCAACCTATACACGAGAAAGCAACAAATTGCCTTTGAATTGCTTGTTGTGGGTGAAATCCCAGCTTCAGGGGAGCATTTTCTCCTCCTCTCTAAGAGCAATGAATCATAAAAATGTGACAAATATAGTTTGACATTGCTTTTGGGGGCTGATTAATGACTGTAGCTATAGTCACGGTGGAAAGCCCCACACAGACAGGTTTGAAGATTTCTGTTTAGCGGTGGAGCGGTGAAGAAAAGCCTCTTCATGTGTGTCCTGGCGTTGAACACAGGCTGGATGGATGATATGCAATCAGGCTGTTCCCCTTATGTGAACCTTAAAATTTACTTTACAGCTTGCTGCTGTCTTTTTACTGCCTCTACAGTAACAACAGAATGCTCAATTTGTCATCTACTGTATGTATTGACACTTTCAGTTTTACAACAACATTGGGACGGTTAATGTACCATAAATAAGAATAAAGGATTAGTCAGGTTTACTGTCAATCAAGAGATTACCATGCACTCAATATGGAGAAAGGTTGTCGTGTGTTTGATGTATTTAAGATAACAAAGAAGTATGAAGCATGTAGAAATCCTAGCGTATGAACAGTCTAGAAGAGATATCCTCCAGTATGGGCAGTATTAATTGTAACAAGACTAAGAAAACCACTTTTCAGCTTTTAAAAACAAAATATTGTAAGACAATTTGAATCTGATGCAGGCTATAACACTTTTTATGTTGCATAATAAACACGAATAGGATAGTTTTTCAAGAATGTGTCATGAATGGGATTTCTCCTTTCATCAGTACCCTAGAAAATATACATGCAGTGCAAATACACTGCCTATCTGAGCTCTTAATCAAAGTTACTAGTCAGAACCTGTCGTTTGTATTATTGTCAGTGAGGCTTCACCTAGTAAATTACCTGCCAACTTTTTCTAGATCCCTTACTCACCAGAATATTTAAAATTCTCTGAATTTGTTTTGTTTTACAGGAGCAATTTTGAATATTTTAGCAATTGGCTTAAAACGCTAGTGTTTTGGGTTACAATAGTAAGCTTAGTCACAATAGAGTAAAAATTATCCCAAATTCCTTGCAAATAGAAAAAAATCAAATAGTTATAGGTGCCCAACTTGTTGCCCTAAAGTTAAGCGTGCAACACCCTGAATATCTGGTCAACCACTTTTAATCGGAAGGCGACTGCACAGGTTTCCTACTGTAAGGCATCTGTTGCCAAACAATCACAGTCTGATTCACACTGACTACAATCCCCCCTGAGACAGAGTGGTGAAGGTTTGCAAATGACTGTGATTGGATTTACAAATACAGATAGATGGCAGTAGAAGCAGTGTAGATTTTACTCATTTAATTTGTTAGAAAACCTGAACGACCTGTTGATGTGTAGTAGCAGAAGCACTAAGGTTATTGTTTTGGTGGTAATAGTGGGTGGAATAGGTCTACTTTAACATGTATAATAGTACTAGTAATAGTACTGTTAGTCCTCAAAACTAGCAGTGACTTACTAGCACTTGAGCTAGTCATTAATGCTGAAAAGTTTGGGGATCAAAGTAACAGTTGTAATGGCAGCAGTAGCATGATATCAGCACCACCAGTGGTAGCAGTAGAGGTGATGTAGTTATACTGGAAGTTGTAGTGATGAGGCCTTCTGAGAATGTCAAAGGGAATGTTCAAGTCCCTGTGTTGCTTCAAAGTATCACCACACAGAGAGATGAGCTTTAAGGCCCACTAAATATTTCACAGTTGAAGAGTTACAGCAGCAAAATATGAAATCATCATCTTCAACTATGAAAAGTCGCTGGTATTTCTAGTGTCGGCGCCTATGATAGTAACCATGACTTCATACAGAGCTGTTTGAAAACAACCTCTTTAACCTGTTAAACTCTCACCAGTTTATTTTATTTGTCACCTGTAGCAACATGTTCGTCTGTGTTTTATTTAGGCATGCATTCCAACTGGACTACATTTAGAGAAAGGTTTATCATACCTGTCATACTTTCAGAGCCATTTTCCTCCCTTACGAAGCCTAATATGCTCAGTCAGACCACACAGAGAACGCAGCTTTTTATACAACATCCAGCACAAGTAATTGGTCAACGATGCATTCCAGGCGTGCCTATAATTCGCACAATGCACTGGATGTGTTTTATCAAAAAAAATGAACTGGTTGCTACGGTAACAAATGGCTACAAGGTAAAAAGACTATATATGTATGACACCTCTTGTGAAAACACCCCCAGCTGCATTATGGTTGTATCATAATAAGAAACACCTGGAGATTAGGTTTTCTTTTTCAGGGGTGGATTCTGTTTTTAATCCCCAGGAGTCTACTGCTCCAGTAATGATGTAGATTCCCTTTTAACAAATGACATACATTTCTGTCCAGATGAGAAGTTTAACAGATGCATACGATGGTCAATGCAATGTGTGTTCACACACATGTAAAAATGCATCACAATGTCTAAGGATGTGTATGTGTACAGAAATGACATGTAATGGAAGGACATGGAACACACCATGGAGGAGGAAGATAAATGGCAAGAAATCATTATTACAATTTCTGTGCTTCAACCACCGAGGTGGAACTATTAGGGGAAGCTGACAATACTGCCATCATAGCAGCAGAAACCATGTACAACAATGTGAAATGACCATGAAGTATCCACACAAGAAAAATGAAGTCAAAACAGGCATGTGAGTCAAGGGTTTGGGTTAATTAATGTAACTGTTGAGACCCACTGACAAAGTAGTAGTCTGACCTCCATTTTTTAATATAGGATGGAAAAAGCAGTAAATCATCTCAGTGCCAACTCTTGATCTAATTTTTGTTTCATCGTTGGTTGGTTTTTGCTTATTGTTTTGTTTTTAATGGCATTACCCATCATGTAGTGTTCCTCCTACTAGCTTGTCTTCCATGCATACGACTTTGTAGAGTTACATCAAGTGACCAAAATTGATTTGAAATAGCCGGTAATATAATGTCGTTGTTTTTGCTTTTGCAGTTTGTTTGTTTACAGATTATTTCATAGCTAAATCTATGTTTTACAAGAAGTATGAAAGATCACATTATAGGTTTTCTGCAAGCCCTTTGATAAACTGGTGTACCCTCCCTTATGTCCAATGACTGAAATGGGCTCCACCCTGCCATATCCCTAACCTGAATAAGCAGCAAAGAAAATGGATAGACAGATGGATTTCTGTGATCTGTTCCAGGTTTACTGTCCAGTTTTAGACTGTGCTGTGTGCACACACATTCTTCAGAACAACGACCAGTTTGTGAGAATGATTTTTCATTTAATGAAATCATGTCTGGACAACATGTAACCGATGAGCTCCCTATAACAAAAAGCATATTAAAATAACCAACCCAACAGATGTATGGCAAAATGACAAAGTTTAAAAGCTGCACGACAGCTTTAAAGAAGTCAGGGTGGTGCCGTAACACTGAGTTACACTCAAAATATCAAGTCAGTTATTGCAAACCAGAAAACATCTAACATTTATTTAACAGTGATTCTTTTCATGAAACTCTGCTGTCTCCACTGCACTGGCATTATCCAAACATGGAAGCATTTTTAAATTCCTTTGAAATTGAAGATTTTGTTAAATACGTCACCAGAGAAACAACATAGTTTTCATAGAGTGCTGCATTTCAGTAGTTATTTTTGTGATAATCTGGCCTCCTGGCTCCTAAAATGGTGATGTGTTTATTTCAAAACTGTTGCCTGTCAAAAAGAAGACAGACATTCTTTTCATGCTTTCCTCTGTGGTTTTGTCCCACAGCTGCAACATAGCTGTAATAACTTTTGTCCCATTACAACACACTATGTGATTTCAGCATTGTTTGGGAAATTCCCCCAAAGAAGCCTAATATTGCATAATTGTATTAAAACCGCACAAAGACTTTGGCTACAGAATAGGTAGAGACAGTTTTTCAGATGAATTAGCTGCTAAAATAATAAACATTGACATTCCTTACTTTATCTCAATATCTAGAGTTACCCACAGGCTGCCAAAATGAGCAAGGTGTTTTTTACTACTTGCGAAAAATATTATTATGTACAAGACTTGAGAACATGATGAAATGGGATCACACCAGCCACAACACCAAGGCTGGACTGGGACAAAAAATCGGCCCGGGCATCTTGACTAGAGACCGGCCCACCAGGATAAAGATTGAAAATGTGACGTCATTCAGGGGTAAAACCGCAAAGGATTCTGGGAACTTGTGGCAAGAGGTACTAGCGCACTCAGGCTTTCAATTGAACTCAGTTACACAGCGATAAAAAGAAACACAAACAATGGCAAGAAGCTGTTGTATTTTTTTTTTTTTTTTTTTTTGTATTTTAGCTTTATTTATGTCTTGCACAGCATCCCAACTCTTTAGCTAACTTAATAACTTTAGCTAAAGTGAATAGTTAGTCTAATTCATCAGTGCAGCATTACTGGATCACCTCTGTTTGAAGTGATATGATATGTGACTATCACTGTGTTTAACTATCTTTTTTTTTTTTTTTTTTTTCCCGCCTGTCCCATTTGGTTCTTTAGCCATCAGAATTGTTGTCTGAAGACCAACAAGGATGCCCAATGGATTTACTTTGCCAAATGGATCATCGTGGCATTGCCGTATTGGTCCATTTGGTCGATCTTTGTTTTTATTATTTATTATATTTTATTTTCAGATGTTACCGACGGGACAGACATGAGTGAGAGATAGGAAAGGGAGAAAGAAAGACGAAGGAAAGGAAAAACAGAAGGGGAGAGGGACAGTGAGAAAGGGGGGGAGAAAAAAAATAAAAATCTCCTGGATCACCTGTTGAGAGAAGAATAGAAAACAAGCAAAAAAAGACAAAAAAAAACAAAAACAAAGCAACATACTAAACACAACACCATCGCATTAATCTAGCTAAGTGTAAACAGCAGTAAATACTAAATATTCAATGTTGTTGTGCAGCACGCAGGACAGATGTGCTTCGAAGTAGCAGCCAAGAAAGGTGTAATTTGGGTCTACGAGCAGTGAACAATCGTGTGCATACCTGTGTGGATCAGCGCGTTTGTATTCCAAAGGTTTCTCCATGTAACGATCTGCTAGGGAGTGTGGGGGGGCCACAGCCCCGTCCTCCAGGGTGTGAAGCAGGTATGGAGGAGATCAAAACTCCAGACATCCAGAGGCCCCCAGAACACAAGAGACCATGGAAGACCAACAGAGGGGCAGCCGCGCCACTGTTCCAGTAAGAGCTGAGGAGAGTCCCAGATGAGGGCTCACTCAGCAGCCGCGGAGCAGAAGCCAGGGGGAGTTGCAGTGACGCGCCCGTGAGCTCCGCCGGCCGCCAGCTGTGCCTGAGTGACCGAGCCCCAGGCCGAGAGGCCGGGGGCACCCCACCCCCGAAGGGGCCCGAGCGAGCCCCAGGCTCCAGGCCCCGATAAGCGGCCGCCAAGGAGTGAGCCGGTGTGTACCTGGACGCCCACCCCCAGACACAAAGAACCACCAACGCACCGACACCTGAGGGAGTCCGCCACCGGCAGGGGAAGTGGTGGTAGGTGGAGATAGGCCTCCAAACCTTGGAGGGCCTGAGGTGTCCCCAGAGAGGTGGCGTCTGGTACCCAGCCTGACATATAGATACAGACATACAGGCACACACAGACACAAACATCCATTCCCCCCCTCATGCTCTCATATGCACTCACTCCACACTCAACCAACGTGGAGACAAACATAAAGAGACGCTGTACACACGATCACACTCCCCAAGCGTACTCTACAAACCGGGTCTAGGTACCCTTGCCCCTGGAGGGGGGAACTGCACCCAGACCCAGGTGGTGTTACCCTTTTCCCTGCGGTGGGGAGAGGCAGACCACCCCGACTCCGTAGCAGCAGGGAGGCCCCACACTCCAGACCGCAGTCGGACGGCCAACTCCACCTAGCCCTCCCGCTCCAGCAGGCCGCAGAGAACGGGGGTGGGAGAAGACTCCAAACCTCCCTCCACCCGCTCATTGTAGTGTTGATGCATGTGTGTTCTAAGGTGCAATTAAAACCCAGGAGGGCATGGAGCTACCTGCCAAGGAGCAGCAGGTAAGCGCATAGTAGGGCTGCTCAATTAATCGAATTTTAATCACGATTACGATCTGAGCTTTCAACGATCATTAAAAATGACTGAGCCGATTATTAGCCCCTCCCTCATTTATCTGCGACACCTTAAAGGCCGGTCCGTGAAAATATTGTCGGGCATAAACCGGTCCGTGGCGCAAAAAAGGTTGGAGACCGCTGATTAAGAGGACCCGAGGGAAGCTCGGAAAGCTAAGCAGAAGTTATTTGGAGAGTGACTGCCGTTGGTTGAAAAGAGAGTTTAAAAGAAAAAAACTTCAGTGGTGTTGCACACTATTTTATATTATTTTTTTAAAGTCATTGTTAACCCTTTAAAGCCGGTCAGAGCAGCATGCTCCGTTTTGCGTAACTACTGTTAAATCCCTGTAGAACCTGAACCGTGTAAGCTAGCGCAATAATTTGTTTTGCATATGAAACCGGAGGAGTTGTACTTACATCTGATGCCATCAGCTTGTCCTCGGTCACGGTTTCGTTCCACATATATCTTTGCAAAAATTGCATAAAAAGCGCTTGCAGGAACAAAAACATAATATTCCAGAAACACGCTTTGCCGTTCCTATCAGCTGTTCGTAACACTTCCCAAAGTGAAATGATGCACATGCTGTTTTCTTTGCAAATTTGCATCATAGGATTGTTTTTTGTTTTTCCTGCAGTATATAAAAATTGCTGTATCTCCAAAATAAAACTATGAAGACACTCAAAATAAATTTCCTGTGGTGGGAAACTATTTTTTGCAACTTTATTGTATTTAAAGTTTTGAGGGATAAACCTCTTAAATTTCTCCAAGTAGAAATATATGTAAACAAAACAAAAGCGATTTTCAATTTTTTTTGTAGTTTATTGCACTTTTTTGCAATTTATGTAATTACTATGGACTTAATGCATACATATTATTAAAATATGGGCTATAACAGTTGTATTGATGTATAGCAACTTGAAATGCTCCCACAAATGGCACTACAGCATGTAAAAAAATAATATAAGCTCTGGTGGACTTGGTTCTATAGTAGGTCTTAAAGGGTTAAATAAATATCGTCAAATAATCGTGATCTCAATTTCAGTGAAAATAATCGTGATTATCATTTTTGCCATAATCGAGCAGCCCTAGCGCATAGTCCCTCCTGATAGCCCTCAATGTCTAAGTGTATTTAAAATTGAGAGGTGGGCAACGACGCCAGGGGTGAGGTGTACACCCTGATGGTAATTTGGACTCCGTGATTGTGCCCACCCCCAAGATCCTATATGTATGTGTAATGAGAGTGTGAATAATGTGAATGTCTAAGTTGTGGGATAAAATTGAGGCAGAGGCAGCCAGAAGGGGACAGAGGGGGGGGTAGCCTCCTCTGCACCCTGGTGACATACCCCTACTCCAAGGCCCTGCATGTGTGGGTGGTTGTGGTGGAGCGGGAAGAGGGAGGCAGCTGGAGATGGGGAGGGAAGGAAGGGAGGGGCAGGTAACCCCTCCCTGGGGCCAGCTCCCCCGCTGACCCCAGTAGGCACTCCCACACTCCGCGACCCGCCAGGGAAAGGGGGCCCAGGCCCATCCAGACTGGGGCCCAGTGCAGCAGCGCCTCCCGGCCCCACAGAGCCCGGGACAGTCCACCCAACCCCACCACAGAGAAAACTGCACCCACCCCACCATCCACTCATCTTCCAGACTACATAAGACAGTAAACGCCCAGGCTGAGATCTTCCTCCACCTCTCCTGTATCTCCCCCTCCTGCAGAGAGAGTTCCTGAAGAGAGGAAAGCTCCTGCAAGATGTGACCATCTCCCCCACCAGTTGAAGAGCCCCCCAGGTGGTTCGACGCACCGGCGGCACCCTGCTCCAGGGCCGGGCCCCCATGCACCCACCCGCCCACAACCCCGGCAACACACCAACCAGGATCCAAGCCCCCGAGGCCCGGCCCGGGCCCCAGCCCAGAGACGGAGCGCCCCCAGAACCTCACGCCCATCCCGGACCCACCCAGGGCCAGCCAGGCTACCAGGTCAGTAACCCACGTCCGTCAGCACAGACCCTCCCCTAGCCCCGCTGCACGCAGCCGCGAGGAAACAGTCACCTGAGAGCCAACAGAGCCCCCAACCGGACATGACCGCTACCCCGGGTTGAGCCCCCCAAGGAAGATGCCTCCGGGGAACTCCCCGACGCCCTAAGCCTGTCCCTACCCCCACACCAATCACAACAGTGAAGGTGGGACCAAACTATGACCCCCCACCCCCACTAGGTGATGGAGCTGATAAAAGGAGTCCAGAGCAATTGATCTGATGTGGTGGCAGAGGCTGTATCAAGACTAATGTAATCTAATAGATAATTTCTATATTGGTTAGAATTAAGATTATTTTTATTTTTCCAGTTCATGAGGACTGTTTTCTTGGCTATGCATAGGGCAGTGAAAATCATATGGGCTATATTCTTTTCTGAAGTGACATTATCTAAGCTGCCCAGTAAACACACTAAGGGGGAGGTTGGAATGTTACATTTCAGACACTTTGATAAGTCTTCACATATCTCGCGCCAAAACTTTTGCACTGGTGGACAGAACCAAAGAGCGTGGATGTAATTGTCTGGTGTATTGCCTTGACAGTGTGAGCAGTTGTTGGAAGATGTAAAGCCCATCTTGAACATCCGATGACCTGTATAGTGCACTCTATGTAGTATTTTGTATTGTATTAATTGCAGACTGGGATTTTTAATTAATTTAAAGGTTTTTAAGCAAATCTGAGACCAGAAGTTTTGGTCTAAGCTGACTGATAAATCTGCTTCCCACTTTGCAATAGGAAGGGATATTGATTCATCTAATTTAGAAAGTGTTCTGTATATTTTAGATAATAATTTGGGGGATTTAAGAGTAAGAAAATGTGCCGCACTTAGTGGTGTTTGTAATTCAACTTGACTGAGGTTAAATTTCTTTTTTACTATGGATTTAATTTGTTGATATTCTAAAAATCTTGTCTTGTTGATCCCATATTGTGCAACTAGTCTGTCAAATGGAATAAATTCTGTTCCCTCTAATATATGTTCTAAGTATTTAATTCCTTTACAACTCCATTCTGGGAAATTAATCATATTATTGTTTTGTAATATGTCAGGGTTATTCCAGATAGGTGTACGTTTGCATGGGATTAGTGAAGACTCCGTTATTTTTAGAAACTCCCACCATGCTGTCAGAGAAAAGCTGATGTTGATACTTTTAAAGCATTCATGTCTTTTGATGTTTGAGCTAATAAATGGTAGGTCTGAAATCTCTAGATCCTTGCATAGTGCCTGTTCAACATCTAGCCAGGGCTCAACTAAGAAGGTATGTTTTAACCATTCTGAGATAAACTGAAGCCTGTTGGCTAAGAAGTATTGGTGAAAATTAGGCAGATCTAATCCTCCTCTATCCTTGGTTCTTTGTAGCGTTTTTAAGCTGATACGCGGGGGTTTATCTTTCCAAAGGAATTTGGAAATATATGAATCCAGAGATCTGAACCAATCTTGTGATGGTTTGTTAGGGATCATCAAAAATAAGTAATTTATTTTTGGCAAGATCATCATTTTTATAGTGGCGACCCTTCCCATGAGTGATATGGGTAAAGATTTCCATCTAGTCAGATCGCCTTCTACTTTCTTTAGAAGTGGGATGTGGTTTAATTTAGTTAAGTCTGAAAGCTTAGGAGAGACATTAATGCCTAAATATTTAATATTTCCGGATTGCAGTGGGGCAGAGGAAGAATTATGGAAGGAGCAGTTAATGGGGAGAACTGTAGATTTTGGCCAGTTAATTGAATAATCTGAAACTCTTGAAAACCAGTTTATTAAAGTAATTACCTCAGAGAGGTTGGTTTGTGTGTTTTGCAGAAAAAGCAACACATCATCCGCATAGAGACTGATTTTATGTTCTATGTTCTTACATTTTATGCCCTTAATTGTTGTAGCCTGTCTAAATGCTGCTGCTAGAGGTTCGATAAAAATTGCAAAAAGTGAAGGGGAGAGTGGGCATCCCTGTCTGGTGCCCCTCAGGAGATAGAAGCTGGAGGATGTCTGGTCATTTGTTCTGATACGAGCTGTTGGGGAATTGTATAATATTCTTATCCAGTTTATGAAAGAGTTTCCAAAACCAAATTTGTGTAAAGTTGCGAATAAAAATTTCCAGTTAACTCTGTCAAATGCTTTTTCTGCATCTAGAGATAATATTATGGTTTCGATGTTTTTATCGTATGAGTAGTCTATTGAATTAAGTAATCTACGAGTGTTTGTTGAGGAGTGCCGACCTTTTATGAAACCAGTTTGGTCAGGATGAATTAAGAGGGGGGTCATTTTCTCTAATCTCTTTGAGAGAGCTTTGCAGATTATTTTAAGGTCTACATTTAAAAGAGAAATTGGACGATAGCTTGAGGGAAATAGAGGGTCTTTGCCTGGTTTTAGCAGGAGACTAATGTTGGCAGAATTCATATTTGGTGGTAGTCTGCCATTTTCCTCGATTTCCTGCAACATGCCGTGGAATACTGGTGCCAAAATTATCCAGAATTCTTTGTAGAATTCTGCAGGGAAGCCGTCTGGACCTGGAGCCTTATTATTGGGCATACTTATCAGGGCTTCCTGGAGTTCACTTGGCGTCAGTGGCGAGTCCAGTTCCATTGCTTGACTATCTAGTAATTTTGGAAGAGTTACGTTGTCAAGAAACAGATCAATTTCATTTTTAGATGGGTTTATTTGTGGTGAGTATAAAGTTTCATAGAAATCCCTAAAAATGTTGTTTATTCTTCCAGGATCATATATTGTGTTCCCCGATAAATCTTTAGCAGCACATATAGTTGTTTTTTCTTTATTTATTTTTAGCTGGTTAGCTAGAAATCGACCTGATTTGTTACTGTGTTCAAAATTCTGCAAGCGAAGTTTTTGTATAAGGAATTGTGTTTTTTTATTAATAATTTCATTTAATTCTAGTTTTGTTTTGCATATTTTGTTCAATGTTTCCTGATCTTGGTCGCACGCGTAGGCTTCTTCTAGTGATTTGATGTTTTTTTCTAATTCCTGAATATTTTTGTTTTCTTCTTTCTTTTTGTGTGATGAGAAAGAAATTATTTTACCTCTCATCACAGCTTTCCCTGCTTCCCATAGAACAGAAGCAGATATTCCGGGAGTGTCATTAAAGTCTAAATATGAAGTCCATTCCTTTTTAAAATATTTAATAAAGTCTTCATCTTTAAGTAGTGATATATTAAATCTCCAGTTTTTTCTTGGCGTAGTGTTATTCTTGTGCATTAGTGTTAAAGATACAGGAGCATGATCGCTGACAGCTATAGGATGAATCTCAGTGTCTGAAATGTCACATAGCAGTGAGCTGTTGACCAAAAAATAATCCAGACGAGAGTAAGAGTGATGAACATGCGAGAAAAAAGTATATTCCTTACTGGTGGGGTGAAGAGAGCGCCATGCATCGCAAAGACCAAAGTCGCTCATATACTGTTTGATTATATTTGTGGACTGCCAATTGCGCTGAGTTCCTGTTGTGTTGAGCCTATCCATGTCTTCATTTAGTCCAAGGTTGAGGTCACCGCCAAGAATGAGTGTGCAATCAAGGTGTTCAGAGAGTGCACTAAAAAATCCGTGGAAGAATGAGGGTTCATCAACATTTGGACCGTATATACTTACAATACATAGTTTTTTGTTCAATATTGATAGTTTAATAATTAGAAATCTACCCTCTGGACCTATAACTGTATCGAGTACTGTAAAATTAACATTTTTATGTATTAAAATTGCTACTCCCCGTTGTCTAGAATTATAACAGGCTGCAAACACGTTAGGAAACTCAGGTGTTTTAAGTTCGTTTAAACCTGTGACAGGTCTGTGAGTTTCTTGTAATAAAACAACATCTGCCTGTAGTTTTTTAAGCTGGTTAAATATCTTTAACCTCTTTCCTCTGGAGCCAGCTCCATTTACATTCCATGTGACAAACCTCAGCATGCCCATAATTGTGTGTGTATGTCTAATGAAGTATGCTGGGTGTTTCATTTAGACAGGTGGAGAGAGTGTGGAAACATCCCTTGTTTGTAAATAGAAAGAGAAAAAGAAGTGTGGTGAGAGGCTCCATAAGTCAGACTATGTGTGTGGATATTCACTAATATGAACAAGTGTGGCTTGCTTATGTGTCCTGCAAGTCTGTGCGTGCTGTGAGGCTGTTGTGAATGTGCTGCCGTTGAGCTGATGTGTTTGCGTGATCGTGGTGTGAAAATATGGAGAAATAGAGGGTGTTGTTTGTAGGTGTTGTATTATTAACTGCAACAGCCGGTCGCATGACAGCCACGGGAAGCCGATCGTTTTTTTTTTAATCGGATTACGTCCTTGAAGAGAAATGTTTTAAGCCATGTTTCCGAAGTAAGAGCCGACGGATGGTCTGGATATACCAAATATAACGTCCCAGAACACTCCAAGCATTCCCACAAAGGTCAGAGTTTTTTAGTCGTTAATACGTCATTTTTCTTAACATAATTGGTGATATAGGTTACAAGCAAGTCTGGCGCTGAACAGAAATTGTCGCGCTATGCTCCTTTGTTTATTGTGCATAAATAGTAAATTGTCCTGACACAATATTGTGTTTCACTTCTGTTATTACCATGGTACATTGACAAAAACATATACTTTTATTCACAGGATAAAACAGTTGTTTTGTATCACTAATTGTCCAGTGCGATTACAGCATACAATATTATTGTCACTGCTACATTTCTGTAATGAACCAGAAATTATTTCCACTACTAATTAATTACCGTTGAGCTCAAAGGTTATATTAATAAACGGTTAACGAATGTGTATTTATGACGACGATTTGTGAGACTGGTAAACTTACCTTTGTTCGTACGATGGTCTTTCGTTCTACACGGTGCGTTTTAAGGTCCTGTACCCATCCGTCGGTAAACTGTACCTGGGCTTGTTGCAGTGACCTGAAGTTACTAAACTTCATGAGTGTATGCACTCACTCCAAGAACCGTGTAATTATAAATATGAGCGTGGTGAAAGTTGGGCAGCACGCTAACGTCTTTTGTCCCTCTGTGTGCTTGTAAGGGTCTAACCCTTTCACACCTTTGATTTTTTCCTCGTATCTTTTCTTTGTCTTTTCGTCGAGTCTGTCTTTGTACGGACCGGCATTGTTCTCCTTTTGTTTTGTGCGGCAAAGAAAAAACAAGAAGGTATTGGAACCGGAGAATGAACGTTTTGCGGTGCTGCAAATGCTTGCATTTGATGCGGTACTTGGATTGTTTTGCCACGAGTTCTCGGCATGCAATGCGCGAAAATCACGTGATTGCTAAACAAGGGGGCGGGTGCATTCGGCCTCCTCGGCTGTAATTGGTCCAGCCCAGAGTCGATCATGACCAATTGGCCAATCCAACACCTTTCATTATATATACCCTTCCTAAAAAAAAAAAAAAAAAAAAAATCCATCGGCCCATAAAAACAAAAAATCGCCAGCGGCCCACCGGGCAAATGCCCGGTATGCCCGATGGCCAGTCCAGCTATGCACAACACTCATCAACGTGTTGTTGCTCTGATGCTTGTGTAGACTGCTCAGTATCTTAATAAAATATTGGTCACCATATCAAAAGATGAATATATAAATACGTAACTCTGTTAAAATGGTTATGTTATGCTTGTAATGTCATTTTTTATTATCCGTTCTTTTATATCTGACGTCATTAGTCGTTTCTGGGTCCAAACTCTGCTTCACTTCCAAAGTCAAACGAACACTGTGGTATCACTGAGAGTTAAAAACTGTCTAAATTTTTTCATCTTTAATAAATGATCAGTGTGGCTGCTCTACTAGGTGTAACAATCAAGTTTAACATC
The DNA here is from genome assembly GCF_057381845.1 of Rhamphochromis longiceps. Taxonomy (NCBI): domain Eukaryota; kingdom Metazoa; phylum Chordata; class Actinopteri; order Cichliformes; family Cichlidae; genus Rhamphochromis; species Rhamphochromis longiceps. Next base: position 8,098,605 of record NC_140558.1, read on the forward strand.
CAGGCATCCACAAAAGCAGAATGTATTGAATTTAATGCTGTTAGAAGTTAGCAGGAGTTAGCTCACTAGTTTCAACTCAAACATAATATAGCATGCTCTGACTGAGGGATTTCTGAAAAATTTTTAAAAAGTATAGCTCTGCTATCGCTTCTGATATAAATGAAAACAGAAAACTAAACAGCAGTGACTTTTGTAAGGTTACTGAAGTTGGGATAGCTGGTATATAATGATGTGCTGGCTAGCTACAAAGGTATGGTTAGCATAATATAAACACATTAGCACACTGAAGCTGGAAGATGAACACTTACTTTTTTCCATTCGATAAAAGTTTATGCGAGGCTTCCTGATGGTTAGGGACAAATGCAATTTCATGGCAAGATGCTGTAAACAGACTAAACTTAAGTCAGGAGAACAACTGAGATAGTCCATCCACAATACGAGGTTAGTCATTAATATACTGCTACATGGGCTAGGTTTTAAAAACTGAGCTTTAAAATGAATAGTGGTAACAAAAACTGAGAGAGGCCGACACTTTTTAGGGGCTTGTTCATTAAATAGAACACGATACAAAGCATTAAAACATGTTAAAAACACAACAGCTTAATAAATGCAGACTAGTTTGGACCTGGAAGCAGGGTTCATCACGTCATCACGTAAAGACCAGATAGCTGCTCCTCTTTTCACCCTGTGTCTATGACATGGTTTAGCTTTTTTCTCATAAAGATGCCTGCCAAAACAAAGGTATCCCAAAAAGTTGATTGTGTTCATCTGGATGTAGTGTTTTCAGTGGGAGAAACGTTTTGCAAATGTACTGTTTATAAGGTTTCCCCAACCTTATAAACAGTACATTTGCAAAAAAAACCCCAAAAAAACAACAAAGCCAAAGCCCTCGAAGATCTATTAACTTAAAACAAAAGTTCAGCCATATAATCTAACCAGAACTATCTCCAGAAGAAGACGGGACTCTTGCAAAAATTGTGGCATTGGAGTATTCATGCAATAGTGTTACCATTTTACAGAATTGTTACCATTGTGTTTATTTTTCATATCAGAAAATGCTAAGGAAAAAATACATGATTTTAGAATCTACAGGAGCATAAAAAGTGAAACACAGTAACCCACATATAGGGGCTATTTCTAGGTGTGTGTGGCACTGCTCACACTATTGTCCCTATACAAATGAATAAGCACATGGTATTTTCTTATTGGTCTCAAATCTTAAATATTAAAATTTATGATTTTCTATCACCTTTACAGATTATATATATCTCTGACCTGTGAGCATAAGAAGAAAGCTAATGGTAACATTGCTCACATTATACATACAACCATGGGAATGGTCTAGGCTAGTTTTCAAAAATGATAGATTGCTAGAGCAGAAAATGGAAAAATATGCAAATTTTTTACTAAATTAATTTCCGAGTTAAACTTAGAGTTCCATCTGGAAACGACACAATTTTAATCTGTTTGTACAGTGAAATCTGATAATTCTATTTTTGTGGTACAACTTGTCATATTTGCTCAATCCAACATAAAAATATTAATATGTACATTTTACGTTTTTGCTTCAAAGGTCATTTTGTTGGAAATTTTTTATTTTGTTTTCTATTTCCTGTGTTTCTTTTGTTGAATTTTTATTTGTTCGAAATGAAAGAAAAAAAGAAAGAAAGAAAGAAATGAACATTGTATTTTCTCTTCATTTTTTGTGACTAGGATTTCATGTTAAATACATGCTTTATTTTACTATATCTGAAATTCAACTATATAACATTCAGAAATTGTCACTAGTTATCTTTTGCAATATAAAGGGTTTTTTTTTTTATTTAATATGGGACTTTGCAGCAGTGCTAAACCCATCCATCCATCCATCCATCCATTTTCATCCGCTTTGTCCGGGGCCGGGTCGCGGGGGCAGCAGCCTAAGCAAAGAGGCCCAGACCTCCCTCTCCCCAGCCACCTCCTCCAGCTTATCCGGGGGAATACCAAGGCGCTCCCAGGCCAGCCGAGAGATATAATCTCTCCAGCGTGTCCTGGGTCTGCCCCGGGGCCTCCTCCCGGTGGGACATGCCTGGAACACCTCACCCAGGAGGCGCCCAGGGGGCATCCTTGTCAGATGCCCGAACCACCTCAGCTGGCTCCTTTCGATGTGGAGCAGCAGCTGCTCTACTCTGAGCCCCTCCCGGATGTCCGAACTTCTCACCCTATCTCTAAGGGAGAGGCCAGCCACCCTTCGGAGGAAGCTCATTTCTGCCGCTTGTATCCGCGATCTCGTTCTTTCGGTCACTACCCACAGCTCGTGGCCATAGGTGAGGGTAGGGACGTAGATCGACCGGTAAATTGAGAGCTTCGCTTTTACACTCAGTTCCCTCTTCACCACGACGGACCGGTGCAGCGTCCGCATTACTGCAGCTGCAGCCCCAATCCGTCTGTCGATCTCCGGCTCCCTTCTCCCATCACTCGCGAACAAGACCCTGAGATACTTGAACTCCTCCACTTGGGGCAGGAACTCATCCCCGACCCGGAGTGGGCACTCCACCCTTTTCCGGCTGAGAACCATGGCCTCAGATTTGGAGGTGCTGATCCTCATTCCCGCTGCTTCACACTCGGCTGCGAACCGCTCCAGTGCGAGCTGGAGGCCCTCACCCGATGAAGCCAACAGAACCACATCATCTGCAAAAATCAGAGATGAGATTCTGAGGCCACCAAAGCGAAAGCCCTCCGCCACTTGGCTGCGCCTAGAAATCCTGTCCATAAAAATTATGAACAGAACCGGAGACAAAGGGCAGCCCTGGCGGAGCCCATCACCCACCGGGAACGAGTCCGACTTATTGCCGGCAATGCGAACCAAGCTCTTGCAACGGTTGTATAGGGATCGAATGGCCCGTAGCAATGGGCCAGACACCCCATATTCCCGCAACACCTCCCACAGGACACCCCGAGGGACACGGTCGAATGCCTTCTCCAAGTCCACAAAACACATGTAGACTGGTTGGGCAAACTCCCATGCACCCTCAAGTATCCTGGAGAGGATAAAGAGCTGGTCCAGTGTTCCGCGACCAGGACGAAAACCGCATTGTTCCTCCTGTATCCGAGGTTCGACTAACGGACGAACTCTCCTTTCCAGCACCCTGGCATAGACTTTCCCAGGGAGGCTGAGGAGTGTGATCCCCCTGTAGTTGGAACACACCCTCCGGTCCCCTTTCTTGAAGATGGGGACCACCACCCCGGTCTGCCAGTCCACAGGTACTGCCCCTGATCTCCACGCAACATTGCAGAGGCGTGTCAACCAGGACAGCCCTACAACGTCCAGAGCCTTCAGGAACTCGGGGCGGACCTCATCAACACCAGGGGCTCTGCCACCAAGGAGTTGTTTAACTGCCTCAGTGACCTCGCCCCCGGAAATTGGCGGGTCATTCCCCTCATCCCCAGACTCTGCTTCCTCCTCGGAAGACGTGTCAGTGGGATTAAGGAGGTCCTCGAAGTATTCCTTCCACCGCCTGACAATTTTCTCAGTCGACGTCAGCAGCGCTCCGCCAGCACTATACACAGTGCAGGTAGAGCACCGCTTTCCCCTCCTGAGACGTCTGACGGTTTGCCAGAATCTCTTCGAGGCAGCCCGAAAGTCTTTTTCCATGGCCTCTCCGAACTCCTCCCACACCCGAGTTTTTGCTTCAGCCACTGCCCGAGCCGCATTCCGCTTGGCCTGTCGATACCTGTCAGCTGCCTCCGGAGTCCCACAGGCTAACCAAGCCCGATAGGACTCCTTCTTCAGCCTGGTGGCTCCCTTCACCTCTGGTGTCCACCATTTGGTTCGGGGATTACCACCACGGCAGGCACCAACCACCTTGCGGCCGCAGCTCAATGCAGCAGCTTCGGCAATGGAGACGCTGAACATGGTCCATTCGGACTCAATGTCCCCAGTCTCCCTCGGAATGCTGTTGAAGCTCTGCCGGAGGTGTGCGTTGAACATCTCGCGGACTGGGGCCTCTGCTAGACGTTCCCAGCACACCCTCACTACGCGTTTAGGTGCACCAGGTCTGTCCAGCGTCTTCCCCCGCCACCTGATCCAACTCACCACCAGGTGGTGATCAGTTGACAGCTCAGCCCCTCTCTTTACCCGAGTGTCCAGAACATATGGTCGCAGGTCTGCTGATACGATTACAAAATCAATCATCGACCTACGGCCTAGAGCATCCTGGTGCCACGTGCACTCGGCTTGCTGCCGGTACGTTGGGGTTTTTCCCGGTGGACGAGAGGGTTTGTTCCCTGCGCCTTAGGGTCGGGGAACGGGTCCGGACTGTCATCTGCGCTTATGCGCCGAGTGGCAGTTCAGAGTACCCAGCCTTCTTAGAGTCCCTGGGGGGGGGGGGTGCTGGAGGGTGCTCCACCTGGAGACTCTGTTGTCCTGCTGGGAGACTTCAATGCTCACGTGGGTAACGACAGCGAGACCTGGAGGGGCATGATTGGGAGGAACGGCCTCCCTGATCTGAACCCGAGCGGTGCTCTGTTATTGGACTTCTGTGCTAATCACAGTTTGGCCATAACGAACACCCTGTTCGAACATAAGAGTGTCCAGTGCTAAACCTTTTACAAATATTTTCATTAGCCAATAACTAAACTGATATTTAAATTAAAAAAAAATATCTGTCACAAATTACAAATTCTGATTCATTTTCATGGTAAAAAAAAAGTGAAAATGTTTTATCTTTAAGAGTCTTTGAGATATTCATGTATATTAAACTAACATTTCAGAGCAAGAATTATATATATTCAAAAATGTACCATAAAACGTATTTTTACAAATCAAATACTCGGGATGGAATGGCCCAAATGGAAAACAGAAAACCCACAGGACAAGCAAACTAAAACAGAGAAAATCAGACATAGCAGTAAGCTAATCAGACCTGAAGGGAATATTATTGTGCTTTACATCTTATTACTTGCTGTGGGAGCCATGCAGATCACTGTCCTTTGTATGTTAAGTGGCTCACTCTTTATGCTTATTGACTCTCCTACCGGTTGGGTTGGTTCTTTTTTGTGCACATACATTTTGTAAGAAAGAGGATTATAAAAATTCCATTTTGTTCGACTGATGAATGTGAATTCTAAACTTAACTTGCTCTAGTTCTTGATTGTTTATTCCATACGATCCAGATGCTTTGTTCACTAATTTTTCATTGTTCATTTTTATTGTGTGACGTTTGTATTTTTTTCTTAACTAATGTTTATTTTTGTTACAGTGTCTGCTGTCATCTTTTCCATGTCCCTCTTTTTTTTCTGTATAAAAATGTGCTGATGTGCTTTCTTGTGCTGATGTTGTCACAAACAATTTTAATAAATAATGTTGTCTTTTGAATTATTTACCAATATAGACTCTTTGCTCTACTTTGCTCATGTTTGAGACATTCTTGAGTTAGCAGTTTTGCAGTGTCCATGTAAAAATTCTTTCTATTTGAATGAATACTAAACTACCTGCTAGACTGGCAGTATGCAAATTGATAATAATATGTACAAGCACTAGTTGATGAGTAGTGTATTCTGTGTGAGAGACTTACCAGCTGGTAAGTCTAGGTTGTTCTTGTAGGATTCCTAAATCCTAAAAAAAAGAGAAAGTAAGACAGGAAAAGTACCCTAAAGCAGAATATAAAAATACCTTTCTCACAGTGTGAAAAAACATGGAGAGTGATGGATTAGGCTGTGCTTTATCAAAGCAGAATTCTGATTTATTTATTTTTTCCCACTTTAGGGGATTCCAAAAAAAGATTTTGGCAAGAAAGATTTTCATCTAACATCATAAAGTTATTGAGCTAAACTTGTGAGCTAACAGACCTGGAGCAACAATCATTTATTAATTCCTTCCAGCAAAAAGCAAACAAAACAAAAGAATCAATCATTTCAAAAATATCTCTGAAAATATCATCTTCTCAAATCTTTTTTATAAAGCACTGGTTCGCAAACTCTGGTGAGGCATAAAGCCATTGCAGGGTAAATCCCTGAGTTACGCATGGTTGAGGTAAAACATGGAGTGAAAATAAATTGTATGAACAAGATTCAAGATTCAAAGATTCTAAATGTTTATTGTCATGTGTACCAAGAAATTTCTCTGTACAATGATATTCTTTCTCTGCTGTCCACACACAGATGCTGGTTAATATGTATAAACATATAAAAATACAAATAGCATGAATAAATAAATGGAGACAAAAAAAATGTTTCAAGATGTTTCAAAGAAAAAGAGTTTGCTGATGCTATCATTTTACTCAAGCTCCACTTGATCCTATTTTTCCCCTTCGTTTTGGATTCTAAATGAAGACATGTCAGAAAAGATTCGAAAACAATTAGTATAAAGTAACCCAGTCTACCTGGGAAGTAGGTTGCGTTGAAGGGATACATATGCCTAAATCAGTTGGTCAACCCAAAAAATGGCTTTACATGAAGGCATCAGATCAGAAAAGGCTACTGTGCTTGGCATTCTCTCTTCCTCATGGATACGTATTTACTTTTGTTACTCTCCAAATACTTCTAAAAGGGAGAATGTTTGGGTTTTTAGTTGCTAAATGTTTTACTTGTTTTTAGTCATTTGATTCCTATATAAAATAATTAAAGCCTTATAATGAAAATGAGAAATACAGTAAAATACACCAAAGAAAAGTTACAATACATCCCTGCTGCTGGAGACCAAACTTACACCAAATTACATCACTGGATGTGAGGCCTTTCTTTACTTCTTGCTTTTATGTTTTCAGCTGTTGCCTTTATTAAATATTCTTAACTTCAATATGTAGACAGTGACACATAAAATGTATATTATCCTAAACACACTTTCACAGAGGACTAGTTATTGTAGATGAATGAGTTTCTTTATTCAAGCTCCCAGAGTTCATCCAACCATGGCAAAGTGCTATTGGCATTCTGCATTGCTGTGATTGGTGGTGTTGATATGTTTTATTAAGCGGTAACTCTATCTCCTCATATCTGTGTTTCATCCTCATAGTCTCCTAAGAGCATGCTGGAAAACAAAGACGGCAGGGTCCTTTGTGGGGTACACTTAGGACTGGTTTGGTTTACTGTAAACACACTGGCAAGGGTGTCACAGAGGTCACATGTGAGTGTTTGTGTGTGAGTGTGGGGTTTTTTGTCACGGGGCTTCCATAGAGTTAAGTTGGAGGTTCTGGACTGTTTTTGAAGTAGGCAGGTGAGATTGATTTTTATACACTGATTTTTATATAGCTGAAGAGTGAAGAAGTCTACCCCAGCTCACACTGGGTAGGATAAGCTGTAATTTTACATAGAGAATTAATGAATCATTCTTTTTTTTAACTGGGGTCAAATAATGAATAAGCATCTATAATTTTTTTGAATCCAGTTTTCTTGTTTCTGTTCATACTGTTTGTGCTAGGGTTCATATGATGATGATTTGGAAATGCTGTGAAAAAGCAGCAGTTAAAACATCATTTTGATTGTGTTGTAGTACTAAAATGATAGAGGAAATGTGCAAATATGCTGCTCTAACAGAGCTCTAAAGCATACCCAAGACGTAAGTTGGAGGAAGTAGGTTAATTGTTGGCTGACCAGTTAGCAGGGATTGGTATTTGTTACCTTGACCCCTAGTCATTCTACAAACATTGACTGTGGCCTGTATGGTACAGGCTGTGAAGTGTGTGTGTGTGTGTGTGTGTGTGTGTGTGTGTGTGTGTGTGTGTGTGTGTGTGTGTGTGTGTGTGTGTGTGTGTGTTTACACTTGTACCTTTTCTGATACAGAGGTCAACCAGTCAACTAGGTGCTGAGGGAATGATTTTTCTCAAGCTTTGATTTGCCTGTGAGTAAGTTGGCAAGTATGCTTTCAAAGTCCAGTAGTCTGCAGTCCCAGCAGACCACCACAAAGGAGTTAATCCCCTCTATCACAGCCAGTGCAAACACATTAGCCACACAACATCAACACAGCACTCAAGAGCCCCATTGACAAATCCTCCTCGCTTTCTCAATGAAATTCAGACTGGGAGTCACGATGTTCCTTTCCCAGCAAAACAAGGAGCTCAAATTTTGAAATGCAAGATACTGTGAAGAATAATTAAACTGCATTGTGCAAAGTTTTATCTTAAAATAACAACTGAATAAGACACATGTGATATGAGTTGGTCTTTGTTTTTGACATATGGGCTTACTTTGTGAATGAGCCTGATTTTTAGGAGCAAGACACAATGATGAAGCTTAGAAGTACAATAGGCTTTAAGCAATGAAGGGACTTTCTTTCCATTTATAATTATAAGTATTATGTTGTTACATCTGGTTTCTCATAATGGCATGATTGTACACATCATTGAATGATGAAACAAGATGTCAAGGCATCATCCAGCTGTTGGAGCATGAACTTGACTGAGATGCCTAGACAGCAGTTGGCGACTTCCTGGCAACTTCAAGTCAATATGCAAAAATAAATATTCCCTGAGCGGTTGCTTGTGGTTGCAGGCAGTTGCTGACAGTTGCTGTGAAATTGATTGCTAAAACTCTAGTCACGCAGGCCCGAGACAATTCAGTGATCCCAGGTAGCCATCAGTATATTGGGCTTCATTTTATATTGGGACCCAACTTTCAAGGACCCAACTTTGAAGGTCCTTGAAAGTTGCTGGGTGAATTTGGTATACAGTATTGCATCAAAACTTCCTTATGATTTCTTTTGTTTGGTAGCAGACCGATGCAGTTACCCAGTGTTTACACGGAAGATGCCGACTTGTCTGGAAACATTCACCAACTACCTACAAAGTGGCAGTGAAACTCAAAAATGAAAAAAACAGAAACATAGAGTGCCTTCAAAGGTAAAGCTGTGACTTTTGACACATGCATGTTTCAGCAGCAAGGAACAACTTTTACTCTGAAGGTGAACCCTGTTCATTTCCTGTTTGCTTCGCACTTCTTTAGCTGTTACTTCTACTCTTCTTCTTCTCTTACTGTGAAGTGTGCTATTTAAAATTTTGTGCATATGTTACTAAACAAATAAAAAATTAATCCCACAATTGCATTTGGAGCCCATGCTCATACTGACTACAGGCACTTTTCTTTCTTGTCTGACAGTAAACCTTTGGTAGACATTCCCTTAAAGCAGCCAATTATGGACCTGCTTTGCATGATGCTCTGCCTCTCTGTGTGGCTCTGCTGGCACCACACCTTGCACTCAGGCCACTGAAAAGTAGAACACCAACATAGCTGCTAGCAGTGTGAACACAGAAGTACTGTCAAGCTCCTGAGAGGACGTCATTCGAGATACAATGGCAAGTGGGCAGTGGCCTCTTGGTCCCCCGTGGGGGTTGCAGGCTCCCAAGTGAGAGCACTGTAGACTCCCAGCTGTTCTATGCAACATGCTGAACAGTAGGGGGTCGCCCTGTGTTTGTTTAAAACTAACAGGAATCCCATTAAAGCCCTGACTCCCTTCATTTAGGACTGCCATGGGGACACAAAGGACAGCCCTGGGAAGCGGCATGTTGCAAGGGACACCAATTATTGAGGCGAGGACACTGGCCAGCTTGTTCGTGCTCAGGGACATGTCAACTCGTTGGACGACCCCCTCCGTCAAACCCATTGACCAGAGCACACGGAGAGGCATCTTAATTGGTGTTGGGCAAACAGATTTTGTCACAAAGTTGCAAAGGAAGCTAAGTAGCTGAATGTTCACATTGTCTAACCCCTGACCTGAGTTTTAGGGGCCACTCCGAGACATCATTATGCTCCATTACTTTGAGTAATCGTCTCAGACTCGTCCTATACCGCAGCAGGGAATCCAGGACAGCAATTAAAAGCAATATTCTGACAATAAAGATGGCGTAAATAAAAAGTGAGCCCTTTTCTCTGTGTACAGTGATATGATAGTGGCGAGGGGCAAGATCTGGCAGAGAAAGTAGCTGCTAGGGTCTTTTAGCCAAAACAAGTTGAGTTTTTTGATAATGAGAAGGGGTCTTTTCAGTCTTTTTCTTTGCTCTAACCTGTCACTCAGCTTCAACTCTATCCCCTTGCTGGACCCCCAGAGCCCCTGCACTTCCTCCCCTCTCTGCCTCTTTCATTCTGTTTTAAAAGGGATTTTTTTTAGAGGGAATCACTTGACATCATTAGTTTTGGAGAGCGGCCACCATGGCAGGGTTGCTTGTCTTGGCTCATGAAAACATATGTTAGATTAGCAGCAGAGGACTTGTGTTTCGACCTCAGGTGAAAGGTCAAAGCGCAAGTCTTTTCTTTTCCTTTTCCTTTTTTTCTCCATTACCATTATCATTAATCTAAGAATAGATACTGGCCACCAATTATTCTTGATATTCCTTTTAATCTGGCTAGGAATTGGAGTTGTCTCTTCTTGTCATCTCGCTATAAGATGTACATGAAGAAAGCTTGTGCTACTAGTTTCTCAATACTAATTCTCTAAAATAAACTGTCCTTATCAGAATTTCCATAAATGCATCGGTAGAAGTTGGGGTGGACTGCTGGATAAACAGAAGTTTGGATTTTAGAATCTTTCCAATGATAAAGTTACAGTTTGTGAATTCTCACCACTAGATGTCAGTAGATTAAAGATTGCAGTCAACTGAGTTCTTTGTAGGCTGTCAGTCCGATGTTTACCTCAGCTGTCAATATCTCAGGTGTCCATGTGTATTTTCTCTAGAGGAAGCTGTAAAACTTTGTCAGTGAAGCCCAATATGAGTCAATGAGTCTGTAAAGCTCACTTCTATCTGATGACAGCAATGCTGAGGTGAAATGTTGAGGATGTCCGGAACTTTTCTTGCGGTAAGAACTGCTGTAGTTTCCGCTGTTAGCTGCTGTTAGCCGGCATTAGTGAAACTGTCTTTGAAGCGGATCAAACATTATTGTTCTTTGACACTCAGTGAATAAATTGATATGATGTTATGTTAGAATTTGATCAAACCGTTTATCAGAAGGAAACTGTGTCATAACGTTAGCTTTTCACCTATAATCAGCTGTTGTTTAGACAGCTTGTTGCTGTATTGCATGTCTAATCTGCTGAGAATACGTAATTACAACAATATCAGAAATAAATATGCATACACATTTTTGCTTCTTTGATGAAAGGGACTTCTTCTCAGATCGATCCTATGATCCTTAATCCTTAATCCTTCGTGAGTCTGAAGGTGCAGCTACTAATTAAAATTTGCAGTAACACACGAACACCTACAAGTTCTCTTATCTTTTACCTTTGGTGTCCTACATATGGAGTCTTTAGTCGCATACAAAAACGTGACTGGGGGAATAACAATGTGACAATAACTTCATATTGGCCACTGTATTCAAGTTGCTGGGGCAACATGGCTACTTCCACAAACCAATAACCTGCTGTATTTTTATTCAATTAATTCTACCCACATTAGTTTTTGGAAGATGTAATTACACATTCATTAATCAATGTGTATTTCTGAGTATCACATTTGTTTTCTAATAAATAAACTTAAAAATAAATTAACTGTTCCTTTAAAGCTTAGCTTATGCTTGCTGTGTGCTTTAGTGCTACTTCAGGTGTTCAGGTGCTTCATGCATGGCCCAGTTTTTCGACCATGGCGTGCACTGTAGGGCTGTTGTATATAAAAAAATAAACAAGCTAGAGTGACAAGTCTGCGAGCAGGCCACCCTCTGCAGGCATCTCTTCAATCACTCAATGCGGGAGCATAAGGATTCCCAGATTAAACAGAACTCGTGGAGGGAGATTACTACAACAATTGAAAAAGATGAGACTTTCTGCTGAAAGCCTCAGAGAAACTACCCGCTTTGACTGTTATCATCACAATGAATGTCCCTTATCAGTTGTAATCACACACACAGATATGGCCAGTAGGCACCCTCGTGTATCTACAGGTAGTCCAAAAGGTGCACTATCATCCTTTTTAATCACTGATATAAGAGAAAGCAACCCAGATCGTGTCTGAGAACACCTTCATGTAAATAAGTGTGTGTAAAATTTCGAGTGGAGACCCTAGTAACACTAGACAACTAAGCATTCTGATTTGTAGTAAAAATCTCGAAAAGATGTCTTTGAAGCCAAATCACTGTCTTTTCCTAACTCTACCCACAATATCAGGCAGCGACATAATACTGAAGTATCCTGAACAGAAACATATGCGAGAATTCTACGAAAAAAGCCAACTAACATCAGCCACTGAGCCTGGGAAACTGTGTTGTGTACACTGCATAGTTTAAACTGTAAGGTGGCAAGGATATCTATTTATGGTTACAATAAAAATGTAGGTAACTGTGCCATCTTGTTTTACTGTACATAAATGGTGCATGGTGTTTTGTTCAGTGCTCTGGTGCATGAGTCAAAGACATGAAGATGTTGATGGAAAAAAAAAGCTTTTTCAATCTTGTTTTTGGAAGGAGTCACTTATCAAATAAAAGTGATATTTTTTACCTTATTTATTTAGATTGGTGCTTCATGTTGTTACAGCCCAGAACTGTTGCCAATATGACTTTCAAGTTTGTAGACTTGCTTCTAGAAAGATTTATCCTAACCAGTTAGTTTTTAGTGCCTAAACCCAAAGCAGTCAAAAAAAGATGGGTGTCTAACTCAATTCTAAGTGTTTGTGCTAATGCCTATATAACTAAATTATACCATAAAATAATCTCATCATACAGTTCTTTTTGTTTTTTGGGGGGTTTTTTCAACGATGATTTTCAGTATTTTATCTGATGTATACCTCTTGCTACTGGCTGTGGATCATATCTAGGACAGACAACCTAATAATATAATCATTTTGGTTGGAGGGCTTGTTTTCATGTACTGTGTAACAAACCGGAACCACATTCTTCTCACCCATCTCTCCCTTTGTCTGTATAGCACTGATTCAGATGCACCCACCCAAATCACTGCACTAGGTTGTTGGTGTTGACTGCTATTTTGCAAACAAACCATTCACATAAATGCCTGAGACAGCTCAGTGGTTAAAAAATAACCAAAGATCATAAGGAAAATATAGGAAAAAGATCGTGTGAGAGTAGATAAGACAAGACAACATTGTTTCATACAGGAGTAACAGTGGCACAATAGATCGACGATATAAGTAGACTTCTGAGATGTCAGGCAATCACCGCTGGTGAATTTTAAAAACCCATCAATGGTGGGTGCTCACTGCTTTGTTTTACAAAACTAATTCCAAAAGTTGGCACATATGCAGACATAAAAAACATCAAATTTAAATTAAAAAACGTATTTGATTATACCTAAAGGCACAATGCATCCATTTTTATTTGACCTGGCGTATTGGGTGACCCCTTGCCGATTGCGTCATATATTTTGAAAATCATTGTTGCATCCTGACATTTCCATTGCCGGAAACAGGCGTCACAACTTAAAAATTTGGCCTTGATAGAACCAAGCATTTTCTGCCCATTGGTGGGAAAGTGCTGATTAATTGTGTCGTAGCCCTGTGAGAAAGTACGCCCAGCGCAAAGCACTAATTACGGGCCCTGCCTGGTTGAGAGAAAAGGGGGCAAAACTCTCAACAAAGGCTCATCTCATATCTCAAGACAATGAGGAGCCAAAATAATAGGGGAAAGGAGAAGTTAATGAGCTGTGTCACCTGGCATCTGCTGATGTAGGGACAAGGACTGACTAGTATAGTCTGTCTGTGGCCATGTGAGAGGAGAAAACATATTATGTATGTTCAAATGTGTTTTCACAGTTCGTCACTTTAAGTTCATTTTTCTGCAACATTGCCCAAAAGATAGAAAAATGTAGCGCAGCAATATAATAAATTTAAACTTTCTATTACTCTATTATTATGTATGCAATGTGAAGCTTTGTCAGTGTTGCTGTTTCTCCCCCTTTAGGTGTTCAGCCACTGTGACTGTCATTGTCTAGTCAGGTCTGTTAAGGTTTGAAGAATAAAAACAAAAAAACAAAGCTGTTCCCAATCACATGCTTTCCAAATGGCATTGCATGGTGGATCAAAAGCTGAGAGTATTCTATACATCCATCCATCCTCTTCTGCCTATCCTTGTAAGGGTCACGGGGGGAGCTGGAGCTTATTCCAGCTACCACAGGGCAAGAGGCAGGGTGCGCCCTGGACAGATCGCCTGACAGAGCCGCCTGTAGCAGTAATTCCATCAGTTGCTACTGTAGTTATGAAAACATCAGAAAGAAAATCAAAGTATAGGTACATATGCATTTGATGGAATGAAATACATTCTGTTCCAGATGCAAGTATGCTGCTAGCAGTTTTAAAATGCTGTGACTGGTGACATAATGTCGTAACCCTCAATTACATGCAGTAGGATTAAAACTGCCAGGTAAGCTTTGATATTTCACACTTTAGTTTTGACACAATATTTAAAAAACACAGAATTTTCACTTAAGTTGGTTAGTGTATTTCCCACAAATGTGGATAGGGACTTTAACCACTGTGCTAACTTTAAAAATCACCTCATGTGAACTTGAAATAAAATATAATAAGGCTGACACAGTATACATACTAACCTTTATTTTTGACCCTTCTTATTCAAAACATGCTGGCCACATGTTGTTATGAGGAGAACAGAGAAGAGGTCTGGCTTTCCAGAAACTGTATGTACAGTAAGCACATTTGTAATCCTGTAAAAACACAACTCAGCCATGTATTCAAAAATACTTTGAGAATCACAGAGAGGGTTTCCCCTGTGGATTTCACAGTCACAAAGGCAGTCCAGTCAAGTGTGGTTAGCGCTTAGCATGAGTTAGATGGGCGGTAGCAACAGTCCTGTTTTGACAGTAAATGACGTGATGTCAAACTACATTTAATGACACAAGGTATATTATAGGTTGAATACTGTTTTATTTGGCTTCAGAGTTTTGTTTTTCACTGACCTTGAGGGACAATTTCAGTAATATTCATCGAGAAAAAACTTGTTTCATGTCTCAAATAGAAGAAAATTTCTGTTGACAGGGCTAATTGTTAAGTGTGTGGTTGCTGATCTCAAGGCCAACGGACCACTTTTGGTTGTTCCACTAAAATTTGTATAATTTATTCAGAACCACAAAGTTTTTTCTCTACGTTGACTCTGCTTTCTGGTCATACTGTATCCATTGTGCACATTTTCAGTGTGCTGAGATTTTCTAATAATAGAATATAAACTACTTGGCAAGGAGGACTGCATTTAAAGATTCCACCTCCTTTGAAAAGGGGCTGGGCTTTGCAAAAGGGAATTCTATGTTTCATTTTGAAGTTATTGGTCCAGTTCCAAGACCATCTAGCCTCCAACGATCAAAGGTTGAGTCAGAGAAAAGCCTAGCGGGAGGCTTATGCAAAAATGTCATCTCGTTATTGCGAATGGGCTGCCATGTTGGAAACCATCGGCTCTCGTTTAAATGTCAATATACCCAGATGCACTTTGGCTGTGCTTGGTCAAGTTTGAAGTATGCAGAATGGAAAAAAAAAGAAAAACTTGTTGCTTGTATGAATAGAATTTGCAGGGTTTCAAAAGTTGCATTGATTAAATTCCTCAAACATCTACCAGGCTGATTTTAACTCCCAGTCCTCTAGAGTAACAAATCTTTGCAGTAAGTGACTGGCAGGACAGAACTTTGGCGATTTAAACAGGAAGCAGTGAATTAAATGTTTTTATTTATGGCACGTGAAATTTTTCATTGTACAATGTATGTACTCTGGCTGCATGTTTCTATTCCTTTCAGTAAAGTCATCATTCCTCTACAGAAGTGACAATACACAGTTAAAGAAGATGAAGACAAGATAAAGGGCATAAAACATTCTTCAAAATCCTACAGATACCTCCTTCCATCCCCCCAAAGACAAGCACCATCTTCAGTGCTGATCCATTATGTTAATGGAACATAACAGGGTCACACTTCAAGCACTATGTTTCCACCTTTAAAAGCAGCAGGCCAGACATTCAAAATCCCATGACGGAATGGGGGAACTTCTGGATGTGTTGGAGGCAACTACCAGAGTGGAGTGAAAGGGAGGGGGGCCGATAGCGTTGCAAGGAATTTAAACAAAAGTATTTTTTTCCCCCTCAAAGCCGCCATCTTTCAGTCTGACGGTTACTGTAAACATCATTCCTGCACACAGCATTATAAGACATGCTTTCCCCACATTCTTTCAGTGCTTTTAACAGATGCAAAGTTGTCCATCTTTTACCTCTTCATGCTTACTCTTTGGAGGACGAAGCATTTAAATCAAAGTAGGCTGCACTGCAAGTACTCAAAGATTGTTTGGGGTCTCATACCTGATCAAGTTCTTTAGTCTTGTGACAAAAATATTTATAATTGTCTCACCACTCACTTTAGCTATGATTGAAAAATTCATCAAATCTTGATTTATAACCTTAATAACTTGGTGGGGAAACTTTATTCCACCATTTCCTAAATGTTAAAAAGAAAATCTGTTTTTTAAAGCACCAGGTGCTTGAACTCCAGTTGCCACACACAATGATATAAAGAAAACTTCAGAAATATTTCAGTGGCCTTTCTCAAATCACTGCACTTAAAAGCAGTCCTCACGCTTTGGGTTTGTATATAAAAATGCATAACTTGGCAGTATGCAGAGAAGGGAATGTACTCTATTCATCCAAACCCTACCTGGAGTGATTTCACTTTCAGGGAGTGTTATAGTCAGTATGCACATCTCAAAAATCTGTCTCAAATTAGGCTATAAAGACATTTATACCTGTTTTCAGAGTTCAATAAAGACATAAAATAAGTCTGTTTTAAAATATACTCCTCATTTTATTAACAGAGGCCAAATAAAACTCACATTTTATTTACAAAGAGAGGCAATAAATATCTTAATAATAGTCATAAAATTATTTTTTGCTTACATTTGTTTTTTAAAAAAAAATCATAAACGTGTCATGTTGTTAGTAGCAACTCATACATAAGACCTGCCTGACAGCAGGTAAATACATACTACGGGTGATAAGAGGCTGGAGTTTGTTGTCAGTGAGAAAAAATAATTATAAAAGCAGACTTTTCCCTTTAGGATTCAGATTTGAAAACAAAATAAAACTACCATGCTGCTGAAAGTATTCCCTGGATCCTTGACGTATTGGTCATCTGGATTTTTGAGGAAATTGTTTAATTGTTAAATATGAGTTCATGAGGTGATGTGGAGTGTATTATGTACAGTATTCCTATCCATGGATGACTAATCTGCATAAAGCTAAGCCTTCCCAAAAGCATCTTTGAGACTGTCTTCCAGTGAGAGTGAAAGGAGCGAAGATGAGCTCACAGTCAAAAGATGATTTTGTAACAGCGAGAGAATTAAGGAGAGACAGAGAGAGAAAGAAAATGAGTCAACAGAAAGGTTCCTGAAATCAACCGAATGCAGACCGTGTAGGTGAAGATAAACAAAAGATTAAGGAGGTAGAGGAAGTCATCATCAGCCCCCAGACAGTAGCTCCGACTCAAAGAATTAAGGCAGCTTTTTGTTGTGGAACAGCTCTAACCCATGCAAAGAAGAGCTGTAAAAGATGCAATCTGAGGGGAGATGAAAGGGATTAAGATCCCTACTCAAATGCAATGAAGTTGGAAGACAGTGTGAATTTATGTATCACATCAGCTGTTGTATTTTTGTGTTGGTTTTTCAGTCTTTAAACAGAACAAAAGCCACGTTTGGCGCTTGACTAGTCAAAGCATGTTGGGTTTCAGCTGAATCTCAGGCTGTATGGAAATCTCACACAGTACTTGGAGGCTTCCGCGCATTCTAGGAGCTGAGCCACACATGGAAAGAAAGAAGACGAGAAAGAGAGAGACCTGTAAAATATTGCACTCGAAGCTACACAGTTATTCTGGCAGCACAGTGTCACCTGCAACTGCCACCTCTCTCCGTTTCATCTCCATGGTTTCTAATTCCAGTGGAAAGTATGGGATCCGCATTGTCAGGGGCAACACAAACAAAAACCGACAGGTATTCCAATAAATCTCTAGTTGGCTGATTTTTATAACATTGCATCAGCTCCTGCTTTTGTCAAAAAGAAAGCATGCCTTCAGCTTGCAGTTCATATGTAGCTGAGGGCCACGATCACAGGAATTCGCTCAGAGGTCCTTTAGTTTATCCAGTATAAATAACATGACAGAAACATTAGCTCAATGGCATCAACCCAGAAGAATCCGACAGTTAGGAAATATTCAGTCATCCTGAAATACAAAAATAAAAAATCTTTATTTTTTGTTCTTTTAGTCAGTCTTTCTTTTACAGAAAAGAAGTCTTCTTTTAAGAATCTTGAGATTTTCAGGTACAGTTTTTTTCCTCCACGAGGAAAACTAGAGCTGTCCCATTAGTCCTGTCAGTTCCTCTTTGCGTTGGATTTTAACCGCCGAGCCCTTCGTGTCCGCTTAGTTACTGTGGTGAAGCGAAACTCCTGCACTGGGTTCACCTTGCCCTTCGGCTGGCGTTTCATAAAGTGGACTTCCTGTTGTCGTTGCGTGGTCCGCGAGCCTTTCTTAGGCCGCCCTTTCCGATTGAATCCGAGGTACCATCCTTTGTACTTGGCAGAGACGAGAGCCGTGTAGTTGTTCTCCAGGAATTCCTCGATAAAGACACACTCCTGCTTCCTTCCATCAGGCTGAAAGAAAAAAGAACAAGAATGCAGAGGAAGTTATCATCTGACACTAATTATTAATATAGTAGTGTGGCCTTTGAATAGTCTACCTCATTTTCTCCTCTTTTTCAGTTTGGAGTGATTTTGTGTTGCAATCTAAGTTTTCCCGTCACATGGTTATAACGTACTCACAGATCAAAAAGGGTTTCAGTCACAGCTGAAAATACAATTGTTAATCAGCGGTGCTAGTTTCAGTCATTATGCAAATGTACTGTTTATAGGGTCGGGGAAACCTGCAGTCAACTGAGAGTGAAGAAGTCACTTGAATGAGTTTGGATGAGTTTCACCCACTGAAAAGGTTACGTTTAACAGAATCAACTTTTTGTGAGGTAAAAAAAAGTTCTCCCTGTGATGTGAGAGTTAATGTTAGGTAAGCGTAAACATATTAACTGTTACTTGACTCATTCCCATTTTTACCACTAATGCACTCTCGCTAGTTGAGAAAATTGAACTCTTTAAATAATTGTAGAAAATCTTTTTATTTGAGCTTCCTTGCTGCTTAGAAAGGTTCTATATAAATTCCAAAGATAATACGGAAAAAAAATCTAACAGTTTCTCTAAAGCTCACATTTAGTTAATCTATACAAAACAAAACAAAGTGGTGCAGTGGCAGATAAAATTAAATATCTGGCTTTACAGAATATTATGGGACGGACAACTTTTTAGAGCAGTGACGTCTTGCAGTTGGATGGATTTCTTAGCTTGTAATTCAGTTATGCTAGCTATATCCCATTGCATCTAGCTTTTATGCAAAGTTAAGCTAGCTATCTCCCAGCTCTATAGCATAGGTATACAAGTACACTACATATGGCTATGTATAGGATGACACACAGGAAGCTCTCACACCATATAACGTTCATAAAAGATGGTCTTAAAATTAAAGTCAGCCGAAGTGCCTTCAACCTGCATAATCTCTGTAGGCCAGGAGGGGGCACTCCTCTGGTTGCACCTCTCTGATTCTCATAGAATTCTCAT
This sequence comes from Rhamphochromis longiceps, assembly GCF_057381845.1. Taxonomy (NCBI): domain Eukaryota; kingdom Metazoa; phylum Chordata; class Actinopteri; order Cichliformes; family Cichlidae; genus Rhamphochromis; species Rhamphochromis longiceps. Next base: position 8,118,162 of record NC_140558.1, read on the forward strand.
AGAAGTCTACAGGAAATGGCTCTTGGCTCAACTCATTAACACTTTCTTGATAGGTTTAGAGTTAAAAATAGTAAAATATTGACAGACACAAAATCAATACATCACTGGGTTTCAGACAAATCAGAGGCCAGGAAAATGAACACTAACATGGCAAATTCTGGCATTTGGGTTAAAGACAGTTTAGAAATCTTGATGGGAACATAATTTAGTTCTAGCAGATGACCGCAGCGAGGGAAAACTTGAGTGAAATAATCCAGTCGCACCAATGCTAAGAACATGATTTATTAGAGAAACAGCACATGCGCTCTAAAAAATGTTACAGTTTCAAATGTTAGCTTTTTTCACACTGAAATGGTCATCTGCCGAGCCACATGCAGTCATCCTGCACTTGTGGCCACCTGGTGCGACTAAGTGATATAATTGCAATGGTATTCCTCCTAAGTGACTATTAGTCTCTCAATGCATTTTGGTGATTGCAGACTGTAATTGACTGATCGAGTGTCAAAGGAGTAGGCCGATTACGTAATGGAAGAATGGCTGTGAGTTATCAAAGAGGTTTTGTTAGGGTGTAGAAAAACAGCAGGAGAAAGCAGATCCTAGGCTGCGTTTGATTCAGCATGGATTAAGTGCACGCTTTAAAATATCAGTATTCATTGAATATTACCATAGTGAAAATCAAAATGTACTCACCATTCCAACTATTTTGCCCTTCTCATTCATGCAAATGTAATGTTCGCTCTCTTTTCCTTTTATTCGGACGTGGCTCCCAAAGGTTTCTGTCTCAACAATAAGGAGAGCTGCAAATGAAAAGAAAAGAAAAACACATCCAATTAATGCCATGTATATGTCTTGTAGCACACATACCTTAAGGAGTCAAACACATTTAGTTGATTCTGTAAGAATACAAGTTTTAATCATGGTTAACTTCTTTTGTTATTTTTTAGTTAAAGAAACACAAACAAAAGGACACAGTATTGTGATCATTAGCTAAATGATGATTTTCTTGACTAAATGCAGTTAAAATATTTCAATTCAAGTAGAACATTATTTAAAAATTCCTTGTATGATACACATCAGAAAAACAATGCCACTGTCACTTCAGTAGTCCACTTTAAAAACCTATCTCGGTAGCCTTTTTAGTTTTCCGTGCCCACTCCGCCACCCCAGTGTTAACCCCTGCGAGGTCACCTTTGTCTCTGCTCACCCTCTGACCAGTAAAGAGATCTGCCAAACATTTGTGGAGCGGTTATGTGCCCCTCCAGATTAGGTTTCAAGTTCCCTTTAGTCTGTGCTCACTCAATCAAAAAGTTAAGATGATCCATTTGTTTAACACACAGAGCCATTCAGTAGCACTCAAGGGAGGAGAGAAAGAATAGTCGAAGGGGACGGGATAGGCTCGGGGGCAGAAATAACTCTCCACCCCCCCTAAATCCAACCTTGGGAGAAAAGTGGTAGGTAATCTGTCTTAAAGGTGAGGGAAGAAATAGTTATTCATTCTTCATTTGCAAAAGATTTGTTTGTACGTCTTACTTGGGATCTAAAGAATAGCACATCGGACTTGGTTTTATCGTCGAATAGATATGCAGGGACATCCTTAAAAAAGAAAAGACAGCCCAACAACATTGGTTTTCACACAAATAAAATAATGTTCTGAAAGAAACTACTGCCATGAATGCAAATTTAGGAAATCTTTAACCACACCTTGGCCTTTTCATTGTGAGCTACTTTTACAAAAAGACCCAAAAATTCAACCTCAGTTATGCTGGAGACTGAGAACATCAGATAAAACAATATTTCCCTCCTTACTGTAAGTTGTTCTTTGTCTGTGACCCAGTTCCAACCCCTATCTTGAGTTTTTCTGGGAAAACACTAATGGTTTGATCTTTATAAAAGAAGAGTTTGGCAGCTTAAGGCATCAATAAACGTAATTAGATCCTTGAGTCATAGTTACAGTGAAATGCAAACACTTGGAGGAATCTCACTGTTGTCAATACCTCTAACAAGTGGCACTGAGTTGACAAAGGAGGGAATGTGGTGCTTTTATTTACACTGTAAGCACTTGAATACCCCTAATCTCCATAATCCACAACCTTAAAAATTGCTGAATGTATGAACCGGGTGCTTCAATAATCTCACAGCAGCCTTGTGAGTGTAGGACTCCTCAATGCTTCCCAGTTTTTTATGGATAAACAAAAAAAGGTCTAAAACATGAAAAGGGTGTATTTTATTTAACGGAGCAGAAGTCAGAAGATCAAAAGAAAATGAAAAAATATGACAAAAGTTACAGACAAACTTGCCAAACGTCTACTTTCTAAAGTTAAAGAGACACACAGGCAGAACTGTGAGCCATGAACCCCTTCGCTTCTGAGGTATGCTGCACTTTTTCTGCCTTGCTTCCATATGAATAATACAGGTTGCTGCCATATTTTGACCTCAGCAAAAGGCCACCTGTTCAAAAAGCTGAAAAAGTCAGCATTAATCAAAGATTGCAGCTTTTATCAATTTAAAAGCCTTTGCAATGACCCACCATCACTCTTGGCAGACATCACTTACAATGGACTGTTCTGGAAAATGACTGGTCTGGTCTCCTAAAAGTAATGAATACGCTACATTAATACCTAAGAAGATTTATAATACCAGTGATGTTAACTGGAGAGATACCTACTTAGGAGTATATTAGCAATATATTATATTTCTTCAGCAGCGTATTTTGGTCCCTGTATGTGAAGCTGCAGACACTATGCATGAATTAGAGTAAGGAGAGTTATCTCACTGAGCATTATTGCTGCAAAGGAGTTCACAGGTGCCAGGTACTGCAGCTGGATGGGGAGGAGGAGGTGGGGGGGATGGGAGGAGGGGTGGAGGGTGGAATTGGCAAAGCCTCATGGGAAAAATTGGATCTGCTTCCACTCAAGCTCTAACAAGCAGTGAGGAAACTTCGCCTCGGCGCATCTGTGACTGAACACACTCACTCAAAGGCATTCAAGACCAGCAATTTTAGAGCCGTGAGTCAGCTGTTATGAGCAAAATATCTGCAGGGAAGCACAACATAAGCCCCACTGCTTTGCGTTTGGACTACTACTTCAAAAGGGTGCTATACTGACCATCGATTTAGTCATTCGCCATACTCGTTTTAAACCAAAATAGCAAAGTGCACGTGAAAAAAAAAGAAAAAAGAAAGAAAGAAAAGACAGAGAACACTTTAAAAAGATGATAAAAGCCTAAGATTTATCTGAAATACTACTAATTACATAACAACAATGATAATTACTGGGTCAATCTGCCAAACGTATTTTGACATCTTCAGACTTAATGCTTAACATTTTCAGGTGAGCACTTTTACACTGCTTGGCTGAACAAAACTCTCCTGGCTTTCCGAAACCGTGTATATAAATTTGATTTCTTGTAATGCAAATGTGAGATTTCCCCAGTTTGCATGATGGAAGTTCACAGTAACCAAGTTGAGACTGAATCCTTAGAGGGCAAAAAACTATATTTTACAACTCAGAAACCAAAAGAAAACAATATTTTTACCATCAGATACCAACAAGTCTTGGTCTGAATTAGACCCCCCCAAAAAGCATAACACTGCTGACATATGACTCCAACAGGATAAAAACAGACTTGCCCCAGATACCCAAATCCTGCAGTAAACATCAACAGCAAAGTCAGCAATTTCAGTATGTATTCATCCACCCCAACCTGTAGTTGGTGGCTTTGAAAAGTCACCATCCTCTCTTGAGCCAGCCAAACACAGAGCACGGAAAACCACCGACAAACAATGAGTAGTAAACAGCCAAAGTGGCTGGTGGAGATAGAAAAGCTCTGGCTGGCAGGTAATTTCTCATCCTATTATAACAGCCTAGCTAAATGTCAAGTGAGATGCACAGGAGTTCTCCCATACCATACTTGCCCCCATCATCTCCATTGGCGTTGACTTTCTTTCCCAAGATCTGGACGTGTTTGCCAGTGGTTCTGCTGTAGAGTTGATAGATCCGGACTTGCTTCCGGCTCAGGTCATCTGGGTTTCTGGTGTGGTTTTCGATGTAAAACCTGAAATCAGCAGAGCGCTGCTGCGATTCCTGCACAGATGTGAGACAGGAGGAAACAGAGAGAGGGACAGTAGATGAAGAAACAGAGAGGAGGAGAGACAGATGGTGAGAGATCATCGTAGCACAGGTATTGATAGTAATGTGCACTGCTCATTTTATGGGCCTGGTGTAAAAAGAAAAAAAAAATTGCCCCAGGGTTTTAAAAACTCATATAACAACCTGGAAATTGTGCTGTGGCTTTTTAGTGTTTTGCTCCTTGCTTTTAACTGACACATTTTATATGCAATGCATTTACAAGCTGCTAACTATGTTACGAGACATGTTAATGAAGTCACGGTTTGAGTAAAAATTGCACAGAGCAAGAGCAAACCATACAGTGAAAACTGAGTGTTGGTTTATATTGACAGAGTATATATTCTGTGCCCTGGGCAATACTGAGAAACCTGTATTCCATTTCCACAAGCAAGCAAGCCACTAGCAATTATACACCTGAAGCATCCAGACCTGTTGCACTATCATCAAACAAATATCTGCCTGCAGGCAAAGTAAAGTCCATAAATTAGGAAATGCAGCAGGCGGAGGACAAGATGGAAAGAGGCACCTCAAACCATAAAAGTTCTCTTGTGGGAGGAATTTTTGTAAAAATCGCATTGAAACCTGCTTCTCAAAACTCACTGGTCAGCTGTTTAGGAATAAATTTAGACTTGACATGAAAATAGAGGAAATTGCAGAATTCAGTGGCAGCTCAGTAAAACGACTGTGACTCAACACGTGGAAGAGGAAACGTATACTTTCAGAAGCCCTGGAATCTAAGTTCACGCCAAAATCCCATTTCCCCAGCTGTATGGTGTCGTAATTGCACAGTAATGGCTTTTTATGTGGCTGTTCTCAGGTGGCTAATTATATACACATTACATACCCCAAGTCCTTGTTATTCTAGTAAAATGACTGACATGTAGCAAACTTGATTGGAAATTATGGCCTCTACCGAACAAATCCTTAAAATCAGAGAGGAAAAAGTAAACAATTTCGCAAAACTGGGTGCAATTCTGAAGAGGCTTCCGACAACGCTCTGCTGAAACATGTCGTATGAGTCGTGCACCACGGATGTTGTCCACGAACATGGGTTCTACTGAAGAAGCCCGGCTTTACAGTTTAACCTCAATAAACCAAACTAAAAGACACGTTTGAGCACCAACTCATCTGTAAACATTTTAAATTGCCAAAAAGGTCATGAGGTGCAGATTAAGTAGCACTTCTTGGTCATGTTTCAAAGAGCCTTTGAAATATGAAAGATATGCTTGCTTGTTATGGCATATTTGGTCTACAACGGTGACATATCCTCTGTGTCTGTTGACATTTAGGAAACACGAATGATATTATTTTTGGCATCAGACAGTGTGGAAAATAAGACGCTGAAGATAATCAAATCAAATGTACTCGCTTACTCAAATTTGGCATGTGATGGCTTTTTTGTCTCTAGTCACAGATTGACTATCCCCCTATAAGAATATTCTATAGTATCTTTTCCCCAATTACTTCAAAGAAGTACACAACCTTCATGATACAATACAGAACAATGATGTTACACACTGCCCTAGAATATATTTCGATTTTTCTGCACATAACACAATATGAAATCAAAATAAATCACAAGAAGAACCCTCTGGAAAACTCTGAAAACTAAACATTCCCTGGTCTTCAATACTCACAATCCTAAACCCAACCTGGACCACCAGAGGCTTGTACTGCAAAGCAGATTTGGGGTTTGTTGGGGTCAATTCAGGTTTAACCTTGATTCTTCAGAGCTGCAGTGGTTGTTATCTTCGTACTAGGATACCACACCATGCTAACACATCTCGAACTCTTAACCTCCATCACAGCTTATGTTTTACTTAACATACTAATCCAAACAAAAAGACTTGTTTCTGGCTAATCAGTTCTTGTGAAAAATACTGTCAGTGTCAGACTTTGTCGAAGGTCCCATGGAGATGGGTGGATTTAGAGAGGGTCTCTTAGGAGGGTAAGAGTATTCCAGAAAAACCCTTTGCCGTTCCTTGACAAGAGATATAGATTATCAGAGATGAAACTGCTTATCTTTGTAAGCTGATTAAGGCACTGATTGAAGCCTTTGTTGATCTTACAAAGATGTAAGAGAGGAGTCTGCTTACTGGCTGGAAATATCCTTTTATATTTGCACATTAAAACTGACCAAACAAATGGAAATTCTAGAGAAAGAGTTGTCATTTTACATTTGTGAGTCGTGAAAGTTTCAGTGTCTGTTGTTCTACACAGTATGTGTCTTAAAAAAATGATAAATATCAACAGTTGAGTGGGTATTTCAGATACAGCAGTTAAAGAAACTGACGGGGGAGAAAAGTGTCACCATTTCAGGTGAAGAAGTTAGTTAAATAGAGTCTTAGGGGCTGGATTACCAGTGACTAATGCATAACAGTGTAAAAGTAAGCATGTGTCCAATGGTTCCAGCAAACTTGCTTATCGTAGAATAAGTACAACAGTGTTTAAAAGCTGAACATTAACATCATCTGTTGTCAATGTTCTTTCTTAATATGAAACTCAAAGCTGAAGAACAAGAAAAAAAAAATGAACGCACAACAAAACATAGCCTAACTGGGCTGCTGAGGGATTTATCCCAAATCTCCCCATCTCTAAACAAACATAAAGGTGTGTTTGGTAGACAGTTGCATTTCATGTCAAGGGAAAGGCAAGCCTAAGCACATGGCTGAGGTGAACGCTAGCGACAACAGCTTTTTTTTTTTTTTTTTAAATCACTCTGTCTCCTTTCTTCAAAGACAACACGAAAACGGATATGGTTGAAACTTCAAAAGTCTGGCACTCAGTTCCACTGAGGAAGTGAAGTTGTCGCAGTCATCTAAGATACACCTTGCTATCTGCTCCCCCCCCCCCCCCCACACACACACACACACATTCATACATACATACATACAGATGGGGTCACACACACTCACATACAGAAAAACATTCCGACAGACATTGGCAGTGTATTCAAAGTTAACTTCCAAGTGCGGTTGCTTCTTTTGTTTTACCTCATAAAGTCACAACCACAGCATGACATGCAAGAGCCATTAAGCCATACCGAGGAGCATTGAGAAGGAGTGGAGGATAAAGGCATGTCCCTGCATTTTTCTAAGATAAATGATTAGGCTGAAACCACTGAAGCCATGAACATCCTCTGTTTACCTGTAGCTATCATCTGACGAACTTTAAATCACAACAAGCATGAAGTTCACATTAAAAAAATAATAACCAAAAATGTTGGGTCAAGTGAAGAGGGGTCAACTTTTTTCATCAACTGTGTTTGTGCCATTTCTGTTGAAATAATCTGATTACACAGTTTTAAGATTGCAATTTCTAATTTCAGGTTGGTTTACATTTTGTCCCTAGGAAATTTACCTATTACTCTAAAAGCTGATGGTTTTCAGGTTGGGACAATGTGATCCTAGCAGCAGTAACTGTAACCAATAAAATATATTGTTTATAGTTTACAAACAAACACTCCTTTTATTCCTTATTCTTGGTATAGTTTTTATTTTTCAATTAAAAGAAAGAAAGAAATGTAGTAACTTTTAAAAGATGTAATTACATAAACACTAAAACGTTGCCAACTTTTTAAGAGCTGCTTGTTAAAAAACGGATGAGATACCGGTACCTTTTAAGGCAGGGTATCCTGTTTTTATTAAATGTCGTAGATCACAATAACACCGAGAAATTAATATGAAACAACTGTGTGTGCAATATTATGGTCGGACACGTCATACCAACAAACCCATCAGATAGTTTTATGAGAGAAGGAGTGTGCTGACTGCATCCTATGTGAATCACGGCGCGCAATCAATTAGCTGAGTGGGTGCCTGCAAATCATTACTGTTCAAAGTGAGACGCGCAACTAATAAAAGCTGAGCGCCAAAAGAGCCATCTGTTCAAAGAACAACTGTTAACCCCAGGGATCGCAATATTTTTTTACACAATTCTGCTGTAAAATATCGAAACTGCTACTTGAATGTCAAATTGCAAACATCGGGTTTTAATTAAGGTGTAGCCCGGATAATTGTACTGATTTGAATGAATAATGAACATTTTGAATATACATTAATTATGCATTACTGTAATACTCGTGACAAGTATTTAAATCACATAAATGATATTTCACGGGGTTTTTGTGGTTTACTGTGCGACTAAGTTTTTGTTTATTTTTTTGGTGTTGTTGTTGTTGTTGTTTGTTTTTTTTTTTACTGTGGCACGCAGTAGACCCAAAATTTGTCACTTTTTTCCTCATCATTCTAACCAATTAGTATTGAAATGAACAGAATTAAAGCACATGAATTTCCTGTCCTGCGTGGCAAAGACCGTCGTGAAATTAAACTATAACCGTGATATAATCAACAGTTACATCAAAAAGCTGCACAGGGACATACAAACACATACACACAAAAAGTAATAAAACATACCTGCAGTTGGAAATAGAACACCAGAAAATGTAAACACCTAAGTGGAGAGGAGAGAGAAGGGAAGACGGGAGTTAATCACACAGGCAATTACGTGAAAAATAAACGCTGCCTACCTGGATGACAGCAATCCAAAAATATGAAGCGTTTGGCGACTTCTATTGGTAAGAATGCATGAGTTTGTGTGCAAAAGCAAACGGAGAGGTGGAAGACTTACAGGTATATGAACCTCGAAGGCAGGAGAGACATCTTGACTTGCAGAAATACAGCTGAAATACACCTGCTTCCACTGATTTAGCCCCAGGAAAGGTTGGCGAAATCGCCCCCCTCTCTCGCTCCGTTTCGCTCCCCTGTGCGTATTTTACGCACACAGCTCCGGGGGTAAGTAGGAGACTGGATCCCAGTGTAAGGGCAGATGACGGGACACCAGCGGCAGAGTTACGGAGTGCAACATTGGGTGCTTCCTTGTTGGATGAAATTATCCAGAAGATTATTTCTTCTCTGCTCAGTCTCCTTCACTTCCCGAAAAAAAAAAAAAACCCGTCTCCGCAAGTCTGTGTCAAGAATGGAAGTCAGTATTCGACCTCTCCAAAACCTCTCTAAAAAGTATCCTTCAGTTTTGCGCACCAACAGCTAAGTTACCCCACAAACCGAAGGTTGTTGCTCCAGAGATCACATGCTTCTCATCTCCGTCCGTACCTGTGCTGGATTTCTACACCTTGCATGGATCATTTTACGCTACCAAGTGCAAGAGTAAAAAAAGAAAGTGGCGATAAATAAAAGAGCAGTCCACCAAAACGAAGTTGTTTAATATGGGAGGACAAACTTTCAATTTATATTTTAAAAAAAAAAAGAAGTGCTGAGCAATCGCAGCGGTAGCAACAGGAGCGGATCCCTGGAGAGGTTCGGGAGCTGAGGATGGCGCAGCAGTGCCTGTCAGTGGTGTTTGTGCGTCTGCGGCTTGAGATTTGGGCACAGAGAGGCTTTTTTGTTGTTGGTGGGTGGAAACATGTCAGCGGTTAGCACCTGATAGGGTAATCTTGGAGAGACCATCATCTTGGAGAGGGTTTTTTTCTGCTTGGTGGGCGAAGCGTTGCGCAAAGAACTTGAACACAGAGATTAGGTGCTTTTTTTTTTAAATTTAGTTTAGATTTGGACTTTTTTTTTATTAATTAATTTTGTTTTTTAGAACTTTTAGGACTGAATGTGTATTCTCACATAAACAAAGATAACCCAATCCGACAATCTAATATGCACTCTATGTATTTAATTGAAAAAAAAAACAAGTCGATTCAGTGGTTTTGTATTTATTATTATCATTATTATAATTGTTGTTAGCTGAAATTAGGCGTTCTAAGTGTTACAGAAACTATTTGTCCCTAAAGTTATTTGTGCGTTTTAAACAGCGAATGGTTTGTGTATTGGCCTGGCTCTCCCAGACAGCATTCAAATGCAGGTTGTCTCGAATTTTTTCAGTAATGTGCTATAACTTACCCTGAATTTAAATGAGAGAGAGGTGTGAATGTGGTTGGGAGTAGCTTACTTCAGAGCTGGTAGCAGTAAAGTGAGTCCATCTCTCTGCATGCTGCCTTAAAAAAAAGAGAAAACCTTTGTGGCTGGCCCTTATTGTCCCATTAAAACTGGGTCCTCGGGATTCTTCTCCCATTGATATTCAAAATGATTCTAAATGATCACATACATAACTCCCCATGCTGGGAATTTCAAAGGGTTCCCTGCAGCTAGTTCAGTGGGAATTGAAAATGAGTGTTTAACTAAGAACTCGAGCTTATAATTTCTGCTAGCAGAAAAAAGTCAGGAAAGTATCTATCACTTTAATTTAAAATATATTGTGTTTATGAGTTTTTAAAAGCCTGTATCTTTCCTGCAAGTGCATGGATAATGTGGGTTTATCCAGTGATTTATGGCTCTCTGCCTAACAAGACTCCTTGATCCTGTCAACCTCAGTGCACTGTACAAATCCCTTTAACACACCTGATGTACAATGTAATTTAAAGCATGACTAATTTAGTCTTGTCTGCCTTAGGGAGGGAAATCACCAAAAAATGAGCAAATAGTAATTATCCTAAAAGATAATTTGATTACTTCCTTAGAAATGAAGGGCTTTCAGATTGTGTGAGCAAACAATAGCTGCTGCTCATTGATTTCTCTGAAGGTCAAATGTAAATGCACCTGACAATTGATTTAAAGGCAGGATGATAAACAGCAATTATCACACTGAATGTGATACAGCCAGCATTGTGGAATCACTCATCGCCTCTTAAGCACATGTTTGCGACAAACCTCTCGGAGCATGACTGTAACTCCACAACTAAGGGGTGGGAGCAAGAGGCTTGGATGTGGCCACCTGTGAAGCACAAGAAGGAGAAAACCTTTCCTGGCTCTTGGAAAAAGGGAAGGCCCCCCTTTTTAGGGGACTTTTATCATTTCATCAGTGTTACAAGTATGGGAATAAGCAATGGCCACAAGCCAACTGTGTGATGGTTCTGCAATGCACTTGTCTGGTCTAGTAGTCACTTTGGCAGCTGACCAATTGCAGGAGTCAGCAGGTAATTCTAGAAACTTAAACTAATATATAGAACAAAAAAGTTCAAGTAAACCCAAATAAATATTTTGTTTTCCAATTCTGCCAAAAGTTGTACTTACGAAGTGGAATTTTTTATTTATTGAAGTTCCATGATTTGACTCCACTGGTCTTGCGATGCCTCATTTCAACACACAATTACCTTATCAACACTTTTATCTATTTCCACCTGTGGTTTTATGCAACTTTTGCACAAGGAGATTGAAGTGAAATGGTGCTAAAGGATGCAGACACAGAACAAGAACATATTGTGCTAAATGCGATGCAGTCTTAAAAATACATAATAATAATAATAAATAAATACATTTCCTACACAGTATTAGCAGTAGTTGAAATTAAAATGTTTGCTATCACATTCTGTATTTTTTTTACAATTTAGATTAATAATTTTTTTTTTATCTACTTTTTTTGTACAAAATTTAAAAAAAAATTGCAATTCTAAGAAAGGTACCAATTGAAGCAAGTGGGAAAATACATTGATCACTGATAAAACTACTGACATGTGTAATTTATAACATTATCTCTATTATTCATGGGGATGTAACTTTAACACAGGAGCCAACTAAAAGTTGTTGCATATTAAGAAACCCCCTTCATGGTAATAGCAGTCTCTCATGGCAGTGGCCTCCCCCAGCAGGACAATGCAGGTCACCTTACTGCAATAACCGCTCAGGAACAGCCTGAGAAACGTGACAAAGACACTAAGATGTTGACCTAACCTCTAAATTTCACACTTCCCCAATCTGACTGAACATCTGCTCGATGAGACAAACTAACCAGAGCCACGGAGGCCCCACTACGAAACCCGTACGACCTGAAGGATCCACTGTCAGTGTCCCAGAGACAGACGCTTAACGGCAACCGTAGAGGTTATGTCAATGCTCCAACAGATCAGAGCTGCTTTGGTGGAACAAGGAAAAGCGTACACAACATCAGGAAGGTTTTTTTTTAATCACTGGATCCATGTGTGAATTTACCCTGAACCAAAAAAGTCAGTTAGAAGAGTTGGTGTACCTAAAAACAAAACAAAAACGTGTGCTGATGTGAAAAAGTAGGAAAAACAGAAAAGAGAAAAAAATCCTGATGAAACCATGAAAATCAATCAACGCAGGTTGACGCTGGAAAAGTGTAACAAGAGAGAGCTTTGTGAATGAGGAGAAAAGTTTCCGTCTAGTTCACGAGGTTTGGAAGAGGGATGAGTGGGGGGGGCAACCACTCAAGAGTTGGGATAAGGTTACCCACACAGATTAGCTGAAAAGAGAGAGGGAGTGAGAAAAAACAAGCAAGCAAGGTAAAGGTCTTAGTTTACCTGCCTTGCTGTGCTTGGCAGCCAATGAAAGTGCTTTCAAGCCTGGTGCCTGAAATGAATGAATGAATCCACTGCAGCCAAATTTGTCAATGATATTTCAATTTTTATGAAAATGAAGAGAACTGTTTTAGCCAGGGGCTACAAAGTGGCGATGATGTTACTTAGACGACTCCCAGAGTCCTCCCAAGCCTTTGAATTTGAACCTCGCCGCTTCCGTGCAGTTATGCGTGTCTGTCTGCAGCAACGAGACTGTGGGAATGTCACCGAGGATATCTCATTGAAGCTGAAGGAGGAGGCATCTGAGGGCCGGCGAGCGCTCAGCAGTTCAAAGGAACCTAGCAGCCATTTAAGGCTTGATAAAAGAACTTGGCAGATCAGTAAGTGAAGCCCAATGTACTACATTAGTGTCAGGACCCCCTCCGCGTCCCTCCCACTTTGCACTTTCATCTCTGACACGGACATATTGACTTAAAGGAAAGGAGGGGTGCCCGGGACACGAAGGAGGGGTCAGTAGTTGTGGTGTGTGTCGAGGGGGTGCATGTGTCCCATTCAGTGCCCAAGGTGAAGCGATTGATGCCGAGGGGTGACCACTGACTCATATAAGCCACCCAGAAGCCTTTTTTAAACTAGAAGTCACAGGCCGACAAGCATGTGAGACCTAAATGGGACGGCCCCTTTCCTCTCATCTCCCTAAAACTCAGCCTCACCCCATTAGTGTATGCTGACCCTACCCCCGCCTCTGCACACACCCACGCGCACACACACAAACATCCTTTTTCACACTGGTGATCATGCCCCGCTGCTGGTTACCAAAAGTCCAATTGCTAACGTGGCTCCAGGTCATAAAGGGGTCGCGACACCTTGACATTGTGGAGGGTGACAGAGAAAGGAGCCAGAGGAGGGAGGGTTCAGAGAGCTCTACCTCTGAGACCTTTCAAGTATCACCTGAGGAAGAAGGAGAGGGGGGGAGGGACTGCTTTGGTAATTTGTCCCCCGTCACACGTTGTTTGCACGGACTCATTAAGGACCATTTAGGTTTTGCCTTGAAGAGAAGCTGCCCAAAAATTTGGGTGCAGGCCGTGGGAGGTAAGGGTTAAAAATGAAAGCATCGCTCTTCAACAAATTATCTCCACGCACTACATTACACGTCGAACATATTATCTTTTCCATTAGCTTTGGTCGTCTGTTTGACATTAATGATGATTTGCTCCAAAGCGATCCAGCGGGGAGTCTAAAGTTGTCCAAAAACATAAACACAAGTTTGGGCTTTTTTGTTGCTAGTTGCTAACATATGCTATAACCTTTTGTGACTACATGCATTTTGAAGACCTCACTAGACTATTCATGCCTGGATTAATTCTTTGGCTATTGCCTAGCAAAGACAAACTGCCAAAATGTGTCACAATCCTACAGTTGAATAACAATCAGCCGGCAGAATTCATGTGTTCTAAGTTTTTGGCCCGCATTTGACAGATAAATGTCAACTCCCTTGGACAAGCAAAGGTAATCAAAAAGTCGTGTTTCTGTTCGCAGACTTTTGTTGAACAATATGAGTGCTTTAATGACATAATAAGCCTTCAGAGCTGGGTGGACTAGTGGTGAAAGTTTGGGAAGTTAAATGATGTAAGTGTTTCTTGTCAGCTCTTTAATTTTTTTTTCCTCCCTGAATTGAACAGCCTCAAAATTGTTTTCTTGGATGGCCACAATTACCGAATTAAGGGGCTGCTTTGTTTGTAATGTGGCATAAAATTGCTTAGAGACTCGCAAACTGGCCAGGTTTGACTCATTCACACAAAATGTGTGGTTATTTGACAGCTACTAAAAACACTTAGGCCCCCTGCCGTGTTTAAACGAATCCTGAACCCTTGATGGATCACAATTTATAGATGCCATTAAAGAGACAAAGGCTCTAAGTAAATTAAAAATCTACTTTAGAACAGCTTTGAAAAGGTGATACTTTCTAATCAAATGGAAGCCCACCAAGAGTGTGACCTAAACTCGCCTTTATATTTTGATGAGGACTTTGGTTTTACCTCATTACCTTCAAGCTGGGAGGGTTAGGAGATGTACTCCTGAAACCTGTCAGACTAACATTTATCTGATTACTGTGTAGTGTAAAAAAGAAAAAAAAGGACTTGCTTGGGTGTAGCTGGTCCGCTCTGGTCTTATGCGGTCCTATAAGGTTCAAGGCCTTGTAGAAATAAACATAATTTTTAAATAATAATAATATTATATCTTTTTTTTTACAGTTAGAATTTTTTTTTTACATACTTAAAAAGGAAACCTGTTTTTAAAGCTGGACTCCATCGAAAAACAGTATCATGGAGCAACTTTTCACAACTGACAAGAGGGATAAAACCTGAAATAGATCAGTTTCCAGAATCCACCCAGACCACCTACAACGTTCTACTTGTATAATGCAAGTTTCTACAACTGAGAATATAATGGAGGAAATATATCATGCTTTCCCTCAAAATATTAGGAGAATACATGATTTGTTTAAAAATAATAATATTAAGAAAACATGTTTTCCAGTTTCTAGCACACAGGATTGCTGATAGTTTCGCTTTGTAGCTTGGAGGTAAAGCGTTACTGTTGTGTCATTGGTGAATCAACTTTAAAAATAAACGTCTTTGACATTTTAAAGCTGGTCTGTTTTCAAATGTGAGCTTCACTGGGAACAGTCCTCTGTTCCCAGTCATGAAAGAATCTTCAGGAGCTGAAGTGGAGTCTCTTCTTGTGCCGTCTCTGCGGTGCTAAGCTAGCCTGAACCTGCAGTTCCACTCATCCTAACCGCTGAGCCCAATCCATTCCCTTGTCTAGCACCTCTTCAGAGGCCGCTTGCCCCTTTGTTCTGACAATGCACAAACGACCATTCAAATAGGGCAACTCTGTAATCAGTGAAATACTAGCCTCTGGGCTTCTTAGAATAGGGAAAAAAAAACAGGCAAGGAGAGAGCAGAAAGAGTGAGAGAAAATCCATCCATGACCAATCAACTCTAACTACCTGTCTGGCTTTTTTAGCTGCAGATGTTATTTGAAAAGGGGAGCGGGGGGTACCCATTCCAGATGTAAAATGTACAAAAGGAAGGCAGGCTGGTACCTCCACCCACAGAGAAAAAGGCTGGACTCATCCACACCCAACCATTTTTGATATGGCTAAAGTCTGTGTTCTTGCCTACGCCATTTCCTTCAAGCAAATATGTGATGTGTTACATCATCTTGCACTGAAATGAAAGATAAAATATGACTGATGCAGTTTCACTGTCAACGCATGCTGAGATATCGCTGAACCATTCCTTGAAGTACTTCAGATGGATCCTTTCTACATCAATTATGCAGGTAAAAGTATAATTAAATCATAAGACGTTAGTTCCTAATTGCTCCGGTTTGCTTGTCTTGTTTAGTCCAAAGGTAACAAATATAAAACGTGCAAACATGCATTGTTGTTCCTTATATATTACATAAGTTGATGATCCAATTTATAGCTACTGTTGTACTATTAACATAGTGTTCTGCAGCATTGTGACTGCATGCAAGCTGCAAAATGACTGTTAAACTTGAACATGCAAATTTGTATACACTAATACTGTTTAAACGATGGCATTAAAATAAACTAAACAAGATACACGAGAGTAAAAGCATTTAGGTTTCGGGTTGGTACTCGGTTTTTATTATGTTCATAATTTGTCTTTGTGTCATGCAAGACAAATAAATACATTAGTAAAGTAAAAAAGAAAAAAAAGAAGTTAAACCAGTAAATCAAGTTAGTGCTGGTAAAAGTGTGTCGTAGGTCAAGAAATGCATTAGCTTAAACCGAATAAAGAATGGGGGGATTTAGTATCGCCACTTACAAGTCCTCCTTCCTCTGAACTTCTCTTGTGAAACCACTTTTCAAATTATAATCGCTTATAGCTTTGAAGCTACTCTCACCTGTGTATAGGAGGCCACACTGTTGAGTGAGTGCGTGGGTTTGAAGGTTTGTTGTGTTCCAGATTTCAGAGGCACTTTTAGCAACTTTTAGTGCAGTGTCTCTGCATTCCTGCTAATGTGATAAACACTTTAATCTGTAGTAAATATTCTTTTCTCTGTTACTTTTGTTGCTCTTAATTAATGTATGAAATAAAGTAACAGCAATAAAAAAAGAACATTATCTCATTGTATGTGTTGACTTTTACTTCATGCAAATTACAGTCGACTTCATGTTAACGTCTATGGTTATTTGCTGTCGTTGGACAACCAGAGAGCTGGAACAGTAGCTAAAACAATCAGTCATTACAAAGAGTCGCATCTTGCTTTACATACAAAATAGAAGCCTTCACTTTGTTAAAATGAATACACTAAGGAGCTGTGAAAGATGTCAGATGAGACAACGTGCAAGGTGTGTAATGGCCTCACAGAGCTTGGGGGCTAAAGTCATTACCGTTATCAGCTTTTTGAAGTTTGGGGACTGACAAATTACCTTGTTGAACTTTATTAGTCTGAATGAGGCTTGTCTGTCAAATATCTGATAAAAGGCTGCCCGAGGCTGCTGTTGGACTGATCCTGGACAGATAAGTGCATGTGAAACAGATAAATGTAAATTCAGTAGAGTGAACCTGTGATGTGGTGATAAATTAACATTAAAGTTATGTAAAACAGCTGATTTCAGTTTACAAAGACTCATAATACTAATAATGTTTGTCCTTCAGCAACATTTTCATGTATTAAGCCATCATTCACACTGAATACTGTAACTTGTTACTAAGCATTTTTACACAGTATTGGTTTACTGGGATGCAGTAACACTGAGTGGAGTTCTTTAGTGGCTGACACTCAGGCAGACTGCAGAGAAACACTAAACCTCAGTTATGTTTTTCAGTTTTTCAGACACATATCTTACTCTTATCTTGAACTAACATATTTATTTATTAAAAATAGAGATGTGAGAGTCCGTTCATTTACTTTCCATGTCTTATCTTAAGCTTTTTTCATACGTGAACTCCAGCCCTGAACTCTTCTAGGACTTACTCAACAAAGGCACATGTGAGAACAAAAATGTCTGTCACAGCCAGATCGCACATTAGCCAGTCTTTAACTTGCCAACTCTCTAGTACAAAGTCTGTTTGGTATCGGATAGTGCCAGTGGACCAATTAATATTCTGGAGTACTCTTGGCATTAAATGTCCCACTTCCTGCACACTCTACTCAGGTAAATCTCCCTTTAAATACACAGAATAGTATACAGTAATAGAAATGTGCCTGAGATAGGTATACAGTACTGTTTATTTCATTAACCATACTTAGTATCAGCTAAGTCTGTCTTAATTTTAACACAACAGTGGAAAGAAATATGAACCACATCCTTGCCATATTATAACCCTTATCCGACAGACATCCAAGACTTCTGAGATATCTAGTTTTGTTCCTTCTCTTTATTTAGGTTCAAAAAGTGTTCACTCTAGGATTCAGGATATCAGGGTTATCAGGCTGTGACAGTTATAGGGGCCTCTTGACATAACTCTGATCAACCAAACTTCTGCAGGACATCTGCAGTTGAGAGCTTTCTAAAGTGGGGAGCTGGATGCCACCATGCACGGGTGGGATGCTGACAAGTTGAAAGGTGGGCCTGGACAGGAAAGGATGTGACAGTGGAGTTCACCACCAATGGGAGCAGCGCAAAAACAACAAAAAAAACCCCATCAAAGATCAAAAAGTGGCTGCAGGGAACAGTTTATATCGTAACACTACGTTTCTGTTCAGCTATTTGCATGTTACCTCACTCTTCTCCATAGCCTTCTGAAGGACAAACAACGGCATAAAGGGAAAGTAGCCCACAAACTGGTTGTTCGTCATTTTTCTGGCTCTACCCACTGGTGACAGTAATGCAGATGATGATCTGCAAAAACTGCCAATAGCTTCTGCACAGAGCAAACGCACACCCATGCTGGTCCCTTGAGATCTAGACCAGTACGCATCTTTGTATCCTTTACTAAGGTAGTCTTCAGAACTGAAGGATTAGTGAATAGTCCTACTAGACCCAGGCTGAAGGCTCTAAAGAGTCAGGGATCCACTTGTATTAAGAAGCTGGAAATGATCACAATAAACCAAATGGGAAAAAACACAAGCGTAAAGATACCAACTGAACTCAAAAAGACTCCGACTGTACAACATGAAGCAACATTACCAACATGACAGATAAAATAAACAAAACATGATTCATAATGACCTTAAAGAGATGCAAAATGACACAAGGTGAAGTTAACTATTTGCACGATACTCAGATGAAGATGCAAAACACATTTCATATGTTTATATTTCCATGGTTTCTGGTTGATCTGTGTCTCACTCTGAGTGTTGGGGGTATTTTAGGTGTCCGTGTTTTCTGATCTGTCTATACCTGAGGCCAATATAATGTTGCCCCTTACCACACGGCCTCCAGGGTCACGGAGTAGATTAGATTAGATTAGATAGAACTTTATTAATCCCTCGGGTGGGTTCCTCTGGGAAATTCGATTTCCAAAAAAGCACAGCACCGACAGAAGTTACAGAGTTACAGAATATTATATATATATATATAAAAAAACACCCAGCACGCCCCTGCGGGCGGTTTATCCTTCAAGCTCGGGTCCTCTACCAGAGGCCTGGGAGCTTGAGGGTCCTGCGCAGTATCTTAGCTGTTCCCAGGACTGCGCTCTTCTGGACAGAGATCTCCGATGTTATTCCCGGGATCTGCTGGAGCCACTCGCCTAGCTTGGGAGTCACCGCACCTAGTGCTCCGATTACCACGGGGACCACCATTACCTTCACCCTCCACATCCTCTCGAGCTCTTCTCTGAGCCCTTGGTATTTCTCCAGCTTCTCGTGTTCCTTCTTCCTGATATTGCTGTCATTCGGAACCGCTACATCGATCACTACGGCCGTCTTCTTCTGTTTGTCTACCACCACTATGTCCGGTTGGTTAGCCACCACCATTTTGTCCGTCTGTATCTGGAAGTCCCACAGGATCTTAGCTCGGTCATTCTCCACCACCCTTGGGGGCATCTCCCACTTTGACCTCGGGACTTCCAGGTTATACTCGGCACAGATGTTCCTGTACACTATGCCGGCCACTTGGTTATGGCGTTCCATGTATGCCTTGCCTGCTAGCATCTTGCACCCTGCTGTTATGTGCTGGATTGTCTCTGGGGCATCTTTACACAGCCTGCACCTGGGGTCTTGCCTGGTGTGATAGACCCCAGCCTCTATGGATCTTGTACTCAGAGCTTGTTCTTGTGCTGCCATGATTAGTGCCTCTGTGCTGTCTTTCAGTCCAGCTTTGTCCAGCCACTGGTAGGATTTCTGGATATCAGCCACCTCCTCTATCTGCCGGTGGTACATACCGTGCAGGGGCCTGTCCTTCCATGATGGTTCCTCGTCTTCCTCCTCTTTCTTGGGTTTCTGCTGCCTGAGGTATTCACTGAGCACTCGGTCAGTTGGGGCCATCTTCCCAATGTATTCTTGGATGTTCGTTGTCTCATCCTGGACTGTGGTGCTGACACTCACCAGTCCCCGGCCCCCTTCCTTCCGCTTAGCGTACAGCCTCAGGGTGCTGGACTTGGGGTGAAACCCTCCATGCATGGTAAGGAGCTTTCTTGTCTTTATGTCAGTGGCTTCTATCTCCTCCTTTGGCCAGCCTATTACCCCAGCAGGGTACCTGATCACGGGCAGGGCGTACGTGTTGATGGCCCGGATCTTGTTCTTACCATTCAGCTGACTCCTCAGGACTTGCCTGACCCTCTGCAGGTACTTGGTGGTTGCAGCCTTTCTAGCGGCCTCTTCATGGTTCCCATTTGCCTGCGGGATCCCCAGGTACTTGTAACTGTCCTCTATGTCTGCAATGTTGCCTTCTGGTAGTTCAATCCCCTCAGTTCTGACTACCTTCCCTCTCTTTGTTACCATCCGACTACACTTCTCCAGTCCGAACGACATTCCAATGTCATTGCTGTATAGCCTGGTAGTGTGGATCAGTGAATAGATGTCTCGTTCACTCTTGGCATACAGCTTGATGTCATCCATGTACAGGAGGTGGCTGACAACTGCTCCGTTCCGTAGTCGGTATCCGTAGCCAGTCTTGTTAATGATCTCACTGAGGGGGTTCAGGCCTATGCAGAACAGCAGTGGGGACAGAGCATCTCCTTGGTAGATCCCGCACTTGATGGTGACTTGTGTTATGGGCTTGGAGTTGGCCTCTAGTGTTGTACGCCACATCCCCATTGAGTTCCTGATGAAGGCTCTTAGGGTCCCATTGATCTTGTACAATTCTAGGCATTCCAGTATCCAGCTGTGGGGCATTGAGTCATAGGCCTTCTTGTAATCAATCCAGGCAGTGCACAGGTTGGTCAGTCTGGTCTTGCAGTCTCGGCTGACTGTTCTGTCTACCAGTAGCTGGTGTTTTGCACCTCTGGTATTCTTGCCAATTCCTTTCTGTGTCCCACTCATGTATTGACCCATGTGCCTGTTCATCTTAGCCGATATGATGCCTGACAGGAGCTTCCATGTAGTACTGAGGCAGGTTATTGGTCGGTAGTTGGAGGGGACCGGTCCCTTCTTGGGGTCCTTGGGGATCAGGACCGTCCGACCTTCAGTTAGCCATTCCGGGTGTCTCTCGTTAACTAGCAGCTGGTTCATTTGTGCTGCCAGACGCTCGTGGAGTGCAGTCAGCTTCTTTAGCCAGTAGGCGTGAACCATGTCGGGCCCTGGTGCTGTCCAACTCTTCATACTGGAGACCCTTTCTTGGATATCTGCCACTGTGATGGTTACTGGACCCTGTTCAGGGAGGTCGCTGTGGTCTGCCCTCAGATCCACTAGCCACTGAGCATTGCCATTATGGGTTGCGTCCTTCTCCCATATGCTCTTCCAGTATTGCTCCGTCTCCAGCCTTGGTGGTGCTGTTCTCTTATTATTGTTCCCTTGCCACTGAGAGTACACCTTTGCTGGTTCTGTGGAGAACAGCTGGTTTATTTTCCTGCCTTCTATCTCTCTGGTGTACCTCCTCAAGCGGCTGGCCAAGGCTGTGAGTCTTTGCTTGGCAGTTTCCAAGGCCTCAGGTATGGACAGCTTGCTGTATTTCTTATGCACCTTCTTTGTCGCACCTTTCTGCAACTCTGTTAGTTGGCTAACCTCCCTCCGTGCTACTTTGATCTTGCCCTCTAGCCTTCTTCTCCATGGAGGGTACTGCCCCTTGTGGCTGTTCAACTTGTAGCCAAGCATCTCACTGATCACTGCTGCCGTATTGTAGATCAGCCTGTTAGTGTCGGTAATAGTGGTTGTAGGTATTGTCCGTAATGCTGCATTAACATCATCTAGCAGACCTTCTGAGGGTACTTCACGTAATCTTGGTAACCGGCTACGGGAGATCCAGGTTTCAAGCTTGGCCATGATCCTATTTTTCAGGTCAGTTCCTCTTCTCCTATCGCACTTGGGGCTATGTACCCAATCTCGGGTGGGGGTGATGATATCTCCCCCCTGACCTGGCGTCCTGACTCCTCCTTGCCGTGGCATTTGTGTTGTACCTCGTCAATCTATATATATATATATATATATATATGTATGTATATATATATATATATATGTATGTATATATACACATATATATACATGTATATAATGTATATAAGTATACAATGAAAATAGCGCATATTTAAAACCAAGCCATACCCAGGAACTGCAGTCTTTCACAAGCAGAAGACATTAAGGATGAAATCATTTCGAGAAACAAACTAAGTGCATTCCCATACGTATCTACCCACTGCCTACCCCGGGCTTTCCAGCTGTCAGTCTAATCACTCTGCTTCACCACAGATTTATTCGTGGCTTTTACTAGATGCTTAAAGCAAAGGGGTCAAAGTTTTCAAAGGCAGACCTAATAATAGCTTTGACAAAACAGGTTGGGGCATAACCAGAAATAATAGAAATGTTAATAATTTAAGAGCAAGCTGAAGGCAATAGCTTTATAACTTCCTTGAGAATATAACAGGAAATGCAAACTGAGAGTGCAAGAAGACGTCTTGTAGGCTGCTCAGTGCGAAGAGGATCCTTATAACCGAATCATCCCGAGTGACATCAAACTTAAGACCAGACAATATAACCAAGGTTTGCCATAATCAGTTTTCCAACCAGAAACTAATGAGAATCTTCCAGTCTTCCAACAGGGTAGCGGCTGGATTTACATATAGGATGCAGTCGATTTTGTTTAACTAGATTGGCTACAAACATCTAATTGAAGCCAGGCTGAGATGTTACACTCTTACATGTGATGACGTTTCTTACATGTGATTAAGTTGGCTGCAGTTTCTTTCAGTTTCTTCCAAATATAAACTTAATTGCGCTGCAATCTCACCAACTTCTTGTGCTGATGTGATGAGCTTCATAGTGGGAAAACATGCCCAGACTTCTCAAAAGCAAACATAAAACTGCGTCATATTTTTATCTTCCAAAAAACAATAACCATTAATCTTGCATAAAGACTGACATACTTCAAATTGTAATGTACTAGTGAGGTATACTGTATATCAAAGTGTAGCGCAGTACTGTAGGTCTATTTAGATTTGTTGTCTTCTCAAAATGTATTTATGGCCAAATAAACAAATAAATCAATCAAGAAGATAGACACATGAATACGTGGGATATAAAGGTTTATGTGGCTTCTCTTTCACAGCCCCAGCCCTCAAATTCCTCCGGCAGAGTCACTGTAAGAAGTCTCTCGACTGCATTAGCGGAAAAGAGCTCCCAGTTTGTGGGCAGAGGAATGCAGCTCGCATCTTTGCCATAGCAGCCGTAAAGGTAATGTGCTCGCGTGTTGGCGCTTGTCGAGGAGAGTGCACCTCCCTCTTCTGTATTAATAACCGCATGTCCTATTGCTGTATCAACTGGGCTCTGTTTTACTAGGCCTGGGTTTGCTTATGGGAAGACAAGATGATGAACGCCCCACACCTCTTCCTTTAATTTACACAATAACTTCCCCCAAAGTCTGTTTCACTGAAGTATTCCCCGTCCATGAATTAAAAACACCCATACAACCCCCACTATGTCATCCCCCACATATTATAAATGTCAGGAGCATACTTTAGCAAAGAAAAAAAATACACGTGGTGTAAAGAGGATCAGCAAGAGTATTGCATTTATGACTGAGTACGAGGACATTTTGTGCACAACAAAAATAGTTAAAAATAGATCTGTTTACCTTTCAGAGTATTAAATTATGCTGCCAGTGAGTTCACAAATCTTGACAGGAAAAGAGCTGACTGCTCCTTTTTTTGGGGGGGGGGGGGGTTGAAAAAAATGTTTATATAAGAGCATCACCCTTGACAATTGACTTATACATAGAAGGAATTGTTATTAAGATACAGTCAACTGTCAGAATCGTGCTGTGAAAGAGAAAATCACCGGTGATGACAATGATGGCTTCCTTTCTGTCTAATATAAACATACCAGCATGATCACTTTTTCCCCCTAGGGCAAAGTCATTGTTCCATTTTGAAAGCTCTCTGTGAATGCTTGAAACGCTGCCTTGATATTTTTTCCCTCTGCTCTTTATTTGCTTGTAGCCAGGTGATGTGCCAACCTGTCACATCAAGCACACACAGCCTTATTTCCTCAGAGCAAAGGTCAAAACAATCGTCACGGGATGGGTGTGTGTGTGCGTGTGCATGTGCGTGGGGGGGTTATAGATCACACTCACGAGTTTTAGTTTGATAAATTAAGTTCAAACCAACTGCAGAAAGAGTCTCTCTCAAACCTTTCTGTAACAAATAAACGACCTATTTGCAGAAGCAAGAGATCTAAAATTTATGTGTGAAAACAAAAGATTTTGAATCCGTCTAAATGAAACGTCTAAAAGGTCTAGGCTGTTGTTCTATTTTGGATATTACGTGAAGTTGAGCTGGTTTGATCGTGGATAATAACATGCTAATCAAAACCTAAAACAAAAACAGACCTTTTTTTCCTGTCCCAAATCATGTCACATCATATTACATGACTGAAAAAGCTAAAAGACCAAAAAAGAACGTTATATTTCCCTGCCACTTGGGGCCGCCAAAGTGTAGATGTGTTGGTTAAGAAATGTTTCATTACTGCATGTCCTATTTTCGAAGGACAAATACATTTCCAATGTCTCTCTAACCTAACAACAACAGAAATTACAAGTTATAATACTGACCACATGTGTTATCTACAAAAACGTTACATAGGGTTAGAACATAATAACATCTGCTGGAAAGGGTTTAGAAAAAAAACTCAACACACAGATGTCTCTAAAATCACACATCCCTTTGGGTCATAAGAAAAAAGAGGGCGGAAATGTACATGCCTGCAGAGACATGACCTTACATTTCTTTCCACCAGAGACAGTGCATGAAAATATTGTCCTCGGTTAGATGTCCTGCAGGTAAACCCCAGGTAAAACACAATCTGACTGATGATGCCTGATTTGACTGGACTCACAAAGTCTCGCTGAACTTCTCGTGTCAGCAATGCGCTACTAAATATTGGCAGTCATTCTAAAAGAAATAAATTTAAAAAAAATTAAAAATTGCAAGAACAATCAAAGTAGACATTTCTAAAGAAACTAAATAAATAAAGTGGTTGTGCTTGCCATCACTGCTTCTAGCTATCAAAACTGAAGCTGTAGAAGTACAGACTTGGCCGTTGTGAGTAGAGTGATATAGTCAATCTGACAGTAGTGCTAGCATTCCCTGAAGGCAGTTTAAAGAACAGTGTAGAATGAGATTGCATAATCCATCCTTCAGTCTCATGGAAAAGAGAGCCTGATCTCTGAGAAAGATACTGACACTTCCAAGTTGTCTTTAGAGAAGCATGTGGAGTAACGCTCTTGGCAGAAACGCAGGTGATTGTATGAAATGGAAATTTGTAGCTTAATTGATACTAGTTGCTACAAGCCGTAATAACAGAGAAAGTGATGAGGGAGTGACAAGGCATGTATGAATTTTAAAAAAATGGATATGAAAGTTTGCATTGTGATACATTTTTGAATAGATTTAACAGACTTTTTCGTTTTTGGTCTTCTCATAAAAAATTCAAACAGTAGAAGACTTTAGACCTGCATGCAGAAGGCATGCAAATGTGAAATGTGCTTACAAAGCTTGAATAAAAGGCACCCGCAAACTGGCAAACACAGACAATCACAATTTATGTTGCATAAGGTTTAAATATTACACGTTGTGCTCATTTCCACCTTCTTATTTTTATTACTGAACTCTCAAAATAATTATTGTGTATCTCATAGCGCAGTCCCTCCTTTCATTTTCTCCCTGTAAGTCAGCTCTCATCTGGCTGACTGCACCCCAGAAACAGAACAGCAGGTGAGTGCACTGTGTCTCTGAGATGACCAGATTTGGGTTAACGCCGCTCAATGGCATCACACAGAGCCAAGAGTAGAAATACTGTCTGAAATTGAGAGTTTCATGAAGTCTTGAATCTGAGCTTTTGGCTATGGAGTACTCGCACATATGCAAAACTTATTATTTCAAACTTTGGTCATGTTTAATCCACTATTGTAATTGTATATATACAAGAGAAAGTATGGTAAAGCAAAGAGGGTCTTTTAAAATATAACTGCTGGAGCTCAAGCAGAAGCTGCCAAACTATCGTAAGGATCCGATAAGCCTCTGGCTTGTCTAGATATATATTGCATTGTATCTGCCAGAAATATTCAGTTCTGCCATGGTTTAGCGATCAAGTAAATCCAGGTGAAAGCTGCAGAATGCTAATTCTTCTTTCAATAATACAATAATATAAAGGAAAGCAAAAGAAAAAAAGTGGAAAATGTAAGAAATGACAGAAATAGATGGAGAAACGTGCTGAAAATAAAATGGTTAATATCCTGAACCAGGAAAAATGATTATCCACTTTAGTTTGCATCCATCCATTCTCATCCGCTTTATCCGAGGCCGGGTCGCGGGGGCAGCAGCCTAAGCAAAGAGGCCCAGACCTCCATCTCCTCAGCCACCTCCTCCAGTTTATCCGGGGGAACACCAAGGCGTTCCCAGGCCAGCTGAGAGATATAATCTCTCCAGCGTGTCCTGGGTCTGCCCCGGGGCCTCCTCCCGGTGGGACATGCCTGGAACACCTCGCCCAGGAGGCGCCCAGGGGGCATCCTTGTCAGATGTCCGAACCACCTCAGCTGGCTCCTTTCGATGTGGAGCAGCAGCGGCTCTACTCTGAGCCCCTCCCGGATGGCCGAACTTCTCACCCTATCTCTAAGGGAGAGGCCAGCCACCCTTCGGAGGAAGCTCATTTCAGCCGCTTGTATCCGCGATTTCGTTCTTTGGTAGTTCGCATTATTTCTAATATAATTTTGCTCTGAAGTTTTGTTCAGCCTAGTTCTGTTAAACTACGTGTATTTGGGGTTAAACTCTGTTACTGGTCAACTGTATAACACGACATCCTGGTTTGTGTTACAAAAGTATTCAGTTTCCTCAAAAGACGTTTTGAACTATTTAAGGTCCCTCTGTTTTTTTTTTTCAAGGTTTTACAGCAGATTGTTTGAATGTAGAAGAACAGCTTGTGCCTATTAGATGCTATCTACAGTTCCTCCTCTTCCCCACTTCCATTTCATGTGTTGTGAAAACAGTTATTTGTGTACAGTGGTGTCTGACATGCAGCTGTTCGTGTCTTTACGATTTGCAATGAACACAATCTCTGTAGCTTTAAGTAGTATTTTAAAAAATATATTTGTGTATGTTTTAGCTTCAAGTCCTCTGAAGAGTACAAATACTGGAAGTTATTTACTGCAGATTTCTTAGCCCCATACATTTCTTCACACACACACTATAAGATTGTTAATAAGGCAGATGGTGGTACAGTACCCAGCACAAACAGCCTATGCTGTGTACCGCTTACACTCTCTTCAATGGGGGTACAAATGCACTCAAACAAAACACACCTGTTCTCCTCAGAGCGCAAACACGAACACACACACACAAAGGCAGGATGCAGTCCTCACAGCAGACTGAATTCTGTCCCATATCGCGTGACACCTGGATTAAAGAGAAGGGCAATATTTCCCTAATGGCTGAATGTTGTGGTTGGCTGGCACATGCTGGGTATGGATACCTGCAGTCTCACATGTGTACAGCCCACCTGCTGTGCGTCTGTGTGGTTTAACTCTTATCGTAAGGCACTGACTGACTAATGAAGGATTAAAGGGTCATTTCATTCAAATTAGATAAGTAAAACATATTTCCACTCACCCTGGTGCCATTAAAGTTCGCAGGGTGTTTATATATGAAAGCTTTGAGAAGCCAGTTTCTTATTTCTGCCTTATTCTAAAGCAATGATGCCATTTTAGGGAAAAAAATAGCCCCACTTGCAGAGTTGAGGATATTGAACGTGAAGTTGTGATCACCTGCACTGGAGTAGGGAAGAGCTTTTCGGTGTAGCTGAGCACAAACATCCAAAAACACTAGGCATGGCTGCCCACCCTCCCCACTCCCATTACAGTGAAGATGCGGGCCTGAGTAGGTGTCTCTTTGTCTCAGCATCTCAGATCCTCTCTTTTCTTTGCCGTTTCCCTTTTATGCACAAACACGTGGGCTTTTGAAAAGAGATTCAGGGTTTAACTTTTTCGTTTTTTCTCACTTAACCGCAGTGGTGACACTTTGAACCCTCACGTAGTTGCTAATTACTTAACAAAGCAACTTTTATAGAGGCAGCTGTAGTTGATCACACTACAATTACACCACACCCAAGCCCATCTTTTCATAGGCATGGTTTGCTCAACTGGCACGATATGGATCACCTAGTGAGTACGCTCAATGAGGAACTAGACACCTGCTTCCCTCTGGGCTTTTTGGGCAGAGGCCTTGGTCAAACACGGGTCTCTTTAATGTGTTTAGCAAAGGTCATTCACCTGAGTGAGTACGGTTTAAATCTTCTGTTAAACAGAAAGACTCGGTTCATAGACTTCTTTCTAGCTGTTGTCAAGCATATTTCGTGGAAGTGACTTGGACTGTAGAGGAAGGGAGAGCTGCAGGATGGGTGTTTATTCCCTTTTATACATTTCTGCTTCCTGCAATTTTAAGAGTTATGAAGATCACTAGAACTGGGAAGTGTTCGTGTTTCTTGTCCTTGCATCCTTTTGTTGATTTGTACCATTTAGTTTTTACCTTTTCAAACCGGTTTCTAAAGATGATCTTTGCTTTTAGTGCCCTTTTTTCTTGGTATCTACCTGTCTGATGCCTAATTTACTGGTAATGGATGCCGGTAACTGAAGTGGAATTAAATACTGCAAGTCAATACTCCTATTTTCTTGCCACACTTAGAGAAAGTTGTAAGCCTACTTCTATAGCACCTATATTTGAACGTGTTTTCAGTGGGATTTCAATGTGCAAGAGTGTGTCAATACCTCCAGGCTGGTTCAGTCAAACCCTGGACTGGAATTCAAGTGAACTACAATAGGGGGATTTCCACGTGCTTCGCAATCGTCTTGTTTGGAACATAAAATTGTGCGTCATCCCGTGGCTGCATCTGCTAGTGCGCCTCACTTCCTCGTGGCTAGGGGGCAAAAACTCTTCAGCTGGCAGTGAAGTAATGCTTGACTCACACTTCAGGTAAAAGCTTAATCAATTTATATCATTATGAGTCTGGCTTTGAAGTTAATGCCTGGACTTCAGTGCCACCCAGTGGAGACTACAAAGGTGGATGGTTCGTCACCTTGGACTTAAATTTCTTTTAACAGCCAGATGTGTGTTGATAATTCTGTGAATGTAGTCAGAACAGATTCTTGCAAATATTTTAAAAGAAACAAAGCGTTCCCTAACCTCAGCTCTTTGGCAATGTTAAGGAACTTTACAAAGGACTGACTCAAAATATAAAGGTTGTGGAACTCTGGTATTTGGAAGCATCAGGAGATATATAATCAGAGTTTTCATTTAGTCTGTGACAAAAAGACCAAATCTGGCGAATTTTGAAAGGTAATGTAGCCCATATGCTTCATAATTGTTTCTTTATGCTGAAATTTCACAGCCATGTTATCAACAAAGGAAACTAACAATAACATGGATAAATTGCAAACAAATGTAAAAGGTTAATGATAAATGTAGTGTAAAAGTTCATGTAGTGATGAACAACTTAACATGCTTAACATCTGACAGTCACTGGTGTTTATGCTTAGTTTCCAGTACATGAGGTTTAATGGGGGTGGTTTCTTCCCATCAACCTTAATCGTGTGACAAAGCGAATTTATGGGCATAATAAGTTCCATGTGAACGCAGCATATTTTCGATTCGTGATAATAAAAATACACTTATACCTCAGTCATCTTATATACAATATATATGGTCCAACAGTCATTTTTTGCAGTTAGGTCCAGAATTTGTTGGAAAAAGATCATTCCTGAATATTGTTTACAAAAACATAGAGGGACATTTTAATCAAAGCGCAGCATCAAGTCAATTAAACTTCTGGGATATTGATCTGGTGGGTAAAGAAGCAGAGGACGTTATTAATCATTTTAAGTGATTCGGTGTTGACGAAATTGCCAACAATTCTCCCACTAGAGAGGCAACAATGAGACAACCCCCAAAACAGGATTGGTTTTCCAGGCGGAGGCCAATGACAGCGCTTTCTTGTTTTTTCAGTAGTTTTGTATTTTGCTCGACATGGTATTATGATGCAATACCTGGGCCCTGCATTGGTTTGTTGGTTTCATCTCATTTTTTCCTTTTAGATTTTCTTTCTAGCAAAATCTAATCCGGCCTTTCAATTCTTGAGTGTAACCAGTGGTTTGCACTTTGCACCTTATGTAAACCACTGGTTTAACTCTGTATTTTTCTACTCATGATGGCATTTTATGACCGTCAACATGGACAATGAAATGCCTAACGTTTTGAAATGGTTTTCAGCTCGGTTAACGGTAGCCTACCTAAAGTTGCAATCTCTTTGAAGCTTGTATTTTAAAATTATAGTCAAAAGCTGTATAATATAAATTCAGATTTCAATTGTATTTGTGCGGTCTTAAATCTGAAATCATCTCAAGATATTGTCTGCTTCATTTGTCATGAAATAACAATGGAACAGGCTTCACCTGCCCATCAAACTGCTCATTATTCAACAGTCAAATTAATTTTGAGCTCCTGAAAAGGAGACTGTATAAAAATGTCTGTAATTCCGAAACTGCTGGTGCATGATTTTTTTTTTTTTATTAAACCCACTTAATTACAGCTGAAAGTCGTCACGTCAGTCACATAGTTACAAATGTGACTATAATGATACTGTCAAATGGTGTTGTCTACAGTAAAGAGGGTAGAATGTAAGTCAAAGACTTACTAGAATTTATTTTATTCAGGTAAATGTTACAGATAAGTACAAAAAAGGACGCACATGTTCCTCTCAACAAACCATTAACAATAAACTAAGTCTGATGTAGTAAATGGACACAATGCATTTTATTTTAACACACAATGGGTCAGCAAAGCTACCTAATTACAATTTATACTTGACTACATCACACAGTAAATTAAAATTTCATGTGGCTTTGTTTTGACATCCAGTCAAACTGAAGATGGGTACTAGCTTACAGTTTGTATTTTATGTTACAGGAAAAAAAAGACAACCATTTGGATGAAGTAACTAAATTCAGTGAAGTGCCATTACATGGTTTGGGACAAAGCTCGCTCAGTAAAGCGATACATGCATCACCTGCTCATCATGTACTGCCAAAAAATGAGAAACAGCTCCGTTACAAAGAGTCTGCTCCTATTATCCCTTACATTTTTTACAGCCAAATTAAACCAGATGTTTGTGATTACAAATATTATTTAAAAATAATGAGCCTTAAACATGCGTCAGCTTTCAACAAATAACAATCACTTTTTTGCACTTGGACTTGTTTAAGGTCCTGGCTTCACCGTTGCCCAAAATATGACAAACTTACACACATCGTGTGTAAAACGAAAGATCAACAACAATCAGAATAATATTCCAGACATTTTAATAAGGGATTTTTTTTTACTAGAACACAATATGTGAAACAAAGACTAAGAAAACAGCTCAAAGCAGTAAAAGAAACGATTAGAAAGGGCAGGATAAAACCTAAACTGCAATTGTCCAGCTGCCGGTCTTGTAAATAAAAGCAAGAAATATGTTTACACAACACAACGTTCATTAGGACTGATATGACAAAAGTATTTTTAAAAAAAATCACTCAAACACGTGCAAAGCAAAAGGACAAAAGACTGGGCCTGGCAACCTGCTGCTACTGAAACCTCAGTGTAAAGAAGACATCACTAACAATTATTAATTACATTTGGGTAAATTACAGGGCCAACTTCCGTTATTAAAATTGAAGTAATACATTTTATAGCAAAAACGCTTGATAATGTAGAGTTTGAGCATATCAATTTAATTGGTTTAAGATGTGGAACATTTTGATATTAAATGAGAATAGAAACACATCATAAGCTCAGCATGAACGAAAGTTTGTTGTCATCAGAGGACTGATATATGACTGCAAACAATTACAGATATGAGTTCTTATATCGTTAGCTTCATAGCATAATTGCCTAAGTCATTTGACTAAGTCAATGACTTAGGCACTTATGCTATGAAGCTAACGATATGTTTTTTTAAGGTGATGTCATGCTACTCTGATGTAATTCTCTGATACCTCATACTGTTCTAATATTATTAATATGCTTGTAATGTTTTCTGATGCATTACAGTACATTCAAATATAATGCAAAACAGCATTAGGGCTAATATACTCCTGGAGTTAGCAATCTGTTTTGCTCTGTTTTGATTTTATATGAAATATACAATAAACAAAAACATTTTAGTCAGAGCACCTGCGTTATAAGTATTTTAATGAGAGTTGTTCATGTTGTGGACATGAATACACAACGGGGATCTATGATAATTTTACTCTGCAAAAATTGTTTTTTAATGCATTTATTTTTGTGACATCTTTTTGCCTATTTGCTTAATTTTTGCTGGGAGAAACATATTTATTGATTTTGCTGGCCAAGCTGTTAAAAAATATAATTGTATTGTATTATATTATAATGACTGATTGTGGTTTGACTAAAACAATACAGTATTCAAAAAACCGCATGTACAATCTGTAAGTCTGTAAGCGGAAATGCTTTTTAACTCCTCAAAGCTGAAATAACAAACAACTTTTATTGTCACTGACTGATTAAATTTTCTAGCTGTCAACCGGTCCTCTTTTATTAGCTGTCTTCACCATTTACATATGCGCTGCTCAAATTCACACAAAATGGGTTTATCTCAGTTTACAGTAGAGATACATTCCCCAGTCAAAAGGTTAAGACCACTTGAAAAATGGCAACAACAAAAAAAAATCAGATTTTACATGGTTGAATCCTAACAAGGTTGCAAGTTAGGGATGGATATCGAAAACCGGTTCTCAACAAGAACCAGTTTTCAATACCCATCCCTAACTTGGAACCTTGTTAAGATCCAACCAGGCAAAGTATGATTTTTGGCCATTTTTCAGGTGGTCTTAAACATTTGATCAGGACTGTATTTAAAGGCACATTCTGCATAACCTCCTCTTGCAATAATGACTGAATATGATAAACAGATGCTAATCAACCAATTTCATATATTTCCACCCAGATGCTGTTTCAATGTGACCTGCATCTTCTTCAGTATTTGAAGAAAGTGGGACGTTCAATGAGGATATCACCACCTACAGGCAAGGAAAGGAATAGCTTCTGTATTGTAACACTTACACCACCTGCAGGCAGCGTTTCAACAGTTTCAAAATTTTGTTTACTTTTTGTCAAGCACATTTGTGTTAGTGAGTCCTTCTGCTGGTATAAAAATAATACTGTTTTGCCAACAGGGCGTACGAAAGAACTAGCAACTACTAACTAGGTTAGGTTCTAAGTTTGGCCTGGTTTTGGTTTTGAATACTTCAAGTACAAGATTTATTGTTAACTAATAATGATCATATTCAGTGATACACAGGAGCTACATAAATCTGCAGGTAGTATAAATTTTAGAAACTTTTCCTTTCCTGTAGTAGCAACACAGACCCCGCCCATTGTGATGCACGCAGCTTCCCCTTGCAGCAAATCTACAGTCTGCTAAACATGAATCGAGTCTGTGAAAGAACCAACTCAATAGTTGGTCCTTTCAGTCTAGGAAAAAACGAAGAAGAAAAACATTGACACCTAAATCTATGCATTGATGGCTCTACCATATTTCAGCACTCAGTCCATTTTCATCTGATCATAGTCCTTCACAGGGCTGAAAGAAGGAGACCGATTAGGAAATCTAGCCGACTGTGCCTTTAAATGCCTTATAGGATGCAAATGTACAAATGCTTTAATGTATGTGTATGTTACTTCTTCTCAGTCTTCAGTGTTTGCACAAAACTCCAAAGACCCTTGACCACCTGTGGAAGGAGGGATAACACCAAAATAAGAAACAAGGAAAGAAAGAGAAAAATTACAAATTATCTAAATGAAGTGCTATACAGCATGAGACACATGACTCACTTTTACTACAACATGCTTTTGTGCGTCTCGGCTGTGGGAACACTGAATTTGGATGGGGCTGTTGGGGGAACGACGAGGGGCTGGGTGGGGGCAGCATTACATACCAGAGTATATGACTAGGTGCTCCAGGTCTGACAGATCTCAGCCTTGGCTGATGAAACCAAAGCACTTCCACAGATGTTTCTACACAGTGGGATCAACAAGCTCTCCCTGACCCAACTCCACCCCCACTCTTTCCCTTGTCCACCCAACCCATGTGCCGCTCTAAAGAGCTTTCACCTGCTCTCATAACTGTACAGTTATTATTTAAACACTGCAAAGCAATCACATATGAATGTTCAAATAGCTCGGTTCAAGTGATCGCCATCTAACAGATGCCTTAATACAGAAAACACAACTTCACTATCTGACACACTGCCCAGAATCATTAAGTCTACAGTGATCATCTAAGGGTTTAAGGGTGATTAATTCATGCTTTGCAAAATAATGTGCAGGGGATGTTGTTTTTCTTCTGAAACGACAGAAGCTGCATTAGAAAAGATTTAAGGCTTGCATTTGGTCAAAGGCCTTGAAAGCGAAAAAGGCTGGTACCACGCACATACCACCAGTCGCTTCATTAGGGCTACAAAAGACACACTTCCATTAAATCACCGTGAAAGAGTTTGCCTTGGCAGGTGTACTCCCAAATCCATCTCGCAAGAGCCCACCGAAACAGTGTGAATATAATTCAAAGAGTACACACTGTGCTGGAGAAACATTTGAGGCAAACTGAACAGAATAAGGTATGAGGAGAGTGAGAGGAAGAATAACGTATGCCCGGTTATACATCATGGCAATGAGCTCTTACAGATAAAATGAGTTTGGGCATAAATGCGACTGCTAACACTCTACATCTGAAGGAGTATTCCTAGAAACCTGGCGGAAAACAGCCACTCTCGGGTGAGCGTTTACGAGACCGATTACACCAGACTGCAGAACAGCAGAAAACTGATGAGAACTGCACATGGGATAAAAATGTACAAACTTAAAGGGAGCACATATACACATCCCTTATTATGCTCATCTCAGGCATATTTCTGGTGTGAGCACAGGCCTCTCTCACCTGCTATTCAAAGCTTTTATTTACAAGGGACAGCCAATCGGACAAACGCTGGCTTAAATGGAAGCTAAAGGGGCTGCTCCAACATATTGGATAAAGATTATTTTGAACTGTGAGGAATGAAAAACTATTCTAGAAGGGCCCAAAAAGATATACATGAAGTTGGAAATAAGCACAACAGGTCCGCTTTAATAATTTACATAAGCAAAAAGCTCTCACAACACTGTACAAAGATTACTTACTTGTTTGTCTGAGATTTTAAAAGCACTTCTCAAGTAATTCTCAAACTTCGGCTCTGTCTTTGGAAGTGGCTTTCCCTGAAGAAAAGGACAATTAAATCATCATAATCTTAACTGTCATTAAATTATGAAGGATCATTTAAAAACAAATAAAAAAACAGCAGCCTTACCTCCTTGGCTGCAGTTGACAACTTGCTCTTAATCTCAGGCAGAGATTTAGATGGGCCGGGCTGTTGTTTGTCTTTTCCCAGGGCAGGTGTCTGGAAAAGTACATCAACTAGATAAGACACTAGAAATTTACAGAGCTATAGATAAAATGATGGCTTCAGATTATGCCACAGCATTTCATCGTTAACACAAGCTCAGTTCTTGCCATCAGTATTATTTTGCTAAAATGAACCAAACACACAGTTGCTAAATTTAGCATGCTGCTGATTAATTAATCTGTTGACCAACAGGCCAGTCTGGGCAAAAGCCCTGTTGTGACCCACTTAGCCTTGGTCTGTGTTTAAAGCCTTGGCGTGGGCAACCAGCTGGAAGGGGATAAAAGAATTGGAGAGGACAACAAATTCTAGCCTAATTACACCATCATCCTTTTTTTAACAAATACATCAGGTACAAATTATGTTTTTATTGTCTGCAAGCAGGAGAGGGCAAGCCCTGACTCTCCAGTGAGCAATTCAGGTTGTTTGTCAAGTGTTTTCCATTGAAGAAAAGTTTCTCAAACACTGAATTCGAAAGAAAAAAAGTGCAACTTTAGCTTTTATGGCTGCTGTCAGTAAAAGATTTCTACTGAATATCAAATTATTGATTTGCACAAATAAAGCAACAGATTTTCTTTTCAACAGACAGTACTGTCTGGGCAAAAAGCAGCCACTCATTTCTGTATATTTTCATTGGAAAATGGAAAACAGGTGCAGTGATTTATTGAAACATGTAAACATAAATGGAAATACAGTATATCAGGTAAAAACAGAGTTTGCTTTCTGCCGATCAAAATATAAAGAAATTATGTGTAGCTCAAGAATTTTGCACAGTACTGTATTTACTACCAATGGTCAGGATTAAAAAAAACAATACTATCACCAGATTTGCAACAGTAAATGTTTCAAAACACAAAGACTTTGCTGTGTTTCTGAGGAAGAGAAGTGCGAGCACTGAACTAGTAGGCCAATAGGTGTGTCCAGACCTGGGCAGCCAACGACTCAGGTCCTCAATTAGCAAGTGTCTGAATGTGACACAACAAAAACACACATACGCCATACTCTGTTACTGCATGTTATGCAAGCCATGGAGCTTGCCCCTACATGCAAAGCGGAGTGTGGAATTCAGCGAAATTGCAGGGTTTCATTGATAGCCAGAGACACATCGGAAAGATGACAGTGTATAGATGTACAGAGAAACTCTATACCCACTCTATAGTCAACCAACTGTATGTCTGTGTGCCTGCATTACGACACTATACTATTTCATGGTGACATCTAGCAGCTCACTAGTTAACAAGGACATAGAAATCACTATGTTTGTAGTGTCATTCCTACTGGAACTAGAGGTCATTATATGTATCTTTAATTTTAGATACTGAGTCAAAATGTGCTGATTGCAAAAAAAAGAACAATAACTGCATAATATAATATATGTAATGTCTTGCCATGCATAACCTAAGTTTAACAGGCCTTCCAGGAGAAGCTCTCATCTTCCAAATACCAGACCCAAAATTTTGTAATTAGTCGTACACGTGTAGCCACAATGCCCTGTCCCTGCCTCTGAGAGATCAGGTTCTCTTTTAATAGCAGAGATTAAAAGGTATAAAATGAACAAAACCTTGGCACACACATACCACACTAAGAAAATGGCCTTTTTTCTGGCTCCTAGCCAGACAAATGCACTACACGTTTATTATTTACAGGCAGCTCTCCACTTCCAAGGGACAGCTGTGGACCTGAAACAGCTGATAAACACACAAAGCCAACAAGCTTTTTCATCTGGCCCAGACACTGATTACAGATGCCATGAGACATGGAACTTAATCACAAGCACGCTATCATTTGATGTAATCTCTCATCTTCAATCCAGTGCAAATACATGGTTGTGACATTTTTGCTCATCAGGGCTGTTCAGGGATAGTAATTGTCATTTTGCTGGAATGAAAACCTTGGAGGCACAAGTAGGGGGAAAATGTCAGGTCACACGGAAAAAAAGTGACTCTCATCCTATAAAGCCTCTGTATCTACAGGTACTTTAATGAGTTGATCTTTTGGTCTATCTTTGAGTCCAAATGGTAAAATGACAGATTGACAAAAGATATTAAAGCACTTACAAGATATGCACCTGCTGTAACACATGCCAATCAGTCGCTAAAACAATGACTCAAACCCTTGTGGGATAAGGCTGAGTGAAGTAGTTAACAACTTTACGACTCTGACGTGTGCTCGAAGGCATCGGCTTCGCCAAACCCATCAATCAACCGACACCAGCTGCAAGATAAAGTTACTTCAGATCAGCGCAACTCGAGTTAGCTGGTTCTCACGTCGAGCCTGTTATACAAGAAGGTGCAGCTACACGCTGGGCCGTGAGAGGTGAGAACCGTGGTACTGGCAACAGATCTGACAAGCCAATCTAATGACCAGTCACCTGCATTTAGGAACGAAAAAAACAGACACCCACACCCGCTTCCTCGCTCCTCAGGGGCATCTGGAAGCGCAAGCTGCACCAGACATCAAACACTGGTAATGAGAGCAATTGGGAGAAGGTGTGTCCAGGAAGTGAGGGGTGTGAAGAGGTGGTGGAGAGAGAACAGTTGTGAAGAAGCTGAGAGGGGATGGAAGCATTCAAAGCACCACAGGCAAGAAAGTTAAACCAGCAGGTTGGTTTGGGGCGATTTAGTTGCCCATTGGCTAATCCCCAAGAGCATTTCAAGAGTCGCTGTGTTATGTCTGGACAACAACTACTGCATTATAAACTGCGCTCACCCATACAGCATGCCCTTCAGGGCACTACACCTTCAGGGGTTCGGTAATCCTGTGGCTTAGTGTTTAACATGACAAAAAAAAAAAATCACAAAGCTTTCCATCAAGATGTCAGACGAGAAACGATAATCTTCTCACGCGCCCTGTCTGCGTAAGTGAGCGCAAGTCATGTTTCTATCATACAAACAGACAACATTCGCATGCCAACACGTAACACCTTATCTGAGCCGAGTTTCTGTCCAAGTATTTTCTTTCACAGTAACATGCTTTGAGAAGTATGTAAACCTGCAGAGAAGCTTG
The DNA here is from genome assembly GCF_057381845.1 of Rhamphochromis longiceps. Classification (NCBI taxonomy): domain Eukaryota; kingdom Metazoa; phylum Chordata; class Actinopteri; order Cichliformes; family Cichlidae; genus Rhamphochromis; species Rhamphochromis longiceps. The sequence goes on from NC_140558.1 coordinate 8,156,722, forward strand.
ACAATTTGTTTTTCTTAAAGTGTGCGCGAGCTACAGAGGGGTGAGGGGCATCAAAGGTGGCTGCAACTTAAGATGGCGAGGTCAAGCTAAAAGGTCGCAGGTTTAAACCTTGCCCCAGGAAACCCGTTTAGAGGTCAGGTGTGTTTGCTTAAAGACAGGCAGAGTTCAAGCTTTAGGTTTTCAGAAGTGGCTGTCCAAGACATTCCATCGAAGAAATTAACTATCAGGTTGAACTAATTGCACCGTGCATTTATCACATTCCTTGGCTTTGGAATGGGAAGGCTCTCCAAGTTTTTTGTGTGTCTTTTCCCCTCCATTTGGTGAGCCTGCATTTTTTCAATTGATAATGGCAGTAAATGCAAACAACCAATTTAGCAAAGTTCCCTCACCTTCTGTAAAACATTATGTAATTGTGTACTTTTTTATCCACTCTTCTGTAAAACTTTTCATCATCTATTGTTTGTATACTTGTTTCTATGCCTAACACGACACATTTCTTCAGAAATACAACTACTGGCTTTGACTTTACCCTGCTGTAACTAGTGACATAATAAAAAAATTCCCATAAAAATTGCAATGTTACACATTTTCTTAAACACTTTTGATCTGGAGTACAACGGTTAACAACTGGGTATTTTAAATACCCACAAGCCAACCGCAGGTAAACAAAGATTTACTTCGGAAATCTTTTGGGCATACCTTAATCTGTGGTTTGACAGCTGATCCTGAGGCTTTTCCTGCAGGGCCATTTTGTTTTACTGGAGTCTTGTTGGGCTTCTTAGGTGAGGACTCCGGGATCTGAGGAAATGAACAACATTCCCAGTAAGATATCTCAGAGCTCCATAGAAATGTGTGTACTTTAAACAGCTCAATTCACCACACCGGGTTCCTGAAATTCATAAAGATGTTAATGCTTTCTTAATGCATGCACTACAGCCCTGAGCTTTCCTTCATACTATCTGACAGAGATATTGTTTGGAACATGTAAAACTTTTTAACCTATCAGCTCCTTTGTACAAAGACTATGTCCACACGGATTTAGCGCTGGTAATTGTCTAGTAAATTCAGAGCGACTGAGGGGGCATCATGCATCTTACACACATGCATCTCTGAATCTGTCTATTTCTGCTGTGTGCTGTAAATGAGAAAATTCAAGTTTGGATCATTTTTAGAATTTATGTGTGAGAACAGCTAGTGGCAGTTAATCACGCTAAACAAAACCAAAAGTGACAGACTGAAGTTACTTAACTGCTGTTGTTCATTGCTGACAACTCAATGAAGCCTGCCCTCGTGTTCTGACCAACTCAACTAACTAAATATTCAATGCAACACATGTGGCTCAGTTTAGACTGCTGGCCATTTACAATTTCCTAACCCTCTAAAAATCTGTATCCCACTGATGTTCTTGCTAAACGCAATGCCCCCCTTTTATAGCCGATAAATAATAAATGGCAAGTGACAAAACATTATCCTCATTTGCAGTAACTCCATTTCTTGTTTTGCCATGACTTGTCACAATATTTTCTCCCACTCCTATAAGGTGTTACTGCTTCATGTGTGCATAAAAAAGCACAAGAAAAAGGCCAAGAAAAGTAAAACCTAAACCAAAAAAAAGAAAAGAAATAGCATCAGTTATAAGGTTATGCAGCTAATTAGATATGACAGCAAAACAATTGCCTTCCTTTGTATGTTAAAAGCATACCTTTAATAGTGCTAATCATTAATTAAGGACTACACTTAATTAGTGATTTCTCATTGATCAGGTACTTAGTACCCAGACAACCTGTAATTGTTGCACTGGATTCCTTCCCGTCAGGTTTTGATTGCTCTCAGTCACATATGTAATTACCTTGGAAAAGCTGGCAAGTACCTGAATATCCTAAGCAGCAAATCCTTTCTTGCAATCACTGGTATTCACCTTGGAATGGACTAGAAGTGTAATTGCCTGTGTTGACACAAATGCTACAATGCAATCACACATGTAATATCCTACAGCAACGCCTGCAATATAAGATGCTGGAAGTAACAATGAGGTTTCAAAGCCTTAATTCCTGAAGGACAAAATTCAATCAAGAGAAACTAAACATCATCATGGATGCATCTGAGTCTACCAAATAGAATCTGTACATCAACATTTGTATCTCATTTTTCTGTTTTATATGGTTATATTAAACCAACCATCTGAATTTCCTGACCTCTAAAATACCCCCAAAAATGTTGGGGGTATTTCAGACAAATTGTGGAGAAATTTGAATGAGATTAGGATGAGCACAACGATTATACCAAGGGTTAGGGTTATGTAGGTACCCAGTCAAAAAGGGCTTTACGACCAATGCAAACCTGCAACTCTTGTAATTTTTAAAGTTTAATTAAAAAATATCTACCACATCTACCCAAACACAGAGATTCTGTAATATGTCAGCAGGTGGATGACCTCGGAAACTCTTGTTTTTCCATTGTTTTTTTGTTTTCTTCACACCTTTCTACCATCTCTTTCCAACTCAGGAGTTATGAAGGTATTCTGGGTGCGACTTTAGAACGCTCATGTTGCTACAAAGCACTAAGACCCATTCACAGAAAGAGGAAACCAAAGACCAACTCTTGAAGGATGATGAGATGAGTGACACGCGTGTCAGCTTGTAGTAAAGAACATTTTCCAGTCTTTCAACAGGCTCAACAGTTATTACAGTCCATTAATAATGATATTAAGTGTTTAGAGAGAGCACGAAATCTTCCAATCAATAGGCAATTTGCTGTCCAGTAAATTTGAGTAAAGAACATTTATAAACCCTGTACAAATCTGTTGCAAGAAACACAAAAGTAGTGTGTAATTATTTAAAACACGTGAGATTCCGTGACAATACTAATCTACACAAGAACAGCTTAATATCCTGATTACCTGTTCATCAAAAATACATGATCAAATAATAACAAGAAATGTAGATTCATATGAAAAAGGATTTGATTCAATTTTGATACTGAATATGTCTGAGATGTTTTGGGTCCTATTCAGTACAGTATGGAGGTTTGACAAGAAAAAGAAAGCAAAATATAGCTTGAAACACAGCTGAATTAGCAGTAAAAAAAAGGGATAATAATTGTTCCCAGCCCCACTTCCCCAAAGCTTTGTGCTTTCATTATTAAAGAATGAGACAGGGTAGCTATTGAGCTAAAGAGACGAAGGGTGAAAAAAAGGATTAAGGTCATGGAAGGAATGGGGTGTGGGGTGCAGGAGGAATTGGAAGAGAAGACAACAGAATAAATCAACAGGTGACAGAAATGCTCAGCTGTCATCTGACCCTGAGGGAAGGATCGGCGCTCACGTCGCAGGTATGCGCATCTGCCCTGCTTTGATCTTTTGCCTGGCAGAGTTTGCACTTGGATAGCGTGCTTTTAAAAAAATAGAAGAACGAAATCACAAACAGACACCGACGTAAAAATGAGGCAGATACACACACACACGCACCCACACACTTGCAAGCGATTGTGGTAACATGCAAAACAAGTGTTCAAAGGCAAAACCCAGGTGCAAAGCTGAAATGGCATGAGAAACGATAAAAAGGAGCAATCATATTAACAGTGGGATGACAGAGGGACAAAGATATGCAGTGTTTCAGAAAAATGGTTGAAGATGTTTCCCATAACTGAAGTGCATGTGCGTGTGAGCACGCATGGGTGAGAAACAGTATGTAGAGTGCAGTTCTCTGCTTATGCGCTACCAGAATGAAGTGCATTTGTTTGCAGACTTTGTGCATTTACGCTAGAGGTTATATGTACTTATATGTTCAAATGTGCATGTCTACTAAAGTGTATTTATCCCTTTATATGGGTGTGTGTGTGTGTGTGTGTGTGTGTGTGTGTGTGTGTGTGTGTGTGTGTGTGTGTGTGTGTGTGTGTGTGTGTGTGTGTGTCTGCTTACGCACAGCATAACATACTGTTGTCTTGCTGGTGAGACGGTGAGAATTCAAGCAGATTACAGAGAAGAAATCCGATCATTACACCACACAGACCCTGTGTTTTACTCTAGGAAAACAGGTGGGTACTTGAGCGAACAGGATGAAAAAGTTCCATGTTTTGTCTCATACAAAGAGGTGGACGGTCAGCGAGTGCACGAATGGGGAGGGCCTGCTAAAATGAAATGCTACTGTAGCATACAGTGAGTGGAAGTTTAAATGATGTGGTTAAAAAAAAGGGTTAGAGAAATTCTTTCTAGACACACACGCACACACAAACAAACACTAAGGGGACGCTAATGGCTGCCCTGACATCTAGTGGACAACAAAGGCTCAGAAACACAAATACATTCCACTGTAAAAATCAGAGTTACTGAACCGCAAGAAACTTTGTTTGAACTAAAATGACAGAACAAATGAGTCAATAAACAAAAGATCAATAAATGTTTATGCAATAATACTAAAAGTGAAACTAAGATGTGGAAATATCCACAGCTCTCAAAGACAGGCTGGAAAAATGTGTCCTTGCATCTAATGAATTTTGTCAAATACAAATTATCCGAGCCTATCAGATAGTAGCTTCTCAAATGGGGGTAACAGCACCCTGAGAATTGCTCTAGCTCTACTAATCTATCAAGTGCCTTAAAAAGCTCATAGAAAAGAAAGCAAGAAAGCAATAAACAACTCAATTCACTGTGAGTGGAAATAAACAAAATGTACTTGCCCTTCTTCTCTGTAATTATGACCGCAACAAAGCAATGAAAACGCTGTGTATGGAAAAGTAGTTTGATCATGGCAGTTTCCTCTCAGGTACTGAAAACTACAAAGATCCGCAATGATCTGCTTGTGTTTTTTACCAAGCTTAAAAGGCAACGGTCATCACAGTACATTACATGATAAATGTTTGGTTCAATATGATTTAAATAGCAAAATTCGAGACACTGATGGTGATGGCATCTCTTTGTTAGCTTTTTATTGTTGTTTTCTTTAACTAAAAAGTTGTAAATAAAAAGTTTTTTCTGGACAGAAGCTCTAAAAAGTTAAACAATTTTTATTAATATTCAGAGATATTCCAATTTAACTGCTCATTATGTTCTTAGGGTTAAAAAAAACAACTAAATTCTGATGAGCACTGGTTCATATTAATTTTGTAGCAACGTTTCCCAAACATACTTCCAGAAATGGTTATGAAATGTAAACAGTCCTCTTTATTTATTTACAATGACACTAACGTTAATACTTAAATGAGCAAGGACAGAATCGTATGTTTCTCTCCTTCAAGCTGTATGACTGGGGTTAAACAGAAATGATACTTTCGGCATGTACAAGTCCACTTGGGTCCTGGTGACGCTCGAGGCGGCAGACTTCAAAGAAGCATCACAGGAATCAGTACTTGGCCACTGAGTCTCCAGCTGTCTGTGTCCACAACCTAAGTATAATCCAGGCTTTATCTGGTGCCACGTTCCAATAACACTCTTTCAGTGGGCCAGTTGGTGTGCAGCATTTTTATAAACAAATGAAGGTTTATAAACGTCAAGTCAGACGAGTTTGATGAAGCAAATAGGTGATTTCTGCTTTTCTAAAGTTGTTTAACGCACAAACTTTAAAAAATATGGTGAGAATCAGGTCAGATTATCCTTTCTCACATATAGCACAACGCAAGACACTGCCCACTTTTGACACACTCACTACTGGAAATATTCTGTTTAATTTAGCAAAGGGTGCTGCCTAAATCAAAGATGCAGAAAGCAGGCACATGATATGTCTGTGTAGGTTCTCAGTAGGGCTGAACGATTATGGAAAATAATCTAATTGCGATTTTTTGCCCCAATATTGCGATTGCGATGCGATATGCGATTATTTTTTAAGGTCTTTGTCTTCTGTATTATTAAACAAAGACAAGCAATACATCATATAGTATGGCCAATACTATATTACATTAATTTTAAACTGTTCTTTCCTGGAAGACAGACCTCTGTTATGATGACATGAGGTGATGCATGAATTGATGACTGACATTTTTATTTAACTTCTTCAATCACAACAGTATATTTGAACATACACAATAGTTTATTTTTAGCTTACAAACATCTGAGCATAAAGTGCTGGCAAGGAACCCTGGTGTAAACATTAAAATGAAAGTCAGTACAATGTGCAGATTGCAGAAATATACATAAAAAAAATCAGTGGCTTTACCACACTCAGTTTTTCGACATCTGTGAACTACTAGACAGTCATTCAATTAAAAAATAATATTAAATAAATAAAACTAATAAATAAAAAATACACACATCTTACTGATCTCTGCAGTCAGTAACATTACACATAAAGTGCAAACATAATAGCAATTGTATAAACACACACACAAACACGCCTTTAAAATTTAAAGGCGTGAAATTGGACGGTCTAGTTCTGATTAGCGTCACCGCTGTCTCGGTGGAGTTTAATAAACTCGGCCGTCTGCTTCTTGCTATCTAAAATATAACCAGACACTGGCGTAAATTCTCGACTGTCTCATACTTCTGTTTAATAAGTTTTCTGTTTGACGTTTAGTCAGCTGTGTGAAAACCAAGGAGGAACCCACCCGGGGGATTAATAAAGTTTTATTTTATCTAATCTAATAACTTTAATCTCAGCCAAACCGATTTACTCACGAACAAACAAAACACTGAAAAAAGCCCAACAATAACATTTTTAGGTTGTCTAAGTGACTTATATATTACGTTTAACCCGAGCAGCGAAACTCCGCGGTGATCTGAAAATGATGTGCCGGGAGTTGTGCCGTTCTCGGCCGCATCAGTAACCCTCGAGCTCCCAGCTAGCTGTCGAGCTGGTGGGTAGCAGACGCCTCTGAAAACGTCGAAGCACTTTTGCAAATATGGGATATCTTGATAAACCGAGCAGATATTTGATGTTTACACAACTACTTTCTCGCCTGAAAATATGTTAAAAGTTTATTTTGTGACCCTGAAAGATTAGTATGAGTAATTTTAAAACTCAGTAGCGGCCGCCATTGCTGGAAACTGGAGTTTGGCTGGGCCGCGCTATGAATTTTGGGATATGGTAGTAATTTGGACAGCCTTCGGCGCGTCGCTGTGACGTAATCGGTCTACAAATGCGGCCTCAGGAGGATGCAGCCCATGAATTTGGACATGTCCAGAGTATAATCGCAGCCTTTGCGGTTAGAAAATTGCACTTGATCATGTCGCGATATTATCGCAAATGCGATATATCGTTCAGCCCTAGTTCTCAGTCATCCAGGTCAAGTTAGTCCAAGCAGCTTGGAAAGAAAGCAAGCTTATTCACTTTTCAAGAAGCTCCTCAGATGTCTTCAAGAAACTTCCAGTCACTTTCTTTCCAAGATTACAAATCCAAACTGCATTTATCACAAACTCCATGATACACAAATGTTTTTATTTGACCATATTTCCTCCATATTTGATTGTACCTCAAACCTACTCTCATATTTTTTAACATGGAGAACCTTAAGGTTGATTGTTATTTGTAATAAAACAAAACGGATGAAGCTTACCTTTGTAAGCACTTTTCCCACATTCTTCTGTGGCTTCACATCATTTTCATCACTGTCATCATCGCTACAAGAAGCAAGTAAGCTGGTTAAAAGCTACACTGCTCGATGTTTGTGCCCAAAATTTACAAAAAAACACACACACAAAATAATAGATTTTATACTATGAGTTCACAAAGATGTTATCTTTTAGAATGCAAAATTATTTAGAAAACTAAGCCAATTAAATAAACAAATAAATGAATAAAATAAAAACATACTCATCATCATCTTCATCACTGTCTTCTTCATCATCATCATCGTCACCATCATCAGAATCCATCTTCAGCTTTTTCTACAAGAAATATGAATAGTCTTTTTGTCAAAAACAACATTTGAGGCTTATTTGTGGTGTCAGAATAAGTAACAGTGCACTTTAATGCTGACGTCCCGCGATAGCATCTTATCACCGATTACTAAACGTGACAACCATTAAACAGAAGGCTATGCAGTAAGCCACCACCTCGGCAGGAGAACAATTTCTGTAAACAATGATTAGTTTTGCTATAAGTGCAAATATAAAACATTTAAAGCAATGTAATACGACAATGTCAATAACTACCATTGGGGGTTTCTTCCCTGCCAGCAGATTTGCAGGCCGCTTTACCGGCGACGAATTGTTCTCCTCCTCTTCGTCATCAGACTCCTTCACACCTGACAGAGCGAACACACTGGTCACATATTGTCAAACAATCATACAACTTTTCTTTATGTTATTTTACCCCAAAACATTGTTTTAGAAGAAAAACTTACTCAAAAAATTAAGTGTAAAGTCATATGTGGACTTTTTTCGGGCTGGAAAATTTGACCCTGTATTGTTTTACCGAGCATGAAGGTCAGACTTACAACTTGCTATTTTTCCACTGACAAGGTCTTCATTAGGTATGCCTACTTTATTTTAACAATGAGGCAAATAGTTACCTGAGTCTTAACCTTAATACTCACTAATAAAATGTTGCCCGCTTATGTAAACTGGTCCAGAACCAGACTGGAGACGGAAGGTAACTGGAGGTGTAATCTCAAATCCACCTAAACTCATCTGGAGAAAAACATAGCAGGAAGGAAGATGACATTATAAGTATTTTGTCAACGATTTATGAATTATTTATATTTATCAGAACAGTGTAATGTTTGTATTTATGGTTCTGAGAAAATGCCTTTTCTTTTTAGTTCTCTTTTTTATTAGGCATGAAGACCGTAAAAACAAGTTAATTTAAACCAGAAGCCTCTTAAATACTTCTGTCAGTGTTGGTGCTGACTCACAGAGGGCAGGACGGAAGGTTTAAGGACAGCTAGCGGCACTTTTGTCGTCTTCCCGTCGTAAGTGAGGCCTTCAACTTCCACCATGTGGAACTTATCTTCAGCCTCAGCTCCCAGACACACCTGGAACAAAATAACAGTGTGCTATATAACACTACCTCCATGTACTGGCAAAATGTCTCTCTTTTTTTTTTTTTTTTGGTGCAAACATAAACTGTTCTTGTTAATGTTACTGTTAATCTGATTAAACTCCTGTTTTATCATCTATAAATAGCCTACTGCATCAGTAAGGTTAGTAGACTAACGCTGTGAATGCTCCATGACAATAAATTAATAAATAAATATAAATTAATACCAAAAATCCAATATGTTAACATTTCAGAAATCGTGTTCTCAGGAGAATATAAAATAGAGCCGAAACTCCAATCCGCTGCTCACTAGCTCACAAACTACTGGTAAGGAACTTCTAATAAACAATTGCTAGGGTGCAAGGAGTGGGGTTTTTATTCAATGTGGGATTTTTTGATCCTTCAACCAGCAGCCTTCCCTCATGCATCTGATTAGGCTAAACACCCAGTTTAAGTCTGTTTAGTCCATATTTGCCATACATGCAATTTATTTTCTTTCAAAGCTCTTCTTTGGATGTCAGCTGCCTTTTATTCAGTTCTGTCAAGATGATCCCACACTGCTTCAATAAGGTTCAGGTCTGGGCTCTGGGGAGGTCAAACCACGACTGACTGGAATCTTTCATTGTGTTTTTTTTAATTGAGATATGCTTTTATTGCACTAGGTGTATTCTGGATTATTGTCAGGATGAAAAATGAAGCCATTAACAAATCTGACAGGTTTTTTTCTACATTCTGTTTTTCAGAAATAGCGACACTCACCCTTTCGCCTGACCTCATCCGTACTTAAGGCAATTTGAACCAAAAATGTTAAATCTGGATTCATTTCTCCATGAGACCTGTTACTAGTCACTTTCTGTCCAGTTCTTGTGTATTTTGGCATAACACAGACTCTTCTCCCCATTTCCTTTCCTTTAAAATGGCTTTTCGACAGCCACCCTTCCACTTACACAATTTCTGATAAGATTTTAGTAACTAGTACATGGAAGAAAGATCTGATGTCTCAGGTCCTGTTTCAAGTCTTTGCTGGATTTATTTCCTGTTTCTTAAGGATATGACTGTAAATAGTTTTTTCATACTGCCACTTCTTTTTTTTGGTCCTCCACATGTCCTGTTTCCTCAATTGTTTTTAAGGAAACAGTATACACCATGTCAACATAAGCCAAGACTTTGGCCGATAGCCCTTCGGGAATCACTTTGTCAATGCAAAAACCAAAAAAACCAAAAAATCCTACTACATGGCTGTCAAATTCTCTTATGTTTGCCATTTTTCGTAACAGATTATTTGTTTTTGCTACAGATTGCAAGTAGTCGATTTTCAGAAAAGAACAGCAAATGAGTGAGAAAGCACCAAATTTCCAAAGAAAAGCTTTGAAAGACCTCCAGAAATCCTGAGGAAATATTGCTCAAGACCAATTTATAATAGGCTCTTAGGAAGCGAATTATAGAAAATTTGAGGGGTGGATGTCTTTTAGGGGTAGATATATTTTAAATTATATATACATACTATATGTAATATTATTCTCTCTGTTTATTGCCTACACCTTTATCTTCACGTGCCATAACAAAGGCATTTGCCAATTTCTGGATAATTAATATCTTATCGCGATAAAACAAACTATGTTATTACGAATTTACAAGACATAACAATTTATCGCGAGAGTATAGCATTAAAGAATAACAGCGCTCAATGTCGATCTCGGCTTCCGTAGTTAATAGCCGTATTAGTCAAAGAATTAATTTTTTCAAGACCAGGCAAACTCGATCTAAAGTCTGATTCTTACTGCTTTCAGTGACAGCTGCTGCTCCGTTTCATCGCCGTCTAGGTCAACTTTGAATTCCCGTTTGTCCGATTTCAAGGTGCAACCTGAGGGGGAAACAATACGTGTAACCAACCGTGGGTTGCGCTCGTCTTAAATAAACATACGCACATGCATATCATTTTATCAGATAAAGAGGTGTATATACATTTTGCTTCTTTACGTGGCTCCACGCCATGCTCTGCTAGCTAACAAAAGAGCTGAATTGGCGCGAGTGGGAGGGGGTAAGCAGGCTAGCCAGCTGTTTAGCTATCTTCCGATTAAAAATCTCCAGTGGCTATTTGTGCATGACAACATGACGTTAAAACTGATTGTGCAAACAAAAAAATCGGGTTTGTCAGAATTAGCGAGCTCACCAAATAAGTACATTTGTGGTCTGCTCATATCTGAGATATCGTCCTCCATCTTTGTAGTGGGTGGATACAGTTCCGTAAACTCGTATGACGGACACATCAAAGAGCCACTAGGACGGTGAAACGTCACTTAGGGACAAGTGATCTGGAGCCAATAGAAATTAGAGCGGAGAGAAAACTCAAGGTGAGCGGTCATCTGGATGAACACGAGATGGCGCCGTTGAATGAATATTTGGTAGTTTTATCTTTAATAAACCTTAATATATAAAGTATACATACATAATACTAACTAAAGGAAGGAAGACTTGACAGACTATTATCGTTTTTTTGAACATGATTGAGACAAGCATAGGTTATAATACTTGGCAAACAAATCCAAATTAAAAGCTATAGTAAAGCTTGAAGTCTATACGCATGTTGTTGTTTAATTTTTGTGTGTGTATCTAGATAGATAGATAGATAGATAGATAGATAGATAGATAGATAGATAGATAGATAGATAGATAGATAGATAGATAGATAGATAGATAGATAGATAGATAGATAGCAGGGTTTATATTTAGATTGTGATCTTTTCCCTTATGTCCATTGTCTAATGTGCTGTTTGGACTAAATAAAAGAGGCCTTTGGTCAGTAATATTAAAAGTCCAGCCCAGGGGGCAGTTGCAGAATGGAAGAGTCCTCTGCGGTTGTTAAAAATATTCATAATACAGTGAAGAATCATTGCAGCCTTGCATATTACAGGAGAAATTAACCATTATGACGTTCCAGACTGAAACAGATCGATCTTCTTAAACTCATTGTTTTTGTGATGGTCACTTTAAATGTATAAAAACATTACCCTTTTTGGTTTGGTGATCAAGTGAATGACCGCATTGTTCTTTTTAATTACAAGGCAGGGGATAGAATAAATCAGATAACTGCCTCTGTCCTGCATGGTTATAACATTTTGTTAGCATTCTTTTATTGTAACCACCTTGTGACGACTGTTGTTGAGAACTGGTGCTATATGAAAATAAATCCGAACTGAAAGGAGCATTCAAATCGGATTCTTCCATAAAAAGAAAAGAAAAGCTGCAGTAAAGTATTTGTTGTGTTAAGGTCAGAAATGTTTCTTTGCATGATAAAGGTTATCACTTTCACTGACACGGAGTAACCTTTCCTTCTTAGAGGACAAGTGAACCCAGCCCATGCCAGCAAAAATCTGCCATTCACATGGCTATTTTACTTGCCTTTAACCATTTCCAGGGCACACAAACAAATGTGTAAAGTGTAATAGGAAAACGACAGCTGAGGTATTACTCAACCTGTATTACTCAACAAGAATAAGTCCTCTTCATGCATGCCTGGAAGCTTGAGAAAGCTTTAATGTGTCATGTACTGTTGGGACACGTCTGCAGATCCGTTCTCATGAATGATGTGACTTTGATGTGCATGGGCATTACTCAAAACTAGTTTTGCACTTTAGCACAGATAGTAATGCTGTAAGACTGTATGAATGTATGAAGTTGCTGGTGACTGGTCATTTTCTATCACCAATTAGCTTATACTGCTTAATAAAAAATTTAAGTACTTCTTTGAGATTACAGTTATGCTAGAATAATTTTACCATATGAGATAAAAAGAACATACAATGAAATGTTCCCATCTACATATTCCCACTACTGTATAAATCTTCCTTCCTCCTAACCTTAACAGGGAAATGCTCACATTTCCTTGTTCTCTTTTCCTTGTATGCATTCTTATGTGTAAATATGCAAAAGTGTAACTGTTTGCACACACTTAGGGTTCAATTGTATATGTGTGTACATCAAAGAGAGACATGAGAGCATATCAAGTCAACAGACAGAGTTTATTCATGTCGTGGCATCAAACAGCAGAAAGAGTTCCTCATTCATCACTTTGACTTCTGACTTGATCCTTATGGAATTTCCTTGTTTTTTGTTTTTTTAAAATGATCATATTAAACCAATATTTTCAACCGTCTTGCCTTCTACTTCTCTGCCATAAAATCATGTGCACTTTTTGTTAAATATTCTGTATGACTTTGTAAATGTTAGGGTTTTACTTGCCACTTCAGGCCGAATCCCGTCCATGGATGTGTTTAGTACTGGAAAACATTAATATGTCCATTTAAACCAGTTAGCATCATTTGAACACGTATATATCTACCCTATTCAAAATAAAAGAAGATGAAGGGAATAATAAAGAATGGCATTTCTGAATACAAACTACAAAATCTAAGTAGTATTACCATTACATTCATCAGCAGAGGATTATGGTTCTGAGTCTGAACTGATACCGGTGTTCAAAATAACATTTCTCTAAGAAAATCTATTGTTTGTGGTTCAAACTTTTCATCAAACGTAAAAAATAAATTTGTTTAACCTTATTTGGGTGTTTTATCAAACAGAGCTAAACTTGCTGACAAGCCTAATTTGCCCACATGTAATAACCTGCTTATATGCACCTTTTTCAAGAATCTGTCACACTTGACAAAGCATTAGAGGTAAACTGCACAGATCACCTTTGGAGTGTTTTGCGGATTTAGTGCAAACAGCTACCAAGTATATTGTTAATCTTCAGTAGAGTTCTTCTTCATTGAGCATTTTCTGCTACACAAAAGGATCACAGTGCTACTTTAGAGCCAAGAACCATAGACGACCTTTTGTCAACAAAGCCTCGCGTGTCAACACATTAGCAGTTTGGCAGTGTCAGACTGTGTTTGCCTTCCTCTGAAATATTGCAGCTGCCACAGACGGAAAAGTTGTTATAACTGCTGAGTGATGACATTACATCTAGAAAAAAAGAATCTCAAAGATTTTATATCCTGTTTATTTATGCCGTAGATATGCCATGGGATGTTTGGCATCTGAACATTGGTGTCATGGCATCAAGCCAGTCTGGAAATAAAACTTATCAAATGCCTGGTTTTGTAAAGAATGACAAATATGTCACTGGATTAAATGGAATTTAGTATATTTATTGTCCAGATGAGGCCGTAAAATTATGCTTTTTGTACCAAATGTGCAGGTCACAGGCATTTTACTTATATATATATATGTCGATAGATGGATAGATAGATGTATATATCGACACTAAGATATGCAGGGTGATAACAAGTAGGAAATATTTATTGCACAAGAGCAGATCTGACTTGATAATCATACTATAGAAGTCGAACTTTCAATGCTCGAAGAGCTAAACCCACCGAAGCGTCAACAACTGCCTGATAACGGCTTAAATGTTTACTGCACTTCTCAAGAATGGAAACAGCTGATTGGAGGAGACAGCACAACGTGGTGAGTACTTTTTTCGTTTATGGTGCTCCTGTTCAAAACAAAATGCTTGATAGGAAGTCTGATATACCTTGAGCCTCTTTGTTCTTGTTCATCTTGTGTGGTGACATTTTATTGGATAAGGACAGGGCTCCTCAGTGGCAACAGAGAGGGGGGTGGGAGAAAAAAAATTCAGTGCCACGATAGGAGAGGAGGAAAAAAAATCTTTAAGCACCTGTAGCAAAACACAATGAGCAGTTTTGAAAACGGTAAAAGGAAGGAATTTTTCTAAAATGGGCCAAGTCACGTCTTCAAGGCATTCGAGATAGAGAGATGAAAGCAGCAGGGAGCAGAGGAAGTGGGGGTTGAGGAGGATTCACCTGGAGAGCTGGCTGATATTGACACGATCTCAACCAGGCAAGACGCTCTGGAAACTGACTAAACATTGGCACTATGCCTCTGAGAAAACAGAGGGTTGTTGAGGGTGGCTGCAGCTGCAGACAGCTGTTTCGAACCACATCATCAAGCTGCTCTAAGAGAAAGGCAAGGCTCAAACAGGCAAATCTCAAAAAAGAAGGAAAGGGACAGGCCTTCTGATAGGTATTTTTCAGTGGCAGGTACAGCCAAGATTAACAGGAGGTTGATGTTATGCTTTACAGTCCAAAGGAACTGAGTAGCTCACTGTTAAGGAAAGAAGATAGAGCACAACAAGGCCCATTTCCTGTGACGTTCTTTGTGTTGAAGGCTCATTTACAAGCAGGGAACCTGAATGATGTGTTTACTGTGCCTAGGTCTGCCTGGGTCGTTTTTGTTTTGACTTGGGCGATAAGCACGATAGGCTGGATGTGTTGATAACAAATGTTTACGACTGTCTGGTGCGCAGGTGGCCACGATTCGCCCAGACAACAATGGAGGCAAACACCAAAAATGGCTACTCTCCAATAGAGGATGTTTTGTTTTCGTTTTCTATTCTAATTATTGGAACAAGTCTGCCAGAGATCAGTAATATCTTCCCCACTCGCTGTCTGAGGAGGGTGCACAGTATCCTGTGGGACCAACATCACCCTGCGCGCCACCTTTTCCATCTGCTGCCCTCAGGGAGAAGGTACAGGTCTATACAGGCCAGAACATCCAGACTGGCCAACAGCCTGTATCCACAGGCTGTGAGGCTCCTGAACTCTCTGCCCCCCTCTCACGGACAATAACCATATCCAACTTCTTAATAGCAATGAACTGGTCTGCATTGGTGCATCATATCTTTATTCTCTTCCCCCTCCTGGCCCCCCCCCCCTCTTTCTTAAATAGATAACTATCATATCTGATATCATATCTCACAGTACAATAATATTGAATGGGTTGCATTGTTGTATTTTGTCATGTTTCTCAGGTCTTTGTCTGAATTTCTACGAACATTATTGCTAAGGATTGTCTTATTGCATTGGAGTCACACTGGGTTAAATATGTACACTTGGGTTTTAAGGGGTATTTATTATTTTCTTCTTTTTTTGGGTTGTATGGAAGCCCCAAACGCAATTTCATTGTTCTTGACAATGACAATAAATAAATAAATACTAAATACTAAATAATAGTGCTGTCTTTTGGCATTCCGCTTGTACATTTAGCGTAAGTTTAAGTTTAATCGCATTCTTTTTGGCCAAAAAAGAAACTCTTTCGAAACGTAAAGATACATTAACCATAAAAAAGGCAACAGGTATTTGGGAGATTATTTAGGGTTGAGATTTGCATTCCTGCTGGATTACAGTAAAAGGCAAACGAACTCTGATCAAATCAAGCATCAAAATTCTTGTTTAAGGTAACTGTTGATCTCACTCGGTTATGAAATATGTTTTTTTTGTGCTGGGATGAAGGAAGGAATGACATTATTAAACAAGATATCTGGCCCCCGATAGTTTCAGCCGTTCCCTGCTATCCCTGCTGTTGAGACGCTATCTCAATCAGTGACCCACAGAAAAAGGCTAAACTTGTTAGCCTTTCATTTGTTGCTTGGTTTCCTGCACCAATCACTGGACAACTGCTTCATTAAGTCCTCGCAGTTCAGTGGAGTAAAACAAAAATACAAACAAAATCAGGCTGCCGCATTTCAGATGTTCATTTGGCACAGGCACAGCTCGTACTTTCTCATGTACTCTCATTCTAATTTGAGCTGGCATCGGTTTTCAAACCTTTTATTTATCCAGGGAGGCTTTTGCCGAGCACGCTTGCTGTTTTTTCGGCAACGCCCTGCTTCACGTTCACACATGGGAGCTGTAGTCATCAGTTTTTATGGATAAAAAAAGGTATTGCTCTGTCCTACTCATACAGTTTGATGGTATCTTACCTTTGGGTGGTTTGAAACTTTAATGTGTAATCATAGCCAATTCCCATGAGGCTAACTACATCCCTAAAATCATAAAGTATTATTGCACAGTTTTCATAATGGTGACAAACAACAACAGGAAGTGAGTGAGGGAACCCAACAAGACAATAAGAGGCAAGAAAAACGGAGAGGTTTGTCATCTTTTCAAAAAGTCACAATATTTTTTAATATAAAACACCTTTAAATTCGACATAATGAGGAATCCGTGATCAGGGCTTTCACCAATCCACTACCATTTGAACACTGCAGTTGGGGAGGAGATCCACCTTGGCAGCCGCTGACTTCAATGGTACATCCGAGTTCACACAGAAAAGGGTTGAAACATGCATTTACTACATTGTTACAAAGTCAAAAGCGAAAACACGAGGTCTCTTTTTGCCATTATTGGCAAAGAGTCTCTCTGCCACCTTGTGAGGGATCCAGAGGCAAAAGAGGGTACAGTCTTGACAGTTGGGCATGTACAGAGGTGTCCATTTGTTTCCTGGCACTTAGGGATAAAGTGCCCTCTTCTCTTTTAGACCGACAGCTGAAGGGAGAGCGGAAACTTGGTGTAAGGCAGGAAATTACTCAACATGCTTTAGATATTTAAGATAACAGTTTTAGACTTGCTTAGTTTTGACAAACATCAATGTAAGTGCGGCTCCTGTGCTGTGAAGTCCGCAAACAGTGTTTTGCAGGTCTGGTCAGTAACCGATAGCTGTGTCTTTCTCTCTACAGACTCTTCCCCACCATGTTGCTGGTAACGATCAATGAGTGAATAAGCACATTGTCCATTATTTGATTTGATTTTTTTTCCAAAGTAAGCATCCTGCATCTATGATATCCCAAAATGGTTCTGAGTTTTTGAATGTCAGTCTTGGAAGAAATTCCTCTCTTGTGTCCATTCACACTCACGACACTTTGATCAAGACATTCTGTTTTCTCCCCTTCCCTCCCTTTCTCTTCTAAACACACACACACTCACACACGCTCACACTACAGATGCTACAGAGGTGACGGAGGTCACCTTATTGTCTTCTGCCCAGGGCTGCAGGTTCTGCAGGGCGTAGAGGGAGGAGTTGTGCAGGCAGAGTGGGTCCGGCTGCAGTGGCTGGCTCAACGTCTTCTGGAAAGCTTCCTGCTGAAGTTGCAGCATCAGCCGGTTGGCCTGCTGCCTCTCAGCCTCCCTCTCCTCTGCAGTCTGTCTCCTGGGTGAAAGGAGGAGACAAAGGAGAGCAAAGAAGGATTTAAGACCAATATAATGTTTCTTTTTTATGGCGATTGTACACAGTATCGACTTGTACCACGTGCCAGAGCATTTTAGCAGTGTGCTATGCTTTAATAAAGAAACAGTGGGATTCTCTCCCTCCTTCTTTCTTTACTTTTTAAACAGACACCATACGTAGAATAGATCTGCAATTCTGTATTAGGTGCTTCTGTTAAAATTTTCCTGGATAAGTTAGCATATCCAGGGCTCATTTATTGTCATTTCTAATTGACAAAACCAAGAAAAAGCTGGCAGTCTTTGGTACTGGTGGTGAAGAATTTCAATCATATGCTGCAATGCCTGAAAATAACAAGAAAAAAATATATATATAGACATATATATATAGTAAAAAGCCACTGATCAAAGAAGTCAAAGGAATCAAGGGAAAAAAAAGCTTTTAGCGATCAGATGAGATTGCAAATTTCATAATAAATCATGTGGATTTGCAAATTGCCTGTTTTTTCTTCTGTCTTTGTACTACACCTGTGCCAGATACTCCTTCTGCTTTTGGCTACACGACAGCTGATCAAGATGAGTGACAGGTGTTGCTGAAGGAACGTGACTAATAGAGGGGGAAGACATACAAAGCACTTCCTGCCTCAAGGTGAAAAGTTGCATCTGTTTCTTTTCTTTTCAAAGAAACGACTCCGCACATCCTGTATATGCGCTGTGCTGATATCAACATTTGCTGCATTGAAAAGTCATGCGTCTTCCTAAAAAAAAAACAGCCTGTTTTGTAGCGTTTATGTTGGAAAACCTCCAGAGTGAACTGGTGTTTTAGTACTCAACAAAAATTACACTTCTATTTCAATTTAAATAGTGAATGTAAATACTTTTGGCAATTTACTTGAATTACTTTACAAAGGCAAGCATATCTATAAACAGTGGAACATTTTACTCTATCGGTCTTGAAAATTTCTTATTACCATAACAGAATAATTCATGGTGATTTATTTACGGACATTTGGAAATGATATGTTAAACAACATGTAATAAATGTTCAATTCTCTTAAAAATATAAAGCAAAATACAAATGGCAGCTAGAAATCACCAGCATAAGCACACCTCTAAAAACACTCTTTCAAGCACGCCAACCTCCATCCATTAGCCACACATTATTGTTAACAGCATTATCATAATCTAATTCCCTGGCTGTTGATTTGATCATCCTCTTGTTACTCGCGTAGTCGTCACACAAAGACATCCCTCATGCTCATCCTATCAGGTGCACACTACAGGGAAATGGCATAAATCTCAGCAAAAGTAGGAAATCAGAAAAGCGAGTTAAGCCAATTCCCTTGTTACTCGTGACATGCCGTTCAGTCTGCTGTTTATTTTAAGCAAATTCATTTTTACTGCACTTTGTAGTGGAAACTGTGCATTAGCATTTTATGGCTTAAGGACATGATTGCTGCAGGTTTTTTTCTTCTATAAATGCATTTTTTTAAGAAAATGTAAATGAACATCCTTAAACCAAAATTCTATATTATACTTTAATTTACAACAAAGAAGGCAGTGATTTTTAACTGTTTTCTTTAACTTTTAAATAGAAAATCATTCGAAAAAGCTTTAAAGCCATTTACACATAAAAACCCTTAGGGTAATGACTTAAGGTAATTTAGCTGTGTGTAATATGCGTTTGAAATATGTATCCTGCTCCTTTAACAAGGGGCAGGGCATCATAATTTGATTTCCTACTCATTTACTTTCAAATGGCTATAAACAACAGTTAGAATGAAGTGAATGAGTGTGTGTTTTTTTCATGGACTCGGCAGTCAATTCCTCCTGTGAGTGTTTCAGTATTGCTTTGGACAGCAGGTTTCTAAAAGGCCTTTCAGGAGGCTCAGGAGTAATTGTGCTTGGTCAAGTGAACTGGCCTCAACTGGCAGCTAAGCTAAGCAAAATAAGTGTTGTACAACTCCTTCAATGCAATGTGGGCCATTTTACTTGTCTTCAAAGTAAGACACCAGTAAACATTTTTGGACGCAAGTGTAAAACAGAGACACATTCTGTAATGTCAGTTTGTGGGACAAGAAGATTTGTAATTCTGCGCAAACATCCTGTCCTAATGAAGTCAAAAACCATCAAGGCCTGTTTGTTTTGCTTAAGTATATAGTGGGATGCAAAAAAAGAGCAAGACGTGACACGTAGAACGGAGAACTATGTTACTTTAGCATCCAATAACACCCTGCTGCAATCTTACCGCCATTTTGTCCGCCTGTTTTGAAACCAGGTCTTAACTTGTGCATCCGTCATCTTCAGCGCCTTAGCCAGGGTGGCACGCTCGGCCGATGCCAGGTACTTCTGTCGGTGAAAACGTTTCTCAAGCTCACAGATCTGCACCCGGCTGAAGGAGGTGCGAGGCTTTTTCCTCTTAGGTGGCGTCCGGTTCTGGTACGGGTGGCCGATTCGACGGGTCACAGAAAAGGGCGAGAGGGCAGCTGAAAGAGGGAGGAAAAAGAGGATTAATTTGTCTGATGAGTGTTTTAAATTTGTAAAATTCTAGAGATTTAACATGAATGCTTGATTGGTTACTTATTTCCATTTCTAAGCTGGAGTGACCTGTTCTTCTGAATTATAAATGCATTTCTCCTGAGGATTTATTTCTATAGACTCATAAACCTAGCTAGCTTTCCATTCCTTGGTAAGATAAAAATTATTGTTCATTTGCTGCTAACTGAAAAAAAAAAGCTATGATGTTTGGGGAGTCTTAAGAGATGGCCTAGAAGCTGCCAACTGAAGAAGATAACGTCACTGCCACATTTTCCATTTCTGAAGAGCACGCTGAGATGTGCAAACAGAAAATCCAAGGAAAAAGTAATTGAGGCAGAAGTAGAAAAATGGTATGTGAATTATCACTTCAAAATTTAAAGTGCTAGAGGATAAAGACGTGAAAAATACTGACGCATATTAAGATTTCAAATGCTGTTTTAAATCCAGTTTATACTTTCTGGTGGCACACAATGGTGGCTCTTAACAATTAGCTACAGGTGAGGTTTTTTGGTGGGGGAGAGGGGGTGACTCACCTGGGCAAGCACCCTTTGGAAAAGGATAGTCTGCTAGAAGGCCATTGCCGTCTCGCAGGTGGGCAAGCTCGGGGTAATAACATTTGGCTAATGTCTCCACCGTGCTCCAGACAGGGACCCTGCCGATGTCTCCCTTGGGGAGAGGACAGAGGGATCCGGTGGCCCCCGGCCCCCCTGTGGCCTCTCCAGCTCGGCTCTCCTCTGCCTGCTCCCCTAAAGGAAAGGGAGACACAGTGAGGTCCCGCATCTGGAGCACAGCAGCAGCTGCCGCCGGGCGGGCACCGACGCATAGCAGCTAATCACATGAAGGGGCCTAAATGATGAACAGAGTCTACTTTAATGCCATTTGCTTCTAGTCTCTTAAGTTAGCATTTGGAGATCTTTAGCTAAGAAATGAGATATATGCCATTCGGAAAAAAAATAAGTGACATCTAGCAGGATTACACAGATAAATCAAGCCCTGGCTGACCAATCAAAAACCTACAGCCAAGGTCATTCTCTGACAATGTGATGAAGCTCCATAAGTACTATTCACAGACCTACATAATATAATTGTAAGCCTAACAAAACACAATTTCTGAAGGAAAGTAGATTTTGGTGGGTCTTTTTTCATCACAATAATTGCATTTAAAAAATATTTGATATTTGCAAAATGTCTTGGAGCACAAACATGAAGCGTGTGTCATTACAACTCAAGCAATAACCTCAATTTGCAATTGTGTAACTTCTTGCACAGTGACATCATTTTTTGCAGAATAGGCTGTCATAAACTTTACACGCATTACTATTTAGAATATAGACACTTTATAATAAATGCTATTTCAAAGTATTGTTGTATTGTCTTACTTTGTCTCTTGTCGCTTAGTCACTGTTCCTTCTCAAAAATATAAACTGCAGTTTTGCACTGTAAGGGTGTACATTGTGTTTTTCTTCACTCTCTGCCTCAGTGCCTCGTGGTTCTTTTTCAACTGCCGGGTATTAATAACAAGTTATCTTCTTGCATCATAAAATATCTATGAATCCTGTCTATTTTGTCAGCCATGGGTAAACAGAAGATCGATAAATGTAATGAGATCGTTGGCCATAGATCCACTCCCAGGCCACATTCTCATTCTGAATGGAAATCAGCAGAAGAAAAGAGAAAAAAAAATACTTTCTGTCTTCTCTCCTTCTCTCTCTATCTCTATGTCATCCGTCCCCAGCAAGCTGTTTTGCCTGCTGTCTTACAGGGTGTTTATTTGTTTTTGTTTTGTCAGAAAAGCTCACCAGGAGCCAAAATGAATATGAAAACATCTGCATAGGTGTCCCCTCAGGGTTACGTGCTGCTCCTGCTGCTGCTCCTCCTGCTGCTGCTGTTCTCAGAGTTTTCAGCGACTTGAAAATTCATTTGCTATACAGACGATGACAATTTGGATGTAAAATAGAACATGAAGTTATTACGCACTTGGCAGTCATTTCAAGGGAGCCGCCAACGTCCCCTGATGGTGCTGAACATGAGTGGCAAATTGAAGCGTACACAAACAAATGATTTGTAAAGTAAAGATGAATAGCTACTATGCACTGTTACGGTAGGTCACATAAAGTTAACATCACGTAAGTGCAAATTAGTAGCACAGATTTAGTGTCTGAAGTGAAAATGTGCTACAGTTATTGGCTTTCGCATGGATTTATAGTGACCATGACCTCTTCGTTCCCTCTCATTATTATTTTTAATCTTCTATGTTAATATTCTTATAACAATTTCACGTTATGTGCTGCTCTGATGCTCAATAATAATAAAAAATGGTAATTGTACCCCTCCAACATTCCTTTTGGGACTTAGACCGGCATCTGTAGTATTTAATCACGAGTTTCTAATGACAAAATCCCCAAGATATTTCTATAACACTACTATAGGTGCTCACAATGGACTGGAGCACCTCCACAGTCCTTAATACTGAATTATACGGCCCTTATTGGACTTCATAGTGTGTTTCTAAATCTCCTGTAAAGCCACATTCTTACAGTAACTTTAAAGTGGAGTCTTAAATGTACAGCACATATGTTAAGCAACATATCATTTTTGCTTTTTGTGTCATTGCCCAAATCTATTTGGAGCTTTATGGGTCCCACAGAGAAAGCAAGCATGCCTGTTGTTGCTCCCAGCGGCAGGTCTGGCTAACTAATACAGCATTAGATGGCTATTTCAGGCCATCTGTGGGCTAAGTAATGGGCCAGGCACATACAAGCACGTTCAGAGGCAACCTAACATGCAGCAGCACCCTTTAGACCTGACAAGTACAGCAAGGCTTTGCTTTACAGTGTGCAAAATCCTGATAAATATATGATCCAGTGGTGTGATACCCCACCAGACATGTTTAATGCTTTTTTTTTCTTTGGTTTTACTCCATATGCCTTCAGGTTTATTCATTACTATAATTATCGAGACTGTGAACTGCAGTATAGAATCAAAATGAATTATGCAATGTGCTGGATTTTAAGCCAAACCAATTAAGAATGCCCTTGCTCAATTGCATCAGTGAGTCGGTTAGTTTAGAGACAGTCAGTGTAAACTAGCTGGATGTAACTGGATTATAAGTAATATGTTACAAATAATAGTACCAAAAATTAAAGCCATATGGAATAATAAATATACTAGTCAAAATTTTATAAATCTGAAATATATCAGAAATACTGATGGCAGTAATTTGTATCTGGAGAAGAATACCACTCCTGTACAGATTCCAAATGTAAGGGTATAATAAGTCCCACGAGCTTAGAGCTTCCACAATTAGGAAATGAGTTATTAAATAAAGCTGTAAAACATAATTATTTTTCTAATAATTAATTGTTTTCCTATAGCTCGGAAAACAGTTAAGCAGTCTGTATGTGGCCATTATCCCCAACAAAAAAGCGATCATGTAAGTGTTCCCATGAAACAAAGAAAATGAAAAGAATCACCAGCAACCAAAAATAAATGCTGCAAAACACATTGCACATTTTGTTCCCCCTCTTCATCAAATGGAAAAGAAAATGGGTGCGAATGCTAAATCTGTTGCCTGGATAACACAATTTAGCATAAGCATATCAAAAAATAAAATGCTACCGTGGAGAATATGTTTGCCATAATAAAACCACTTATACTTAATAACACTTCCCGGTGACAGCGCCTCCCGTCCCCACGGCGGATATTACCTTTGTAGCAATCTAATAAATATATCCGTGAAGGATTCTAAAGGGGATATTGAAATATAACATGAACATATATTGCTATTTATTACACTATACGCAACAAAAAGCAGGGATACTGTCTTTTGTCACACGGAAAATCAGGCCAGCGTGGAAGCAAAAGGGCAGGAGCGGGTTCAGCTCTGAAATAAAATCATATTTTTTTCGGCACTGCTGCCATTTACACCCAGACACAGATATACAGGAGAGAAAAGGCGCTTTAATTATATTTCTTTTATTTCTGTTAGGTGGTCTACAGTGAAAGACGCTGTATTATTGCTCTGTTTATTGTCAAAATGTCCAAACAATTCAAAGAACATATTATTATGTACTTTGATCCTTCATCAAAGATGACAAATTTCTGTTAGATTATTATTATTATTATTAGTAGTAGTAATCACTAGTGGTAAAAGGCTTGGTTTCTTAAAATTAGTACATATTTTACTTGACATTTTGTGCTGTAAAGCCCAATTTTCATTTCACTATCCATTATATTTTTCTTCAGTTACTAACTAGTCTTAATTTTCATTACATATTATTGTGCTATGTTTTATGTTATTAATGTATTATTTTTTAATTCGTTTCTGACGTAAAAAAATAATAATGTGAAAAAAATAACATTACAAATAAATCTTGAACCCGTATATAGACGGGTTTGTTTATTTTTTTGAGCAGAGTACATTGAAAAATAAAGGTGGCTACTGTTAGCCTCCGACTACTACTGATGCTGTTGCTGCTATAGTTGTGCGTGTGTACTTTTACGCACGGTGCGGCTTTATGTATGATTTTATTCTTCTCTGGTTGATTTTTGCCTACATGTTCAGGAACAGCAGATGGAAAATAGCAGCTAGCTAACCCTGGTGAACTTATTTTAATTCTTCACTCGTCCTTCAGAAATAAATAAAAATAAAATAACACATAAATTAGTTGCAATAAAATAGCCTGACGCACAACATTTTAGGCCTGTAAGCGCTGAGTGAATACACAGAGGAGTGGGTGACCACCAAGGATACATCAGTAGGCTACATGAAGTGTATCTTTACAGATGGATAAATGATGCCCCTATAACCCGTAAATCTTTTGCGACAGTCCAATTCAGCTTACTGTGATTAATAACACGAGTTTGTGCCATGTGGGAGGCATCCCGGCGTGAAAAATGAGAATCTATTGTCGAAGTTAACAGGTTTCGTTTACATCTCTGCAAGAAAAAAAAGAAAGAAATCCTGCCATGAATGCCAGAGCTGGAAGCATTTGGCAACATGTTTAGCTGTTTAAATCTGCACGGGACCGTTTTTCTCCTCCGGTTTCAACTTGGAAGGCGAAAAGGAAAAACAAGAAACAAGGAGAAACATTTAAAACGGTGCTCTACCCATCAGGATAGATGATAGTCCATTTGATTTACGGCCTTTTATAGGAAACAGAGCAGGCTAAATCTGGAGTGTTTGTGTGTGTATATCTGAATGTGTGTGTGTGTCTGCGCGCGCGTGTGTGTGTGTGTATGTGTGGATAGTGCTACTGTAGCTGCTGCTGTAGCTGTTCCTGCTGCTGGTGATCTTTGGCTGATCAATACAGAGGAAAGATATAAGCTGCGAAATAATTACAGCGACACAAAGCTGAGAGAAATTAAACGAGGGGCCCTCGGTGACTATGAGTAAAATTGATAAGCCTATTTACACTGTATCTTTTTGCAGATGACATATCGTCCCCCGGTATTTAATAATTAATCAGGTAGAAAGAACTGAAGAGTGAATATTTAATGCATGGAGAGGAGGGGCGTGCGCGCGCAAATCCATGATGTTCTTCCTTTATAGCAATGAGGTCATGAGAAAAATATAAGCTGAACCACCCCTCCCCCACCCAAAAAAAGAAAACAGAGAACGCAGAAATCGTTTTTATGAAATACGTTTACCTATCTCAGCATATTCCATTAAAATTTTATTGGCAATCGGTTTTTTTTTACCATTTTCTCACTGAGAATTATCTTTCGTATGTTTTTCATATAATTTATTATAAACAATATATAGTCGTTATACTAGAAAAGAACTTATCTTCAATTGCATTACATTTCATTATTTAAATAAGCATACATATAATATTTAATTAAGTAAAGCAAATATCTCATTTTGGATTGAGAAGGAAACAAATAAAAAAACGATGTCAGCCTTTAAGTAGCATGTGATTCTGATAGTGTTGAAGGGCGTGTGGGGTTTTGGGAACAAAAATGGCTGCATGTGTTTGCAGACACCTGAATAAAAAACATAGGCAGGAATTATGTAACTCATCGTGGGTATTAAAAGCCCAAATGGCACAAAAATCGACTTCGGTGAATTTCATTTTTAAGGAAAAAAATAAAAGCAGCTGGTTCTGAAAGAAGTAAAATTGGAAATAAAAACTACAAATTAAAAAAAAACCCCACTGAAGTCTACATATAGTCTGCTAGAGTAAGTCTGCAAGCAATATTGTAGCTGTTGTCCAATTATAGCCTAATTTACTCAGTTCAAATAATAATAATAATAATAATAATAATAATACATTCTTGTTTAGAATTTAACATGTCATATATTGTTACTACGGTGACTCATCTTCTTGCTTTCTCAATTGGCTCTCCGGGAGAGGGGGGAAAAAATCATTCATCCTCATGAAAAAACGGGGGACGTTGTTATCCGTCATCCGCTGTAAATGGAGAGTGATGGTCCAATACTGATTCATCAGCATGTCCGAGTCAATTTCTCCACTCGTTTATCAGGCTGCCCTTCCAGCATAATAAAACTGACTGTGTGCGCATATATGATTCGTTATAGATTACAACCTAAAGATGAAATCATCAGCGCCACTTTGTTGAGCCATTATAGGCCCACTTCACGCTTCGTCGGTCGGGGGTTGTTTTCAACACAAGTGTTAGTAAATTCATAATTTCCTCTTTAGTGGCTGTGAGGAAAATATTCACTTTTTTGGTGGTAAATAACGAGGTCTTGCTTTCTGACCTACTATGTCTGTGTTCATGAAAAACATTAAACTACAAGTGTTGTGGGACCAGGATAAGATTTATTCTTTACCTGTTAATCTGTCCTTGGCGAATCTTCTGCTGCTTTCCATCCACGGAAATGTGAAGTTTGCTGCATTCCCCATTCCCATCCCCGGCATCGAGGGGATGCCGGGTCCGATGCCCGGTGGATGCGTCGATGGGGGTGGATGAGGAGCAGCAGCGGCGGGTGGCGGTGGCGGAGGCGGCATGGGCCTGTGCGCCGGCACCCGAATTACCCCACCTGCACCTCCAGAGTTCACGTTAACGTTCATGTTCATACTGACGTTCATGTTCATGTTGACATTATAGGAGCCGGCTAAACCCGCCGCTGCTGCCATGGAGCAGGCCGGGTTGTAGACGCTGTTGTACCCATTGCTGTAGACATTAGAGGCCAGCGCGTAATCCGGGTCACCGGTCCGGTTAGGGAGCATGCAGCCGCTGGACTGGTCCGAGCTGTTGAGGATCTGGTCGATGCCGAAGCTGATGGGTTCATGCTGCTGCTGGTGCGTCTGGTTCACCTCCTCGATCCCAGTGTGCTCCATAGTTTTTGTTCTTAATGTGCTTGTCAGTATATTTTATCAGCGCACGGATGTGTTTTTGACATATGGCAATTCACGCCTTTGGAAATGAAGTATTTGGATGTAGTCTGCAGTGGTGAGGTTTTTTTTTTTTTTTTTTTTTTTTTGCTTTCGAGCATCGACACGGGCCTGTTCTACTCCCAGGAAACCAATAAGGTGTCCAGCGCTATCCAAAATCTTCCCATTATTTTTTGTCCAACAGTGGGATCGGGTGTTCCCTAAATTAAATGCCTATCCGTCGGACTAAGAAATACCGTATCCATCTTTAATAGCGAGTTCTTTCCAAGTGAATTAGATACAAGGCAGCTTTACAACAAGAAAAACAGCCGATAAATGCCAAATGGCTATCCCGAGTAGCCTACTTACTGAGAAAAATCCGAGATTTTGGGGGGAGGCACCTCTCTGGAGAGACTTGATGCGCTTTGTTCGCCTACTCGGGCAAAGACGATCCATACGCTGGGGTCACGATAGGATAACCAAGCTCGTCGCATCAAAATGGAGCTGAAGACAAAACAAAACAACCCCGAAGAAGCGAAACGAAGCGCTGACCTCGCAGGCGTGTTTATTAATTGGAGGGGAGCGCGGAAGAGTGCTCTGTAGTGCTGCGTTTCAGCAGGTGAGACTACCCTCTGCGTAAAAGCTGCCATTCGGTCCTCCAGCCAACCCTCCTTCCCTCCCTCTCTTCTTCCCTCCCTCCTCCACGGTAGGACAGTTGTTTTGCTCGGATGTCTTAAAGAAACCGCAGCTTTTTATTTTTTATTCAGCTCTTCTGGTTTCAAATGCAAGGTTTCGTGCATTTAGTGGAACTGAGGCCCGCGTCAAGTGGCTACTTTCACCTTAATGCTCCTCTACGTATCAGAGATTTGAGAACTATGCTAGGTCTTCAGGAATGATAATATTTTTTCAGTTTTAAGAAAGTAAATTATTTAACAAAAATCAAAATTGAACAACAGTGGGGGACAAAATCACAGGACAAAAAAAATGAACATTGCTGTCTGTGAACATAAACTAAAGATTTATGTAAACATTTCCCACAATAACATTATGAGCTTTGGTGAGTTTATGACAGCAAATGGTCTGATAATCATTATCTTTATGTTATGACCAAGGTTTTCAAATCAGTGCTCTCTGTTAGGATTTTATTCTTTCCCCAAGGAAAACTGCTGCTGGACATGATTTGGAACAGAACTTAATAGCAAGGGGACGCTTTAAGGAAAACAACAGTTTACTCTTCAATTAATCCTACTTTATGTGTAATCCACGAAGCCACTTAAACTGCATACACAGTGACACATATTCCGCCAGAGTTTGTTGGTACCATCATTTATCCATTATTCACCAATATTCTAACCAGTAGAAACGGACAGAAGATCAAAAGAAGTGACAGCGAGCTGTGTGGTATCTCCGCTGATTTGATGGCAGCTGATAGCAGTACAATTTATCCTAAATGAAACAACAAACTGTGAGCAAGTGTAAAGGTGCTTGTTGCGCGTTTGCGCACAATGAAGTCATAAATCTCAGATTTTGATGTGATCACTGTAGGCGCTGATCGTCTCATTCCAATACACACGATCACAAAGATAGATAGATAGATAGATAGATAGATAGATAGATAGATAGATAGATAGATAGATAGATAGATAGATAGATAGATAGATAGATAGATAGATAGATAGATAGATAGATAGATAGATAGATAGATAGATAGATAGATAGATAGAATTAAACAAATAAATAGCAGATGGACAGATATCAAGAAGCCAAATGTGAAAAGCGGCGTTTCTGATTTGCACAAATTATTTAACCTTTCCCCGCCCGGAGCGACGACGTGGATCAGTCGGGTCTCAATTCAATAAAAATGAAAAATGGCTCATAATAAAAGCGCGACACGGGGAAAAACGAATTTAATATATCACCGTTTTATTACGCACTTATTTCACTTTCTGTGCGAATAAAGATATCTCTCAACTGCACAAGGTGGCTAGAGGGAAGCATAAAAATCAATTGTGTGAATTCGAGGCCATATCAATAACGGTGCGGGACGAGACCGGTGCGAGTGTAGCTGCTATTAGGCCTGTTTATATTTGTGCGTTACAATAAAATGAATAGGGACGGGAGGATGCACTGAGACTCGGATCAGCTTACTGACAAGGTAATTGGCCGTTTATGCAAAACCAGGAAGATCTATGGGCAGGAAGGCGGAAAATAATGTTTGCAAGCCACTTTGGGGTAACACATCTCTCCCTGTTGGTGATGTCAGCAGCTGTGATGTGATGTCTGATTGGGCGTCACCTTAAGTGACATTTTTTTTCTTTTTGGATACAGAGCATGCAGGGAATCCCATTTTTTCCATGTCCAGTAAATAGAAAATCTGATGTACTGATGCACGATTTACAGAACTGTATCTAAAATTGCCGACTGCTCTATTGTTGCGCAACACTGTAATGTAGATTCAGACTTTTAAAAGGATGATCAACTTGTGTGTGGGGTCAGCGTTAGATGAATGCCTCCTATCACAAATTCTGAGTGATTATAATCTAAAACATTTGGAATTTGAGGGATCTGAGGGAAGCTGTTAGATCGCATATTCCGATTAGATCATAATAATAATAGTAATTAGTAGTAGTATTAGTAGCATTTACATTTATATTGATTATTTGACATCTCATTTCCGAAGGATTTTAAGAGACATAATCATGTTAAACAAAAGAGTTAAAGTGTAAACCTCTAATGTAGGTGTAATATCTGAGATCTCTTTATTGAGCTTGACAACCTGAGCCTGCTCAATAGGACACCAAGCGTCTTGTTTCATTATTCTCAACAATTTAGACTGCACACCATGATTAGCTCTCGTGTAAAATGAACGTATTATAATGAGACACCAGGGAGTTAAGATGGGGTTTTAAAACTTATCTGATGTCTAATGTGTAGTTTGGGACTCTTTAGATGGATCGAGCAACTTCTTATCCTGTGACCTGTAGCAGGGTTTCCTTCTACTTGTATACTTTTTTTATTATTTTCAATCCTCTAAATGGTTTTTTGATTTGTTTTAATTCTCTGGATTTTATTTTCTTTTGACATCCAAAGCACCAGGTTTTGAGCCATATCTTGCTAAATCTTATAGACGCATGACATAGCGCATTGTGAAACACTGTTGGGACTGTTCTCTGTGGACTCCATATTCTCTCTAGCTTCAAGTGCGAGTTAAAATATCTTCCTCTGGCCACACTTCCCACTTATATATATCTCCCAGTCTGCGAATCTGCGGTGGCAATTACCCAGTTTTCCAAAAGAGACTGTTTTTTCTTCCAATGTGCTACACCTGCAGAACGTCTTAAATTATTGTAGATTTTTGAATAAAGATCCCTGAACTTGTTTTGTCATTATAAAAATCTATAATAGGCCCATAGGAGGTTTATCTATAGGTTTTAAACGTAAACTCAACATGATGCTGTGCAGGTTTGCAATCAGCAGTTTTACTAATGCAATAAAACCCCATAGCCAATTAAGATACCCCCCCCCCCCCCCCCATCGCACACACACACACACACACACACACACACACACACACACACACACACACACACACACACACACACACACACTCAGACACGCACATCCCAACACACACAAACACATGTGCGCATGCACGCATGCTCTCTACTCTCTCTTAATATGAAAGCCCCTTGCTGACTTTGCCCAAAGGCGTTGTCTATGGTTGCCGGCTGTGCGTGATGAATCGTTATCTCCAGGCCATGTTGCTCGTCTGGGTAATAAAGTACCAGCAAAGCGGAGACAAAAGGAATTTGTCACAGTTGCCTCCCCGATATATTAGTGACCTATAGGCCGATTTAGCTCTCATTTGGGGGACTGAGGGAGCTGCACACCAAATTAAAATGAACAGAAGAGGATGATAAAAAAGACGCAAATGGCAAAGTTACGTATAAGCAAAGAGCCAAAGGATGCTCGGGCTTTGGGAGAGGACCGTATAGATCTCCTTCTGGGCTTACAAATTCATAATAATATACAACTTTATACTTTAGTTACAGGTAATCTTTCACATAATGCTCTAAGATGCATGCGAACCAGCTTTCCGTGCTGCAAGTGTTCAACGTTTTCCAATACATTTCAGCCGGTCATAAATCTGGATTTGGCCTAATTCTCCAGCACTGAGGGGATCACAGTTCAGGCCTATTCTAAGTTATTATTTATATGTAATCCTTGAGGGGTTTTATTAACAGAACGTTGATAAGAAAGGAATACAAGACAAAATAAAAGTCACCAAACAGAAAAAGCTTAAGGTTAAATACTAGACACAATGTTACTTAAATAAATAAAAAAAAAAAGTATAATTTTACCCAGTGAATCATCAACAAAACTTTCAGCAAATATCACTGGCTTTGTATCTTTAGATTGTGCTATGAATTTTTTTACTGTCCATGGATTTTTTTGTACAAAAGAACCCCACCCACACCCCTCCATTCACTTAAAGTTGGCTTCATTTTTCCATAAAACAACAAAAAACAACAAAACTAAGAAAAATTTGAGAGCACGTTGATAATTGTGAACATCTTCCTGCCTAGTTGACACCACACACACAAAACCTGCAGTTAACACAGGAAAAATTCACTAAGGACAAACACAGGCATCTCATAATGGATGTCTACCTGCCAAGTTATATGCTCTTCTCTTCCCAGTTTTGTTTGGTTCTCTGTTGCTATTAGGTTGAAATTCAGAGGAGACACACCTAGAAAAAATAACAAAGTCCAACTGTTAAAGGACTCATCCATGCATCAAGTTAAAAATTAAAATGCACTGTTCCAAAGACCTAAAAATATCATTATAAAATACCCATGAATTTTAATAAACTCAAAAGTTCAATACCACATGTTTATTGGAAACACATAGCATTACCACGGCACGTTTTGTTGTCTGTGAGAAGAACATGAGTTCTTCTACAAAAGCCTTTTCACAGTTACTTAATACAAGTATATTTGTCTGATTTGTCTGTATTTGCTTTACGTTTGGTGGTGAATTCTGCTGTTGCCCTTACCTTTACAGTTCAAGCCATATCAGTGATCAGCTTAGGCACATTTACAGATTTCTGATTCATAGCAAGACTACAGGCAAGGGTGTCTTGGTAGCCTTTGAGTGGGTTTAGTTCCCAGAGTCTTTTCTCCAGGTAGCGAGATAAATAAATGGACACCTGCACAAAAATCATATTTGGCCTCAATGCTAGCACCTTAATGATCTCTGAAAGTATCTAGAAATATATAACAGCTAGAGTATTTTGTGCTGCCAGGAGCCTTGTTTTATTGCAATTCAAAGTATACAAATTTGTGAATACATGGACAGAAATTGATCTTTTTCAGCCCAGAGTACATTCAAAGTAAAAGTTACTTGTGCGTAGGTACATTCTTGGACAAATGCCTGCTAACACTTGGCTGCTGTGTGCCCACAAATTTTAAACCACACCAACATGGTCGGATATTTGAAAACCTTCTTTGATATGACAACTTCCTATCTAGAAATAGTTTAAAGAAATGGGTTTCTGAAGACAAGAAACAAGAGGTTAGCCTTGTGCTGTTCCATCTCTTTTCATTTTAGATCAAAAATAGTTCGTTTGACAGTTTTGTGTGAGTTTCCAAAGGGTAGCAAATCTGACCTGACACCACTTATCCTTGACCTCAGGCTTGACTTTGACTGTATGGAATTAAGTATCAGCTAACTTAATAATCAGTCTCTCTGAAAGCATTGCCTTGCATGACTAAATAGACAGTGGATGGGAAGTATGGAAATACGCTAATGGAACTTGTTGAAATCTTGCATGTCTGCACCAATTTCGAGCTCGTCACACTGGTAACCTTGAAAATAAAGGTTTCCAAAAATGTGGAATTATGTAAAAATGTCTGTAAGTAAGTCTAAGATTTTTTTTTTCAAAATATAGCTATTAATTATAGTGCCTTAATGCAGCCAAAAACTGAAAAGTAAAAATAAGTTGTTAAATCTTAGGAAACAAAGTGTAAAAATATTGGTTCCACGTGGGGCACAAACCCTGGTGTCTTGAGTCAAAGTCTTTGGACATAAAAGAAGAAGCAAAAAGCCACAAGAATAGGATATACCCATAGAACCCTGAATCATGTCACTCTCCAGTTACAAAACTGTGGTGCAATAACTATGCTGTGATCCGCAGACGGTACTGAAGGTGTAGAATTCAGGCTTGAAGAGGGTAATGTACTTGTGCTTTTTTCCAAACACTTACAGGAGCCTCATAGAAACAGAGAAGCAGAAGAATTTCATAGAAAAATATTTCAGGTTTTCTGTGGACTTGTTTTTGCACTCATGCCCACTTGATACATGGAGAATTATAACGTATTGACTTTACTGTCTAAAAGATGGTACATATTAAGGTATTTTTTTTATATAAAATGCATGAACTGAGAAGTCCTCTTGGCTCCATGAGCTGTGACAGAAGTATTAATCAAAGTAGATGAATGCAACTGCTTATATTTTCTTAAATTTATTTTCCAGGATATCTAACTGGATTAAATATGTCTCTATTAAAGCTAAGAGCTATAAAGTTGTTGTTGTTGTTGTTGTTGTTGTTGTTTTTTAGAAATATAAAACAATCATTCTACTTAGTAAAATTGAACCTCTACAGTATTAGATTGTTCAAACTTTTCACTGGTTCCAGACAGTGACAGGTTTTACTTTTGGCAGCCAGGGTTGTTTACTCACACGAAAATCACTTTCATTTTCTGTTTTGGTAATATCGTTAAGTTATGTTTGCAATCTGCAGGTTGTGTTGGGTTTTTTTGCTGAGCACTGATTTCGCCACATCCCCAGTTTTCAAAAATTCAAAATCCCATTTTCTGCCATAGGAACGACACCTATAATCACTAGTGACCCTCCTCGTGTTGCTGTAGCCATCAACCTTCATGGTGTTGAGCCTTTTATCGAGTGTAGACAAACAAGACTCAGCGACTCAAGAAACAACATCAGCATGTAGAGTGCAGCGCCACCAGTGTTCTGCTACAAATCACAGAACCCATAAAGAACCGTCATGTACGTGGAACCCTTTTTGTTGAGAGTGTAGGATTACATTATTCTGCATTTGGAGGGTTCAGTCCTTGACTCTTCGCCTCCCTCAGGGGAAAACCTGGCGCCTCATGCCCCTATCAGACGACTCAACTGGACTGAATGGAGAGGAGGAGGGGAGGAAGAGGGGAGTAAAACCAGTGAAAAAAGAGACGAGAAACCGCTGAAATACAGGCATGGGACTGGGAGGATGGAGGGATGTCATGTTTCTGCACTAGGCCTAAAAAAAGAATCGGGTAATTATTATTATTATTATTATTATTATTATTATTATTATTATTATTATTATTATTATTATTATTATTGTTGTTGTTGTTGTTGTTGTTGTTGTTGTTGTTGTTGTCGTTGTTTTTATTGTTGTGATACATGTATTTATTTTAAAAGGCTAAACTGTATTTAATCTCTAAGTTTTTATGAAAAAAAAATCGACCCCTAAAAAGGTAAAATAGAAGCGATCATTTCATTACTGGACGTCAGATTTCTTGAGTTTATCTTTTTCTCCTTTCCTTTTAAATGCAAACCGATTCATTTTGCCCTTCTCAGCTGTTTGCCTCAGATAAACCTATCGATTAGACATCAGTTAGATTCCTAGCCAGGGTTTTATTGAGTAAGTTGGTGAACCTTAAAGTGAATTACAGGAACTGCTCTGCCCCTCCGGTGAACTATTTAGGTGAATCTAATTTACTTTGATAAAGACCATCTATTTTATTTACTCTGATCGCCATTTTCATCGAAGCTTTATTGTGAGACTGTGAGGGCAGAGTTGGTGGAGGTTTTTTCGGGAGGAAAGAAAATTAGGATTTTGAATTAGGATTCGATATTTACAGGTTTAAGCAGAAGAACAGGAAAAAAAAGAAGAACAAAGCCGCAAGATTACATATTTATAAAATTATTATTACCTACCTGTAATTTTTTGTAAATGTGATCATATTCACTCAGTAAAACCGATAAAGTTTTTGTTATTATTATTTTTTTAATTTTATTTTTTGTGTGCAGGAGTAACAGAAATCTGCAATTTCCACGTGAGCTGCTACAAGATGTACGAGAAGACTTCTTTCCACTTCTCCAGTGAACCTATATAAAACGGAGCATCTTTTTAATTGACTAATTATGTTTTTTTTCCCCCTTAAATGAATTATTTGAAATTATATTTGATTAGATGGATTAATAATAATGCAGGTACTGTGGGGAAAAATTAAGATTTACATTTTACACTTTAGATTCTTTTTTAATGGGAGGATAGAAATACGTGTTTTTCCTGAATGCTAATTTTGCAGTTAGCACAAACACACACACACACACACACACACACACACACACACACACACACACACACACACACACACACACACACACACACACAGAGAGAGAGAGAGAGAGAGAGAGATATAAATAAAAGATAATATTTGGCCACAAAAACGTGACGAATCTCTGCAGGACAACCAGGATCAAACGTGATAAACAAACTGGACAGAGGTTGTTTGTCGTCCCCTTCATTCCCTGAGTCTACAGTCCAAATCCCGACTGCTCGGAGAGCCTGTTGTACACATGCGTCGTATTTAAGTGTAATTGGCCGTATCATTGGCTTTTGTCTTGTTTACAAAGCGGGCAACAGGAGCGGTAATTTAATTTCCGCCGCCGCATTGAAGAGCCACCAGCCGCCTGTCAGGGCCGAGCACAGCCTCCCCATCCCCGGGCAGCGGGTAGGCGAAAGGCCCGGGGCGATTCTGGAGAGAGAGTAAGGGAGAAAGAGGAGGGGCGGAGGATGAGGAGGGCGACATCTGCCTCACAATAAAAGTCAATATGAATGATATGCTGGGATGCAATGGAGGATGGACATGTCATTATGGCTTAAAAATATTTATACTGCTGTGACCAAGTGGTGACCAAGAGTGTTTTGCTTTTGATGAATGTACATTTTCTTTGTTTACCCGTTAGCTTCCAGTTGCACATATCTTCTTATCAATGGATTATTTCATATTAACATTATAGCAACATAAGATATACTAATTCGCTTTCATCGCCTTTAGATTATTTACAGATTATTTACAGATTATTTAAAGATTTTTAATTTTATCCGTCACTTGTTTTTTATTGTTTAATTTAAATGTAAGCTCACTCACGTCTTGTTTTTTTCCCCTCGCCACAAAATAATTTGAGTTAACGTGAAAAATTAACCTAAACCTACCTAACCTAGAATCCGAGACAGTATAACAGAAAAGGGAAGAATAAGATCAGGATATTACAACTGATGGATTTCTTTTTCTGATGACGATCAGCATTACCACCCTTTCCGTTATCATCACAGACTTTGTACAAAAAACTAGGACGAAGAAAGAAAGCAAAGGGGCAAAAGCACATTGACGCTCTTATGTGAAAGAGGAGCAAAGTAAAATTAAAAGCAACCGTGCCAGGTTCAAGTCTGGAAAAGAGGAAGCACTACTTACACTTTGTAAAAAAATAAATATATCAATAAATAATGATAATAATATACAAGAATTAAATTTAGACCACACAGCGGGCTGAAGTTGCTGATTTCACATTGGAGACATTTGGTGGTGTTTTTAGGACAAATTCAAATTTAATTGAGCACAGTATGAAGGGAATAAAAGGCTCTGCTACGCATTTAAAACTCAGACCTGTCTTTAAAGGTCATTTAATTTCTCATTTGGAAAAAAAAAGAAAGAAAGAAAGAAAAAATCTTTATAGGGTTGATTCTTGTTTATGTTTTAGAAATTAAATAATGAATTTAAAAGGTTAAATTTGTTTGCAAGAAGAAAAAAAATAAGAAGCTTTTATAAATTAACTCTTTATTGGTATTAAACAAGTCTGGGGAAGAATGAACCATGTACCGAGCTGTGTGTGTTTGTTTACTAGACCAGCAGCGAGGGAGAGAGAGAGAGAGAAAGATGGCACATTAGGCCTGGGGGCACATCATTATTAGAGAGCCTGGCTTCGCTCCCTTTCTCTCCATTTCCATCTCCACCTCTCTCTCGCTCTCTCTTACTCTCTGCCTCTTCTTAACTCTACCAGACCCAATGCATCCAATCGCAGGGGTGGTCGAAGGACAAACAGAACGGCCATCGTGCGGAAGCTTCCGTACAGGGCAGCGCAGTTCCTGTTCTCTAATTAAACCATGATACAATGCAATATTCCTCTCCAAATATTCTCACATAAATTCATTTCACAACCCATTAAAGATACAGCGGGTGAGATCATTTACATCACAGTGTCCCAGTACAATACAGCATGATGCCGGCTTTAACAATGCCGCCAAATGTGCCAAGTCCCCCTGGTTGAACGGCAACCTGGTAGGCATTAACTCAACATAATGTCTCACAAATTAAAGTATTGCTGGGGCTACCACCATGGCGTCAGATAAATGTTCTCTATTAGGAGGCCCCAAGCTGTGCAGAAAACAATTGATTGCTTGTTTGTGTTTTCATATGGCATCCGTGAACATGCAGAGTGATGGATGAGAGCCCACCATCTCAAGTTGCTCTTAGTCGATTGCTATTGGTGACTTTTTTTTCCTCCTCTCTTCTAATAGGAAAGTTAGCCAGTCTGCACACATACACCTTATATTCTCTTTATTGAGGCTGTAGGAAGACAGAGAGGGAGAGACGGTGCAAAGCGGGCTAATGGGAGTTGAACTTGGGCAGATGTAATTGCAGAAGGAGTAAGGTGTTAACTGCAGTTATGTTGACACTCCAGGACTTCTTCTCGTGTTTCTAAATGATGCCTGTGTAAGATTTTAGTTTGATTTTATGCTTTTTTTGACAGTTTACATATATTTCTGGACGCGGTCGAATTCTGCTTCCAATCTCTGTTGACAAGGGTATGAAGTAAAGCTAACTGCTAAAGCTGTTTAGCTTTCTTTGCATCTTTGTGTGTCATTGTTCGGGATGCTAACGTTCAGTAGAAGTGCTGCTTAATTTATTAACCGTAGATCCCTCTTAAGGATAATTGTTTTCACACATGCAGCCCTGAATGTTTTTAGATCCTGCCTTATGAAATGCTTGGTCTGATTGAACACTAAACTGTATTTACTGTGCTGCTTTTCTGGTGCAACGTTTGTGCCTCCTGCACAACTAATCGGATGGCCCACTGACAAAGAAAAGAAAATCTTTCTGGTGTTCAGAATTTGTCTGAAGCAGACTATCTACTGGTGTGTGCCATAAATCAGATCAACTATAATGTTTCAAACTGATTCTTGAGCGAAGTCAGCTGATGACTCAGCTTTTTTCCTTTTCATACCAACTAAAGAGCACAACATTTCTGTCTAACCTAAGGAGCTAAACATTTTCAGCAGCAGTATCCAAGACAAGGGCAAAAAAGCCTCAATTTAGTCAAATCGCTTCTCAAGCAGAATGCAGAGAAAGGTCCAAAGACAAGTTGATGCACTGACTCAACAAAAACTACAACTCTTTACTGTAAAAATAGAACATGTAATTTATTGTTTTTCACAATATGCACCTAAATGCCAACAACCAACCAAGGAAGTAATAGCAAAAGGGTTTTAGGGCAGAGGTCAGAGTGATGTGCAAGTAGAGAGGGCACCTGGTTTTCATGTAGTACATGCCACACACCACATTCCCAGCTATAGCAATAAGTTACATTATTTGTAATCCTTATTTAAGTTACACCAAACGTTTGTGCACCCCTTATATTTGCACACTGACAGAAACGAGGCATTTTAGGTCCCTCCCTGTCCCATAAAGCCAACTTTCTTCTGCAGGTTGCAAACATACGGTTTGAACAGCATGTGGGTGTGACTTCTGACCATATTAAGGACATGCCATCTGTTTGACATCAGACGAGGTAGCGCTGGAGAAAAATGAACAGAATCATCTGGTTTCCCTATATTTATTCGTCAAAATGAGCCAAAAGAATATATAGTATTTTCTAATTAGGTGAGGAAACTGGAAGGAGGAGCCCAAAAAGTACTCAGACAGTGTCTCCTCTTCTGGGCTGATGATGAGATAAATCTGTGTTGTTACCCCCTTTTATATAATCTGTTTATACCATTTGTTTTCACCAACTCAAATGTTTAATCAGATTAAACATGTTTTCCATTGACTTCAAAGACGCCTCAGTGTGAAAGTAATTACAAAAATGCATGCAATGCTTTTTTGCTGTGTATTAAATGGCTAAAAGTGAGTTCTTAACAATAAAAGAAAATCATGTCTGTACATTAGTGTAGTTAGTTTGCCATTAATAAGTTGTAGTGGTGTCTCTCCATGTCTTTCTAATGTCACGTTAATTATCAGGTTATTTACGTCTTCTGTATCATTTTTTTTTCTTACATTCACCAGTATTACCTATTTATAAAAATAAAGAATTTTTTAAAGAAATCAAATGTGTTTTGTTTACTGCGTAACGTTTAAATATCATGACATTGTCACACATCAGAGAAGGGATTTCCTTGTTCCTCTCCCCTCGATGTAGAAACTGAAATCTGTCATCATAGCATTTGTAGGGCAGTCCAGATAAGGTCAGAATTAAATGCACTGTGATTAAAGCCCTTCACTGAAACATCTTCAATCAGTGTCACTTGGTTCCTCACAGCCATCGCAGAAATCAGGAGGCTGCTTCTGTGAGTCTACGTGAAGGTGGACTAGGACCCCCCCTCCTTACTCTCTTCCACAATCCCTCCAACTAACTAACCGACCACCCCTAAGACACCCGTGAAATCAACAGAAAAGGCTTAAATTTAAAAGAAAATAATTGTTTCAGGATATAAATCATCAGCCTTGTGGTGCTTTTTATCACTCAGAAAGAGAAACCGAAAGAATTTACTGTATTTCATGCAGAGTCTTATCAGGCAGAAAGTACGAGCACATTTGATACTTGTGGTATGACAGGATGTTGGGGAGAAAAAAGTAACGTTTAGCATGATGCATAACCGGCTTTAGGTTATCGCCGACTCGATCCCGAGTCTCCTGCTGTAAACTGGGTGTTTTATCTTTGGGAAGCAAGCAGCCAGAGGAGGCCTGGCTGCAACGCCAGCCAAGGCAGCTAATTACATTTTCCATCTCGACAAGAATGGAGGATACCTTCCTATGTTATTAATCATAATGAGGGGAATATAATAAGCTACCATACATCATGCTGTTGACAGTCGTAGTTTGCCATTTGCAAGCCCAAGCATTCTTCTTCTTTTAATGGCCATAAACTGAATTAATGTACGCTGAGTTCGATGCCCACAATCAATTGTGGATGAGATTCAAGGCCTTTTAGCCTCACCCTCCTAGATTTTGGATGGATAGCAAGAATTAAGCTTCCCAGGAAATAACTATAGGTGTTTATATGTACCGAGCAACAGCGATTCTCATACTGAATCGTCATAGATGAATGTTTTCCACCAGACTCATTCCGTCGGTCACTTTGGAGGAAAATCATCCGTATTTGCATACTATTTTGGTTAACAAAACATACAGGTTGCAGGATGCTTTATTTATTAGCTCTATGCATGGCTGCAGAAAGCTTTTCTTTAGTAAATGAAGCTTGTCAAAATGTTATTTAATTTGCTTTCACATTGACCGAGGCAACTAAAGCACAATTAAGCTTTTTAAATGTTTAAACATCACTAATTAATATTATACAGATTTCAGTTTAAAAACCCACAGAGAAACATCAATGAACGTCTGAATGAATGTCTGTAGCCATTTTTAGCTCATGTTTGTATTTTACACCACATTCACTGTATGGTTCAGTCTCAAGGCTCTCATTAACCTGGTTTGAAAGCAGCAGCAGGCAGCTGTTTCCAGAGAGAGAAAAAACATATTGTAGTCATCCACTCAGTAGAGCTGGGTGTCTTCTTAATAGTATCACTGTGCTAATTTACATTGCATTTACAAAAAAGTGAAATATGATCTTCTTTAGCGAGCTTTTGCTGATCACTCTGATCATGTTTTATCCATACAACATTTAACACCAGTGATAAACACATGGCAAACTGTGCTAAATGTGCAAATTAAATATGATTTCATTTGGTTAACATGTTGGTCACATTAGCAGTAGGCAATCATATTATGTGTCAGAGTTCTGTTCTTCTTCCTAGTGGCTCGAAATAACAACATATTTTGCTACTCTCTATCAATATTAGGAGTAGGATTGTGTAACAATCAAAATTCCACAGTAAAGGAAGCAAATATAGGGATTGATCTTTTCGTTTAACCCCTGGTAAGGAGATGTGTTTGCTCACTTGCAAACTCTTACCAAGAGCACACAAAAACTTCGCTGGGGCTAGAAACTGGTTAGCTTAGTCAATATAAGGACTGAATAAAAAAAGACGTGGCTCTATACAAGAGTAACAGAAATCTCAAGTTATTCTTTCAATTTTTATTTTTGGTTGTTTAGGTTGTTTTAGGTTACAAATTTTTTTTAAAGATTTCTTTGTAGATGTTTAAAGGTTTTAATAAGATGCTCATCAGTGGAACCACAGTGTTGTTTTCAAAAGGCAACTAAACCGCTCATATCAAGAAGACGGTAAGGTCATAGTTAAAAATTGAAAAACGCAGAGCTGCATCCCTGTTTTTCCTCCACATTTTATTTCCTATTCAACTTCATGAATTACATTCTAGGTCACTGTATTTTTGTGTGGCTGCATGACATAGCTTTTCCTTGTGTGTGTGTTTTTCGCCACTGATTTGATGTTGAGGGTGACAGTAAAGTGCAAACAGCAATCCACATTTCTCCTTCTGTTGTCAACCCTGGCATTTCTGAATCAACTAGGGGAAGGCGATTTTATCACTAGGTTTAATAACGGCACGAAAAATGAAAAGCTCCTGAAGGTAGCTATACCTCCTGAACGGCTATCTGGAGAGAGAAACAGCACAGCAATGTAATTTATCGTGACTGAGCTCACAGCCCTCGGGCTTCTTCTAAAGGAAAAAAATGTAAAAATCGAACAAATAGGAAATAAAGGCATTTTCTCCTCTTAATCCTCTTCACCTCAAGGGTGAAAGACATAGGTTAAGGACTTCACGGCCCTATACAAGTGAGATAAGTTC
This sequence comes from Rhamphochromis longiceps, assembly GCF_057381845.1. NCBI lineage: Eukaryota > Metazoa > Chordata > Actinopteri > Cichliformes > Cichlidae > Rhamphochromis > Rhamphochromis longiceps. The sequence continues at coordinate 8,199,651 of NC_140558.1, forward strand.
TAAGTCAGTCTGGTCAGTATTTCAATAACGTCATCAATCCTGGAAAATGCAATCAGATACAGTCCAACTCTAAGCTGCTGTTGCCCTTTGGGAGGCTGAGAGAGACATTCATTTTGGTGAAGAGGGCACACGATCTCCCTTTTGTAATTAAGAGTACCCAAATAAACTGTGTGTGTTACCCCTGAAGTGGAACAGTTAGAAACAAATAAAAGGCTAATGAAGAAATGATTGCTCTTTTACAGCAAGAGGGAAGAGAAGGAGTCTTATGGCACTGAGTTCCATGTATGCAGCAGGCCAAACTAGCTTTGCTTATGGTTGAAATTAGTCAAAAATAAATGAGGACTGGTACACATCCAGATGTTACACAAGATAGTTAGGAGTCACCTAGAAGACATGATTTGACTTCCTTTAGGTGTGCATCTTTGTTTAAACGGGGCCTCCAATGATATCAAACAAGTGTGTCTCAACCAGTAATTCCTGTTCTGTAATCGGAGCTGGAGAAGTTTTGTCAAGCCTGGAAAATAAGTAATCTCTCTTGCGCTTTTTTTTTATTTGAAGTGAAAGAAGGGTCTGAAAAGCAAGAGGACTTGCCAAGCAGGCAGAATATAATGACCAATTTGAGTTTCGCTATGTGGTAAAACAGTATTTCTGACCATTAGCCTGCAGGGGCGTCACAGCTTCTTGTGCTACTGATTCCAACCAGCATTTTTCCACCATTTGCCATTAGCCAACTTTCATTCAACCAAACCAATGCACTCCTTGCGCATGTCCCAAGCCTAGATAAATGGGGAGGTTTGCAGCCTCTAGCTTAAAATATTTGCCTAATCAAACAGGTTAATGCTGTCACTATCAGCTTTCAGTGAAATCATATTTGCTAATGAATCATAATGTGATCTTGCAAACTTTGAAGGTGCACAATGAATGTTTTCTTTTTTTTCCAATGCAGCCTGATGGAATGTTTTGGAGGATTGCATCACCTACAGGATTGAACTTTACTTGATTGTCCATGCAAAAAAAATTTTGTTTTCAAGCATGCCATGACAAAATATTTTTTAGGATGTACATTAAAAAATTTTGAACCTTTAAATGCTGCGTTTATAATGTTTAAGAATCGGAGGACTTCTTCAACTTGTCGTCTGCTCGCAGGCTCGCGAGCTGTAAATCGCTTGAACACTTTAAGCATTCACAAGTTGCCCATAATTAAAATGTTTTTCATGGTCTCAGTTACTCTATATTTCTAAAAGTGCGGGCCTTTTTGTTTCATATTTACTTTTCTTGGCAGATAACTGACGGCAGATCAAGACGCTGAACCAATTGCAATGAAAGGTTTTGACTGCGGCAATGAAAGTTTGTGAATTCCAGAGAACAACTACGTCTCTGGTTACAAAGCAAGGTCAATCCACTTGTGGTGACTAGATTTTTGTGTTTGGGGCGCCACAGGTATATGAAAAGACACAGCAGACATGTCTGGCACTTTGAGATTTCAGCTCTCTTTCCCAGAGAAACACAAAGCTGTGAGGCTTTTCACATGGGGTCTAAAAAGAAGACAAAAAATTGGTCATGTGTCATCAAAAACGTCATCAACCATGGAGAGTGGGGCACATACCTTTGTGCAGAGCTGTTGCAGAGGCTTGTTGGAGCTATTGGTGTATCAACCTTCATCTGAAACATGATCCTCCACATCTGCGTCTTTCCACCATGGCCAAATTCCTGGCTACTGTAACTAAGGGGATTTTTTTTTCCACAGCAGTGCAGCTTCTACTCCCCTTTGACTGTCCACCCATAAAAGTGTCAAGATTGAAATATCTGGATTAAGCATGAGTGAAGTGGCTGCAGTTTTCACCAGCTTGTGTGAAACGTCTGTGTTGTCGACGGTGCGGCCTTCTAGCAGGAGGAAAATGCATTAGTCCCAATGGATTGTAGTCCTCCGGAAACCAGATATGCTTCTTTTATAAAGAAGGACACAAGTTAATTTATGTCAGAGCTTAAAATGAGCCTGTTGCCGTTTCTTATGTTAATCATGAAGCAGGTGCTGTGGGGTTTAACCTCACAACAACAACTGGCTCTGTCTCAAGGTTGTGCCAGATTGTAAATGCTTTAATTTTCAAAGATTATTTGCGGCTTGTAAAGTTAACATGGAGAAGAGTAGTAATGATCTCTTATTGGCACCAACTGTGATGATCTTTAGAAAGATAAGAAAACACCAACGTGCATACACAAGTTTTCACTGCTTAAAGAGTTACTTAAGAGGTTCAGATAAGTAACCCATACACAAACATTAGACAGGAGCAGAGTCAGAGAAGGAGCTGACACTGATGAACTTGGCCTGTCCAAGCCTGCAGGTCTTACTAATATTGAAGCACGCAAACGATGAAGTCTGAAGAACACGACCTGGAAAAAAAAACAAAAGAAAAAAACCCCACCTTCTCCCTCCCTCCACCTCACTTCCAAACAGTGATCGACACGCTGACTCATGGTAAAGCCGAAAAGAGGCATCTGGATAGCATCTCTTGACTGAATCCTCTGAACTATTCAGCCTCTTAAAACGTTTTGTCGCCATGCTGTCCAGCCTGTGCCATTTTCATTCCAGTGCAGCCGCTCTGCTCTTCCACCTGTCATCTCCACTCTGAGCTCCCTACGGCCGACCTGCTGACAGCTTCTGAACGTGAGGGGAGTCACAACACCAGCAGCTGGGGGATAAGTGTTTTAAAAACAGCCTATATACCATATTTAGTCGTCACTACACTGATGCAGTGCTTTGAAAAAACCATCAGTGCATTTTGGTAAAACATCATGAGACTTATCAATCAATCTGAAAAGAGCAGCAATTTCTAGTAAGAACTAACACCCTGTGCACTGACTGACAGAAATAGCTTCCTCTTATTTCTGGTTAAGTACTCATCCTGCGTTTTTGTACCACAAATAATCCTTACAAATGTACAAATATTTTGTATGTATCATTAAAACCACTTATGACAATTATCACTTACAATAAGAGAATTAATAGACTAATGAATGAATTTTAAAAAATCTGTGTTTGGCATTGTCACATAGACTTAAGCAAGCAAAACACGGTAATCTTAGCTGTTAATGTTTCCTTTTATTAATAACTTCACCTTTTCCTACTTTGAATTCCATGTAGTCAAAAAGTGTGGCTCACAATTTAAATTTAATGACCTCTTCCCCCTCTTGTAGTTTTTTTAGGGCCTTTTATGCTTTGGACACAATCGTCTACAAAACGATTATGATGCATTTTTACATCGTATGGGTGTATGCAATTATTGCTAATTATTTAATTAGGTATCTGAAGCGTCTTTGTAACAGCATTTCCACCAATTAGTTGGACCGTGTCTCACTGTTATTTCATCTATACCAGCTTTTCCAGGTCTTGCGGGCATTATGAGCACTTACTCACTGCTGGAGACAGTTTGTATTCCACTCTTAAATTTCAATTTGGTTCTTGCTGTTTTCTCTTGTGCCCATCCTTGATGCTATAATTACATTTGGGCAATAGGGTCTACAGTATTTCAATTAAAGTAGAATGGGGCACATTTCTCTGTTGTAGCCCCACTTTGTGATTCAGGCTGACGTGAAGGCAGTGCTGTCATGATAAGGCCGACCAAGCATGACACCCAGCTGGGTGTAATTTTACAGAAAAAATATTGCCTAGTTAAAGTACTACAGCAGCGAAATTTACCTTGGTGCAAAACTTTAGTAATGAAGAAACTGCATTACACGGCAGTCTTATTCTAAATGTTCCAAGTAGGAATAATTAGAAATAGAATAAGCAAAAATTTAATGTCTGTCTCTCTGCAGGTGACAGTAAATTGTCTTTGCCATGGTTCCTCAGTGAAAACACAACATATAAAAGAATAATAATGAGACACAAAACAACTACATAAAACATCTGTTTAAGCTCTCTCAAGATCATCACACAGCATGTAAACCTACAGGGGTCAAATATGAATTCAAGAATCTCATAAGATTATATTCCACACATCATGAATAAGACGAGATTTGCAATCATTAACAATTGCTTCAATCAATTGGGAAATAAGTTTGACCCGCTGCAGTTTTGCAACTTTCCTAGAGGCTTCAGACATATCTCTTAGTTTTCCAAAAGATGTTTCCTTCACAGTGTGTGAGAACGCCCTCAGCCACCATCTCTGAACAGGTGATGTATGAGGTTCAAACCATTGATGCTGTGCCATAATAACCTGAGGACAAAGCTGAGAGTGTTTGGAGAAACACAAACGCTACCATCATGGCTTTAGTCTCAATAAAGACGACCCAGATTCATTCATTCATCAACCTATCTCTGATCTTCTGCTTGAGTTGCATTACCCTCACCTTGACGGATGCTGAGAAGAGATCAAGTTAATGGCCATTAGTGATAAAGCCTTTGATGTTTCCTGATAAGGCACGACTGTTGCTCCGGTTCTTTGTCATTTACAGTTAACTGTGTTAAATTATGAAGAAAATCATTTGGTTTTTCCAAGAATATGAGAGACTAGCGCATAACAATGAAATCGTCACATGATGGAAAGACTACTTTCCAGACTTTTTTTTTCCTTCGGTCCAGGTACATAGGCTAAAAATGCCTATATACATTCTATGATGCAAATGTCTGTGTTAAATACTTCATAAACTTCACAGACTGCTTTAATGAGCAATATCATCACATTAACAAATAACAACAACGATAATGATTGTGGGCAGTGTTGTCCTTTTTTCATGTTGCAAGTTAAAACCTTTTTCAACCAATTTAATGTGGTGGAAATTAAACTGATAAAGATAAGAGGGGTAGGGTTTAGTGAAATTTGCAGCAGTGCTGCCTCAATTTGCTGATCCCTTCCACAGGCCGGTGGCCTGGAACCAAACTCCACAACTTCAGAGCCCTAACTTACACAGTATTCCTTATTCATAATGGAGGGTGAGTGCCATTATTTTCTCCCTCCTCATTCTATTTAAAGGCTGGTATCTCCTCTTCCAAGTTGTCACCACCTGCTCTGCTGTTTGGACTTCCTCCACTAAATCTCCTGAAAGCTCTTAGTCTGGCTCCCCTTCCACAATTCTGAATAACATCCTCTCTGCCTCTTTCAGCCGTCTGCCTTCCACTACAAAGGACACTGAATGAAAGTTTTGTTTAAAAACAGGTAAAAAAAAAATTTCATATTTTTGAAATCAAGCCAAACCAAATTTAAGACGTGTACACTGAAGACTCAATATGAATTTTAACAATAGATGTATTTTTTTTTAAATCCCTCAGGATGTTCTCTTAGCAAGTACAGAAGGAATCAAATAAATCTTGTAAAGGGTGTTTGATATATAGGGCTCAGACTCATGACCCCCACATTGGACAAAAATATATTGCTGGGTCTGCTATGCATGTGCAAAGCCATGAAACATTACAGCTTCATTTCTCGTAAATAAAGTGGCAACATGATCAACATCTAGCTGGATACAGTAACTCTGGAAAAAATGATTATGCTTATTTAGATCTTTGTCTTCCATCAAGCAGTTAAAACTGTGGTCCAGCTTGATAGTGATCATGCATCAGTGCAACAAATTGACTGGCTCATATCAGCTATTGATTAGCTGTTTGGAAGCAGAGGTAGGAAACCACTGTCTTTGCCATTACAGAACCAGCCTGTAGTTTTCTAATGAGGGGTTTTTGATTGCTAAATATCTTTCTTATAATGTCTTGTGACTGAGAAGGACAAGCAAAGTAATATTAAACTCATGCTATACAGGTTCAATCTGAAATGCCACAAGCCAACTCTGGAAACTGACATTGTAGTTTTCACAAACAGTTATTTGTAACAATTATTGTTACATTCATAATTGGCAGGATGGATACTAAAATGTAATGTGACCAGTGTTGGGGAGTAACGGAATACATGTACCGCCGTTACGTATTTAAAATACAAAATATGAGTAACTGTATTCCGTTACAGTTACCGTTTAAAAAGGTGGTATTCAGAATACAGTTACTTTGTTGAAATAAATGGATTACACGGCGGTACTTTCCTGTTTCATTTTGTCGCGGGTCAGGACTGTTTGGGTTTTGTTTGACAGCTACGTTCTGTTGTTCCAGGCGGCAGCGTTATGGTTGCCATGGTTACAGGGCGATGCTCGCTCTCTCTCTGCGACTGTGTGTTTCCTGGGTGAGAGAGCGCCTTTTCGTTGTTGTTGTACTAAGCTAACAGGCAGAATGCTATAAGCATAGCTCTAAAGAATGTAGCATCATGGGCAGTGTAGTCCGTGTTGCAGGGAGAATGGACTGCCATACACGTTATGGGTCTGTGAGCGCGAGGAGGGAGAAAAAGGCGAGTGGAAAGGTACGAGTTGTCATCGAGGAAAAACGGGAGCTGGAAGCATGTAAATATAATAATAACCACTGCAGCCAAGAAGAGCGCCTGACGAGCCCAGTTGTAAGTAAGCTATTAAGACTCGACTGTACGCTGTGTTGGTGTTTTCCTCCGAAACAATAAGTTCCGTTGGAGCAGCCTTTCAACGCCTCTCTCTGGCTCTTGCAAGATATGTTGACCCACACAACAAAGTAAAGCTATTTTTCGGCTACCAGCCGACAGGGACCCCGCCGTATTAGTCAGAGGTCCCTTTACTACAGTTCGGAGTCGCGGACCTTCAGTAATAGTAATAAATCACACAGCAATAGTACATTCACGTTGTTGTAAAAAGCATGATAATATATTAAGTAATCCAAAGTATTCAGAATACGTTACTGTCATTGAGTAACGTAACGGAATACGTTACAGAATACATTTTGGGGCATGTAATCTGTATTCTGTAATGGAATACATTTTAAAAGTAACCTTCCCAACACTGAATGTGACCAAAGCACTTTTTTAATTGAGAAAAACTTTGAGCTGACAGTGTTTTTAATAGATGAACAAATCACGTCAATATTCAGAACTAGTTGGGAGAAATAAGACTTTTAAGAATGTTCTCATGCATTGCATCTCAGGTATTTTTTCAATTTTATCTGCCTTTAAAAAAAAGTTTCCAAAACTTCAAGTTTTACCTTTTTTGGATGGATTCTTTTATGATATTGCAAGTTAGTTTAAAGTTTATATAGATTTGCAAGTCCTTTGTAAAATAAAATAATGGATAGTTTAAGTAAATTCACACAGCTCAGTTTAGTTTGATGTTACTATACCCACTTAACGCTTGTTTACATCCTCGCTGCTTAATCTGGAGAATCTAGATATGGGGAAAGGGAGGAAGTACCCCTATGTGACAATCACACCTAGCAGCCTGCATACTTCAGCTCTCTCGTCTCCAGCATGATAGGGGCCAGAGGAAGGCATGTTGAATTGAGCATTTGACTTATGACTCATAATCTTGCAACCGAATGCATGAACGATGTCGGTTAATGGAGTGTGGACAGTATAGTTTCTCACTAAGTGCCATCATTCATACATTTTAAGCTTCGGTGGTTTCGTGTCAGCTGTCAGAATTGAAATGCATAATTGAAAAATGCTCCACAGTCTGGAGCAACATGAGGATGGACAGTGATTCACGGGGCGCTTCAAACATTTTCAGTCTAATTTGAAAAGGGTTTGTAAAGGTACCGTAAACAGTACCTGACAGGAAGGTTGTTGGTGTGAATACCTGCAGCTGATTAAAAAGGATTTCATGGGTGAAGCAACCAACTTTCTTTCTTTCTTTTTTTCCCAAGATTATCAAAAGGCATTCTAGTTCAGTGGCTGAATGGTGAACTGTTAAAAAAAATGGACTAGGTCCCTCATGGTGTTGATTGATGTGATGTGAGTGTTGCCAAAATGTAAGAATGCACAGTCAGCGAAACGTCCCTGAATAAATGAAAGCTAAATAAAAGGAAAGCAAATGGGATTTTGTTCATCCATATTCCTCATATCGTATTTTATATATCTTGGCTGCTGCTGTAAAAACATGTAGCTTCAATTACAGAGTTGATCCCACTAGTTGACTGAATAAATAACTTTTGTTATTTCTCAGCACCACGGGCAGTAAAAAAAATGTATTAAAAAGACAAACAATAACAACAACATAGTATTAGAAGCACAGCTTGACTTTCAGATTCACCTGAAAGTGCTGAGAACCAATTCAAAGAAGTTGGCCAACGCCAATCAAGATAAGGTTTTGTTGTTTTGTTTTTATCAAAGAAACCAATAACGCCAATCAAATTTCCAAAGTTTTTAACTGTAATCTCTGAAAGTCTGCTTTTTTAATAATGTGGCTGTCTGAATGTGGACCTCAATAATCTTGGGTTATAATTGCCTGTTATTCACAACAAAAAGCCTAAATACGTCCTTTGAACAGACGAAACCAAAGAGTAGATGTTTGGTGATAAGGAGCGGCACCACATATAGCAAAGAACAAACACAGCATATCAGCACAAACATGTCAATTCAATTCAGTTATTCAATTTTATTTATATACCACCAAACCACAACAGCAGTTGCCTCTAGGTGCTTTATATTATACGGTAAAGACCCTACAATAATGGAAAGAAAACAGAGGAAACCCCAACAATTACATGGCCCCCTGTGAGCAAGCAGTTTGGCAACAGTGGGAAGGAAAAACTCCCTTTAAACAGGTAGAAACCACCAACAGAACCAGGATCAGGAAGGGGCAGCCATCTGCCGCGACCTGTTGTGATGAGGGGAGGAAGACAGGACAAAGACACGCTGTGGAAGAGACCCAGAGATTAATAATAATTAATAACCAAATGCAGAGAGGTGACCTAAGAAGAAACACTCAATCCATCATGGGAATCCCCCAGCAGCTTAGACCTATGAACCATACCAACCAGCAAGCACAATGGCAGAGGGGGAATAATTCAGGCTTCTTTTTCTGCCATAGGACCTGGACAGCTTGCAGTCACAGTTGACCACAAACTAAACTTTAAGCATTATGGAGACAAATGTGAAACAGATGAAACTTGGCTAAAATTGGCTCAGAGAGAGGAAAGCATGCTGTGCATGAACAAATACCCACAAAACTCAATGTACTGAACTAAATTTGTAAAGAAAAGTAGTCCAGAATTCTTCCATACAATGTGAGAGACTAATAAAGCTGCTAAAAGTGGTTCTCCAAGCTATCGAATCATACAGTGCACTTAATTTTCCAAACCTTCTTTTTCAAACAATTATTTATTAGGCTATGAGCAACTGAAACCAGAATGAATGATGTATGTTGCTAAAGTAGTTTTCCAAACACCGAAAGTGTACAGTGAATAGACATGACCACCAAGTTCAGCATCTAACTACACTAAAAGCTCCCTGGAGTTTCTACTTTTGTCCAAAAAGCAGAGCAGGAAATGACATTGTTCGTAAATGATTTGAGTCAGAGATGCTTCACTGCTTCTTTAGAAAGGATTCAGACAGAACTGCACAGTGATAGGAGGACTTATGGCCGTTTTGCATTAGTTTTTTATTTAGTTAAAAAATTGTATGAGACCACACTCTCACGTAAGCATCCAAGACTTAATAACCATCTGTACAAAGGATTGTTATGATGGTTCTGTTGAGAAATTTGACAAAACTGGTAAAGACTAAATCTAAAAATATTTTCCGTATGTTTGAAATGCCTGGTTTTTAAATTTACTTCCATAGACTAAAATGTTTTATTAAATTTAGGATTTAGGAAGTGTTTAGTTAGTTTTTAGTTGACTACAATAATTTGGACCAGTGTAAAGACAGATGGTGTCATTCAAAGAATGCAAAGGTAAAAACAAATAAAAGACACAATAGTATAATATAAGAATTCGTAATTTTAAAATATCCAAGACTGTCACTCTAAAAACAACTGTTCATTTGTTCATTTGCCTGGTAGGAATATCGAGTTCCCAAACATGAGTGATACATGATCAGCTTCCGTACCCAAATTCTCATAACAAGATAAGTAAAAGCAACCTTCTCCTCCACAGTTGCATCCATGCTCAGTGTGGCACTAATTAAAACAAAAGATAACTAACTTTTTTGTCAATGTCAGCAATATGAGCACCAAACCAATAGCATCCAATCAGTTTAATTTGCACTGTGCTGTGGTGGTGGGCTCATGCTGATAGTGGCCTCTTGCTTAAATGAAAAGTGAATCTCTGCCCTTGCATCATACTCTCTCTTCTACCCTTGAACAAAGAGCTGTGCTACATAAAACCTGTACTGCAAGAAATGCTTGATTCAACAACTGGTGCTCTTTTGTTTTCCTTCTTGCAAGATTATTAATGTTTAAACATGATGAATAGAAAGCAAACTGCACTGGAGAACTGTCTTACTGTCAAAGAACGTTCTGCAACAAATCTAACACGAAGTCAATCAGTATCAAATGGTTCAAGCTGGGGGTTTCTTTTTTAGAGAACACAAGGTAAATAAGTGACACCTTTTCAGCTGCAGAGCTTTTATTTTCACACTGAAAATAAAATACCTAACCTCAGGTATTTTTCCACAATGGACAGGCTCCGTATTTACAGCATACCTGACATTTTTAGCAGCGTTTTCGTTGTTGTACAGTTGCTGCCTAAGCAAGCGGATCCTCTAATGAACCAGCGGGTATCAGCAGATGTGGGTCTATAACTTAATTTCCCCCCTCAGCTATAGCACAGATCCTATGGCGTGTAAGTGGTCTTGATGGATGAGCACTACAGCTCATCATGCCCCCACCATCATCATCACCAGCCCCTGCATACAGGACCCTTCAGCTCTGCCTCTGCTGTCCCAGAATGTGTTTTATTACGTTTTGTGTGTTATTCAAAAGCTCAAATAAATTCATGATTCCTGCAAGGCTTCAGAATATACTAATTTCATGTCAAAATACTTTTTTTTTCACATAAATAATGTCTTGCTGACTGTTTTGATTTTACCGCGCAGTTGCATAAAGGATATATAGTGGCACAATTTCATTAAAAAAAGCGATCTCTATGACCTAAAATATTACTCGATGTCAAGAGATCTAGCCAAATGTGATATTATTAATCAAGCAAATAAAGAAAAACAGGTAATATGGTAACATGAATTTAAATTGTTTTTTTTAAATAATTAATGTATTTCAAAGCTCAAAAATAAGTATTTATTATTATCATTATTCATGTTAAAGGTAGAGAAAAAGAGAAGCTCCTAAAGTGTTTCAGGTAAGTGACCACCAGTTAATGAGCTAATATGTAAACACAGCATAACTGGGACGGCTGAAAGTGAATTTTTAATTAGATTTTTTCAGAGCATTTTTTTTAATTACACATTGAACTTTATGCTTCAGCTCAGTCAGAGCTTCAAAACTGGCTAATTTTGCTCTTGTTCACTTTTATTTGTCTAATTATGTAGGTCTACAATAAACTATAAGATATAAACATTTAATTTTTCAGTGTAGTTTAATTTCATTTATTTTCAAGCAAAATAACACAAAAAACAGACAAAATACTGAGAAATTCAAGTTCAGTTAGAGGCAGCTCACTGATCAAGACATCTGTATGTCACTCTCCTAACACCTAACTGCCGATTAACAATGGTGTAGTTCATACAATGTAGGAACCAAACAGAGAAAAAATATTGGCTTACCAGAAATCCAAATAGATCCAAAGGTTGCACCACGCCCGATGAGTAAGGAGATGTTGAGAAGTCTTACCAAGAAACATTTGTTGTGAGTGTTTGCAGTGCAGTCACTGTGTGTGGAACAGTCAAAATAAAAATGCATCTATGGGTGATGAAGGCGGGGGTGATGCTTTTGGATAAAAGTATAAAGTTGATCTGTGTTTTAACCTGTGGTTTTGTTTCATTTTCAGCTGACGTTTTATCAGGTAGGCACCACTACTATTTGGGTACTTTAAGGAAAAGAAAATGTTGTTTAAATGTGGTGTTTACCATATATTGGTTTTAATTATTATCATGCCAATACTCCCATAAGATGAGTCTTGAAAAGGGTTGTGTTCTAGGGACTTTCAACTGACATATATTTGTTCAAAAGTAACATTGGACATTATTAAAAAATGACTTGTGATTTTTGGAAACATACACAAACAAACAAATGAACTTTTGTGACTATTTATGAATTTTGCCACTAGACCGGTGAGCGTATACACAGTTTACTGTTATGTCCCTAGTCGCCAGTGGCAGAGCTGATAGATGTTTAACCAATTCCAAGCCTAAAGATCAATTATTATCCCTGGAAAAAAATGTGTATATATATTTTCTCTGAGCATTTACAGGCCCACTGGTTGATTCCTGGGAGTTTTTATTTGTGCCTAAAAACACATGGTGAAAGCCGTTTTTCCAAAATGTGCATTTTGTATGCTGCAGAGATTCCAGACCATGCCCACTTCTAAAGCTTTTCATGTCTGATGCAATGACCTTTGTCTTGTTTATATCCAGCAAGTTACAGATAGTCACAAATAATTCAGCGTGATCGCTTAAACTGTGATAGAGAGATGAACAAACACACACATAACAAGCTAAATCTAAAGCTTCATATATATACAGACACAAACACACACACAGCATCTTCTCAAGATATCCTCTGTCCCTCTCAAGGGCACGGAGCTGTGGTTCGTGCTTAAGGGCCGAAGGGAGCATGTGGCAAGGCGTCCATATGGGGTAACCTGAGTAAATTCAGGCTAAAGCCATCGTGCGTTGGTGCACTCTGTTGACTGTTTCAACAGACATGTTTTCCCAAAGCAAGAAAAAAGTACACTAAGAGGGGTGCCTTAAGTCACGGTTCAGTCCACAGAGATATCTCCCTTTAGGAATCTAATCTCACTTGAGCACTGCATCCTGCTGCAGTGCTAAAACTTGCTCTCGTTGACATTTTAACATCAGATATTAAATTAGCAACAAAATTTTATTTGAAGTGGAGATCAAGTTTGCCAACATGCTCTCGTCAATCCTCAGTTACCACAAGCATCTTCAACATCTCTAAATGTCATTTGGCTGTCTCTTTATCTTTCCCTCCCTTCAATTCACCTGCGGATGCAGTCGCAATCAAAAATGCAAATTACCCAAGTGGGTTAATCAACATTAGAATAATTACACGGTAACAATACAAGCAAGCAGCAATGAGTGTGGGATGGTAAACCCGTGTAAAACACGTGCTGTTTATTTGATTAACATCAGGATGCAAAGATGGCTCCCCCAACAGCAAAACAGGTGATTGATTGAGACTAAAAAAAATTAAGTAGCGATTAGGAAAGCAGAGGATTATTTAATGTGAATGTACACAATAACTTTAATAACTTTGCTGTGTTTCTGTGCTCCTCCCTTCACTTTCTTTTTTTAGACCAGCATTGCCTGTGGCTGAATGCAGTAAGTCAGGACATGCAAGATGCCCACGTCTGTTTCAGCTTTGCTCCCGACTTCTGAAAAACTTGGATATTTGCTAAATTGATGAGGAGCCCTAGATCTTGTGAAATCCTTGGTGTTGAGCTGGACGCAAATCCTAGTGCTCCAGTCCCTGAAGGCCTCCACAAGGTTCCTGTATCCCTGCTCTTCTCCACTCCTGATACATTCAGCAATAGCTTTATCCTCTGAGTATTTTTGGATTCCAGATGCAGCTCAAAATCCTGCCACATGCAACAATAGCAACTTACAGAATTAACGAGAAACCGTCTTTACTGTTCTTTGTGACAATGACGCCAAAAGAATTGATTTCCAATTGACTGAGAGTATTGCCAAGCTACTCACATTATCATCAATATTTAAGTGAAGGGTGAATAAGTGGTATTTAAGGACTGTTTTGGTGACGTTTTTACCTTAAGTGCCTCTTTACCAAGATGAGAGGGAAAATTATTTTTAGGGTAAACCGGGTCAATATTGAGACACGCAAAAGTCAATTAATGCTGTAAAGTGTCTTTTCTCTTCTTTCGCTGTTCTTCCTGAGTGACAGACTGAACTCTCAACACCATCTGCCAAAAAAGTCTCCCTAAACTTGACCCCACCGCCCCGAGGGTTTGACTGACCTCTGTTGCTAGATTCAGCTCGCTGGACCATCTAGAAAATAGAGGTCTGGGCATGAGTCAACTTGATATTTCAAGGATTTGGTGATTTATCACATCTCAGTCTTGAGACTCCCAACCTGCATTCACCAACGTCAAAACAAAAGCAGAAAGAATATAGAAGGTGAAGGGGGAAGACATTAACAGCCCATAAATCTGCCAGAAAGGTCCACAAGTGTTCTGTCTTTGCTGCTATTTAAAATGACGACCATGAGGGCTAGACAGCATGCTTCCAGAATGCATTCCACACAGGCGTCTGAGTAAGGTGCACTTTCACTGACTTGCAGAAGGCATTGTTGATTATGCAGGATCTGTTTTTCATCTTTTCTCACAGTTTGAGCCTATATCAGTGACGCCCAGAGGCTCCAGACCAGCTTTTAATTATACAAGGGTTTGTTTTATTTTTCTTTATTTGAAACAGAAAATATAATTCATCACATCTTCAATATTGTTTTAGAAAAGGCGCCGATGACAGGATACTCATTAAATGTACAAATATTTGCATTGCTGTGAGGGATCTGTGGGGCAGCAGCTTTGTATAAATATTAATACACAATTCTTTTTATTACTTCTGTTGATGAAAAATGAGGGTTAAGATTTCAGACAAGATATTTTTTTTAATAGCTATCGCCTTTGATGGGGTTTAAATAAAGTTTGAAATCCTTTAAAGTTTCTAGTGACAAAAAGATAAACATTTGCAAAGCGACAGAGGCAATTTTTAAATATTACATTTATCTCCACAGATGCGTGAAATTGGGTGATATGGCGATGTTGCCCGTCGACATTCACATTATATATCTTTTCTCACTGCACACTAACCACAAAACCTTGAGAAACTAAAAAAATCGTTGCAAAATTCACATTTTTGCATGAAAACACAGCACCAAGAATTCCCAAATCAAGTTCAAGGACAGAGGATATAGTTTAATAGGGAGTGCAATCAAAAGCAGATGATCTGTGAACCAAGTGGAAACTGACTTGTAGTTATTTAGTTCTTATTTTGAAATACCTGTGTGATTGCAGTAACAATATAGTGGCTCAGATTTGGACAAACTACTTGCCCAGCCTTCCTCTTGCTCATTCCAACAAGGTCAACCACAGTCTCTCTGATTTCATAAGTTATTATGTTTCTGACTCCCCTTCTTCTTCCCTCTCCCATCTTACTTCACCTCTTGTTCCTCCTTTTCCTCCACGTCCTCCTCTAGCTCTCACTCCCCTTACGCTCTGTCCAATATTGGCCTTCAGTCTTGGCTGAACAAAATGTTTACCTGTATCCTATTTTTAGTACTCAAGCTTTGGTAGTATATTTACATGAGTCAAAATGGGAAGGAAATTAGCCAGACTGTGCTATGTCATTAAACTGCAAAATTAGGTGTAAAGCAGATCATTTGCATGTAGTTTGGCACATGTGCAGAGTATTAAGAGTATTGAGTCCAAATTTAGTGTTCTGTGATTTGTCATTTAGAATGAAATCATTATAGAAATTGTAATCCAGTTAGCATAATCTTTCCTTTAAGAGCCTTTTACACTTGCTGGTGTCATCTGTTGGAACAGATATGCAGGATTTGAGTTTACAGTTAACAGACCTTTTAAGTTAAACCTGAGCTGAATTAACAATTGAACCAAAGTAACCTTACAAAAATAAACGTTAAACATATCCATTGTCTTTATTTTCACACTTTAAAATCATCAGAATCCTTCTTACTTTGGGATACATTTCATTAGTGTCAGAGAGTGAGTGCAGAAATGTTGCATGGGTATCTATCTAGCTGGAACACTGGGATGTGCAATACACTCCGCTGAACAATAGATAACATGCTGCAGCTATTGATCCCTGCTGGTATTTTAAGTTTTGGGTGAGGGGCGCTCTATCAGGTTTCCATGCACAACTGCTCAGTCTGCACTCTAGCAACTTGTCTTTAGAGCCCCTTATGTTCCTGAGGCGAGGCAGGGTTGGTGACTCCTGGGATATATGATTAACTTTAGAGATCCCAAAGCTAAATCAAAATAATCATGTCCTCTGGTGTCTGGAGACATCAAAGCGACTTGCAAATGAATTGCTTTCATTGGAAATTTGTATATTTCAAACTCTACCTGCCAAATCATATTATTTCTTACCTCCTACATCATTAAAATATATTTTTCTTCAAAAGATTTCTGTAACTGATACATTTTAAAGAATTCTCAACTTTTGACACTGCTCAGTCTATTAACCAAACCTGCACTATGTCCCATGCTGACATCCAATTTCAGACACAGTCACATTGAAGACAATAGGAATAATAGAAGCAATGGCTAATTTGAACCCAGCTTATCAACTACCATTATCACAGTGAGAGCCTGAGACCCTGGCAGCACGGCTGATTACAGATACTGTGGTGTTATTTGAGAAATTGCTCATTTGGCAAATGCTTATGTTGTCTGTTACCTAAATTCTCATTTTCATCTATGTGTTTCAAGGGATTTGTTTTTAATTTAAAGAGACAAAAGAAAACAAAAAAAAGACATATAGTGGGACACATAATCATTGACACGACTATTCAACAGTACAGTTGAGCCTCACATCCAACCTTGATAGACACATTGCTCAAAACAAAAACACACGACTCACAAGGGAAATAAGCAACAGCGAGCCTAATGATGGAAACAACTTAATGTGGCAGCAACATTGCCCAGACTCCTCCCCAACAGCGAGGTTTGCAGTTGTGTGCATGCGTAATGTCCATTTGGGACGGGCAAGCTAATTTACCAGGCCCAAGAACAACATCGCACGGCCCAAACGATCGCCAAGCCGCCGAAATCGCCCCCTATCACAATCAAGCTCTGGTCCAGTCGCAAAGCAAGCAAGGATTCATTTTAAACTAAAGCTCGGGCTTTGAAAAATGACCTTTGCTTGATCCAGTGCTTCAGTATGACAGAAAATATGTGGATGGCAAAGTGTTTGAAGATTAATGGGACTCCTTAAAGCTACAGTTTTGCAGAATTTCTTTCTTTTCTCTTTGGCTGACTTTCATTCTCATTCATGTACACAACCACATCTTCAAACTTCATTGTCGACTGGGAGCAGAACACTTTAAACCACGAGACAATAATGATAAACAAACTGTGACTCCTGCGAAATGAGCACTAAGGTGGTGTAATCGATCACGTGAATGATGAATCCCCAGACTGGAGTTTTGCCTGGCAGTGGTGGTGTGTCTCCAAAAGTCTTCCCCGGGGAAACATCTTCCCCACCTCTTGCCATTGGCCTTCTTGGTAACGCTATATCCGCATCAGAGAGGCTGGCCCCATTGATTTAGCACTTAGCTTCATTGTCCCATATGAACAGTTATCATTTTTGGCTGGGGGCCAGAGGCCAGGTGTCAAAGTTACCAATCAATGATCCGAACTTTCGAAATGGAGTGACACCAGAGGATAATGATAAGATAGACTTTAGGAAGAACTGCGGATTGCAGGAAATATGGTATCAAAAGAAGCTGGGTAGCTAGGAAGCATAAAACAAAATAATATGTGTCACCGATGCTGAGTTTATCTGTATTTTGAACATTGCACAAGGTTTTTAGTAAAACTGTTGCATCTAGCAGCAATGGAAACAAATGCTTCCAGCAAATAAGGACCCTCTCCCAGCTAACACTGCCCAACAGGTGAGTACCTAAACAGATCACCAGCAGATTGCATACACCCCTAATGGAAATTTTACAATCACCAATTAATCCAACATGTGTGTCTTAGATTGTGGGAGCACCCAGACAGAACCCACAAAAGCAATGAGGCACCACTGCCCAGTCTGTCCTTACTTTGCTATGATAATCACTGATACTAACTTTACACAGCATCGATTGTTATTTTCCAACTTGTTCTATGTTAACTCTCATTTCTTAAAGCACCTATAGTTGACTGCTGGAGGAGTAGTTATGTTTCTTGTTTTTTGCTTAATAAGAGTTATTTAACCAAACCATAATGACAAAAACCTATTTTAATTTAGAATACTCGATATTTCTTGCCGTGGAATTAAAATTTGAAATGACCATTTGACTTTTAACTTTGTGTCGTCCATCAAGAGAGTTTTGGTTGCACTCTTAATTTCTGGACAGTCTGTTTAAGCACTCTCTTGGGATTGCAAGACAGCATGGCAGAGCAGATGGGAAGTTTTGCTTAGAGATCATCTATATGAGGCAAGGCAAGGCAAGTTTATTTGTATAGCACAATTCAACAACAAGGTGATTCAAAGTGCTTTACAGAGACATTAGAAACAAGAACAAATAAAAAGCATGATTTAAAATTGATTAAAACAAGCAAATAAACTAACTAACTAATTAACAAACAAACAAACAAACAAACAAACAAACAAACAAAACAGTATATAAAATCAAAACAGATAAAATCAGAACAGTAGATAAAATCAGTAGTTAAATGTAAGTTTTGAAATTTAAGCTTAAAGTGTGGATTTGGTGCTTTATTCAAATGCAGCTGAGAACAGGTGAGTCTTCAACCTGGATTTAAATAAACTGAGTGTTTCAGCTGATCTGAGGCTTTCTGGGAGTTTGTTCCAGATATAAGGAGCATAAAAGCTGAATGCAGCTTCTCCGTGTCTGGTTCTGACTCTGGGAACTGATAAAAGACCGGATCCAGATGACCTGAGGGATCTGGATGGTTCATACTGGGTCAGGAGGTCATTGATGTATTTTGGTCCTAAACCATTCAGAGCTTTATAGGCCAGCATCAGAACTTTAAAGTCTATCCTCTGACGGACAGGCAGCCAGTGTAAGGACCTCAGAGCTGGACTGATGTGGTCCACTTTTTTGGTCTTAGTGAGGACTCGAGCAGCAGAGTTCTGAATGAGCTGTAGTTGTCTGACTGATTTTTTAGGTAGACCTGTAAAGATGAGAGTATGAGAGTTGAGATCCCACCCCACCCTTTCACAGGGGTCACAGCTTCTCTGCATGTTTTCATGTCTGAAGTAACTGGGTCAGCAGTATAAGCTCTGAGATGTCAAAAAACTGAGACAGTTCTCTACTGAAAAGGGGCACCAGAAGATATTCATTACAACCAACAACAAAACGTCCTCTTGGCTACTAATTAATTGAATACACTTGGCTCATTGGTTGTAAAGAATGCTTTAATTCTGTTCAGTGGAACAGCAATTACATGTGTAAATAAATAATAAATATGTGTGTCTGTGTTGTTGCTAATAGCTTTGCACTCCTAAAAAGGAGTCCTTGGACATAATTTAGGTAACTGGCTAAGATGCCACTTGGGTGCCTCACAAGTTGAGGAGGTGTTTTGTAAATGTCTTACAGGGAAGTAACCCATGAAAGAACCAGGAGAAATTCCATCACCCAGTTTGCTTGGAAATCCCTGACTAAGGTACATGATAGATTGACTGGTTCTTAAATACACATTTCTATTAAAAAGTCTCATTAAAAATCCCTTCATGATGCCAGACATCAGAGGACAATGGCCAGACTGCATCAAGCTGATAGGAAAGCAACAGTGACTCAAACAACCATTTATCACAATCAAAGGTATGCAGAGCATCTTAGAACAAAAAACAGATCAAACCTGTCAGCTAGAAAAACGGGAAACTGAGGCTACAAGTTGACCAACACTGGACAATAGAAGATTGAAAAATGTTTCTTGGTCAGATGTTTCTCAGTGTCTGCTGTAGCATTCATCCTTTGGCAATTGTGTGATGCTGTCCTGTCAATATGGACTCAAATCTCTGAGGAATGTTTCCAGCACCTTTTTGAATTTATGCCATAAAGAATTAAGGCAGTTCTTAAGAAAGAAGGGGGATCTAACAAGGTACTAGAAATCTGTACCTAATAAAGTGAGTGAGTGTACATTTCCCATGAAAAATGTTCTCTTCCTCTTGCTGTCATGTCTAGTTTAAATAGACTTACTGTGACGCAGACCTTTTTTAAAGACAGGTGACAGCAAACAATAAATCTCTTGGAAGCATCGCTGCAGACTTCAGTTTTACTGAAAGCTCACAGAGAAGAAATCGATTCCATCAATCCATCCATCTTCTGCCGCTTACCCAGCAGTCTAAGCAGAGAAGTACACCTCCCCAGCCATTTCTTCCAGGTCACGTGGGGGGACGGGTCCCAGGTTTATTTCAGGACCTCCTATATCCTAAGAACATCTCGCCCAGGACAGATTTTAGTCAGATGCTGAAACCACCTCAAATGGTTCCTTTCAGTATGGAAGAGTAGGGGCTCTACTCTTGTCCCTCCCCAATGATTTAACTCCTCATCCTATCATTAAGGGAAAGCCCAGCTACTGTTCAGATTAAGATCATTCCCACGGCTTGTATCTTTGATCTCATTCTTTCGTTCCTTGCCAAGGGCTTATGACCGCAGATGAGACAAGGAATGTAGATTGACTGATAAATTGATAGCTTCACTTTCATTCTCAGCTCTCTCTTCACCACGATGGACCATTACATTACACTCAAGGCATGGCCCCAATCCATCTGTCAATCTTCCACTCCCCCCACTCATGAACAAAACCCAATGATGAATAAACTTGTTAAACTTGAGTGTGCACGCCACCCTTTCCCAGTTGAGAACCATGGCCTTAGACCTGAAAATGCTTATTCTCATTCCTACCCATTCAAACTCAGCTATAGCAGGTATTTCTAAACTCCTTCCCCACTAGAAAGGTGACAATCCACATTCCAAGAACTTGTTTCAGCAGACAAGGATTGAACTACCAGGGCTTCTGCCCTTGAATGCCACCCAACAGACATGGCAGCCGAGTCCTATTACACTTACTGCTGATGATGGTGCTTTGTTGGCTCCTTGTATTTCATCCAAAAGACCCAACAGGCCAAGGCCAATCACCAGAAATGCCCCCTCAAGTTTCCTCCCTAGGCCTGGCTTCGAAGTGAGGCAGTAACCTTGTCCCATGCTGGTTACACTGTTCATTCCGCTGTGTCTTCATAGAGGTTTTAGGAAAGGTTTTTCATCTAGATCCTCACCCAGGATCATTTTCATGGGAGATCCTACCAGGGGCAAAAGTTACTGCCACTATAGCACCACGTATCACTGGGACACATAAACCCCTCCACCATGTTGAGGTGGCAACTAACTGAGGGGACATCATAGAAGAGTAATTTTTAGTAGTGCATTCTATATTATTTGAGTATGTAGAGTCACTGAGTTATTTAAAATTTGAATATGATGCCTTTTAAACATCATATTATTTGTTCAAATGTACACATTTTCCTTCTATTAACTCTTCTGTTATAAGCAATGAGTTAGTACTCGTGCAAAGAAATAGTGATAAACTGCCTTTTTTCTCATGCTTTCCTGCTTAGATAAATATCACTTGTTATTCAGTTTAAAAATAAACTATTTCTCAACCTAATATTTTTCTCCCCAAAGGAAGAATGTCCTGGTTAATCAAACGTTATTACCCTTTATTGGAAATACTATTAACAGATGAGTGGTTTCTGAGCAGAGTCATTTAGCATCTTCTTCCCACGTTGTCTAAAATTGGGATGGGTGAAATGATGTTATCATTGCCTTGTTAATTCACCTAATAATTTCTCATTTATTTAGATGATGAGAGCTATAACTCAGCTCACCCTGATAATTGTTTACCTGTGGATTTAACACCTTCCATGAGCTCTTTAAAATCTTATGTATCTTCTACATATCTAGGATAATAAGCAAATCTATACATAACAAATTTGATTTTGTGCTTTTGCCTTTAGCTCTTTTCTTATTGAACTAGTTAGAGAATTTATCTTTTTCCAGCGTTACCAAACTAAACACTTTGCATGTACAAAAGGCTTGGATTTGCTCCACTGCATATTCAGTGAATCCTACCAGTCTGTTGTTTGCACTGTAAGAATACATTCACAGAAATTAAAGATGACAGATGTGTTGCACATAAGTCCATGAGTGTGTAACAACAGTGGAAGATGGGTTAAATTTGCATCACATTGACTAAATTAGACAGAATAAGCACGCCCAGTCTCCCACAACCTGTGCTTATGTACCTATGGTGCATTAGTGATTCACACTAACTGCTAGCACACAGTGTGATCTGGTTCATATTAATAAGTGTGAACCTGGTGGATTGTTGACTTTAGCTCTTGTTTTCTTGTTTTATGATCTGTTAGCAGGTCTTTATACTGTATGTACAGGATCTTAGAGATGTTTTGAAAGGAAACATAGTAAAACATCCCAACCTTTTCATCAAATAGTCACAACTTTCAAATTATCAATTCATTTTTTTGTGCATGAATTTTCAATACAAACACAAGACCAAGTTCTGGTCATACACAGATTTTCACACATCATTTTTTATATTTTAAACACATTGTTAATGACAAATGATCACTTGTTTTAGTTTAGGCCTTACAAACAACTTGGTTAGACTTCAGCACTTAAAAGATCTTGGTTAGGCTAACAAACAGATCATGCATGACATATGCACTTGCTGACACTGGTTCCAGTGGTCTCCAGCACAAAGGATTTGGAATATAAACAAATATATTAAGCATGGTAAGCATGCTGCTGCCAAATTGCAATTCAGTGGAAAAGAAATAACTGAAGCTGTCAATCATGGAGACGGTGTTCTTGTGATTATTTTGAAAGTAAACATCATAACAGGGCCATGACCTTCTTTGGTACATGCCTCTAAGCTGTCAAATGTCAGAGTGGGTCATGCAAACAAAGGAGTCAAGAGTTACCTGCAGGCATCTGTATGTCCTCCGGTGTTTGCTGAGCACAAACTGTCAAGCAAATGCAGTTTTAGGCAGTTTTAGCAGCTGTCCAACTCACCTGCTTACTTAGGACTTGTACTATTTAAGAGAACGTAAGAACCTATGTGTGCAGAACAATATAATTTGCTCATGTTTTATTGTACTCAACTTTTACAGAATGTTGAAGCAGAGGGGTTTTAATGTGGGCGTAAGCAAGTTTTAAAACAGTAACTCTTTTCTTTGCATTTAATTTATATACAATTTTATTGTATACAAATTTATATACAATCACATCACCTCTCAAAGGACACCTTTTTAATTTCAAGCATCGTGCTCCCACAATGCCACACTGCCTCATAAAGAAGTCATTTACATCTTGGTATTTCATTAAAAAACAACAAAACAAAAAATGTGCAAAAAAATCAAAGAACAAAAATAATAATCCTAATAATTTGTTCAGTAAATTTACTATGAACAACAGTGAGATGTCCATTTTTTTAAGTGTAACTTACAGCTAACAAATAAAATACATGCTATTTAACAAATGGTAATATAAAACTGGTAATATTAACAGGAAGAGGTGCCCAAGATGAAAATAGCATCTTTACACTCTGGCTGTACATCTCCATTTAAGAGGCCTCGTAAAGATTCACAGACTTTGTGCTCCAAGCGAGGAGAAAATTGGGTGCCATTGCAACAAATGAATACCACCGTGTCTTGGAGGCAAATGAAAACCCTTCACTATGAGTGGATCTGAGCAGCCAGGAGTCATCGGTGGTTCTCCCTGGTGTCACCTAGCCTATTAGTCTCTATAAAGGATGATGAATTAGAGAAAGAGGGGGAGGTAAGCCTTCATGCCGATGCTGAAGACGGGGGTCATAAGAATGATAAAGTGAACAGCATGAGCACTTTAATGGGCGATGCCAACAGAGAGGGTGGAGGAAACCTGAAATCTTAAAATGGGAATTTCCATATTGTTCTCTTAGTTCTTCAGGCCAATACAAACACAGAGGAATTTCATATGAAACACATTTCTCAGGTAGGAGTCGTTGGTGAAATGGGTTTTATTTATTTCTCTCTGTTGAATGGCTACAGACAGGCAGAAGAACAAACACAATTTATTAAGTAAACAGAAAATGACAGGAGACATCAATCTTTGAACTCATCCCATAAGAGACGTGTACCTTTCTTTTTTTTTAAAGGTAGCTGTAACAATTAAAAGTCAAGCATCTCGTGCAGGTGTATGAATTAAAGCTATGATTAAAAGTTATAACAAATTTTAGTTAATGAAAAAATATTGTTTATGTTCTATTTTTGACATACACAGAGCACAAACCTTGGCCATCATGAATGACCAAAAGGTCATTTAACACAAATTCTGCTTCTTCAAAATACTGGAGTCAAAGTTTGGTCATGATAGTTTAAAGTATCCCTGAAACAGAATCTCACTTCATCTTCGATGAACACACACAAATAGATTTAAAAAGAAAATCAGAATGGTGGAAAGGTCAGTTTACTAGTTTTGGTAAAACCTGGAACAATCCAACACTGTAGAAACTGGCATCATAATAATATGTATAATATATAATATATATAATATGAATTTGGCTTTATCGAAGGTATTCAGGAGTACAATTTTTGCAAGATTTTGGTAAACACACAAAAATATGTCTGACCTTTAGCAAGTGTTTGAGGGACAGATACAGTTTGTTTGATTTCCACTTATAGGAAAATCAGCTGACTAGGTTTTGTATAATCTTGTGAGCACCCACACAGCAGTGAAAATAAAACCTTCCTGGTATTGACTTTATCAGTTGTCAGTAGATGAGCCAGCAATTTCTTCATCCCAGTTACGCAGGATTTGAATTTCTTATGCCTTCAAATTCTGGATTTGCAGGAAAGAAGTGACCGTACATGCAATTTTATATTGTGGTTTGTTGTTTTGTGTAATTTGCCTAGAACCTCTTAACGGCTTTATGCCTGTAAAATGAGTCAAATATTTTTGCTCCGCTGCAGCTTCATATTCAAACAACAAGTAGCAAAACAGGCAGCGACAGTTCTCGTGACGTGGTTAGAGTAATGTATTCCTGTCAGTGAACTAACTGAGGTCAGTATCGACCAAGAGCATTCACAACCTGGCTACAAAACAGCACCTTTTTCCTTTTCCGAGAGTAATATGACGCAAAGTACCAGTCCCAGTCAATATATTGGAAACATTTTGAGACTGTGTGTAACTGCAGAAAGAAATTCCTTCAGCTAATACCAAGTTTTTATACTAAAAATAATTCTTTTGCTCTGTTACATTAGAATCAATAATGTCTTTACTTTGTGTGACAGTGGAAACAAATGACTATCATCTAATAATCTGAATGAAGAAACACTTAGTCTAAGCACTTAATGGATCTTTGTCTTCCAAAACCTTTCATCTGACGCTGATAAATGAGGCTCAGTAGTACCTGGAATAACAGTGTTTGTATTACATCAGTGGTTAGGACCAGACTAAATGAGGTCATGCTATCGTTTCTATTCACTATGGAGCATTTTTCATTTATTTTCCATAGATACGCAAAACAATACTAGACAACAACAAGGTTTGTGCTCATGTTTGAGTATGTATAAAGCTAAAATCCACAGTCTCCAAATAAAGTTAGAATACTAGTTTGTTGACAG
This sequence comes from Rhamphochromis longiceps, assembly GCF_057381845.1. NCBI lineage: Eukaryota > Metazoa > Chordata > Actinopteri > Cichliformes > Cichlidae > Rhamphochromis > Rhamphochromis longiceps. Next base: position 8,225,021 of record NC_140558.1, read on the forward strand.
ATTATGAATGTGGTAAATATAGTAATAACTTTAGTCACTGCATTTATGCATTCAAAACTGAAAGAAAGACTGCCAGCTCCTTTGATAAATGCTTGAAGAGAATTTCCCATTTATTATTTATTTGACAGCTGACATTTGTGTTGCTTTCAACAGCACATAAATCAATAACAATTAAATTTTTGGTTATTAAGGTTCATTTATCATTGTCAGTAATATGCAGTTCCATGACTGTGCATTTTTAGCATTTGGGGCTAATATTTGGAGTAGATGACAAACTTCAAGAGTAAGTCAGAAAAACAGATGGGCTGACACTGACACATGCTCTCTGTCAGTGTAATAACCTCTGCCTCGTGAACCTAAAGTATCCTCTTCCAATGAATCACTGACAGCTGAGAAGCTAAGTATTGTGTAATTGCAGGAGCTGCAGCAGCATGCTGTGGAATAATATACTAAGTGACTATTAATCACTTCTGTGACAATTAAGAAAATAAAGGTGATACGTGGGACGACACTTGCATTTGATTGATGTTCTGTAGATAAAAGTTCTCAACAGCCTAATTGCTGATGAGGCACTAAACTTTTTTAAAGACTTTGAGTGTGTGTATTGTTTTGTTTGTTCTGTGCAAACTCACTAACTACTCCTACTCCTTCAGTTTAGTATAGCCTAGGAACAGAGTATACTGAACAGCAAATTCACAGGTGAAGCTTCTTTTCATTGTTATCGCCTACCATGAGGCGAAAGCATAGACAGGTTATGCATTTTTAATACAAGAAGTTGAGATCTGCTCTCGTAAGCTCCATCTCCATTAATTACTTTTCGTGAACGGTTTTCAGGGTTTTCCATTAGGTCATAGCACCTGGTACCAGTTACTTCTTTAGTACCTGCTCACCTGGGGTTCCAATCAACCCGAGCAGGTACTAAAATGTGACGTCGTCAGACTGCATGCCACCAATTGGTTTGTCAGCAGCGTTACTCGATGAGTCATGAGAGTTCATGAAAAACCCGGCAACGCACGAAATGGCTAGAAAAAACAACGCTGTGTTCCCCAAGTGTAATGAAAAGCCACAGACTGAGTACAGTGGGTTTTCATGGTGCGTCATCAAACCGGAAGTCGCCATGTTGGAGATACTGGAGGTAAACAAAGCACGCGCACTCAAACAGATTCCAAACGTCAAATGAAAGGAAATGGTGAATTATTGCCGTGTTTTTGGCTGTACCAATCGGTCAGACCGTGAAAAACATTTGCAGTTTTATAGACTGCCAAAAGTTATTACAAATCAGGGAGGACAATGCCGAAAGTTATCAGAGGAAAGGAGGCGGTTGTGGTTAGCGAAGCTAAACCAGGATCAACAAGGCAAAAATCTGGACAACATCCGAATTTGTTCTGCTCATTTCTTTTCTATAGTTAAGCATACTTAATAAAATATACTCGTATGCTACTTTTTGGTAAGGGATGATGAAGGTTTGGTTGATTAAAGATGTTATTGCATTACTTACTTTGGCATTCACAACACATCTGTCGCTGATGACTTGATACTGCATCTCCCATCCACACACCATCTGGTTATAGGCCGCCAAACTTTTCTAAGATTTAAGGTGTTCTGCTGTGTATGGGCTTGGCGAGAAAACCAGACAAGACAACTCGTTTGGATCTGCACCACCAATAAACCTTAACTTTTCCAAATATTGTGCTCTTTCCTGCAGACCAAGTCCTTCACTGTATGCCTTCTGCATCTATAACGCATTTTGATGAGCTTTTCTGTGGTTTCAGACATTGATCCATGCAGTGTTTACCTTCGTGTGCCTCCAATATGGCCGCACATGCAGGTTACCGCCCAGAACGTGACGTAGGTGAAAACCCTCTATTGGTATATTCTTGCATCGACGTCCATTTTTTTTTGTAGCGTTCGTGTCGCATATTAATTGCGTCGCAGGCGTCGCTATTAAAACAACCATGCATATTAAGTAGGAAGCAATTGTAATGGAAATGGAGTTAAGCTGACCCGTGTAGCTACCAATGGAAAAGGAGCTTATGTAGACTGGCAAAATATTTTTGATTTAAAGAGCAAGTCAGCTATACTGTGAATTCCAGCTAATTTTGTCTAGTATTTTAAAGCCATGTGTTAGTTTGATTGTACAAAGCTCAAAAGGACAGTGCGTTAACATGCTATGGTTATCTCTTATGCACTTTTTTTAGTTAAATTTATAATGTGTTAAATGTAAAAGTTAGTCCTGATGAACACTTACTATTTCTCTCTTTGAAAATTATGTTTTTAATTTTAAATTTGAAAGTGATAAACTGGTAAAGTTTACTTAGGCTCAGCTGATTCTTCATTTCTTGGGGGATGATTCTGGTGACAGTCAGCAGTGACGCACTTTCCAAAGGATTGCTCTGCTTTCTCTTTGAGACGCTGATAAGCAGGGGATATTGTTCAAGCTTTAGGTTTAACAGTTTCACACAATGTTAGATCACTGCAGTTCCGCAGAAAGTCACTACATTAATGATATAGAAATGACTGACAGTTTTCAAGGTTTACAAATGTAACCTAGGTTGAGCCAGCCATTGATAAGTCACAGCTAGTTATTTTAGTGAGTGAGCAAACACACTCCTTAGTAACAAAGCAAGTGGCTTATGTGGTAGTAAATAAAAGTATAGTCTACTGTGCGAAATAGAAGACAAATATCTGCATTTGAGATTTTTGAATTATAAACAATATACTCAGCAAAGTTTCCTTTGCTGCATAATTGGCAGTGACATTTAATAAAGGTGCAACAAAGACATTTTCAATTGTATGTTCAGTATTCAATCATGCTGAATGTTATTGATATAGAGCATAAATTCACAATAGTCATCTCAAGGCAATGAATGTTGTGGGAAACAGATAATGACCTAAACCTCCACTTGGCAAACCTGACTTGCCAAAACTCTGAAACTGAGGAAACCTTTAGGCAGAACTAAAGTCACACAGAAGCCGGCCATCTACCCATACTGGTTTGGGTTAGGGGAAAGTGAAGACCTGAACTGCACAGAGAAACAAAAAATAATACAACAATGAACATAAAGCAGACAGGGATACATGCAGAAAAGTACACGGGAATATTTATCCAGCAAACTAGATGTTTCTTCAGGCTGTTCTTTTCTGCACTGTTGACTCCACTTTTTTAAACTTATGTTAACTTGACTTGTTTGCTGCAAAATCAGGTGTTGCTAGGATTTGCTTTTCTTCCATTTTGTTTGTGTGGAGTGATGGAGACTGTTTCAGATATGTTCACACATAGGTAATTATTCCAGAGCAGTGTGATTGGGCTAGTTTTTGACTGTACCACTTCCTGTACTTTTCTTCCCGTAAGGCTAATATCTTAATACCTAAAGACAGGCAAGAGAAGTCACTTATAATCTTATAAACAATTGTATTGAAGAATGCTGAGAGGATTTCGTACTTCTACAGTAAGTATATGGCCAGTGATACTGAGATAGCTCTTCGCCCCAAAAACCACCTTCGCTGGTTGAATGAAACTTGAGAAGAAGGTGACTCACAGAAGCAATCTGAACTGCTTTTGTTGTACAAGACAAACATGCCTGTCATCCACAACTCTCTCTTCTTCCATCCTGTACGTTCTCCATCACCGGGTGATTATGGCTTTGGGATGATTGATGGGGGCAAAAACAAGCTCTTTCTATGTTTCTTCAGGCCCGGCATGTCACGGACACGCTCCCCGGCGGCCATCAATCTGGTACCACGGCCACTCAAACCTGAGTCCAATAACGCGACAGCACTTCAGACTAAAGAAGAAATAAGGAGCATGAGAGGAAGAGGGAGCAAGAGAGGGAATCCGAGGGAGGAAAGGAAAACAAGCTGTTCACGCTGACATCAAATGTACCTCAGAGGGTCGTCAAGAGGAAGCGCTGAGCGAATGCAGTCCCGGTATGAGCGCCTACAGACGGGAAGTGAGCACCAGGCGGGGAGAGTGTCTGCAAGAAGAGGATGAGCTAATGCACGGGGGAGGAAGGGAGAATCACCTCTTCCTCCTCTTGATTCGACTTGATTTATGTGACAACTTTAAAAACAACATTAGGCACAAATAAAATCACTCAGGATTATTTTGGTTGTAAATCAAATACTTATTACTGTGATCGACATGATGTCAAGATGGGAAGGAAGCATTTTGCGGAACACATTTAGTTCTAGTAATGATGTAAGGCTTTACTGGGATGAAGTTTGTTTTAAATTTATTACCAGAACATGTGAGTGCATCACCAACACTTTTCATACCAATTCAAATGTTGCAGGGCATTTTTCTTCAGTAGTCATTCACTGTGCTTGTGTGTTGTTTTCCAAGGGTTATATTTTCATATAAAACTGTCAATGAATGGATTCATGCTTTCAGATATGTACAAAAAGTACAGTGTCTATCCTTCCAGGGTTGATGGGCCTGGGAAATCAAATTGAAAATTGGCTTACAAAACACTGAACGTAATTTTGAGGCTATTGCCCCATGCCCTACAGAGACGATATTACATGAAAAATGGCACTGCAAGGAGTCTGAAAATTGTTTTGTATTCAATAATTGCTTGGTTAGTTTTGGATGAAGTATTTAGAACTTTTCTTAAGTGAACAATATCAATTTGAAGGTACTAATTGGGTTTTACAACTAAGAAAAACTTTAAAAGTATTAACATGAAAATTGACTTAAAGTACAGAATTTTACAAAATGCAATTACCTAGTTAGTAAGTCCTCGCAATGGAGAACGATTACTTCTGGAGTCATGTGCATAATAATACTGAAATGCTAGTTTTGATTCATCATTGAGTACGTCACTTGCTGGGGCTTGTTTTAAATTTATACAATCTATGGGACCTTTATTTACTATGTAGCGTCATAATAGCAATCTGCAAAAATAAAATGTCTAAAATAAAGGTACAGAAAGTGTCATCCTATGTAACATCTTTACACAGACTGCTGCATCCTTGTTTTGACTCTGCAGTGCATTACATTTACACTGAAAGGGCAAATATGCGGTTTAATTGCTGATTTTCAGCTTTAAAGCAGTGTAAGTGCACTGAATGCATAACATAGAAGTTAGACCTCAGACATATGATCCCATCAAAGTGCAGTGCCGTTTTAAACCAGTGTGAACTCATGTATTTCCGTCAGCATACCTTCATATTGAGGAGATTTACAAAAGACAAACAATCTATTCAGCAAGAGAAGCTTCATGCATCATTACATTTATGTTATAAGCTCAGTTTGGCTTTTCACACAGAGTGTGTCTGCCATCTTTTTGCGTTTAGTGAAACTGTAAGCAACAAAAGAGTTTGTTACGCTCTAATTTTAGAGACGATTCAGACCAAGCATGGTACTTTTGTGAAGCTTCTTATTTTAGAAATTTGCAACTCCATCTGAGGAGATAAGCCGTGACAAAGAAAATGAACTTAAATGTAATGATTGAACTATAGTGATTTGTAATTAAAAGTAATTTATTATGAAGGATATTTAACATTCTTGAGTTTTAGCTTCTTAGATAGCAGTTTCTGCTGTTCTATATGAGTATCTTTTGATTATTTCCAGCAGCGACTGACTTTCATTAACTTCTGTTATAGAGTACTATATCATGGTTTGTCATTACATTCATAAAACTTGCTTGAGTTTCATAATCTTTTACAGTCAACATCAAGTCCCCTTTCATTCTGTCAATGATGCATTATCATTGAGTCATAATGCACTTTAAGAGTAGATGGATTTGATTTGAAACATCTGCACTGCATCATCTCAATTAAAGCAGACCTGATGTTAACCGTAATACAATGAACAAGACAAACAAGCTATAATAGCTCCACAATAGATTTTCATACTAAATAAAAAGGAAAGGAAATTATGGTTTTAGATTAAAAAATAGCAATAAAGTTTGCAAAATGGTGATTGAGTTGATACGATTTCTCGCCAATGGGTTCAAACATCCAAAACAACCTTGTCCTCATTCACATGGCACCAAATGCTACCATTCTCGCAGAGCAGCTGGCATCTTAAAGTGTGACACTATCTAATGTGTGGGGTTTGTGCCTTTTTGCGGTGTTTTCAGCAATCCTGAGATATTTGGTGTGGACCATTTAATACAACACTTACCACGCTTGATGCATGCTCAATCATCCAGATAAGTAAATCCCTGGATGTAGTATTTTCAGTGGGAAAATGCTACATCCAGATGAACAAAATCAACCTTTAGGGATTTAGCACACTACCTTTAAAGATCACTTTTCAACATTCAACGTTAATTCTGTTAAACCAATCTTAAGCTACTGAAAGGACATTTTTTAAAATAGTAATTTTCTGCATTTGTTTTAAAAAGTATCTCTTCTACATAAAAATGCAACAAATAATCTCTTTTGTAACACTTTGAGGTGGGACCAGCTGCTCCTTATTTGATGTATGGCTGTGGTGATTGTATTAAGTATGCTTTGTGAAAGGATACCTCTCACAAAGCACCATCACTTTGTGCTGGACATGACTCTAGAACATTGCTTGGGCATCCATTTTCCATTGCTTAAATTCCACCCAGGGACACAAATCCCTTTGGTGTTACATCAGGAAGGGCGTCCGGTGTAAAACTCTGCCAGATCAAACCCAATGCTGAGTTACCCACTGTGGTGTGCCCTTGTGACAAAGGAGCAGATAAAAGTAGCTTTGTCACAAAATAAACAAATCTTTCTTATTTGAGAAAGAAAAGAATAAAAGAATAAAAACGAATAAAAAATTCTGGAATGATGATCCACTTTTAGGGATACTTAAACTCGTGACCTTTCACCCAGGGGCCAAGCTCTTCTTTGACTAGGCGAACTTAGTAACACTAGATAGCAGGTTTACAATGGTGACGCAAAACAAAAAACAAAACAAAAACACACAGAGATTATATAAAACAGGTTTAATACTAGTGGCCAGTGTCTCTGTGTGAGTTTAAAAAAATGACAAAATGGAAGTCTCTGCAAAAATTGGTGATGTACCCCTTTAAATTTGACAGTTCTCTTTGATCTGATAGTCATTCTTGTAGAATCAAGCCTAATTCTTAACTGTAGCTAGATCACAATTTCCCTTGTTTATTAAAGTCATAAATGTGACTTTAGGAGTATTGGATTATTGACTCACCTGCAAGGATTTCTTTGTTGGGTTTTTTGTTTTTGCAACAACAGGGAGACTAGTGACAGTTTGACTGGCAGGGGTGTCATTAATGCCCTCGTGGCAAGTATCATGGACATGCTTGTCACATCCTCTCAGCCTGAAGACACTGTATTTATTGAACTGTCATCTTTAGGTCAAAGTAATACCGTTCCAAATGGGATGGCACTGACTGAGATCACCTCTGACAACAATTACAAACAAATCCAGCTTCACATCAGTTACATCGCTAATGTCTTCCATATCAGATTGACTGTCCCTTATCAATCAAACTGTCACTTGGAAAGAAGACATAGATATGATGGATGGTCAGTCAGTGAAGTAATAATTCCCAATTTTAAAAACAAATGGTAATTTCATTTTTGTCCATTGACTGGTGTTTTCACTCAGTGATGTGATGTTTGTTTCGCATTTGAGTGAGTTATTCAAAAGCTGAGATAGATACTTAGCTGTAGCACTAAAAAAAAATCCATACATTAAACATGTCAAATTAAACACTCTTAAGCACAAGATGCAAATCTGAGAAGGTACTGTACAGTTAAATTTAAAAATAAAATTATAAACATTTTTGGATCTGTGTTTTTCCCCCCTCCAAATATTAAAAACATAGGATTATCTCATAGAAAATTAACACAGTAGCGAGATTTAACACCTCTGCAGTCATTGCGGATTATTGAACCAGACGCCAGTGGCAACACCTAATACCCAAAGTGTTGGTAGAATTGGATGGGTTTTAGTAATTGATGGTCGGATGTGTTTTCCCACTGACAATGTGTCTTTGCTGTCGTGGGGTTGCTGCTTTCCTTCCTCTTGCTCCATCAGAGCACTTGCTGTCAAAACAGCACATATGTCTCCCCAATGAAGATGGATGACTCTCTGTCGGGTGGATACTCAGGGATTCAGAGGAGGATTGGGAAAGGAAGGGAGAGGAGGGCAAGATGGAGAAGGAATGCAAAAAACAGAGAAGCAGAGGAGGAGGAGGAGGAGGAGGAAAAGATGAAGACAGACAGAGAGGGGGAATGGAAAGACAAATGGCAGAGGGGAAAAAGAGCAAGGGAAAAAGGTAGGGTGAGAGACAGGAGATAAAAAGTTGGAGGAGGTTGAGGCTCATTTTGAGGCGTTTCCTATGTGGACTGAGCCATCAATATGTTGTGTTTCCTGTGTGGGCGCTTTGGCCTTGGACCAAGCCAAAGAATAGGGACTTTTATTTTGATAGTCTCCAAGTACCAAAACATTAACTGTCAGCAGTTTTTCATTTAAAGAAAGGATACCTATTGTAAATCTTGTAAATCTTGCACGCTTTATTTAAGTGATATCTAAATTTTGTCAGCTTCTCACGTGTGAAAAATGCCATTAGCATATATGATTTTTCACCAGTGTTATACTTGACATGTAAAAGATCACAATTAACCATACTAGTGTTATATTTGATTGGGTTCAGTATGAACAAATGGCATTTTTTCAGTTATTTCCATTGCGAATTAAACAACTGTGCTCTTAAGTGTGCTTTCACAATGCAAATACAAGCTATACATATGTACATGATAGTTTTCTGTGACATTACATGTGTCAAAAATGTAACCTGGGCTAAAAATGTATTGATAATGTAGTCTATTTTTTGTATATGTGGCTAAACCTAAATGAGGAATATATGTAAAAATCTAAGTTCACCTCTCAAAATACCCTTTTAAAAGCCCATTATTAATGCTACATGTCAAACTAAGTGCAAAATAATGGGATAACTCCCACAGTCTTTATGAGAGTATGGCCTTAAAACTGCAAGACACAAACACTCACTCATATACAGATGCTCACACCCTGACATAAAGCGGCTTCCCTTACTGCACCATCCATTAGCGTTGACCTTTGACATGACCAGTTGTGATCATGTGATTGTGCAACACAGGGGTCACGCTGGCTTGTCAAAACACCAGTGCTGATGAGTGACAATGTGGTAACCAACATGGCTATCTGTTTGAAGTGATGTTTTTGACTCACTTCACTCTTCCATGGCTCTTAGTGTGCCTCAATCAGACTGAGAAGGAGTGAATGTGTGAGCCTGTTATGAAGTCCGAGGATGTGTTCTTCTTTGTTGTTATGATGAACATGGAAATGCATAATTCAGCTGAAGAACAGTGGTTCTGACACTTTCATATTGCAAAATTTTGTTTTTGATGTGATTTATGAAGCTCTCGGATAGCATTTTCATATAGTTATTACTTATTTTCCTTACTTTATTGGACTAAATGTGCCGTGTTTTCAAGGACCATACTTCATCATATTGTGTTGATATATGAGTTTTTGAGTTTTCAGGACATACTAAGGGGTTTGATCACATTTGATTAGAAAAAAAAAGATTTCAAAGTCATGGAATGAATCCATCAAGGGATATTTAAAGTGGCCTCTCATCCAATGAGTTCAATGGAACTGATCCACTGTAGGTAACCTGAACAACAAGCTCACAATGCTGATGTTAGAGGGAGCATGATGGCCGTGACCAAAAAGTTCCCCACGTAACAAATAAAATGCATGGTGAATTATTTCTTGGATTGCAGAGGTTCAACTGACAGAAACACTATTGTCTGGCAAAGTAGCGAAAAAATTTTTTGCTTTGGTGCAGTTTTTGCCATCTTACTGTGACCGAACTGTTAACACAACGATGTTTGTTGGACAGTGTCTTCTAAAAAATGCCAATTTTTAATTCTGTGGCTAAAAATAGATGATGTAGCCCAACTTCTGGGGCAAAAATATGAATCCAAATTGCCAAAAACTGTAGTTACTAATGGCCGCTTGGTGGTGACTCCACTTATGTATCATTCCTCATAGGCTCACATTGTGAAAGGTCAATGTTAGTGCAAAAAAAACATGTTTGCTGTACTTTTTTTGCCCAGTGGTGCAACCAACGGAGGGTGTGTGTGGGGGGGTTAGTTGGAGGCGGGGGTGCAGCAGTGGCCAACCCCGAAAAAGTTACTGGCCCTCTGATTGGCTCCCTCTGGCAAGACAGTTATGTGTTGGTTATAATTTCAATAAATGTGAGCACAAGAGAGAAAGACACCCTAGAATGAGTTGAAACATTGATTTGCTATTCCTGCGTATATAATTTTTGGTTCTGCTGCACCCCTCCACTTTTCTGTTTTTGGTGTAGCACCCCAATATTTTGGCCCCTATATGCCCACCCCTATGAAAACAATTCTGGAGGCACACCTGGTCCTGCCATAAGAATGAGAGCTATAGTAAAATAGAGAGCTACAATGATATGAAGTAAATATATACAAAAAACATGCTTTAAAAAGAATATAAGCTGTATTGCAGCCTATCTAGATATATTGATTAGGCATAACATTGACAGGTGAAGTGAATAATATTGATCATCTCTTTATCGTGGTGCATGTTAGTGGATGGGATATATTAGGGAGTGGACATTTTTTGTCCTCAAAGTTTATGTTTTAGAAGCGAGAAAAATTTTTTGAGCAACTTTGACAGTTGGGTCTCCAAAACTGGAGTAACTAACAAAAGTAATCCAAGGAATGAATATTGATGCATCAGCAACAGTTGGCCAAGGCTCATTGATGCATGCGGGGTGTGAAGGCATGTGGTCAGACCCAATAAACAACCTTCTGTCGCTCAGATTGCTGAAAAAGTTAATGCTGGTTCTGATAGAAAGGTATCACAATTACATTTTTTAGTTTGTTTTTTTAAGGCAACTTGAAGTGAATACTTTGTTCATTTGGTGTTACAAGTTTAAGTTATTTCAATAACCTTTGTGAGTTTTCCTTCTCTACCTCTGCAGAATGAATAGCAAAATCCATCATCAATCATTAAGTATTAAAATTCCATATATATGTCTTGAAAATATATTTTTGAACATTTTTCTTTGGAGCAGAAGAAAATATAAACTTTTTTCCCCCAAAACCTTGAAGTCTCCCTTTTCACGAAAGCGTAATTGATCTGTCTTTTCACCTAGCACATGTGATGTTTACCTTGTCAGCAGTGAAGAGCAACAGGATTTGTTTGTGTACCAGCCGCGGCGATTCAGGTAACGAGGAGATTAGAGGAGATTGGAAGCAGGGAATATTCTCTGACACTAATGAATATCAGTTTTATTAGGATATGATTGCGGCCATCAAAAAGGTTATTGCTTTCATAACATTGTATATTAAAAACAATTTAATCTCATCCTTGTAAACAGTAATTCAATCCCTTTCAAGCTGCATCGCTTGTGATTGATGGCAAAGCAGAAGTATATCATCCATACGATGTCACTTGGAGACAACTGCCTTATATCAAGACATTGCCTCTTGATTTAAGGCGATTCTTTTGACAAGTGAAATTCTGTTGGACGGGATTAGGATTCATGTTCTGAAAGAGAGCTAGAGGTCAAAGATATCAGCTTAAGGGAAAAATTACATGTCAAAGCAAATCACACACCAAGAGCAAGATTGATAGAGTATAATAATTCCTCAGATGATTTAAAAGTTCTTCATAGGAGATTTTAATTATTACTGTAGCAGGAAACAAGTATTTGCTACACTAAATATAGAGTGCTTTCTTAGCAGGAAATGAAGTCATACTTCTCTGTGTATTGTAATCCGAGCCTCTCTGTTTAATAGATGATCAGGCTGCATGTGTCTGTTATTATGTGTGAGTCAGTTCTTTTAAAACTAATGGCCATCGTGCCGTTTAGAAAGATATTAAAGTTAAACTAAAAGCAATTCAGTGTTCTGGAGCACTGCGCTAGTTCTCCCAATACATGTTTACTTCATGTTATTTATTTCATTCACATACAATAGCTGGATTTTAGCTCAGCTGGAAGCTGCTGCTGTTGTTTTGCTGCTCTCCTCTGCTCTCAGTTTCATCATGTTTATCTCTCCTCTGCTCCATGAAGCAGACCCACACAATCAACGGAGATATGCATGGTGAAACAGAGAGCAGAGGCAACATAACATCTGCACATGGTAGTCTAAGCATCTAATGACTTAAATATCCATGCAATTCAAAGTATTTTACAGTGCTACAATGGGTAGGTGATAGTGGCTGCCTTACCTTTTAAATTTAACATGAGGGTAAGGGGGAAGTGGAACCAATTTGTTTTGGATTGAGGTGCTGATGCTCCAATGTGTATGTAGCACCTTTAAAAATGGAGTTTGACCTCACTTATCCTCATTTTGCCACTACTATTGGTACTGGCTCCACCTGACACTGCTGGCAATACATAAAAACCATCACTATGGGAGTTTTATACTATGTACTGTGTCCTAATTTGACCAGAAACAGAAGAGAATAAAAAGATTGAGAGATGGAGAAATAAGGAGCTTAAAAGGAGTGGAGAAAGACAGAAAGAGAGAGGGAAGTAGAGAATGAAAGAGAGAGAAAGAGGGAGAGAGCTTTTAAAAGGATTTTGTCGGTTATTGACTGGTTGCACTCTTCAGCTAATAGCCATTTAAAGATTATGGGCCTGCTGGTGGAAATCAAGGCCTCCATTGTTTGCCTTATTGCATTCTGGCAGATGGGGGCTGACACAACAACACGCAGCATCCCTCCGGGCACGCTCGCAGAGCGCCGACCCTCCATCAGCAGATCTCCTATTGAACTGGCCCTAATAACTGGCCATGAATTATTAATCCATGAACCATATTGAAGACAGAGAGAGAAGAGGAAAAAACAAGGGAAGATTGTGGCCAGTTGCAGTGAGTGTGATTGGCGTACAGGTGCCAGTCGAAGGAAAAAAGGTCCGTTCAAAAGAGTCCCAGGACGACCATTTCTCGGAACGGGGAGGACATTCCGATAACTGGCACGGGAAGATAAAATATATATTCATTAAATGTCAGATTGCTGATGAAATGGGTCCGATCCATTAGTGGGTAGCGGAGCGGCCAGTTAATGTTTCCCGGTTGTTCTTGGGTTGGGTGGCTTTTAGTGTTGCTCTGGGTAACTGCTGGAAACAGGATCACTTGATCTGGAAAAAAAAAGAAAAGTTTTCAAAAGCAAGAGCAGGTGCTGTTAAAACTGAAAAGGAGACACTTTGAAAACTGGAGTCAAATGCACCTGTTGTTGAAACCCTGTAACTTTCCTTTGTTTTAGGTCAAGTGAACCTGATCGCTGATTTGGAGGTCTTCTAAACTCTTGTCAGTTGATTTATTTGCAGGGATTGATTGCTAACTTTGGCTAGACTAGCCTTTCTTTTCTTAAGCTGGATATTAATGACTCAATGGCCAGAGAATACTAGCAAATAACTGAGGCCAAGCAGCCAAGTCACCCATAGTGTTTCTTTTCACCATCATCCTCTTTCCCTTTCTTCTTCTGCTGTTGCAGTCTGTTGTACCCCCTAGAACCACATGGTCAACAGATTTAAAATTTGGCACAGTGATTGGTAACAGCTCCCTAATTGCTTTCACCAAGTTTCAGTTTTTTAACATTTGCCAAAATTGGCACAAGTGATCTTGAGACCAAGCTTCACAAAAGCTGTTTTATGGATTTCTGCTATTCAAAGGCTTTCATCTGTCACAGCAAATCCTAATCTTGATACATGGTCTCAGGAAACGATTCTAATGCAGTGCAAAAAATAAGTCTATTCGTCTCCCAGGAGGATGTCTCAGTAAGGTAAATTATATTTATGCTAAACATAAAGAAAAAATGTTAAACACTTTTGCGTTGGCTAATAGTGTGGAATGACATGTCAGCTTGCCATTTTGAATGATGAGAGTACGATATTGGATTTTATTGAAAGGTTTGAAACTTCACTCACATTTCTTTGAATCTTCACCATTTGGCTGACTTGCAGAGCAAGCGCCACAAAGCTTATCAGCTCAATTTAAACATAGCCGCACCATTCCAGGGCTTGGTTTTAGCATGGGGGGTCTAGCCAGGACCCTTACTGGATACCAGGTGGGAATCAAACTCGCAACTATCATTCCAAAGGTAGTACTGCACTACACTATCCAGCTGTGTAGAGATTTTTCTTTATTAGAGCCTATTAAAATGATGCAGAGAACCACGAAACAAAAAGCAAGGCTATAGCTCAGCAAATGTTTGATCTACTAACATCATACTTAACTCTAGAGGACAAATGAGGAAATGAAGAAAATATTTTTTGTCCATCTAACTTACTACCACACTTTTTTAATATTATCAGAAATCTATTGGGCCTGCAACCTGTTGCACTATTTAGCTGCCTCATTGTTGCTTCCAGCTATATAACTTCTTTGTTTTTTTGTTTTGTTTTTTATTTGTTTGTTTTTGACATTAAAATAAATTTCTCCAAATCTATTAAATATTTTGTTTTACTATTTTTTAATTTACTATTTCTTCATATGCAGGGTGCCAGACTTCCTTCTTGGATTTTTCACAGGACTGAAGAAGTGCTGAAAATAAATATTTTCCTCTTCATCTCTGCAATGTTTATTTTAGGTAAACACTGCTTACAGAATTTTGTACCCTGAAGGAAGACATGACAGACTATTATCATTTTTTTGAACATGATTTAGACAAGGATAGGTTATAATACTTGCAAACAAATCCAAACTAAAAACTATATACGCATGTTGCTGTTTAATTTTTGTGTGTGTATCTAGATAGATAGATAGATAGATAGATAGATAGATAGATAGATAGATAGATAGATAGATAGATAGATAGATAGATAGATAGATAGATAGATAGATAGATAGATAGATAGATAGATAGATAGATAGATAGATAGATAGATAGATAGATAGATAGATAGATAGATAAAGATGAAAGTGGAAGGAAGAAAGTGAAGATAATTCCTAGAATTATCTTCACTTTCATGGCAAACACTGTCTCAACCATCTCTTGTACAAAGTATACCAACAAACATGAAGTGCTGATTTTCTGTTTATCCTGAGGTATGTTGACAAAACTTATGGATGCCAAGAAAGAATTGTCAGAACATGTCAAAACAACTCCTTTGTGTATGGGATGCAACACATACTGTGTGAAGAGAAACTATGAAAAGCTGATTCATTTTGATTCACAAAAGCCTTTTTAATGCATTTATAAAATGAGTAATGGTGTCAAGGCTTTCTTTGTGGAAGTATACAATGAAGTATACAAAGAAAAAAGATAAGAAGGATTTCCACGACCTGCTATGCTTTTCTGAACAGTAAGATTTTAGTTTAGCCCACTGGTTAGCACTTAGAATTTTTCCATCTCAGTTTTGTTTTTTTCCTTTCGACTGTGTCAGCCGCAAGCTCCCACTGAATTAAAAAGCCTTTGGCAGGGCTGTTCTCACTTCCCGTTGTTTCAAAATGAAGTCTACCCAGCGCCTGATGAATTGAATTTCCTGTGTCAAAAGCCTGTGATTTTAAAGAAAATAATGAACAACGCCCGAAGAATCCCCTTTCAGATTTCATTATGAGGGAGAGGTTCTAATTGCGAGGAAATTAAATTTCCATTGCTTTCTCTTTCTATGAGTTACTCGCCTGCTGATGATGATGTGGTGAGGTTTGTTTCAGCTTGACGCTTTGCATCCCTTTAAAAGGCAATAATCTCATGTTAACCAAAACCACAACAGGAATAATATAATCAGCTCATATCAAACAGAAGCTTAATGTGTCATTCTTTAGCTTCCGAGCAGTTACTTGGTGAACAGTGACAGCTGCTGCAGGTTCACAGACATCAAAGAGACGCTGAGACGTGTACCCTCATCTATCTGCCTGAACGCTGCTCTTTGGATGAGTGCCCCCATTTCATCAGTTGAACAGACATCAAGAGCATGAAGGAAAACCGCAATAAGCACCTGAAAGAGAGCCAGGAGTGAAAACAAATAGACCTGGATGTCTTCCAGTGCAACTGTCCCATTGCTTACAATGAACCTGCCTGCATTCACTTGAGTCATTTGAGAAAAATCCAAACTATAAAAGCGTTCTTTTTTTCTTTTTTTGAAGATGTTGGTGAAGCTCCTGAGCATCTCTGTTTAGATCATAGCGTAATACTAAAGTCATTACTTTGAAAAAAATCATACTGTGTCATTTCCTGCTCGGGTTTTCCCCAGAAATACCGGAAACAATAAATGCAAAACTTTGAGTCATAACAGTAGATATGTTATCATATGCCTGTATAATGAATGTCAGATAAAAGCAAAATGTCAAAAAAGGATCCACCAAACTGTTGTTTACAAAACTAAAATGAAAATTTGTAGTTCATTAGAGGAAATTTAAAAAGAAAACTGCTGGCACTTATTTTTTTTAATCTGTTGTAGATAATGCTATCATTTTTTTCTTTTTTGGATTTCATTTAGTCTTTTACCTCCAACTTGCCTTTAATTAACCTGACTGGTTAAGGCTTTAATTACATAAAACAAAAGGCATAATTAGAATTTTGAATATGAAGGCTGGAGCAACTGTTGAATATCTTATTTTATTTTTAACACAAACAATACAAAGTGTGCTTTTGATGCTCAGAGAAGATAATAATGGCTATGCTAATGAATCATCCGCACACAAAAGTGAAAGAGCTGATACAATCATAATTATGTGCCATGACACAATTATATGGTTGAACACCGAGTGTGTGTGTGTGTGTGTGTGTGTGTGTGTGTGTGTGTGTGTGTGTGTGTGTGTGTGTGTGTGTGTGTGTGTGTTTGAGAGAGGGAGAGACTGAAGAGAAAGAGAGTGGGAAAACGCCTGCAGGCACCAAATGAATGGGACGTGGAAACGAGGGGGGCAAACACAGAGCAGGTCAAAATGAACACCATCTGGGTACATGAAAGGGAGGTGGGTAAGGGAGGTGGTGGGGTGAAACAAAACAAATGCACCAGCGCTGCCAGCATGTAACCAGCAACACCATACTACCGCCACCTTCCATGTTGCAACCCCCCACCCCCCCTCCCTCCCAGTCAGGTGAAAGAGGGGTTGTTGGACTCACCATCACTCATGCAGCGCCCCCCCCCCTTCTCTTATCCCCCAGTGTGTTCAGATCATTGCCAAAGGAGCCACAGGCCACTTGCAGGCTGACAGTCATCTCCTCTAATGGGCCTGGCTGTTTATTTTGTACCGCTTGGAAGTGGATTAGCTGGAGGTAATTATGGTTAATGATCTGCTCGCCTCACCCCGCTGATCTGTAGTCATCCGTTTGCTTGGCTAGTAGCAGCATATAGCTGCTGGCACCATTAATATGGGATAATGTTACCTATTAGGGCTACAAAAGGGAAAGGGGAGATGGAGATTTGTCAGATGGATCAGAGTGTGAAGCATTTCAGAGAGAAATGAGATGGATCCATTTTGGAGTGAAAGTGATGTTCAATGGGGTTCAAGGAGCTTTTCAAATTACAATTTGATTACATATTCTGACATATTGTTGTTTGTATGGGAAGGCCTCAGAACAAACACCATTAACTATACAATTAACTTTGTCAGAGGGATTTTTAATTTTGTAGGATTCAGTTTATAATCTGAATCTCGAATCAATAAAACTGTGCACTGAATCAAAAACACTGCATGGACTGGTTTGATTGGGAAAAAGCAAAATATTTGATAAGATAATATTGGTTTTCAGTAGCACTCATTTGGACTTTTTTGGACCAAATGTCATTGGGATGTCATTGGTCTATATTATGAACATGATTGTCACGCACAGATTTTTGTTTTTCTTTAACGCTTGAAGCTGACCCACGATTTTGTTATAGGCTTTTAGGTACTTAATACACATGTATTACTGTCACTTTAAGTATGAAAAGCAGGCGCCAAACAATCATTTTTTCATTATTCTGTAAATAAAATCAATGAAGTATATACGAAAGAGCTGATACTTTTATATTAACTTTTTAATGATCCATGATTGATCCTGCTGCCTAACTGAAAAATCACATATCACCAAAATTCTACTCAAAGAAAACTGGCATGTTTTTAGGTTTGTGTACAAGCATTCTCAGTTGCTGGGATTTTAAGTGATCCCTTATTTTAAACTGTTCCATAATTTCTAAATTGTTTTTTTTAATCTTTTTTCTTCTCTTGTCTAATAAATGTATATGGCTTACATAAAGCTGGGAAGATGTGCAATTTCTGTACTTCCATAATGTACTTAAAGAGAGCAATACAAAACAACAAAGACTCTTGTGCTTTTTAAAGTTAATTTAATGCTGGGAAAAAAATCTAATGTAAGAAATTAAATTTGTTTTTATTAAGAACTATATATTCTTTTAAAATGCATGTAAACTAATATATGAAAAGTATTTCTCTATTTGTGTTTGTCATTTAAGCTTATAAAAAGTAATAAGACATAAAAAACAATAGTTTTAGTACCAGCATATTTCAGAGATATTGGCACCATATATCACAGAACTCATTAATTTTCGTCAATCGGGGTGTGTTTTGGTTCTTAAGAACATAATATAATAAATTGCAATAAAACAAAGGCATAAAAGCTGAATAAAGATTTTAGTTATTAATGGCATTTGGAAAGAAGGGCATAAGAGGTGTTATTTTATCCATAATTTCTGAAGTGGGTGAGAGTAAAATGAAATCAGGAAATGTTCTACAGTTTAGGTCAATGTAACTCGTGGTCATCCTAAACACTTTTATCTCATATTGCAGTTTTATGTATAATGGGAAACTGAGACTCCCTCCTGTGTGCGAGACATGCACACACACACACACACACACACACATATAGAGCGTCAGTCAAGTAAACCAGCTGAGAGGGACATCAAAAAATGATGTCTTCTGCAGTCGACTTTTTTTGTGCTCATCCATCTTGAAAATGCACCCATAATAGCAACAAAGTGGTTTTTCCCCCCAAAATGAAGTTTTACTTAATCAAATCAGGGGTCAGAGAAACATATCTTCACGTGAAAAGGACAGGACACTCCAGGGTTAAACCGATTACGTCCTGTTAAACAGGCATTTCAGAGTTTCCATCTCAGACACATTTTCCTGCCTTTTCCAGTAATTTTTGAAAGCCTTCAAGCTGTAATAAAATATCACTTTTTGTGCATTTGTGCATTAAACACTCTTGGTCTCATTGCATTTTTCTGATGATAATCACATTTCCCCCGAAACCCTCCCCCTGGTCTATTCCCATCTCCCCTTTTAATGCACTTTGCTCCTGTTTCAGTGAAGATGACACTAACTAGGGGTGAGCAAAGGGAGGGAAGTGGAGGGGAGGCTGCGGTAGGCTTTGGCTTACGGTTCCAAATGGAACGTTTCAGCTGGGTCCTCCTTCTGCAGGTTATGTGGCGTCACGTCTCGTTTTGACTGAGCTCAAGAACAGCGCCCACCACTACCCTCTCAGGGACTCTCGTAAAGTGCTCTGATGCTTCATAATGCAGATCATTATCCGGAATGCTGTGGAAGACCCCAAGTCCCCACTTAGATTCGGTGCCTCCCTGAGCCCCCGCCGTGTTATGTATCCCTGCAGATCTCCTGCAGACACTCTGATTGTCCATTCCTGCCCGCCGTCGCCTTGCCAGCAGCAGGCTTTATTGACACTAAGTTGCCCCCACAAGGCGATGTTAATACGCACGACAAAGGCGTTTCTTTTCCTCTGTGTCATGCTGAAGGTGCTTACAAGCAGGAGGTTATTGAAACACGGAGCCATAAAGCTAACACAGATATGACTTAAGATGTGATTGCACCAGGTGACCGATGCATGAGCGCAATCAAGTCATAGACAATGATTTCAAAAGGAGAACAAGGAGCTGTGAAGCAAGAAGGGAGGCAAAGGCCTTATGAGGCTTCAGATTGATGAAGGCAGTAAGAATGACATTAATAGGGCAGTTATTAAGGCACCAGTCAATGATCTGACACAAGGTCCTCAAAACAGCCTTCTCTTCATGCTGGACTCCGTCTTTAAACCACAATTTACACATTTTTTTAATACCTTTAGTTCTAGCTGCTACAATAACAGCTACAGTTCATCACATCTGTAACTCTCTGATGTGATATTCACAGATTTGTTACAGCAAGTGGTTCTCGCAAGTGTCATAAAAGCTATTTTTCAGATCACTACATCCTTTTCTTTAAATTTTGTAGTGTAACATTGAAAACATTTGCCATTTCCTAAAATGTTATTTACTGTAACTAAAATTTGCCCTCCACACTAACTACTAACAAAAATGACTAATATCAATACTACTACTAATGAAATAGTAGTAATAATAAAAAATATAAGTTAATATGAATTTACTGTATCAATTTTTTTACAGGTCTTTATACAGTTGGGTTTTTTGGCTTTTGGTTTTTTAATTATGCTTCACATTCTTCATGTATAACAGAAGTGCCCATAAATGATACTAACAATATAGATTATAGATATATTGGAGTTGATGGAAATGACTGCAAAAAGTCAGTAGAAATTCTGTTGAAAAATGGCCAATGTGCTGGCAAAAATCTACCAGGATATTGATTGCGGGTTGGATGGCTTTTTTATTCTCATCTGTAGCCAAGCTCCTGACAAAAGTAACCTGTATCTTGGGAAAAAATATGTATTTTTATTCCAAGTTGCCCACAATCATTTAAGTGTACCCAGAGGCTAAATGTTCTCGGGCTGTAGTGTTTCATAACTGGTAGGATTTTGCTGTAATGCACACAGAATCCACAAATTAAAGGAGTCACATGCGGTGAAATTTGAATCAGGAGTTTGATCACCATTGCGACTTGTCTAAATGCCCTTTACTTCCTTTCATTTCTTTGTAAAATAAGGTTTTCTTGCAGCACAGGTAATATAATTCTTCATGTTAAATCAAAGCAGATTTAACATGAAAATATGACACTGACAACGGTATGTAACATACAGTTCTGAAGTGTCAAAAGCCTGTGCTTCTGGTAGGTATTACATATCTGAAAGATATCAGATATTTGTGTGGATACAATTATCGGGGCCTCTTTCACATGAGTATTCACGTTGTCCTCAAGCAATCATTTATTCATCCACACAATTAGAAACAACACAGCCGCTGCTTTATTAACTCTTTCCCTACCTGGCCACTGCCTAGCGAGTACAAAGAGGGCTTCAGGTGTTGAGAGAGAGAAAGGAGGAGAGCAGATTTAATGAAAGCTCTGGCATCTGTATCCGATTCATCTTGTCAATGTTGCACCACCATCTCTGCCCCAAACCAAACCCCCAGCATGCCTTGCCAGCCACTTTAATTACTTTTCCTTTTTGCATGATATGGCGACCCGCAGCATTGACAGACAGGTGCAGCGATCCTGATTAATTAAAATAATAAAGACCGGGAGAAGACGAGGAGGGGGAATATCAATGTGTGGACAACTTCTCTTGATGGGCAAGCGGTGAGGAGGCATCAGACTGCAGGGCGGGAGCATTGATTTACTTTGTGACAACAGGGTGGCCTTCAGGCTTGACAGGGCTGTATAGAAGAAAGGCAGCGACAGGGAGGGTGGGGGAAATGGGAACTCTGTCCCGTTCACATCCTCAGGGCCTAGTTTAGCTCCCAGGGTGAGGACATGAAAAACCCCGGTGCCTCAGCAGCTGCAGCGTCCCGCTCGGAAAATGCTGGTGCCATCACACCTTTCAACATGACATGGAGTTAATAAAAGCCATCTCCTGGGATTCATCAGTTCTAATAGCCATATATTATTTCACCAGACAAAGAAAACATGTTTTTGAATGATAAGCCCTAAGAGAGTGTACGGTTATTGTCCTATCAATTTCTCTTTTCATACTTAAATCACATATTTTGGAAGGTATGCTGGATTCAAAATAGGGTTTCTAGGCAGAAATGTGCTTCGAGAACATAGGTGTGGTGAAAAATTTTTTTTTTATGGGATGGGAAATTGTATTGCAGCCATGCTTTTTCTAGAACCTAATTACACTAATCATTTAGACATAATACATATAGTACAGTACAATCACAGTACATTTCCTAAAAGTATCACTTTTTTGAGAAACCATTCCCATACAGTATGTCATCCTGTCTTTTGGCAGCAGGCAATGGGACACTTGGCGTCACATCCACCCATACTGTGGGCTGAAATGTGAGAAGTGTAAGTTTGTGTGTGTGAAAGCTGACCTGCAGTGCCCACATCCTCAAGCTGACACTTTAGAGCTCCTCTGTCTCAGCTGAGCGTGTCAGAACAACAGAGATGTGGAAAAGGCCGGCATGTTTACCACCTCTCTGTGAAATCAAATACAAGCTGAGCTCGCAGCGCCTGAGTGTGTGAAAGCAACACATTGTGAGCTTCAAAGTTGCTCTGATACAGTGTGGAAATGTGCATGATGTTGTTGTTTGCTTACAGCTATTATGTTTACTACTAATGTATTAAACATGAAACAAACCTTAAAAGTTCTACTCCTGTCGTGAGTTGAATCAGATTTGGATTCGACTGCGGAGAAATGCATTAAAACCTCCAATTACCATATGAAGCAACATTGGGTTTCACAGCTAGGCTCTGCATTGAACTGGTACCTGATGGCAACATTCTCTACCTCAGGGATTTGCCTTCAATACTAACAAACAATACATGCAATTCCTCATTTTGCAAATTCCTTTATAGAGATCGAAGGTAGCTAAGCTCTTGTATTACATTCTTCCAGTCTTACATCTTTTACATGTATTTCACTTGGAAAAATTCCTTTTCACTGCACTGTGTAAAGGAATAATGTCTTAAAGAGAAATGCTTTTGCTTATGTAATTTGAAGGATAATTTTAGTTTGTTTTTTTGTTTATTTTACTAATTTATTTTTAATCGTAGCATTTTTTTTTTTTTGACACGTTGTGCACGCTGAGATTGTGAGTAATGTTGCCCAAGAAATGTTTCGCCACTGCATTGGCCATTTGAAATGGACTAATATGACAAATTTAACACAGAAATGTTATTAGGCTCTTCAAGAAGTTTCTGAACTACTATATTTAACAGTGTAACCACAGTCTCCTGCAACATTGAAATAATGCTTTAATATTAATGAAAACTTTTGTTTCTAATACCAGCTGATAATACTTGAGCAACTTTATAGTAAAAATGTAAATGGATAGGGTTGGGGGTTTTTTTTTTATTATTTTACTTTGGTGAAATAATTAAATGTCAGTCAGAGGCTATCTGAAATGTCCCATTCACAAAATGCAATTTTTTGTGACATAATATAAGGTACGTGCCATTCATGTTGAGTGGGATCTTTGCACTCTCTGTCTGAAACAGGATGTCAGTGTGGATGGCAACTGAGAGCATCACACGCCACCTAATGGACGAATCATGCTGAGCACATTCAGCGATGCCATTCAGAGTCACTCATATTTAAGGCACTGAGAACAGCTGTATAGGATCATGAAGACAGATACTTACTTGTTTTTTTTTCTCATACTATATTCTATGTTTCTTTTTTGTTCTTTTTACTTTTTACTCGTCTAACAAACATTGCGCCTTACTTTAAAAGAGGTTTGTCACACATTATCTGTGCATTTATAAAACTAACAAGTAACCATGCAGCGTTTTTCATACCTTAACAGTAAAAATGTCACTATTATGATTAAGTGTGATCTTATTTTGGAGAAGCTGGAAACTGCATTTCCAAATCAAAATGAAACACAAGACCAGAGGCATCACTAAATTAGGTTTTAATAATTCAGTTCCCTATTTTTCATTCCTTAACAGTGGGATAATACCATACTTTAGGAGAAGAAATTGATTTTTCAGCGTGCCTATTAATGCAGAAAGTCAAAAGCTCTCAATGCAGCTGGCTATTTGATATATTCATAATCAACTGCACTGATGTACTGCCTAACAGTCTTAAACTGCGATGGATCTAGCAGGAAATGAAACAAATTCGATTGGCTTTCTGCTTCATGTCTGAAGATTGGCTGCTTTGTTTCCTTTTGATTGGTCAATTAAAAGTGCGCTTCCACTTTCAAAGACTGGACCCATTACAGAAAGTAATTTCAAGAGCCAAGCTGTTTGCCCTGCGCTCTCTGCTACGAGGAATTCCCTCTTCACTTTGCTGAATCAGGCTGTGGGAGAGAGGGTTGGTAATATTAGCTCCCGTTTTATTGAGAGATCCATTAATTGTAGCCTTCTGCTGCTGACCCGTTGACCCCCGCTGACCCCTGGACATCATATTACCAGTCGAGCAAACTAGAGTTAAAGCCAGCAGGCCAGACATATCTTTCTTTAAAAAAACAAATACCAGTTTTCAGCTCACTATTTTGTCCCAATTCTCACAGCAGCGCTTTCTAATGCTGATACTTGGCCTTGATAATGTGTTAAATGGCAACATGATTAAAAAAAACATTAAAATGTTTCTCACTTCTGCTCAGGAGCAACTTTGAGTTGTCTTATGTGTAATTAATTAACATACAGAAGGTGTTGGCCAACTAAAAGATGGCAAATCTTTTTTCCAGAGAGCAGCTTTAGAGCAAAAAAAAAAAAAAACATTAGAGCAGCACAAGAGCGTATGCATTAGGCGATGGAAAAACATCCAGCCAGTGGGGTGGGGTTGTGTACAGTAATATACTACCATTAAGTATCCTACTGATCTAATGCTACCATTAAGTAAGCCAGGTCTTTACAAGGAGTGTAGGATTTCACTGAAGTTACCCTGACATGATTGCGAGTATTGTGTGTAAAATTATGCCAATAATATATGTTGACAACGCGAACCTTTTATAGAAGAATATGAGCACTGCTTCATTCAAGTTCCTTGACAAGCTATTTTTGAAGATGATGGCTGAATACATTTGTTGCAGCTTTATGATGGGTCATTTAGTAAGTATCATTCCTCTAGTACTTTACAGGATCTCTTTATCAGCTGTCGAGCACCCGACAATAGAAGACTTGTGTAATTTTATATACGCCTTTGTCTGACGGCTACATAGACTGCACTCTACCTGTTTTTCGACAGGCAAAGGCTGGGCCCAGGACGGGCGTTGAAAGCAAATACCTGATTGTATTAGTGTCTCTCCTTTAAGCTGTTGTCACCTAGCTGACCGATTATGGGCAATTACCTGCTCTGTCGGAATCCTAGCCGAATAGATTGAATTCAGATTGATTTTTGCCCAGGAAAGAGGAGGGAATTTAAAGCCTTTTTTAATTGGGTATTTGGTGTGTGCTGATCTGAACACTGTGGCCTTCCCGAGGGATCCTTTATGGGCCAATAATGGCATTGGAGTGGGGGGGGTGCTGCAGTCTCGTCTGCCGACTCCTTCCCAAGGCCATAACCCTGCATTTGCTCTGAGTGCTTTTCTATTATGCATTGATAGTTGAGCATCAATCAATAAGAGGGGAAACAGAAAACCCAGCGAAACCAACTTCTTAAGTGTAAAATGCCTCTTAATACCCGGGGCCTTTCAAACAACTTAACCTGGACGCTTTTTACCCTGCCCTTCCTCCCTCTGCTCTTTGAGGGACACTTACCGGCGCCTGGTGACACAATGTTTTATTTAGGAGGCCTGGAAATGTGCAGCTCTCAGGTGAAAATGTACCACAACCCTCTGGTTATACTTCAGCAATACATCACTAAGTGTATGCAGGCACAGAAGCAGATTTACAGAAAACAAATGGGTTGTTCCATTTCCAATATATTTGCTCATTTTACTCTTCTCTGTAGTCAAAAGAGCTTTCTGTCAAACAGGTGAAAATGTACCACAGCCCTCTGGTTATACTTCAGCAAGACATCACTGTGTGTATGCAGGCTTTACAGAAGCAAAATGCATCACAGCATTTCCACTTCCTTTCTACAGTTTTCTTTTCTCTGTACAGTCAAAATGTTTTACTGACAAAGGGTTCTGAAAACATATTAACAAAGTAAAATAAGCAATGTCTCATCACTGACCGGGTTTATTTGATTTGGCGTTAAAAAAAAAAAATACAAAATTTGGTTTATCACATTATGAATGCAGTACGTCTTGAAGTCAATTCCCACAAATAATTTTAAGATGATACTACTCCTGCTCCTAGTCTTTCTTTACATGAACTTTCCAATTGGTTGACATGAAAAAAAAAAAAGGTTAAAGAGTCACCTTTCATATTACCAGCGCAACAGTTCACTAACTTGGGGAAATTACGGGAAGGAAAGGGGAAAAAAAAACAAAACCCTCACTCGCAGATAAGAGGAGCTGTGGGGATCGGACCTCCTCTGTGGAAGAGATAAGAGGGAGACAGTCACAGCAATGCCCGGCCACATAATACACAAGCCCACCTCCAGCCGTCTAAATCTCCCATCAGCACCAGTCCCCATCGGCTTTCCTGTCACCACTAATGCACCTTTTCCTATAGGACAAAGCCCCAGATGCAGTAAGGTTATCTGGGGCTTTGCGGGACTTCTCGGAATTGGCAAGTTCACCTTTCCTTTAGTCCAGATGACAGGAGGTGATACAGCTGAAGGAGATCGATTGTTCGTTGCATTGTGTGTCTTCATTCTCCAGCTGCTGATTAATATTATCACATATCAACAAGTTCAGGTGCAAACTCTGAGAATAAAAGGTGGAATAGAACTGAAAATCCACGGTCTACAGACTTTAACAACAACAAGGTATTAAGCAACGCTGTTGTGAGGGAAGCTGATTTCCCAGAAGCATTCTTCAGTCCTTGGTGGCATCATAGCCCTGAGTCGTCCATTAAAACATTTCTGCACGAGTGATTAATTATCTCAATTTTAGAAAATCACAGTCTAATGGCCATATCATTTTGTAATCAGTGTTAAGCACATTAAAAACTATTACTTGCCCACTTTCAAGATATCTTATTGACACTACAAAAAAAGACAAAAAATATTAAACTGGCTGGGGGAGCGGAGGGTGGGGGAGTGGTGGGGGTATATGCACAGGGAGGATGCCCCCAAACTCCTTTGGTTACACAAACTTTGTTTTCGGGCTCAATGCATCAGAGCCCTCTCCCTCCGTCTGCCATCTGCTGCTGAAGAATCTGTTTCACTCGATGAGCCAAGCCCAGCCTTTATTGGTCCTAATGGCACTATCAGCTGAGCCGCCAAACCCAATTACCTTTTAAAAAGGGAGGCCACCCCAGCTAATCATGGCTGCCTAACCTGATTTGCCTGTGATGAAGAGACGGGATAAAGAGCAGTTAATGGAGGGAGAATGATCTCACAAATACAAAAAACTCAATTCATTTCTCCGGGAGAGCAATCTGTCCGATTCAGCGGTAATGGAGTGGAGATTCATTAGACCTCAGGCCTTAGTAGTAGCACCGTCCCCTTATCAACTGAATGACAAAAGAAAATTCAGTGTGTTCCACTTATAGACTTCATGCTGTACACAAGGCGCATAAAAAGGTGCCAGACTGGTAATTGAAGCTAGATATAAAGATTGGGTGGTGTTTCTACATCTTTTTAATTCCATAACAGAGCACTGAAAGCATTGAAGATGGAAAGGAGCACATTAGTTTCTATTCACAGTTCTTAAATGGTGAATATCTCTTTGTTCAGTAAAGTGGTATCAGCACTGGTAACTCGCAATTCAGAAAATGTCTTCGCATACTGTAGCCTATTCTTCTGACTTGTATGAATCATGTAAGTGGTTTTGAACATAAATATTTAATTTACTGTGTTTCCTGAAGATGTTGTAACATTTTATTGTTGGTAATTTATTGTAGAGTAGCTTTTTTTATTGTGATGAACCAGTGTGGAGCCAAATAGTACCAGTCATCTATATCTACCACATATCCAGCATTGGCAGATCACTGCATTTTAAATAAAACATAGGCGCCTGGCAGTGAAGTCTATGCTGTGAATTCTATTCATGCTGTCTCGCAAAAATTAGAGTTCACTGGTTTCGTCATACAGAATCCAGGCCTGCACTAGAGGTATAACCAGCTCAAGACACTCAACATCCGCCTTCTTCTTCAGCAGACTCCACTCTCATTCACACGCATGTTCCCTAGATGATGTAAGTGACACACATGAATGACCAATTGATGCCAAGAATGTCATGCAGGGAATGAGTAACTGAGAGCATGGCGCAGCGAACACGAATGACCCGACCCCCAACCCAACCCGCAGAATCCATACACCACTACAGCTCAGCTTGGCCTGGTCCAGATATGATCCAGAGGACGTCGACTAGATGGGGCATAGGGCCATAGCCAGGGTTTGCAGACGGACATTAGGCCAAAGCCAGAGTTAAAATCCTATTAGTTTGAGTTGGGAATCGGATTATCGTCGTCGAGAATCACTCGTCTGGCAACTAGGGTCTAATTTACGCCAATCAACGGCAATTATTGAGGGGAAGGGAGCCCCTATTAGAGAGCCTCATCCACTTAGTCTAATGAATGGGGAAGATTCAATCTTGGCTGTGGAGACGCATTGGAGAGCTCCAGCTGAATGCGACTACACCAGCAGGCTAAAGAAGAGCTGCTGTTATTTATCAATGGTAGGGTGCTGTCAGAGCAAACATGCGTTAGCCATGGGGCACTAGGCTCTGGTTTCTGATGGTCTGAGGACACTCTGTCTAGTAAAGCAGTTAGTTTAGCTCTCTGTGACCCATTATGTGTATGTCATACACATAAAGATATGAACCTGTGTTTATGTCATATATTTAAGACCTGAGTGCTGGAAATTTTTACCAATTTCTCTTTATAAAGTATGACCTTCCAAGTCTATATAACAATGTTATCGAAACTAACATTGAAAATGGCAATAAATGTTTAAATTGATTTATTTACATCTTATAGATAACGGACACACTTTTGAAAGTTAAAAAAAGCATACTGTACTATATTTTCTCAATTTTTGGGGGGGCACAATACATTTGATTTTCTCCTACCCTAACTAAATGTATGGGTTTTTTTCCCACATTTTACCAGAGTTTGCCTTTAATTATCTGCAATGAAGCAATAATGAACAGAAACTTGTATCATCTCCTCGAGCTAGTTTAAACCTGAATCATCTGCTACTGTCTAACTAATAACTAGATATTTTTTTCCAAAACCCAGCGGATGATAAATGATTGATGATTATCTTATCTAAAATTAAACTACAAAGTCTTTTTGGACAAGAAAGCATGATTTCTGTGTAACCTTCAGCTTGCCACATATGCTTTGTTTTTATCTCCGTTCTTACACTGCCCTCTACTGTTAAATGCTAGTTTTTACTATGAACTATGCAGATAGGCTGCTTTCAGAATCTAAACACAGAGATCTGTATTTGACACATTGTACTACATAGCATATATATATATATATATATATATATATAAAAACACCCAGCACGCCCTGCGGGCGGTTTATCCTTCAAGCTCGGGTCCTCTACCAGAGGCCTGGGAGCTTGAGGGTCCTGCGCAGTATCTTAGCTGTTCCCAGGACTGCGCTCTTCTGGACAGAGATCTCTGATGTTATTCCCGGGATCTGCAGGAGCCACTCGCCTAGCTTGGGAGTCACCGCACCTAGTGCTCCGATTACCACGGGGACCACCGTTACCTTCACCCTCCACATCCTCTCGAGCTCTTCTCTGAGCCCTTGGTATTTCTCCAGCTTCTCGTGTTCCTTCTTCCTGATATTGCTGTCATTCGGAACCACTACATCGATCACTACGGCCGTCTTCTCCACGAAAAAAGTGGGCTACTGGAACAAGAAGGCATCGGTGGGCAAGAGACGAAAACATATATATATATGTAGCACCCCACCCGTGATACGGAGTCTAAATCCACTTACCTCAGTTTGGACCCCCTAGGCGGGGTGTTAGGTTCGTTACAGCCTAGATACCACAAAAAGGTTCTGGTATAGACAGGAATCAGGGAAACTATCAGTAAACCTTTGCCTGCAAGTTAGACTTAACCAGTAGTAAAAGAATCAACCCCAGACAACTCTTTAACACAAACCAAACGTTTACTGAATGTAAGGGCAGGAAAAAGTAATGTATAAAACACCCTTTTCTTAACTCAACTCAAATGATATCCAGCTCCATAAACAAATGAAACATGCTGTGTAAATGAAATATTTCCCTTTGAAATTATGTTAAACAACACAAATTATGTTATCACCTCTTGGTAAGTGACTCACGAATGTACACTCAAAAATATGCTATATAATCCACTAGATACACAATATTCACACATGGGCCCCACACACACTCACATTCACACTTGTTGCAGGCCTGTTTGCTGCTCACGCCGGACGATGGAGAAAAATCCTCTTCTCCCCAGTAAGAGCACGAAAGTCCAACTTACAGTTCAGTTGCTCGGTAGGTTTCCGTTCGCCAGTCCCAAACTAAATTCACTCTCCGCTCTCCCTGCGGACCGGATGCTGTCTCTGCTACAACGCGTTAGCCAGTCACTGTCCAGCTCTCCGACAGTCCATAGCGGCTGCCTCCGTGGCGCAGCCAGGCAGTCCGGGCTAGCCTTTAGCCTCGGCGGTCGTAGCTGGAAACACAGTTTTTTCACGGTGGTGCGACCATTGAACACAAAGTCACTTCCCCCACACTCTGTTGCGAAGCTCTCACACGGTTAGCTTTCTAGTCCGACACTCTTTTGTGCTAGGTAACTTCAGTAAAACTAGCTGAGTCTCTCACTTTGGTTCAGCTAACCTCGTGCATCTCTCCATGCCGTTCTCCTCTCTTCCTCCATTACAACAGATACACAGGTCCCGTTTCATGCTACCTTCACGGGCCTCCAGAAAATTAGAACTCTGAACAATACTTTAACTCTCTTCAGAGTTACATACCATAAAATAATACTTTAT
Organism: Rhamphochromis longiceps; assembly: GCF_057381845.1. Taxonomy (NCBI): domain Eukaryota; kingdom Metazoa; phylum Chordata; class Actinopteri; order Cichliformes; family Cichlidae; genus Rhamphochromis; species Rhamphochromis longiceps. Next base: position 8,255,795 of record NC_140558.1, read on the forward strand.
GATTAACATAACAGGTTCATTGCTCTAATTACCTGTATTTACCTTGTGACATATTACAGGGCAAATTACATTCAGAGTACAGTTAAATCACATAATATTAACTGTGAACACCTTATGTTACTGTGGCATTTAAGTCCATGGGAATTACGAGTATCTACTCCCAAATTCCCATCCGGGCTACATATATATATATATATATATATATATATATATATATATATATATATATATATATACATATATATATATATATGTGGAGAACCTTTGCTGGTTCTCCACAGAACCAGCAAAGGTGTACTCTCAGTGGCAAGGGAACAATAAGAGAACAGCACCACCAAGGCTGGAGACGGAGCAATACTGGAAGAGCATATGGGAGAAGGATGCAACCCATAACGGCAATGCTCAGTGGCTAGAGGATCTGAGGGCTGACCACAGCGACCTCCCTGAACAGGGTCCAGTAACCATCACAGTGGCAGATATCCAAGAAAGGGTCTCCAGTATGAAGAGTTGGACAGCACCAGGGCCCGACATGGTTCACGCCTACTGGCTGAAGAAGCTGACTGCACTCCATGAGCGTCTGGCAGCACAAATGAACCAGCTGCTAGTTAACGAGAGACACCCGGAATGGCTAACTGAAGGCCGGACGGTCCTGATCCCCAAGGACCCCAAGAAGGGACCGGTCCCCTCCAACTACCGACCAATAACCTGCCTCAGTACTACATGGAAGCTCCTGTCAGGCATCATATCGGCTAAGATGAACAGGCACATGGGTCAATACATGAGCGGGACACAGAAAGGAATTGGCAAGAATACCAGAGGCGCAAAACACCAGCTACTGGTAGACAGAACAATCAGCCGAGACTGCAAGACCAGACTGACCAACCTGTGCACTGCCTGGATTGATTACAAGAAGGCCTATGACTCAATGCCCCACAGCTGGATACTGGAATGCCTAGAATTGTACAAGATCAATGGGACCCTAAGAGCCTTCATCAGGAACTCAATGGGGATGTGGCGTACAACACTAGAGGCCAACTCCAAGCCCATAGCACAAGTCACCATCAAGTGCGGGATCTACCAAGGAGATGCTCTGTCCCCACTGCTGTTCTGCATAGGCCTGAACCCCCTCAGTGAGATCATTAACAAGACTGGCTACGGATACCGACTACAGAACGGAGCAGTTGTCAGCCACCTCCTGTACATGGATGACATCAAGCTGTATGCCAAGAGTGAACGAGACATCGATTCACTGATCCACACTACCAGGATATACAGCAATGACATTGGAATGTCGTTCGGACTGGAGAAGTGTAGTCGGATGGTAACAAAGAGAGGGAAGGTAGTCAGAACTGAGGGGATTGAACTACCAGAAGGCAACATTGCAGACATAGAGGACAGTTACAAGTACTTGGGGATCCCACAGGCGAATGGGAACCATGAAGAGGCCGCTAGAAAAGCTGCAACCACCAAGTACCTGCAGAGGGTCAGGCAAGTCCTGAGGAGTCAGCTGAATGGTAAGAACAAGATCCGGGCCATCAACACGTACGCCCTGCCCGTGATCAGGTACCCTGCTGGGGTAATAGGCTGGCCAAAGGAGGAGATAGAAGCCACTGACATAAAGACAAGAAAGCTCCTTACCATGCATGGAGGGTTTCACCCCAAATCCAGCACCCTGAGGCTGTACGCTAAGCGGAAGGAAGGGGGCCGGGGACTGGTGAGTGTCAGCACCACAGTCCAGGATGAGACAACGAACATCCAAGAATACATTAGGAAGATGGCCCCAACTGACCGAGTGCTCAGTGAATACCTCAGGCAGCAGAAACCCAAGAAAGAGGAGGGAGACGAGGAACCATCATGGAAGGACAGGCCCCTGCACGGTATGTACCACCGGCAGATAGAGGAGGTGGCTGATATCCAGAAATCCTACCAGTGGCTGGACAAAGCTGGACTGAAAGACAGCACAGAGGCACTAATCATGGCAGCACAAGAACAAGCTCTGAGCACAAGATCCATAGAGGCTGGGGTCTATCACACCAGGCAAGACCCCAGGTGCAGGCTGTGTAAAGATGCCCCAGAGACAATCCAGCACATAACAGCAGGGTGCAAGATGCTAGCAGGCAAGGCATACATGGAACGCCATAACCAAGTGGCCGGCATAGTGTACAGGAACATCTGTGCCGAGTATAACCTGGAAGTCCCGAGGTCAAAATGGGAGATGCCCCCAAGGGTGGTGGAGAATGACCGAGCTAAGATCCTGTGGGACTTCCAGATACAGACGGACAAAATGGTGGTGGCTAACCAACCGGACATAGTGGTGGTAGACAAACAGAAGAAGATGGCCGTAGTGATCGATGTAGCGGTTCCGAATGACAGCAATATCAGGAAGAAGGAACACGAGAAGCTGGAGAAATACCAAGGGCTCAGAGAAGAGCTCGAGAGGATGTGGAGGGTGAAGGTAACGGTGGTCCCCGTGGTAATCGGAGCACTAGGTGCGGTGACTCCCAAGCTAGGCGAGTGGCTCCAGCAGATCCCAGGAACAACATCGGAGATCTCTGTCCAGAAGAGCGCAGTCCTGGGAACAGCTAAGATACTGCGCAGGACCCTCAAGCTCCCAGGCCTCTGGTAGAGGACCCGAGCTTGAAGGATAAACCGCCCGCAGGGGCGTGCTGGGTGTTTATACATATACATATACATATACATATATATACACACATACACATATATATATATATATATATATATATATATATATATATATATATATATATATATATATATATATATATATATATATATATATATATGTATGTGTATGTGTGTATATATATGTATATGTATATATATATATATATGTGTGTATGTGTGTGAGTGTGTTTAGTTTATATATATATATATATATATATATATATATGTGTGTGTGTGTGTGTTTAGTTTATATATATATATATATATATATATATATATATATATATATATATATATATATATATATATATATATATATATATGTATAGTGACCTAAGACAGTCAAACAGTGTTAAAGGTCAGTTTAGAAGAACTACTGGTGATACTGATCATCGCTGCATGTGGGTGGAAGCAAAAATAAGACCAATGATGGAAGATTGATTTGCATATTCCCCCTGCATGTGCAAGTGTTTGTGGTCTACCTACAAATTACATCAGATCATGTTTGTCATGACTTCTTGCGCAATGCCCTACTGTAATCTGGTGTTTATTTATTTTTTATGTCTTTTGCAAAAGTTGAATGTAAAAAAGATAAAGACTTGATAGCAGTAGTGGTGTCCTGAAAATCTCACATAGCGGGGGAAATTCCACCACCTTTATTGGCTTTCTGTTGGGGTTTAGCTTTTCCAAACTGGTAAGAGGGTGCAGACGTGCATGAAGTTATTAATAACACCAAATATTTCCACTGTTGATGGTTTCATTTCCGATCGAAGCTGTAGTGATTTTTCCGCACTCAACAAACAGTCCCGCAATAGATACATTTACTTTTTAACCTTTTCTCCCACTATTTTTGTTTCTATCATTTACATGTTTCTCTACTGCACAAGGATAGTGCAGGGGAAACATGAAAAGCTTATGCTGTTACTATTTCCTGACCCATTCAACCTACTTATTTAAATATCTTCCCGTTGCTTTGTTACAAATCTAGAAATAGGTTTAGTATTTAAACTGAATTAGGAAACGGCAGATGCTATAAAGTGATTGTCTTCTAAATACGCACTTTTCAACATGTGTGTAAATTGGAAGAAATCTGTCTCCAAAATGAGAAAAACAAAGCAAAAACAACCGCTCTCCCAGCTTCATTAATAGGAAAACCTGTGGTTAAGGCCTGAGTGACTCATCTTTTTCCTTTATCTTAGTTGCTTATGGGAACAGGGGGATGGAGCATGCAAACTCATTTCAGACTGCACCCTTTCTCTTTTCAAGTGTGACTGATTAGAGAAGTAATTTTAAGATTGTCCCTACAGTCTGCGGGGGTGGCAAACCATATTTGTTCCTGTGGTGACCTTCACTGCTTGTTGCCTGTAGGCTGCTTGTTCCATTTTACTTTTATGCTCTCGGAATTGCTAATCAATGTCCCTGTTGAGGGTACTTTATACATCAAAGGGAAAAGTGAAAATACTGACATCAGAAGCCTTTAATACTGACCCTTATCATACCAAAAGTTTCATTTCTGTTACCTGCAAACAAGGAATGTCAACCATAGGCATCTACACCCACTGCACTTACTATACTTTGCCACTGAGGTGTGATCACCAAGTGGGCAAAGAAAGATATGCAAATGGATATGCAGCAGCCCTGATACATGCTATAGATGTTATAATTAGAAGAAGCAGCTCAGTGTTTACTGAAACATTGGCAGGCAGGTTTTGTCACCTTACTATGGAGCAATGTATGTACCTGCCCTGTTTCCAGGTAAGCTGTTCTTACTGGAAGCTAGTTGTGGATTGATACGAACCTACATGAAATACATATCAATCAATGAAGCAAGCAAGCATAAATGTCAAACTACATCTGTTTAAGATAAGCAGTTCAGTTTCCCTTTAGCTATAAGCTGTAGTCCCTAACAGAACCACAGCATGTTATGCTCAGGATATATATATCACCTTGACCCTACAAGGAAAAAGAAAGCAAACTCTGTTCTACTTGTATTAGTGTACTCTGCTGAACAAAAAGGGAAATGACACTGTGTACATACTTTCGTCTGTACGAATTGCGACTTATTTATAAATATACTGTAATTTTGTCATACCTGAGGTAGCGATTTAATTCTTTAGTACTAATAGGAATGACTCAAACAAAATATAATAGCACAGAAAAGGCTCAAATCAAATGTAGATAGGAAATAGTTATTTCAGATATGAACTTCAGGGCACTAGGTCAGGACAACACTTTTCTTATTTCCATTACTGACTTGCAGGCTGTTAATCAAGGATATTAAACTTTAACTAATGTACAAGCAAATTAAAATCTAATCAACAGTTGCTGAATACACTTCCTTTTGTTGAAGATGAGGCCAAATGCTCTGATGTGTCTTCTTGTCATTGTATGACACCATGCTTTTTCTTTAGATAAACAATTAAGAGACAGTACAAAAACCCATAATTATCAGTGTGAGGTGATAAAACAAAGCAACTATTTTGAGTGAGCTACATGTAAGGAAATTCCTATGCCGCTAATTTAATCATCAACAAGACACACGCAAGGTGATTTTGTCTTTACGCAATAAGGATACTTGAAGGTTTGCAGGCAGCGAGAGTAGGTGTGTGATCTCTGTTATCAGCAAGTGTGCATCTGAAAGGGGGAAGAAGGAAACTGCTGCTGTATACAAATATACCACAACTGTCAACATGTCGGAGGCCAGTGGGAGGTGAGGGAGAAGCCCCTTTTTGATTAACACGTATATATATATATATATATATATATATATATATATATATATATATATATATAAAATATATATATATATATATATATATATATTTAAATGGTTTACATATATGTATATAGTTTTTATGTCATGAATAATAAAAGAGTTAAATGGACAACACTAAACAACACTGAAACATCATTTTAGCAAATAACTTCTCATAGTTAAGTCTGTCTGTGATGCACCACTGATTACAACTAACAGCCAACTGATCCTGTGTTGTTAGGTCACATCACCCATGGCACTAACCATGACCACTGATGATATGTCAGAGGGCTCAGTGAAACAGACAGGATTTCAGGATTTTACTAAGTCATACTTAGTGTTGTCAGGTGATGGGTTGGATGAGGCCCATAGGGAAGTGAGTTATTTCCCTATGGGTGAAAGGGAGGTGAAAGTTCCTGTTTCTAATGTCTGACCTTTGTCCACCTCATCTCCTGACAGCTCCAGGTTTGACTCCACCTTTCACAGTTTTACTGCTTCACCCCCTTCCCTCTGCTTCCTGAAATATGGACACTTGCTGTCCAGTACAAAGGGTACAAAAGTAAAATTATTTTCCAAATTAAATAAATAATGTGCCACTTTTTTACCTCAAACATCGATCTTAAGTTACAATGTGTATTAAACCTCCCAAAAACGTAGCACCTAAACTTACAGCTAACGTCATCATTCATTTTCCAAACAGCGTGTGTCACCTGATCAACCGTCAACGCCCACGTTCAAGCAAGAACGTTCACAAGTTGACGGCGACCACTACGTCCAAAGTTGTCAGCACAGGTAAAACGTGTTTGCCCCTTTTTGTAGTCACATTTACATATATAATTCAAAACTCAAAGCTTAATGTACACAGTATATCAGGTGGGTAAATGTAGCGGGCCTAGTGAGTTTTCTTGGCTAGGTTTGTTTTAAAGCGAAGATGTAAAGATTAGCGACTTTGTTCAGAACTCTGACCTAAAGCACGCTAGCTAGCTAGTTAAATCTCAAATGTTAAAGCGACAGTGACCCTCAAGTTAAGGGCCTTAACCGTTAAGCTATTTTCTTTTTGAACGTAAAGAATTTTCTGTATCTATTGTTAAAGATAAAGCGCTAAAATTATTTTCTAAAGAAAAAAAAATAATGTTAGCAATTAGCAAAATTGCATTTTAGCAGTTAGCCCACGCTTGGCCTATCTATAAATACTTGAGTTATATTTTGCAAGGAGAAAGAATGGAGCGATTTATTGAAATTTCCAATCCAACTTTATTTATAAAGCACTTTAAAATAGCCAGCACAGGACCAAAGTGCTGTGCAGTAAATAAGTTAAGAACAATAGATAAAACAAAAGAGCAAAAATTAAAACACATAATACATAATGTTAAAAAGCCCTATATTTTTTTTTAAAGTGAAATATGTGCAAACATATCTCTTTAGAGTGTTTAAGGCAACAAATAGTTTGTACCACCATTCTGAAAATCAGGACAGTCTGAACTGTATTTGGTAAGCTTTCTCATATATATATATATATATATATATATATATATATATATATATATATATATATATATATATATATATATGAAATTTTCGGTAGTCTAAAGAAATAGATCTCCAGGTTTCTTAAATGTCATTCATGTCATGTCAGTTCGCTGCCCTTTCTTGTGCTCTCCCACACTGCTTTAGTAATGTTGAAGCGTGGGTTCTGGGGAGGCCAATCCATGTCTCTGGGTGTTCTATTGTGTTTTTTTTTTTTTTTTTTTTTTTTCCTATCCAGGTATCATTTTGCTGTACTTGTAGTGTGTTTGGGATCATTGTCTTGCTGAAAAATATAGCCGTTGTGAATCAGATGCTTTGGTGATTGTGTATCCAAATCTAAAAAAACTGATCTGCATTCATAATTCTGATCATTTTGAAAAGATCACCAACATCACTGACTTAGATGCAGTCTCAAACCATGACAGAGCCTCCAACACGTTTTATCAGATCAATCACAATTTGAACCAAAAATTTTACATTTGAATTCATCACTTCATAAGATGTGTTTTGTGTTACTGACAGTTCCAGTCGGTATCAGGTTTTTGCTGGACTTTTTCCTCTCTTTTTTTGGGGGGGGACATGACTTTCAGATACTGTACATCTGCTGTAGTTCACTTTTGGCCTCCACTTGTGTACTTTGGGCATTTTTTTTTCTTCCCTAGAAGAAAGTACATTTCATGCCAAAAGATGTCAAGTTTGCCATTCCAAGTTTTCAGTTAATAGCTCTTTGAAAATCACCTTGTAGGTGTAAAACTATTGTATGTTTGTCAAACTGTTGTCAGCTCTTTGAAATTGTCCATAGTTTCAACCAAAACAAAAAGAAACAAACCGTGAGCTTTTGTAACAGGCTGCTGGTAGCAAAGTGCCTAAAGACTGGGAACTTTCTGCATTTAAAACCTTTAAAGCAGGTGTCTCAAACTCCAGTCCTCAAGGACCCGTGTCCTGAACACCACAACACACCTGAATAAAATTAGTAGGTCATTAGCAAGGGTATAGAACTTTACTTCATGCTTATCTGGCAACCTCAAACCCTACTCAAGTAAATTTAAGTAAATGTAAGTGTTTGGAAAAATGTACTTCTAAAAGTATTTTTATTCCACCATGTTCATTCACTCATGAGATGCTGTAACATGAATCAAGTGGCTGAATTACCACCTCAGCATGCAGTCAAGTTCTATAGAGTCTTGCTAGTGACCTACTAATTCTATTCAGGTGTGTTGCAACAGGGACACATGGAAAAGTTTCAGGACACCAGCCCTCGAGGACTGGAGATTGAGACCCCTGCTATAAGGGAACCCTTTAAACTTTATTTGTTCAGATAAATGTGGTTGATAAGACATGGCTTTAAGTCAAACAGTGCTGTTCTCTTCTTTTCAGAACTGGTGAAATTTGGCAGGATGTATCGAACTGGTGGATCATTTGGGGGTTCCAGAGGAACTTGTATTGAACAAATTCTCAAGAAGAATTTGCCAACGACATCAGGACCAACCCGATCACCATCTAACATGAATATAGGTTTTGATCAGCAAGTGAAAAGCACTTTTAAACCTGGTAGGTTTGAGAAGTTAATCTACTCCAGATACAGCTCCCACAGTGCTCCAGATAATCAATGTTTCAGCCCCTTTAAGTTGTGGTTTCTGTTGCAGGCCTCCAAATAGAATCTATATGGGTTTAAAATTTGAATCTGCTTTTTCGTGTTTTCCCTACTAAGGTCATGATGGAAGACCAAAAGTCTCTCCTAAAACACTGATTGCCAGATACAGGAATGGAGAGACAAATGCTATATCTTTGCTCCATCAGCTTGCCCAGACTTTGCAGTTCCATCTGGAAATGAAGGAGACAGTAGCCCCAGGTAAATCTTCCGAGCATGCTGGTGCCATTCAAATACAGATCTAAAATCTTTAACAACATCTATGAAGACGTCTTCACATAATCTATTCAGACAGCTTTACAATGCCACATGGCGTTGTTTATAATGATAGAATACATAGCTGTATTCTATCATTATATATTACTGTTTTTATCTTTGAGGTAAAAGCAGCAATGTTTTAAGGTCTTTCAAGTAAGAAGTGAACTTGGAAATACATTAGAATAATGCAGTTTATTTTTTTATTTATAATGCAATCACAAGATCAGGTCTATGCTAGATTTTTTTTCCTTTTGTTATTTACCCCTTTATACAAAGAAAGAGAAAAAAACTGTTGTTCAAGAAATTAAGGTATTGTGCCAGAGGCTAAGTCATTAGAGGCTGATGTCATTTCAGACTGGATACAAACTGAAGGATCTTCACAAATTGTGACTTCTTGTTATGCACAGTGGCTGACAGAGAAGATGTCAGCCAGATGTTGGGGTATGATTGTAGTAAAATTCATGACTTTTTCCTGTTTTTTCTTTATTAGCCAGTACAACAGGGCTTTATTTTGCCTTTTGCGCTGTGATCGATGGAGTACAGTACAAGACTGGTATAGGAGTAACAAAGAAGGAGGCTCGTCTGAATGCAGCGGAGCTTGCTTTTCAGGATCTCCAGCCCACCCTGGAGAGTCTGAAATCTGCACTTCCTGAAGCATCATGTTAGTATTTGATGAAAATAAAGTGTTTGTTCTGCAGACTCTGAGATGCACATGTTACTTTTTTACAGTATTTATGATGTTGGTTGTTGCGGTTGTTGTTAATATTGGATACACCATTTAACACAGCTTTTTGCTACATTTATTTATTTATTTTTATTGTACATTAAGTAAATGTAAGGCTGTAAATGTTCTTCGAGCCAGTCTTACCACCGATTTTTGACAATTAATTTGGCAACATTAAAAATGCACATTTAAACATTTTACATTTCATTCACTTCTTTGCCTGCTTTAGCCTTGGATGTCCCTGCACCTTTGCCAGTAAAAGAGGAGCCCGCCATTTCTGATAGCCATGCTCATAGAGCCATGCTCGGTAATTCTGGATTTTATATTCTTTGACTGACTTGTTACCTCTCTGTTTGCATATTTTGTAGTAAATGACACTAACAGTAATATTTTGAACACATCTGTATACGTAGCACACAGACCATATTTTATTGTTGCATAATTTGATTTGAGACCACTGACATTTTATTTTTTAAAAGTGCAATAACCTTTTTTTTGTCTTTGGCATTGCCATCACATTGGTCTGGCTAAGTGTTAAGGATGATTATGTTGGATAGAGTTAGGGATATACATTATGACTTAGGATAGGTATAGATATAGTCAGGGCAGTCGTCCGGCCAGCTGGGGCCTTTGTATGTAGAGTTTACATGTTCTCCCCATGCTTGGGTGTTCTCTCTGGGTGCCCTGATTCTTCCCACTGTCCAAAGACGTGTGTCTTAGTTTAACTGGCAATTCTTAATTGGCCTTAGGGTGTGATTGTGTTTGTGTATGGTTTTCTGCCTCTGTGTGAGCCCTGCAATAGACTGGCGAGCTGGATTGGGTGTACACTGCTGATGCATGCATGTCATTTATGCGATATCATTCCTGCCTTATAGATTTTGTCTGCTAAAATACAACAGCAATGTTTAATTTGAAGGTCAGAGACAAATTTAGTCATATGATTCATTTTACTTATCTAGTCATATCTTGGTTATTTAAATACTTTGTAATGAGAGCAGGTCCTTTTGAACAAGTCCTTGGTTTCAATTTGGGGGACAAACACACTGTCTACTTTCACAATTACTTCATGTTTCCCTTTTGATAACACTACTCACTACTGGAACGTCTGTCCCTGAACAATCCCTCAAGATCTGATTAGATAACCTCTACCTTATTTATCAACGAAGTAGGGAAATTACTTTGACAACAGCCATAAATGTAAACACAACATGTGACAAGATAGCTTAAATAAAATATCGTAGGTCAATAAAGAGAATGCAATATGACAAGACAAATAGCTGAGTGAGTTAAATATTATACAAAAGGAGTACATTTAAATTGAAAATAGAAGAAGAAGCTTAAGAAAGCTACAGGAAAAAGAAGAGGCTAATAGTCAGGCTAGCTCAGGGGCACACAACCATGAGCTAGCCTTGCATAAGATGAGATTGGATAAGCTGTACTTTTTAATTAACTACCAAAGTAGGGAAATTAGTGTGTCAAAGTAGTAAATACAACCAATGACAAAATATCATAGGTCAACAAAGAAAATACTAAATGAAAAGGCAAAATAGCTCAACAAGTCACAATGTACACACAAATTTGAGTACATTTAAATAAAAATGGAAAAGGTATCTTTAAAAGAGTTTTTATGAATACAAATCTGGATACAATAATGAACTTAAGTAAAAATCTAACAAATGAGTACAGGCGTTATTGAAGATTTCCTATGTCTGTCCTTGTTTTAGCTGAGCTGAAACAGATGTTAGTGAAAGTTCCTCTACATCTCCATAGGAGGCATCAAGTACTTATTCCCTCTGGGTTTTAAGCAGCTTACCAAGCTAGTCCATCTTATAGTTAGAGAACCTCTCACTGATATGATGATGGCTTGAAAATGCTGTGTTTGTATTCATTAAGCTGCTACAAGTTCAGGCTGCTGGTGGACCTCCTGTGATGCACTTTTTTTCTTTCTCTCATAGTTTGTGTTTTGTCCTGTTTATTATTTTTAGCCACTTTATGCTCTTTACTGAGCCGTGTCCTGTTAGAGGTCTCTTCCGGTTAAAAGGGAATTCTTTCTTCCCTTTGTTATCAAGTGGTTGCTCGGGCAGTATCTAACATTTTAGAGCTTACAGTGGGGCAAAAAAGTATTTAGTCAGCCACCGATTGTGCAAGTTCCCCCACTTAAAATGATGACAGAGGTCAGTAATTTGCACCACAGGTACACTTCAACTGTGAGAGACAGAATGTGAAAAAAAATCCATGAATTCACATGGTAGGATTTGTAAAGAATTTATTCGTAAATTAGGGTGGAAAATAAGTATTTGGTCACCTCAAACAAGGAAAATCTCTGGCTCTCACAGACCTGTAACGTCTTCTGTAAGAAGCTTTTCTGTCCCCCACTCGTTACCTGTATGAATGGCACCTTTTTGAACTCATCATCTGTATAAAAGACACCTGTCCACAGCCTCAGACTCCAAACTCCGCCATGGCCAAGACCAAAGAGCTTTCGAAGGACACCAGGAAAAGTATTGTAGCCCTGCACCAGACTGGGAAGAGTGAATCTACAATAGGCAAGCAGCTTGGTGTGAAAAATTCAACTGTGGGAGCAATCATCAGAAAATGGAAGACATACAAGACCACTGATAATCTCCCTCGATCTGGGGCTCCACGCAAGATCTCATCCCGTGGGGTCAAAATGATCATGAGAACGGTGAGCAAAGATCCCAGAACCACACGGGGGGACCTGGTGAATGACCTGCAGAGAGCTGGGACCAAAGTAACAAAGGTCACCATCAGTAACACACTACAACGGCAGGGAATCAAATCCCGCAGTGCCAGACGTGTTCCGCTGCTGAAGCCAGTGCATGTCCAGGCCCGTCTGAAGTTTGCCAGAGAGCACATGGATGATACATGATCATGTGGTCAGATGAAACCAAAGTAGAACTTTTTGGTATAAACTCAACTCGTCGTGTTTGGAGGAAGAAGAATACTGAGTTGCATCCCAAGAACACCATACCTACTGTGAAGCATGGGGGTGGAAACATCATGCTATGGGGCTGTTTTTCTGCCAAGGGGACAGGACGACTGATCCGTGTTAAGGACAGAATGAATGGGGCCATGTATCGTGAGATTTTGAGCCAAAACCTCCTTCCATCAGTGAGAACTTTGAAGATGAAACGAGGCTGGGTCTCCCAACATGACAATGATCCAAAACACACCGCCCGGGCAACAAAGGAGTGGCTCCGTAAGAAGCATTTGAAAGTCCTGGAGTGGCCTAGCCAGTCTCCAGACCTCAACCCCATAGAAAATCTGTGGCGGGAGTTGAAAGTCCGTGTTGCTCGGCGACAGCCCCAAAACATCACTGCTCTCGAGAAGATCTGCATGGAGGAATGGGCCAAAATACCAGCTACTGTGTGTGCAAACCTGGTAAAGACCTATAGTAAACGTTTGACCTCTGTTATTGCCAACAAAGGTTATGTTACAAAGTATTGAGTTGTATTTTTGTTATTGACCAAATACTTATTTTCCACCCTGATTTACGAATAAATTCTTTACAAATCCTACCATGTGGATTCATGGATTTTTTTTTTTTCACATTCTGTCTCTCACAGTTGAAGTGTACCTGTGGTGCAAATTACTGACCTCTGTCATCATTTTAGGTGGGGGAACTTGCACAATCGGTGGCTGACTAAATACTTTTTTGCCCCACTGTATATGTTAAAATGTGAAGAGCCTTGAGATGGCTGTTGTTTGCACTGACACGTGGAAAGACAATGAACTGACAAATGAATAAGTTGAAAACCTGTCGTTTTCTTTATCTCACCTGTTGTACAGAAAGGAAGCCATTTGTCAATCTGCGGATTCCACATGCTGTCAGGGATCAGCTCACGAAACTGATGAATAGTCACCCAGAGTTCTCCGGATGTGCAGTCACCACAGCAGCATTCATTCTTCAGACTTGTAAGTGAGACCTCAAAGTAAGAACGATAGATGGTAACCAGTCTGTTAGTGGAAAAAAGATTTTAGAATGCTTGATTTAAATCTTCATCTTGAATATACTGACAACAGTTTTGTTTTGTTTTTAATTCCTTGCAGTGTAAATTAGTCCTATAAGCAACTGCTGTTATCTAATTTCTAAGATTATTGTACAACATTACTTTTAGTATAGTGTAGTTTTAAGTGCTGGATTTTGCACAAAAACAATTCATTGAAATACAATAGCTTTGATTTACTGTATAGCGTACAAATGTTAGAGCCAAAGACACTTCCTGACATCGTCCTAGAGAAAAAAGAACTTGACAGGTTAGACAAAAACTGTATTGACTGAAGAATCTGTACAGGGATGGGAGATAAAGCATGTAGTTTATTGTACGGAAATGTTTTGTTTGTTTGTTTTTCTTTAGTGGGAAGACAAATATTGTTCATTTAACTTTTGAACAGCTGTCAGCTGGTAGCATTTATCAGGTACTGATAAATTCTTAATTATCTCAAGCTCCTCAGACCGAGGTCTTTAAGAGCACGGAAGTTATCAAAATCATCCAGCTTGGAATTTCTTCTTTAAGATGACAGAGTAAAAGCCAAAATATATTTTGAAAGAATTCCAGTGTGTAAAGTAAGCAAAGAGACATCTTCTGTCAGAGTCCTTTGGAAACAGGTACTATATGCAGATAAGATACACAGAAAATAACAGCTGTATGCGTGAAGAAAAAAAAATGCAGTGTTTGCTTCAATTAATGCTGCTGTCTTTACTCTCCCCACCAAACTGGAATTTTCAGCTGATTGGTATAGGTCTGGTCATGTCATGTTATGCCTTAGTGCTGTGTGACAGCCAATGACTGTTTTTATAACACAGCAGTAACCCAAAGCATACCTCAAAATCCAGCTGAACTTTAACAATCAATAGGAAAGGAAAAACCTGCTCAGTGAGCTGTTTTTGGCAGGCCTGGAGTACTTTTTTAAAAATTTAATTCCTTATTTAATGGTGAGTCGCACAAAATTCTCTCATGGATAAAAAACTGTAGCTATAGATAGAACAACAATACTTTTGTTAAGGAAACTGAAACAGACATGAGTTATATAAATGTTATAGAATGATATGTTGAGTGGCTATCAGGTAAATATGTTGTATTTACCTCTCCTCACACTTTTGTCTTTCTCTAGCCAATGGATATGAAGTGGTTGCTCTTGGGACTGGTAATTTTAATACAAAAGAGAGTATCTCATCGAACGGGAGGATTGTGCATGATTCACACGCAGTTGTCACAGCAAGAAGATCTCTTATGAGGTTTGTTGCAACCATGACCCATATTTTTTTATGTGTCATGTCACGTTATAGCAAATGGTTTTCTCCACTTTATACCATGATGGAAAAATGAAAGCAGTATTTTTTTTCCCATGCAAATTTGAAACCTGATTTTTAAAATACCCATTAGTTATATGTTGTAATGTTATATTATATGCATTGCAATGTAATAAAATATAATATAATCACTAATTACTTGTGATATTATGTCGTGGCTGAGTGATGTCAACAATATCAATATCATAATTTGTAACATTTTCTCAACAGTGGTAATCGATTGTTTTACTCCAATAAATATTTTGCACACTGTTTATCTAAATCTAATATTTTACAGCTATAGACTCTGGTTAAAAATATTTTTCATTTACCTTGTGGTTTTTGTAGATATAAATAGACCTCTAACGGTAATTGTTTGTCTAATGGAACATACTAAACCAAAGATGATTCATTCTAACCTCAGTACAACACAGCAGTTTAAGTGGATACATGTACACTTAACTCTCGTGTTCTTAAAATGTTGTAATGTATAAAGCACTTTGAGGGCTCAGAGTAGAAAAGCGCTATATAAGAACCAGTCCATTTACCATTTTCCTATTTATCAATGATGGTTATTTAGACACAGATGCAAGTCAATAATACCAGAGCTAATCTCTTAGCTCACTTCACTTGTCTTTACCACTTTTTTGCTGTTTAATAAAAAACTAACTTTATTAAAAAAAATAAAAAGCCCAAAAGTGTTTTACACTAGCTTATACTGTTCAACCAGCAAATCCAGAGTATACTTTTGGTCCCCAACTTACAATGTGCGTGTAGATTGTAGATGATGTTCGTTAATACATCCATCCATACATCAGTCTTCTTCTAATTAGCTGAAGCCAGGTCACGGGCTGCAGCCTAAGCAGAGAAGCCCAGACCTCCTCCTCCACACCCACCTCCTCATTCTTGTCTGGGGTAACACCAAGCATTCCTTGGAGCCAATTTAACTTCTTCAACTGGCTCCTTTTGATGTGGAGGAGTAGCGGCTCTACTCTGAGCCCCTCCTGGATGGCTGAACTCCTCTCTCTAAGGGAGAGGCCAGTCACCCTTCGGAGAACGCTAATTTCCATGTCCTGGTCGCTAGTTTTGGACATCCACCCCTACAGCGCCTCCTGCAAGTGGTGGGCCTACAGGAGGGGGGCCCATGTCCCTTTTTCAGGCTGCACCCGACCCGGCCCCATGGTCTAAGGCCCGGCCACCAGTCGCTCACCCTCTGGCACCCTCCCCAGATCTGTAACCCTGAGTGAACTCTTTCCTGGGTCTTCTCCTCCTGGGGTTTTTTGAATCACTCTTTGTCTAATCCCTCACCCAGGATTTGCCATGGGAGACCTGCTGATAGGTAAGATAACATAGCCCCTGGGATCCCTGGGACTTTGCTCCACCACGATAAAGTAGCGATTCATGGAAGGTCATTAACCCTTTAAAGCCGGTCGGAGTGGGCACGCTCTGTTTTGCGTAACTAGTTTTAAAGCACTATAGAACCGGAACCACGTAAGCTAGCACAATAATTTTTTTTGCATATGAAACCGGAGGAGTTGTACTTACATCTTATGCCATCAGCTTGTCCTAAGTCACGGTTTCCTTCCACATGCAGCTTTGCAAAAATTGCATAAAAAGCACTTGCAGCAACAAGCTCCAGAAACAGGCTTTGCCGATCCGATCAGCTGTTCATAACACTTCCTATGTTGGAATAGACGTCAGGGCGAACTATCACATGGCCGCCACTACTTGCCCGAAACCGGAAGTGACGTCATTTTCGTAGAAAATTTTATTTTTTACCTTCGGGGCCTTATAAGCCTATACTGGTGTTTTTATAAGTCATGTTTGACTTTATGCTTTTCTGAATAGTTTCTGTGATGCTTAGAACTCAAATTGCACTGCTGGAAATAGTTTATTTTGGTGCACATGCTGGGTTTTTTTTTTTTTGGTTTTTTTTTTTTGCAAATTTGCATTATAATATTTATTTTCGTTTTTCCTGCAGTATATAAAAAATCGGTGTATCTCAAAAATAAAACTATGAAGACACTCAAAATAAATTTCCTCTTGTTGGAAACTATTTTGTGCTTACAGTTTTGAGGGATAAATCTTAAATTTCTCTAACTAGAAATATATGTAAAAAGACACAAAAAAACAAAACAATTTTCGATTTTTTTGTAGTGTATTGCACTTTTTTGTAATTTATGTAGTTGCTATGGACTTAATGCATACATATTATTAAAATGTGGGCTATAATGGTTGTATTGATGTATAGCAATTGAAATGCTCCCAGAAATGGGACTGCAGCATGTAAAATATAACGATAAGCTCTGGCAGACTTGGTTCTATGGTAGGTCTTAAAGGGTTAATCATGTTCATTAATACAATCAAATATAATCATTCCCTTTTTTAAGGTTTCATTTGTGTGTCCTGACCTACTTTGGTATAGGCTGATTGCAAATGTTTTCAGTTAATGTTTTGTCCACTAAAATTCTAGCAGACTTTTAATTTGAAATCGTTATCATGTCTGAATATATAGAGATTAATGACTATCATGTATAAAGAGCTTATGTGCAAATGTGTCTGACAATGGCTGGCTTTATTTCCTGTTTAAATGTTAAGAGATCTCTGAAAGCAATGTTTTGAGGTCTGCGGGCAAACATGTTGCTTGTGTATTTCTTTGTCTTTTGGAGACCTTAAAGTAAGCTAACTGCAGCAAACCTCACATTATGCTCAAATGGGTCAGTATAGTAGCTTTAACTTCAAGATTTAGTGATATTGCAGATTTTCACTTTTAAAAAATGTTACTACATAGATCTATGGCCACTTTGCACAGAATAAGTAATATCTCCTTGTTGGCAGGTTCCTGTACCGGCACCTGCTGATGTTTTTCAGCAAAAATGCAAATCTCACTCAGAAGTCAATCTTCCAGCAAAGCAGCAGCAGCAGCTTCCTCAGCCTGAAGAGTGGTATAACTCTTCACCTCTATGTCAACCAACTGCCAAAGGGTGCTGCGCAGATCCCTTCCAAACTGTAAGTGCTTATCAGCTTAACCCCACAGAAGTTCATTTCCTTTAACGCCTCTTCTCTCTCGCTTTTGAAAACAGGTGAACAAAAATATGTTACCTACATTTTAGCAGATTTTTTTTGCTTCTTACCCATCTTTGTAGTAATGACTGAAACACATAGCATGAACCTGAAATGGTTTACACAGGCTCTGGCATAATAATGACCTTTTTAATATTGGCTTACTCATCTCACTCAGTTTAGCAGTTTACTCATACTCAGTTTAATATAGGAAAAATACCAATACATAATTAACACTGTGTCAGGTGCAGTGCTTTTCCAGCCAGAGGCTGCAGTTATGTCATATTTGACCTGGTCCTGATAATAGCAGTGATTTAATGGACTGAAAGAGGAACATATACGGCCCAAGTCTAATGGCTGTATGGAAATCTCATACTAAAAGATTTGTTATACTTAGGAGGCAGAGTTTAGTTTTGAAACGTGACTAAAAAAATAAAGTTTATTATATATAACATTATTTTGATGATGTAGATAAGAATCTGTTCACATGAACCATTTCTGAAAACTCACAGGCAAGAACTTATTTTCATAAATCTTAAATCAGAAGTGTCCAACTCCAGGCCTTAGGGACTGGTGTTCTGCGGATTTTAGATATTATGCTGGGTCAACACACCTGAATCAATGATTATTTCATTACCAGGCCCCTGGAGAACTTCAAGACATGTTGAGGAGGTAATTTAGCCATTTAAATCAGCTGTGTTGGATCAAGGACACATTTTAAAAACTCCAGGACACCCTCTCTTGAGGCCTAGAGTTGGACACCTCTGTCTTAAATGGTTATAGAGTAATAATACATTTTGATCAGTCCACAGGTGAAAATTATTTTAAGAGGTAAAAAAAAAAAAAAAAAACCCAATCACGTCACATCAATCAAGTTTTTGCTCTTGTCACCCCACATTTATTGCTTCTTGATGTATTACTATTTGTTTTTGTTTAATGTGGATGAATGGAGACAAATGTTAGTGGGTAGTGCGCTCGCTGTTAACATATCCCCACTGATTGTACTCCCCTACTATCCTATTGTGCTTTTTCATAAATGTATGTGGTTCTGGGTTGTTAAACTCCCCGAATACCAGAATCTTTATGCACATGCACCATCCCGGTAAACTGTCAGAAAACAAGACTTGGATCTATTTCTTCAACAGTGCTGAGCAGAAAATGCTAAAAAAAAAAAGGCATGAACTTTAATAGTTGACTGAGTGTTTCTAGTTAAAGCACATTAACATGTATCTGTATGAGGTTGGATGATGATCAAATCCCAGTTTTTTATCAATTTGTGCTATTGACAGTGCAGTTGGCAGCAGATTGATGCAGCAAAAGCAGTACAGCTCTGAGACATGTATGCTTAGCTCAAAGTCTAACACACATTTTCCACTAAAATACCTGAAACTCACTTCGTGTTACCACATTTGATTGAACCTCCCACATATTTATGCCTCTCCACCCACCAAAACGCAAAACAAAGATGAGCAAAGCAAATTTTGGGGGTGCTTTTCATTATGGTAACATGTCTGCTCACTTTCCTCACTCACTCTAATTCTTGCTTCTTAGTTTACACTGGCAAAATTATAAAAGAGAGAAATGTGAAGCTGACATACCTTGATATCATACCATATACTGATAAATCAGTTTTAAACAATCCAGTCTTTAAGTGATGACGTGATGAATCCTGCTTCCGTGCCCAAACTACTCCACGTTTAATAAGGCTTTTGTGTTTTTTACGTTTTCATGCTTTGTATCTTGTTCTTTTTGATCTCAACAAGCCCCTAAAAACAGTCACCGATCACTGTCGGCCTCTCTGTTTTTATTACCGCTAATCATTTTAAAGCTCACTTTTTAAAACCTTACGATGTAACTACAGACCAGCCCATGCAGCAGTATATTAATAACTAACCTTGTATTATGGATGGATTATCTCAGTTGTTCTCCCGACTGAAGTTCGGTCTGTTCGGTGTGGTCAGCATCCTGCCATGTGACTGCATTTGTCCCGAACCTTCAGCAACCATCACGTTAACTTTTATGGAGTGGAAAAAATTTGGCATTCATCCTTCAGCTTCACTGTTTATATTATGCTAACATAGCTGTGTCGCTAGCGATCACGTAGCACATCATTATATAACCCTACAAACGTCACTGCTGTCTACTTTCCTGTCTTCATTTATGTCGGAAATGATAGCAGAGCTGTACATCTTAATTTGATTCGGAAATCCCTCAGTGAGAACATGGTATATTATATTTAGATGGAATCTAGCAAGCTAACGTCCTGCTAACTTCTAACTCCGTTAAATTTCATAAATTTGGTTTTCATGGATGCCTGGATGTTAAATGTAATTGTTACACCTGGTAGAGCAGCAACGCTGATCATTTTATTACAGATGAAAGGATTTAGACAGTTTTTAACTCTGTGATGCCGCAGTGATCGTGTGACTTAGGGACCTGCAGCGAAGTTTGGGCCCACACAGGGCTAATGACGTCAGACTTAAAGACTGGATATTAGTTACTTGTGAGATAAACGGATGTCATTAAGTCACAAGAGAGGACACTAGGAAGCATAGGTTAGCATAACAAAAGGCACCCAAGATAATACCAGAGTGTGTGAGTGCAGCTTGCATTGGTTTTTGGAATGCGGCTGAAACGTGGTCCATGAAGAACCTGATGTCAGCTATCTGTGAGTGATGTTGGTTAAGAGTTAAATTAATTAGAACTTCAGTTTAAACAGTTCGGGTTATAGAAGTTTGAATAACATCTTGAAAGATATATCTCTAAATAATATCTCTAAAGATATTATTCAAGGTCAGAAATATTTTTCTCACCTTTCTGCTTAATTTGCAGGCGCCTGAACCCACTCTCCATGTCAGCATGGCAAGTTAACAACGAGATCAGCCTACACCTGTCTGTGGAGGGCAAGGTGTTGTTTAATTTCTTTTATCTGCTGAACACCTAAATGATTCACCTGTACCTGTGTTGATGCATAAGTATAAAGGTGTACTTTCTTTTAAAGGTGTTCTCGGTTTTCTCATCACTCCTTGATCAATCTAACTCCAAAGTTGTCAGCATGTCCACAACAGACAAGATCACTCAGTGGCAGGTCCTTGGATACCAGGGAGCCTTGCTTAGCCACTTTATCGAGCCCATCTATGTCCACAGCATCCTCATAGGCAAGTAATAAAATCAGTCATGCTCCTTAAGGGTAGTTGGGAATCACCCTGTATTTGTTACCTTTTCCAAAATATGAGGAGGTAGCAAATGAGAGACCCTGTTTTTTTTTGTTTTGTTTTTTCTTATTTTTATTTATTTATTTTTTATCATTATGCAAAAGTGCATCACCACCAAGTCCAAATACACCAGTAGAATCACTACTGCCGTTAATAGTGATATGAACACAGTTCTTGTGCTTTTGTCATTTCACAAAGTTTTTACAAAGCACTAGTCTCTCACACAGTCCCAATTTAAAATGGAATAGAGCAAGCATCTTAAAGATTCATTTCATTTCAGGGCTGGGAGGACTCTATTAGGGTGTACTTCACATCATAAAAAGATAGGACAAATTGTTTTTCCAAGACAGATCTTAGTGTAGTACCTGCTGTCATTTAAAAGTACAGTGGAACCCCGACTTACGAAATTAATTCGTTCCTGAGGGTCTTTCGTAAGTCGAAAATTTTCCTAAGTCGAAGCACCCATTGCGCGTTTTGAGATAGGCGATGCTGAACGATAGGCTAATTGCTAACTAGAACAACAATACGTCGTTCAAGTGGAACAGCGAAGCTCAAGTACAGAAGCCAAGGGGTTGTCACACGATTCAGAAGGCATTGTGGGCATTGTAGGCTCAGCCAATCAGAGCCAGCGGATTTCGTTACTCTGGCATTTTTCCGTAACACAGGCAGAAATATTGCCATTCAGTGCCTTCGTAGCTTGAATTTTTCGTGAAACCGGGTATTCGTAAGTCGGGGTTCCACTGTATGTGGCAAAGAAACAAACTGATGGCTCTACATTTCATACTCATACAATTCCTTCTGTAACTTTGTGTAACCCTACATAAGATCAATGTATGCACCTGCTTTTAGGCAGGTGAAAAACAGTTGACAAATTCCCCAAGTTGTCCTTTTGACAATGTATCACTATGTCACAGTAGTGTATCCTCAAGTTTCCAAGTTATTTTTACAAAGGTAAAGTAATAATTTTCTTCCTTCCTCTCCTTTTTCATAATCATAATGACTTTGACCACATTGATTCAGTCTGTAAGGGATGGGGAAACTCCAAAATGAGTTATACTCTATATTTGCAGCAAACAAAGTCAAACACCTTCACAATTGCAGATTGCAGCAAGATTAGTCATAAAAAAATGATACCACTAACTGAAGGAAACTACATATGATTCTGTGTCTTGTAACTTTAAATCAACCTTGCAGGTGACTCTGACTGTAGTGAAATTCGTGGCATGGAGATGTCTGTCAGCCAGCGTGTAGAGGGCATCACCTCCAAGCTGCCCATGTTCTATTGCATGATGAGGCCTCACATTAGCCTGGTGCCATCTGCGGCTTCCAGTCATGCAGGCGGTAACCAGCTGACCTACGGTATCAACTGGAGCGAGGGAGACAGCTCCCTGGAGGTTGTGGATGGTCTGGAGGGCAAGACCATAGAGGAGTAAGAATCACTGTATAGGAAGTTGGGAGAATTGAGGGGTTTTGGGGTTTGATACTTATTTTTATATGCTTTATTTTAGTTATACTTTTAAAATGAAGCATCTTAAAATAATACGCTACCAGTGAAAAGTTTGGACACACCTTCTCATTTAATGGTTTTTCTCTATTTATGCTACTTTCTAGATTGTAGATATAGACATCAAATATATAAAACAAGATATATGGAATTGTGTAGCAAAGAAAGAAATCATGAATAACTCTGAGTATATGTGATATTTTAGATTACTGAAAGTAGCCACCCTTTGCTTTGTTGACAGTGCTGCAAACCCTTGGCCTGTTAGTGAGCTTCATGATGTGGTCACCTGAAATAGTTTTCGCTTCAGAAGTTTTCCTTGCCAGGATTAATTTGTGTAATTTCTTGCCGTCTTAATGGGTTTGGGACCATCAGTTGTGTTGGGCAGAAGTCAGGTTGGTACAAAGTGAACAGCCCTATTTGATAACTGTTATAATTTCATATTATGGCAAGAACCAATCAGCTAAATACGCATTTGATTTACAGGTACAACATATTTATGACCACAATTTGAGCCCATACAATCCATCATTACTTTAAGAACTGAAGGTTAGTCAGTCTGGAAAATTGCAAAAACTTTGAATGTGTCCCCAAGTGCAGCTGCAAAAACCATCAAGTGCTATGATGAAACTAGCTAACATGAGGACTGTCCCAGGAAAGGAAGACCAAGAGTCACCTCTGCTGCTGTGGATAAATTCATCCGCGTCACCAGCCTCAGAAACCACAGCACCTCAGATGAGAGCCCAGATAAATGCCAGTAGCAGACACATCTCTACATCAACTGTTCAGAGGAGACTGCACGAATCAGGTCTTTGTAGTAAAAATGCTGCTAAGAAACCATTACTAAGAAAAAGTAATAACAGATATGTTTGGGCCAAGAAACGCATGGACCAGTGAAATCTGTGCTTTGGTCTGATGAGCCCAAATTTGAGATCTTTGGGTCCAACCGCTGTGTCTTTGTGCGACGCAGAAAAGGTGAACGGATGGTTTCCAAATGCATGGTTCCCACTGCGGAGCATGCTGGAACAGGTGTCAATGTGTGGGGGTGCTTTGCTAGTGACACTGTTGGGGATTTATTCAAAATTGAAGTCACACTAGTTGTACCATAATTTATTTTTCAACAGGAAAATGACTCCAAACACACCGCCAGGCTGTGTAAGAGCTATTTGACCAAGAAGGAGAGTGATGGAGTGCTGCACCAGATGGCCTGGCCTCCATAGTCACCTGACCTAAACTCAATCGAGATGGTTTGGCATCAGATGGACCACAGAGTGAAGGCAAAAATGCCCAACAAGTTCTTGTGACCTCTGGGAACTCCTTCAAGACTATTGAAAAGCCATTTTAGTTGACTACCTCATGAAGCTCATCAAGAGAATGCCAAGAGTGTGCAAAGCAGTAATCAAAGCAAAGGATGGCTATTTTGAAGAATCTAAAATATAAAACATGTTTTGAGTCTACATGTGTTTTGTGGACTTGGAGAAGGCATTCGACAGTGTCCCTCAGGTGGTCCTGTGGGGGGTGCTCCGGGAGTATGGGGTGTCATTGCTACGGGCCATTCAGTCCTTATACGACCATTACAAGAGCTTGTTCTGCATAGCCGGCAATAAGTTGGACTCATTCCTGGTGGGTGATGGGCTCCGCCAAGGCTGCCCTTTGTCAATAATTCTGTTCATAATTTTTATGGACAGAATTTCTAGGCGTAGCCAAGTGGCGGAAGGCTTTCACTTTGGTGGTCTCAGGATCTCATCTCTGCTTTTCACAGATGATGTGGTCCTGTTGGCTTCATCAGGTGATGGCCTCCAGTTCGCCTTGGAACGCTTCGCAGCCGAGTGTGAAGCAGTGGGAATGAGAATCACCACCTCCAAATCTGAGGCCACGGTCCTCAGCCGGAAAAAGGTGGAGTGCCCACTCCGGGTCAGGGACGAGACTGCCCCAAATGGAGGAGTTTAAGTACCTCGGGGTCTTGTTCACGAGTAATGGGAAAAGGGAGCGGGAGATCGACAGATGGATTGGTGCAGTGGCTGCATTGATGCGGCGCTATACCGGTCTGTTGTGGTGAAGAGAGAGCTGAGCGTAAAAGCAAAGCTCTCAATTTACCGGTCGATCTACGCCTCTACCCTCACCTATGGTCACGAGCTGTGGGTAGTGACCGAAAGAACAACATCGCGACTACAAGCGGCGGAAATGGGTTTCCTCCCAAGGATGGCTGGCCTCTCCCTTAGAGATAGGGTGAGAACCCAGTCCTTGGAAATGCCTGCACTTTCTATCACCTCGGAGTACTACACACCACAGGAAATGGTGGGCTTTAAAAAGACAAATCATAGAGTGAAGAAGACCTGGAAGAAGGAGAAGAAATCCATTGCAGATGACTTTCACCTCAATGACACCTGCAGCTCTGACTTTGGCTCCAGGACACGTGGCCGAGGCCTCAAACAGGAGAATGATGAAGACCAAGAAGTAAAGAAGGAGGAGAAGGTGGTGACGCATGAAATCCACCTGCTGTCTGGCGACATCAGGATGACAGAAATGGACATAAGCGACAATGAGGAATTTACCCCTCCTGAGCATGCTGTAATTGAGGAGGATGAGGCAGAGCAGGAACTGCAGAAGCAGAGGAAGCTGAAGCAAATGCAGCTCCTGAAAGACTCTGGGGAGAAAGTGGCAGAGCAGGTTAAGAACCTTGTTAAAAATGACAACGAAGACCATCCTGACAAGAGGAACAACTTTTTTATTTTTTTAATGCTACCTCAGAGTTTTGCAGAATCCTGGGTGATATCCCAACATGCGGACTGTCAGGCAACAGAGGACCAGGAAGACATTATGGACTTTGAACAGGAGGAGGAAAAAGATGATGCTGGAGGTTAAGACTCTTGATATGAGAATGTTGGATGGAGTTAACCTGGATCACGAGCAAAATCAACCAGATTTTGCCACAGCCTGTGCCACCATTTTGGACGAGGAGCCCATCGTCAACTCTGGCCTCGTTGCTGCACTGTTGCTGTGCAAAAATAAGGGTTTGTTGGACACTCAAGTGCAGAAAGTAGCACGTGTCAAAGCACCAAAGGGTGCCCTGCCCAATGGTGACTAGTGCATTGAGGACAAGATGGGCTTTGATGACAAGTACAGCCGCAGAGAAGAATACAGAGGTTTCATGCAAGACTTCAAGGAGGATGGCTGCAAGCCTGACGTCAAGATTGAGTACGTGGAGGAGTCTGGGCGGAAACTCACTCCAAAAGAAGCTTTTAGGCAGCTCTCCATCTATTCAACGGAAAGGGGTCTGGAAAAATGAAGACCGAGAGGAGGATGAAAAAGCTGGAGGTAGAGGCGTTGCTGAAGAAGATGAGCAGCAGCGATACCCCTCTGGGAACTGTGGCTTTACTGCAGGAGAGACAAAAATCCCAGAAAACACCATCTATTGTGCTTGGAAACAGTATGAATGCAAACACAATTACTAAATAAGCATGAGGGGAGAAGTGTATTATAATTGTGTATAATTAACGTAGAAACATTCATGTGCATAGATAAAATACACCACACATATACACATCTTTTAATTAATGTCTATGATTTAATGTCCTAGTTTTTTGAAGCTGCAATGTTGTGTTTTTAATTGTTCAATAAAATCAGTACAATTCAGAAGGGGAAAAAAAAGAGAGAGAGGGTGATTCGGCCATTTGGGAGGGGCTCAGAGTAAAGCCATTGCTCCGCCACATCGAAAGGAGCCAGTTGAGGTGGTTTGGGCATCTGACAAGGATGCCCCCTGGGCGAGGTTTTCTGGGCATGTCCCACCGGGAGGAGGCCCCAGGGCAGACCCAGGACACGCCGGAGAGATTATATCTCTCGGCTGGCCTGGGAACACTTTGGTGTTCCCCCAGATAAGCTGGAGGAGGTGGCTGGGGAGAGGGAGGTCTGGGCTTCTCTGCTTGGCCTGCTGCCCCTGAGACCCGGCCCCGGATAAGCAGAAGAAAATGGATGGATGGATGTTTTGAGTTATTTTATGCTTTTTTTGTTTTACATAATTCCATGTGTTCATATGTAGTTTTAATGCCTTCAGTGAGAATCTACAATGTAAATAGTCATGAAAATAAAGAAAAACCATTAAATGAGAATGTGTGTCCAAACCTTTGACTGGTGGTGTATACCCTAAATAATATACGAGAAATGACTAATTGAAAGATCAGATTATTGTAAGGTTTTTACTAGACCACTTGGAAATGTAATTAACATGTTACCAGATATATTGAGAACTATAGGCAGTATCCTTTTTTGACTCAACTCGGGCTGTATTAGAACATCATAACTAGAGTTTCAGACTCATTTATTTATTTGGTGTTTAGCTCTCCCTTTAAGAGTGGATCTGCCCTAGCAAGCCGTCTGTGCAAAGCAGCGATGATGCACCGCTTCAGGTTGGTGGCCAAAGAGGCTCAGAGGACGGACCTGCTGGCCACAAGTACCTACAGAGAAGCCAAGGTAAACTCAGCACCTTCTTCTGTGTAATCTGAAACTTTATTTTAGCAATGTAAACTGCTGTACACTGATCCAATAGAAAGCAAATGCTGTTAAACACGTTAAAATAACCACCACACAAGCTTATTGTATTTTCTGCTTTTTTAAATGACCGTTTCCTGACTTGCTGAGTTGTTGTTTTAAAAAGAACCCCAAGCTGTTATTCATACTATATATTTTTTGGGTCACTGAAGATGATGGCAAAGCCATACCAGGAAGCCAAGAATGTGCTGCGGGCGTACCTGTTGCAGAAGGGCTTTGGTTCCTGGCAAGACAAGGTTTTGGTTAGTGATAACTTCAGCATGTGAATAATGTTACAACATTAAAGAAGAATGTTGATCAATAATCAGTTGTGTTCAAAACGTTCAGCCTACTTTTCATTTGCACCACTTGCTGCATGTTGGTTTCAGAATTTGTTTTTTCAAAATACGTTTAAAGATTTGTAGAAAATAATTTGAAAGCACCCAACATAGAATATTGCACCACAACTGGTCTTTAGTTTTGCTTCTTTCAGTTAATACATGTACTGTATATTAAGTACATTCTTTCTTTATTAACATTTTCACTGGTTCATATACTGTATCTTTTGTGATGGAAATGGCCATAGAGCTTAGGACAGAAAAAAATAAAAGTATGTCAGCCAAAGCTCATATCTATTTTTTTTGCCACTTGTATTTTTTATGGTGAATTTTCTGTTGGAGTCAAATTGTTACTTACATTTGTAAGTCTTAGTTCAAGCAGCATGATCAAAGACATTCCTTTGTTTCTCACCCCCTCCCCAGACTGTTGAACGGTGGGGGAGGCTGTAGTGTTTTATTATGGGACATCCTATGTGAAGGTTCTCTTTTCTTGTTTAGTAAGCTTCCTGCTTTTAGGACCCTTTTGTCGGCAGGAGTTCACACAAACGCACTCACATGCATACAGACATGCACATTCTCACACATGCATACACACATACAGTGGGGCAAAAAAGTATTTAGTCAGCCACCGATTGTGCAAGTTCCCCCACTTAAAATGACAGAGGTCAGTAATTTGCACCAGAGGTACACTTCAACTGTGAGAGACAGAATGTGGAAAAAAAAATCCATGAATCCACATAGTAGGATTTGTAAAGAATTTATTCGTAAATCAGGGTGGAAAATAAGTATTTGGTCACCTCAAACAAGGAAAACCTCTGGCTCTCACAGACCTGTAACGTCTTCTGTAAGAAGCTTTTCTGTCCCCCACTCGTTACCTGTATGAATGGCACCTTTTTGAACTCATCATCTGTATAAAAGACACCTGTCCACAGCCTCAAACAGTCAGACTCCAAACTCCGCCATGGCCAAGACCAAAGAGCTTTCGAAGGACACCAGGAAAAGTATTGTAGACCTGCACCAGACTGGGAAGAGTGAATCTACAATAGGCAAGCAGCTTGGTGTGAAAAAATCAACTGTGGGAGCAATCATCAGAAAATGGAAGACATACAAGACCACTGATAATCTCCCTCGATCTGGGGCTCCACGCAAGATCTCATCCCGTGGGGTCAAAATGATCATGAGAACGGTGAGCAAAGATCCCAGAACCACACGGGGGGACCTGGTGAATGACCTGCAGAGAGCTGGGACCAAAGTAACAAAGGTCACCATCAGTAACACACTACAACGGCAGGGAATCAAATCCCGCAGTGCCAGACGTGTTCCGCTGCTGAAGCCAGTGCATGTCCAGGCCCGTCTGAAGTTTGCCAGAGAGCACATGGATGATACAGCAGAGGATTGGGAGAATGTCATGTGGTCAGATGAAACCAAAGTAGAACTTTTTGGTATAAACTCAACTCGTCGTGTTTGGAGGAAGAAGAATACTGAGTTGCATCCCAAGAACACCATACCTACTGTGAAGCATGGGGGTGGAAACATCATGCTATGGGGCTGTTTTTCTGCCAAGGGGACAGGACGACTGATCCGTGTTAAGGACAGAATGAATGGGGCCATGTATCGTGAGATTTTGAGCCAAAACCTCCTTCCATCAGTGAGAACTTTGAAGATGAAACGAGGCTGGGTCTCCCAACATGACAATGATCCAAAACACACCGCCCGGGCAACAAAGGAGTGGCTCCGTAAGAAGCATTTGAAAGTCCTGGAGTGGCCTAGCCAGTCTCCAGACCTCAACCCCATAGAAAATCTGTGGCGGGAGTTGAAAGTCCGTGTTGCTCGGCGACAGCCCCAAAACATCACTGCTCTCAAGAAGATCTGCATGGAGGAATGGGCCAAAATACCAGCTACTGTGTGTGCAAACCTGGTAAAGACCTATAGTAAACGTTTGACCTCTGTTATTGCCAACAAAGGTTATGTTACAAAGTATTGAGTTGTATTTTTGTTATTGACCAAATACTTATTTTCCACCCTGATTTACGAATAAATTCTTTACAAATCCTACCATGTGGATTCATGGATTTTTTTTTTTTTTTTTTCACATTCTGTCTCTCACAGTTGAAGTGTACCTGTGGTGCAAATTACTGACCTCTGTCATCATTTTAGGTGGGGGAACTTGCACAATCGGTGGCTGACTAAATACTTTTTTGCCCCACTGTATATACACACACGTGGCTACACGTGCACACATACACACACATGGTGCCTTATCTTACTTGCTAGCAAGTAAAAAACGGTTAAAGATGTTCGTCTTGCTTCCTTGTTGTTAACGGGAATGAGTTTCTAAACCAGCGGGGCCTGTGGAAGCGCAGACCCAACATTTTCTTTCTTTTTTTTTTTTTTTTTTTTTTTTAAATTTCTGGTTGTGAATTAGGCACGGAATAGCTAAACAAAAGGTGTTACTGACCACAAAGCCAGTTTTGTAAGGGCAACCACCAGCTTCTATGTCTACCCTTACTGTGGGACATCATGGGTGCACATGGCACCAGACATGCGTGGTTTTGCTAGTTCTGATATATGACCAAAACCTCAGATTGCTTGGCTCTCATGTTTTTGTGCTAAGCAATCAAGCCGCTTTAAAGGAAAGATCTACATTTGATTCAATAACATAATAGTAAATGGGCTGGTTTTTATATAGTGCTTTCTTACTCGAGCACTCAAAGTAAAAGTAATTTTCAGCTTCTTTTTTTTCATAATTGTTGAAATTCTAAATCATTGCTGAGGTGCATGTTGGATAGCTCTTTATTTAATTATTTATAAAAAATCACCAAGCTTTCACTAAGACTTTAGAGCAAAGTTCAAGATAAACCTAGTAAGTGATTTGTTGTCATAACTGAATATTAAATCTATAAGGTTGTGGATATGTAGCAACACATAGCAATATAATGGGCAAATATTGGCCACTTAGACAAATGTTGATAATTAGATATATAAACTCATTGAGTACAGCTTTTCAAGTAGATCATACTTGTCAGAGAGGTTTTTTTTGGGTCAGTTTTGGTGGCTCAACTGCTCCGTCTGCACTGCTCCCAAGTGGAGTACCACAAGGTTCTATTCTGAGTCCGATTCATTTCGTTTTATATTTAGTTCTTGTAGGATCAGTCCCAAAAAGATATGGCATCTCATCCACTTCTACGCTGATGGTTCCCAAATCTATTTGCCCCTGAAAGGAAATGATAGCAACTCATTAAGTCTTTTGTATTTTGATGACATTAAAGGCTGAACGGCTTTAATGTTTCTAAATTTGTTGAGATTTGTCTGGTGATCAGGTACTTCTCCATGTTCCAAAGACCAGACTTAAGAACAGGGGCGAGCTAGTAAAATATAACCTAATCTATGGAACAATTTGCCTCCACATATTAGGCTAATCCTCACTTTGCAGATATTTAAAGTAGAGATGGACCGATCCGATATTACGTATCGGTATCGGTCCGATACTGACCTAAATTACTGGATCGGATATCGGAGAAAAATAAAAAATGTAATCCGATCCATTAAATATCACGAAAGCACCTCACAAAACTTGCAACACGCCGTAACTCACCTCAGAACGTTAGCACGTCGGAGCAGTATGCATCACGTGATAGAGCGGCTGTGGCATGCGGGACCTGTGGTGGTCTGGATAGCATTTGGAGCTTCGCTAGCAACCTGGCATTTCATCACCGACAAAGTTATCCCGAGAGAAGTAAAGCAAGTGTGTAAGTCCATCTCTGAATGTTTGTAAAGCATTCCTGCGTTAAGCTTAACAAGCGACTGCCTCTCCTGCTGCTACTTCAATCATGAAACTGCTTAACGATCAGCTGATCGGCTTTTCTGTCGCGAGTCCGTGTCTCTAGTTTGCTTTTGGCCCACTTTGCACCAGAAAGAGGAAACCAGCAGCTGAACAACAGCAGCACGTTTAAGCTTGATCAGCTGTTGTTAGAATGTATTTAATATTACTTTCTACTCCAGGATCTTTTTCTACGTAGCTGACGGCTGGTAACTGTGCAGGGGCGGATCTAGCAAAGTTTAGCCAGGGGGGCCGATAGGGCATTGTTAGATTTGTATTGTTGATTGTCATTTATGCTTAGAAATATTTACTTATATATGCTTAGAGTTTTGTAATTAGTTGTAGATTGGTAGAGGTTTTGATCCTTGATAGTCTGCAAACTTTGTGTGTATTAGACAGCACTTTGGGAGCATGAGAGGTCATACCGTGTCTTATTGTTTTATGGTAGGATTAACGTAGCTA
Source organism: Rhamphochromis longiceps (assembly GCF_057381845.1). Lineage (NCBI taxonomy): Eukaryota > Metazoa > Chordata > Actinopteri > Cichliformes > Cichlidae > Rhamphochromis > Rhamphochromis longiceps. The sequence goes on from NC_140558.1 coordinate 8,287,635, forward strand.
CGTCTGTTCTAGTCTAAGTGCTCTTTGTTTAGATGAACTGCAGGACTTCCTCACCGTGTTATCTAGGATGAACCATCTAGGGTGAGGGGGAGGCTACCCTCTTCCTGACCAAGGATGTTTGACCCTTTGATCAGCAGTCCACACACACACACACACACACACACACACACACACACACACACACACACACACACACACACACACAGGCAAGGTACTCTTTGTTTGTATGTAGACGTCGTATGTTAATGAACCTATGCATATTCATGTAACCTCAATAAAAGGGCAGTGTTACAGGAGGACGGACGAGACCAACTGGAGTCAAGCGGTTGTCCGGTTCTCTCCCGTGCACGAGTAACATGAAGAACTTTGCCTATTTGTGTCTTGCTTAGCAGTGTAATTATATTGTCTTAACGTTCCAGCGAATAGGTTTATGCTACAAACCTATCATTAATTGGTCCTTCGAGAGCCGGAGCCCTGGAATCGCATTCACCGAGGGGGGGAGAGGCACGCTGAAAGACTGACGTCAGCCAGGAAGTTCCTGTGGATTCGCGGTCTGTCTTTTCTCCTCGATGAATGACGGTCGGCGGGATTCGGGCTGATATTACACTCTAAGCAATGCCAAGTAAGTTTAAAGAGGCCGACTCTATAACCGTGTCGTTGTGCAGTCTCCGCCACTGTGTGAGGCGTTGAGAAGAGCCCGACTCTATAACCGTGTGGTTGTGCAGTCTCCGCCACTGTGTGAGGCGTTGAGAAGTTCGCTACTTTGTGTAGCGATACCCGGGTTCCTTGCTACTTTGTGGAGCAAGAGGTTCCTCGCTACTTTGTGTGGCTAGAGGTGAGTTCTCCGCCGCTTTGTGGGGCGTTGAGAAGTTCCGCGGGGTCCAGACTGTGCTGGACGATAGGCCTATTTTGTGTTGTTTTTGTTGTCGTTGTCATTGTTGTCATCGTTGTTGTTGTTGTGTGTGAGTGTGTGCGGAGCAGAACATGTGGTCTGTGACACCGACTGTTGTTGTTATCATGGGTTTCTAAGCAACCAAGAGTGAGTCGGAGGGAGACAGACGTTTGTGCTGGACTTTGCTCCTGGCAGCACAAAGTATTTATGTAAAAAAGAGAGAGAGCGACGGCTCCACAGCTGCGCGGGTTCACGCGAGCGCGGTCACGCGGGTTTCACGCGGACCTGAGCCGTGCGGTTAATCGCAGGCTTAAAAATGGAAGAGATTAAAATGTTAGAAGTTTTCAGAAAACACACCAGCCTTGAAGAGCGTGTGGAGAAGGCCAGCCCACATCAGCAGCTATGCTCTGGTGGGTGGCTGTCCCCCCACCCCTTGCTGACACAAAACGTTAACTCTTCAGCCTGTGTGCCAGACCATAGACGTAATTGAGGTGGATAGTTGTTAAAAGTCATCTACATTACGCTTGTGGTTGCTTAAATTCAGTACGATGACATGTGAGGTGAAGTGATATAGATAAATATTTAAACTAATGAAGTGCATAGAGGCACTTGACCTGTGTGGAAGACTGTCGTCTTATTATGAGCCATTGTTGAGATGTAGAGCACACCTGTGAAAACAACTAATGCTGAACCCTGTATGAAACATCTAAAAGTACATGATGGAGAAGCTGAGTTGAATATGAAAGTGTAAGACTTTGCCGCTGTGGGCAGAGCAACTACTGTGTGATGTCGCGTTGCAGTTTTGTTTTTGTTTTTTGAGCTGATGAGCAAGCTACACATTATCAGATCAAGAGCTGTCTGAGAACTACTCAAAGAGAGGGAAACAGAGAGTGTGCAGCGTTTCCATGAGCAGTTTTTCTGCACCTTGACTCGTGTGTGTGTGTAGCATCAGCATCATGTTTTTGTTTATTTGTTTTGTTGGATTAAAAATAATTAAATAAACTGGTGATCATGCTTATGGATCACCATGGCACATATCTCCAGCCATATGATTTATTTATGCAGATGAAAAAGTGAGTGTGAATGTGTCTGACATCACAGTGTTTTTGTGCGCTGTGTAAAAGTAATTGCCTTTGATTGTGAGTGAGAGCGGTGATTCTGCAGGTCACCAGCTATTGTAACGAAAAAAAAAGAAAAAAAAGAGTGAAAAAGAAAAATAATCATAGGAAAAAGGTTTTGTGTTGATCAGCCAAAAACAACTACAATTTCATTTTCTGCTTTTAAGAAAGGATTGTTCACAAAAACACAGAGCGAGAGAGAGAGAGAGATATGTGTTGATTAAGCAGTGATGATAATAATGAAATGTCTTAGTTGTCACTTTCAGGTGAAAAGCAGACCTGAATCAATTTTCCACATGCAGCGGTCGGAAGAAAGTTATAGTTTAACATCATTGGAAACATGCAGGCCAAGTTTCTGGCTGACTTATTTACAGTGCCATGTGTTTCTCAACCTCACAAGCGAGCTCACTCCTCCCTGAAGATAAGGAATGCAGCTCCATGATAAAGAGACAGCAGCAAGTCCTGAGCACAAAAAGTCCCAGCAAAGCAGCAGCAATGTGGATAAACAGCAGCAGAAGAAAGCAAACCCATCTTCCTGTCTGATTGGATGACTTCCACGGAGGGGCGAGCAAGATGGCGGTGGCAGCATGTTGAAATGCTCAAAAAGGACTGAGTGACTCGGGCAAGCCACATGCAGCTAGCATGCTGGCTAGCGACATGAAAGAAATGGACCCTTCATGATGCGTTCAACGTGCCAGCGCTGTGGTGGGAAAGGCTCCATCATAAACACGCCCTGCGCCCTGCGCCGAGGTTCAGGCCAAGAAGAAGAAGACGATGACTTCCAAGCCCAAGAAGGTCAGCCTCAGCGTGGGCGAGCTGATTGTGAAAGCCGTGGCCGCTTCCAAGGAGCGCAACGGCCTGTCCGTGGCCGCCCTCAAGAAGGCTCTGGCTGCCGGAGGCTACGATGTGGACAAGAACAAGGCCCGTGTCAAGACCGCCATCAAGAGTCTGGTGGCGAAGGGCACTCTGGTGCAGACCAAGGGCACCGGGGCCTCCGGATCCTTCAAGATGAACAGGGTTACTGAGACCAAAGCTAAGACGCCCGCCGCGGCCAAAGCCAAGAAACCGGCAGCAGCTGCTAAGAAGTCGCCCAGGAAGGCAGCAGCAGCAGCACTTCAGCCACTAGCACGAAGTCAACCGCATCAGAGGACAATAGTGAGAGTGGCTGTGACTTCACTGTGCATGTGAAGAAAACGTTTGAGGAGAACTGAACAGTTGGAGTTTGACATTTGCCACCTGTGGAGTAAAATGGCAAGAAGAGACAGTGGGACACAGGACAAAGCTGAAGGAGAACTGCCGGCTGTTGGACTGTTGAAGTGGGAGAGGACAACAGAGTGAGAAGACAACAGAGTGAGAAGACTAGGTGAGAACACATAGGAATTATTTAATGTGGGAAATCAAAATTTGGGTTAGCAAACCTGGGGAAAAGAAAACTGACTGCTTAAGTTGGAAAATTGAGACGGAGTCTGAAACATTGCGAAAATAGAAACATATACAAAATCACACACACACAAGCAGAACATGCATTAACCCTACTAACAATTCCAAACACAAAATGACTCATGAAGACTCATAGCACATTAGTTAAGAAATGATTAAATAATAGCAGAGAAGTGTGTAGGAAAGGCAGCTTTAAGAACATGCTCTGCTGGAGATGCAGCTCCACAGACATGCATTGGACCTGCCTAATAACACAAACACATGTAATGAAAATTAGCTTGTTATCTTTCATCAGTGTTACAATAGTGTCAATTTAGCAGACACTTGTTATCAAATGCTGAATTTATCCTAAAGAAAAAAAATTGACTCTCCAAGTTGCAGGACAACAATTTAACTTTTGTGAGAAAAAAGATCCTGGTTTGACCAACCAGTGATCAGACAATAAATTTAGTTGTTAAAATGGTAAATTGGGAGAAGCTTCCTGCTTGATTGAGGCAGCACATGTAATTTACTGTATGAGGGAAATTGTCTTTTGTGATACTATTTTGAACATGCTTTTCTGTCGTCCTGTCAACTTGGTGGGTTAATAGCTGATATGCAAATTAGTTGATTGGTTTTAGATTAATGAAAGGTGACTGAATTCTAGTATGAGTGAATGAGATGTGTTGGAGTTGTTGTGTGTTGAGTAGAGACTCTAAAACACTGAGTTTCCTGCTTTGATGTGCGAGTGAATCCTGTATTTAGATACACAACTCTGAATACGTCAGAACAGACTGTTTTGTGAAGTGCATGACAGCATGTCACATGTTTTATGATGAAGGGAAAAGGAAAATTGAATAAAATAGATCTGTGGCCTAAATGAGTGAAGAGCACAGACCTGGTAATTAAACTCATAGCTAATAAGACATTAGGATTATGTTGTGTGTTGTGCAGCTGATGGTTGATTTGGAGTGAATCTAGCTGATGATTTTTCTTTTGTTGTGAAGTTGAGCCTGCCAATTAGTATGATGGTATGATGAACCATGCTAATGGTATGATTTACCCTCCTGAGATGAGGAGTTTGTGTCATGACTTAACAAGGCCTTTTTATTTTGATACTTTCACAGTGCACTGAAAGTTTTGTTTGATAATCTCTGTTCTTTAAGCAGATCTGCACGTCGGGAATTAAAAGCGTTACACGTCGTCAAGACAATTGTGCCAAGTGAGTTCTCCACATTTAAATGGACTCTGGAGAAAGCCACTTATTTGGGACAATTATTAAATGACAGTCCCAGTCCAAAAGGATTCAGCGATGTAATCCAAACTAAAGTTCTTCTTTTTCTTTTTGAAATGACGTCATTTTGCTGAGAGTGGAAACTAAATGCGACGATAGGTTCCACTATCAGCAAAGAAAGAAAGAATGAATGCATGAATGAGTGAGTGAAAGGAAAACAAACTGACTGACTGGTAAAAGCTGACAAAAGCTGACAAGACTTTACTGATGTAACACGACTGTGTGAAGTTGACCCCCGCCTGGCAGAGGTGCAGATGAGTCTGTGTGTGCTTCCCTTTACAGAAGCAGAAAGATGACAGCAACACTTGAGGTTGCGTGATGATTTAACATTTTAAATGACATTTTCTGTGTCTGTGAATTTATTATGTGTGTGTCATTCACTAGCTTGTGTGCTCACAGAGATAACTGTGACAAAGTATGCATACGCCTGCGCAAGCGCTAACATTTGCATTTTCGTTTTTACAGCATTATGGTTCTTCATGTGTTTGATCATGTGATTTATAGGAATACTGGCGTATGTTTCTCTACTACAAGATTTCTGGGTTTATGTGTGAAGAAAACTGTAGTTACAGGCTATATGTTGATGGAGAAATTAATATAGTTTGAGACATACTGTGATGAGACCAGTGTTACTTTTTCCACAGCGAGTGTTAACTTTATGGTGTTTTATGGCACCTCTGGAATGTGGATGGCCGACGCCTGCCCACCAGGATAGTCAATGTGTATTGCTAATGTTTGTTTTTCTGAGACTGCATTTAGAAGATTCAGCTGAAGCGGACAAGTGACATGAGTACAACAAATAAGAGATTACGGTATTTATGGAATAGTTTATTATGGGCTCATTTGCTGGCCACTTTTGAACCCATAATAATAATATATGAGTGGAGTGACTTTGCTTAAGAGAAGTCACTGATTACATTAATGTTAACAGAGTACATGGGATAATCCATGTCTGAGGTGAATTAGGGTAATAGTTGTAGTTACTGATTTGAGAAAACCTGCACATGACACTTGTCTTGCTGATGTTGAATGCTTATTACTCTTATGATACAATTGTTTACAGGTATGAAGTTTGATTTCACTTCCAGATTTTGCTTTCCAGGCCGTGATGGTGTGTATGCAGGCTCCTGGGAGAGCCAGGTGTTAAGCAAACTTAATATGCAACACACGCTAACATCTTTTATTGCAGGGTTACGGAGCTACTCCAGAGGAGATGCCCTGATGTTGCCTGGGACATGATCTAGCTAATCTTTTTCTTTAAGACAGGGATCCAGGTTTGGTGAGTTGACGCATGGGAATGTCCATGCGTCAAGAGGTGGAGTGCAAGGATTAACATTAAACAATGTTTACTATTATTGTTGCAGTGATTTGTGTGATTAGCCGTTTATTTACAAGTATTAAACCTATGCAAGTGGTGCATCCATGTTCAGATGAGGCTTTGATGGCCTATAAGTGAAGTTCACTGAACTAAAGAATGTGGTTTGATGATTGTTGACATGCTCTCCAAATAGAAGTTTTTCTTCTTAGCAAGGAAATACAGGTGCAGCAGTAATCTCCTGAGAAATCTTCAGAGGCCCAGTGAGAAGCGTGAACCATTCCAGGCATAGCTGACAGCCAGGCAGTGGTTGAGGTCAAAGGTCAAGCTGGTTGGGGCCCATCATGAGATCAGACCTTGGAGCCACAGCAAGGACCATGAAACTGCCTGCAAAATAGAGGAGAGGATCGTCCACAAGATGGGAGCTGAGGCCAGGAGAGAGGCTTCAGGAGGATCAGAGATCATCTTCAGCACAGCAGACATCACACAGAGGGCTGTGCTACTGAGCTTCCAGGAGATTTTAAATAAAATGAAAGATTCAATATTGACGCTGAGGAAGACAACTAAGGTGTACGACGTGCTCTGCCTTAAACCTTCAGCAGCGTTGGAACATGAAAACTCGTGGGATGAGGGGAGCGTGCCAAGCTCCATCGACAGCGCAGAAGGAGTTCGGGGATGACATCATGATTCTATGAAAGCACAGGAACCAGAAGCTATGGTGGTGATGACAGCAGTTTCCTATGAACATCACCTAATGCTGTGCCACTATACTGTGCATACGATGACACTCTGAAGGCTGCTGGGATCATAACAGCAGTAAGACAACTGAACCCTGCACCCTTTCCACAGAGGTGTTTCTCTGCAGAGCGTGGACAATTAAGGAGTCATAAATATCCCCCTCACAAGACGAAGGTCTGAAGTCAGGTGATGGGGGCTGGTAAGAGGCCATAAAACTAGAGTGCTGAGAGGTCTGCAGCTTTGGAAATAGCTGAGACCCATGTTGACAAACAACAAAACCAACTGGTATGTTTGAATGTCTATTCTACATACATTTGGACTCTGGTCCTATGGACAGTGATGGAAACAACTGGAAGAGACATTCATGACGCCCTGCAGAGCTTAAACCACTCTGCAGAGAGACATGTGATGTGCACACCCGGAGGAAGCACCACCAAGCTGAGATGTTTTTGAAAATGTTACTTTTTTAGTTTCACTATTAAATTAACAATTTGTTTGTTTGTGGGATGCAGTTTGCCATGAGATGAGATCAATGAGGAATGGGATAACTGCTAATACATTTATTAAACTGTGTACCTTTTCAGTAATTTAGGGTGATTTGACATATGCTGAGTATAAAAAGGTTTGCATTGAAACTGTCAGACATGAGGTATTCATACCTGGGAACTTTTCAAGCATAAAGGTCAAAAAGGGGGGAAATGTTAGATTTGTATTGTTGATTGTCATTTATGCTTAGAAATATTTACTTATATATGCTTAGAGTTTTGTAATTAGTTGTAGATTGGTAGAGGTTTTGATCCTTGATAGTCTGCAAACTTTGTGTGTATTAGACAGCACTTTGGGAGCATGAGAGGTCATACCGTGTCTTATTGTTTTATGGTAGGATTAACGTAGCTACGTCTGTTCTAGTCTAAGTGCTCTTTGTTTAGATGAACTGCAGGACTTCCTCACCGTGTTATCTAGGATGAACCATCTAGGGTGAGGGGGAGGCTACCCTCTTCCTGACCAAGGATGTTTGACCCTTTGATCAGCAGTCCACACACACACACACACACACACACACACACACACACACACACACACACAGGCAAGGTACTCTTTGTTTGTATGTAGACGTCGTATGTTAATGAACCTATGCATATTCATGTAACCTCAATAAAAGGGCAGTGTTACAGGAGGACGGACGAGACCAACTGGAGTCAAGCGGTTGTCCGGTTCTCTCCCGTGCACGAGTAACATGAAGAACTTTGCCTATTTGTGTCTTGCTTAGCAGTGTAATTATATTGTCTTAACGTTCCAGCGAATAGGTTTATGCTACAAACCTAACAGGCATTAACAGGGAAAAGGGGGCACAAAGACATACTTTTCTTTCTTATTCTCATTTAAAATGTCTAGCTTTTAATAAATAATTATCTGACACCCAAAGTTTTAATTTGATGTAAAATGAATAGAAGTCAATTACTGTATATAGTAACTATTAAGTCTAATATATATACCCTAGTAAGCTATAGTACTTTTTCCTTTGGGAAGGTACCATCTGTGCAGTCTGCAATTTTGTTGAAGAAAGATGTTGAATCTATTTAATATTTCTTGAAAAATAATTGATTTCTGTGCATTTTTTTTCACACTGCATCAAATTAAGGTTGATTACGTCGATTAAGCATCATGAGGTGGAGTGTGAGGGGTGGTTCCCTATTTTTTATTTATTTATTTTTGTTGTTGCTGGGAGTTGGAACCCTATTAGTTAGGTTGCTTAATATTTATGCTAAGTACTCTTTAAAATACCAGAATAGGGAGGATGGTGTAGGTTTAAGTTTATTAGATTGATCAGTATTGCTGAACTATGAAATATTTTTTTTTGCATACAGGTATAACAGAATAGCTTTAGTGTAGTTGTTGTTTTAAACTTGAGTATGAACTTATACAAAATGCAGCAAGATATTTAAAAAACAGTTTTGTTGATTAAAAAACACTATATCGGATTCATATCGGTATCGGCAGATATCCAAATTTATGATATCGGTATCGGACATAAAAAAGTGGTATCGTGCCATCTCTAATTTAAAGTACACGGTGTCTACTGGCAGCAGGAATAATGCACCATAGCACAAAGCACAGATCAGAATCAGAATCAGAATACTTTATTCATCCCGAGGGAAATTAGGGGTTACAGCATCTCAAACTGATTTTTTGAACAGGACAATGAGTTCATCATACTTAAAAATCATCTACACATACTAGATCTCAATCCAGAAGAGCACTGTTTTGGTAGAATGGGAGATTCTACCAAAATGTCCAGCTGACAAGCCTGCAGCAACTTTGTGTGCACATAGCATTTGTTAAAAGGAACATTTATGGGCAAAACCTCAAACCCTATATGTTATTATAACAGCAGTAAATGACTACCTGCTTCAGAGAGTTGTGCATTAAAAATTACACATTCACCACGTACGAATAGGTGGTTTGTGCATTTCCTATAACGTTTTCTCATAATTCTTATAAAGTAGTGCATTCCCTAGATTTTAAAAGAGCAAATGACTGGTCCAACATCCTGCACCATTCATATTTCTTAAAATAAAGTGCCATCTTCCTAGTTTGCTTCATCAAGAAAGGCATGACTGATTTTGTGTTACAATTTTAAATAGCAAGCTCCTGCAAGTGGCTGGTTTATTTGAACAGGTTTAAAATGAGATTGCATTTAAAGCACTGTATAAAAAACTGTCTTGTGCAGACTGAGGTTGTTTGTTACCAGATTCTGGTAAGCTGACCCTCTATGTTGATAAACTGTTGATTTACCTCTCTATATGGTGTATATATACACACATACAGGAAATGCTTTGGTTTCCTGTGCATGCGATGCAGCAGATCATTTACTCCTAACTGTTCAGCAGCCTTGTGAATGAAGTGGTGTGTTAGCCATTGGTTAGCCAACAGAAGGAATTGCCTGCATGCAGGGAATGTTTGCACCAGGATCAAGCTATGCAGTTGTATGTACAGCACCAGGTTTCCTACGTATGTCTTCTTTTTTATGCTACTAGTTTTGTATCATATGCACAGCAGTGTGAGATCTAACATTTTTAATTTAGTGCACCAAACCCTGATTGTAACTTGCATTGCTTTTAATTGTAATTTGACAGAGTTGCAGTAAATTGCAATTTTATTGTTCTGGTGAGGAAATTCTTCACTTCACATTTGCAGCTTCCAGTGAGTTTGGTTGACACTTTTGCTTTTGATTTAGTTAAGGAAGCAGTAAGACTGCTCTCCAAACTTGCTTGAAAACATAATGAGGGAAAATGCTTATCGAATATTGTGTCAATGCACTTTAAAGTCATGCATTTACCTGCATGTAAATGATTCTCCTTCTTGCTCTGCCAAGGATATTTTGCACATGTATCGACATATATTTTATTTAGTAAATAGGCAAATTGTAGATTATCAAATGAAGTAATTGTCATGTCCTATGTAAATAAGAAGAAATCCTCCTTACTAATTTTATTTTAATTCAGATTTCATGACAGCTATGCTTAATGCGCGTCCACGTCAGGCAGTATTCTGTACACTGTTGGGTTTTTTTTTTTCCAAATACATGGAGGTCCACACGCTGGTAGTCATTTTTATTTAGGTTTTTTTTTTTTTTTTTAAGGTAGTTAACTTCGCATAAGTGTATCAGGGCCTAATGTTATTACGCTCTACAGAGTATGCCAGAGAAACCTGAAGACCTCCCAAACAGAAGCAGATTTACACAATGTAAGCCTTCTGTTTTTCTTTCTTTTCTTTTTCTTTTTTTTTGTCTTCAGTCAGTCACTAAGGTAATAGTAGTAGGTTTAGAGATAAACAGGATATGCAACTCTCTTGATGTGGTTACACACAGTGAAAACATTTAAGACCTAAACTCTTAGAAGCTGCAACACCCATAACCGAGGTGCTTTGCACAAGGAAAAGTAATACATTCTGCATTTTTAAAAATAGTAGCTGGGTGAAGAAGTAAGCAGGCACCATATTGCATGTTTTAAAATTGTTTTCTGCTAAAAATCTTGATTAACTTGATATAATATTAGGTTCAGCAAATATCAGCAATACAGCCATGAGTATGAGAAAGTGACGTAATAGTGCACAAATAGCTTCTTCCGTGAAATGGGTGAAACACTTTGGAACATGGAACAATACCATGTAAAAGAAAAGCAAGTGTTTTCCCTCAGATTTTCGCTGATCTTTCAATTTAGCTCGTTTTTATATTAAGTGCCATCCACACTGCGGATCTGGTTGGAACATCCACTTACCCATTATAGGTAGGAAAAAAAACAAGCAGTCCCAGTTTATTGGAATTTTATATCAATGCGATGATAAGAAAAGGAAGTCCTTTGAAAGAGGTTCATTGCTGGGGCACTGAAGCCCAAGCTGCAGTTAAAAAAATTGCTCAAGTGGTTTGTTTTTCAGTAGATGAAATTTACACCTGTACTTCAGGGTATGGTAAGACATAAGTAATTGACAAGTGTAAGAAACAAAAGCAACTTTCTTTTAAGGCAGAGATGGGCAATTCCAGGTCTCGAGGGCCGGTGTCCTGCAGGTTTTAGATGTGTCCTTGATCCCACACAGGTGATTTGAATGGCTGAATGACCTCCTTAACATGTCTTGAAGTGCTCCAAAGGCCTGGAAATGAACTAATCATTTTATTCAGTTGTGTTCACCCAGGGTGATATCTAAAACCTGCAGGACATCGGCCCTCAAGGCCTGGAGTTGCCCCCCCTGCTGTAAGGCAACTGAGAATGCCAATTAGACCATGACTGACATGGAATTTTCTAGGATGATATAGAGCGAATATTTATCAAAGTTAAAACTGTGTTGGAGTCATTTATATGAACACGATGTGGCTGGAAATACATAATTAAAAACTGATACTTCATTCCTAATTATTTTCACATATCTTGATGTGCACATGGATGCTACAATTGTCATTATAATTAGTTGTCATCAAATGTCTATGCGTGCATGCCTTTTGTGTGCTTGATATCGTATTGTGTTTATTCAACTATCAAACGTTACCCATAGACTGGACTATGTCTGGATTTGTTGTTGAGGAATTGCTCTCCATTCCTGTCCTGGATGAATGCATCATGCACTGATGGTCATTGGTTGTGACTGCCTCTGATATACATGTCCACTCAGTGCATTACAGGCATACTCAGCAGAAGCCACATCGGGAATAATACAGTCTAATATGTTTCCCTAGAACCTTGCGCGACTGTGGTTGTGCAGGGGCAATGATTGTTCTGCCACAGGGCTGAGTGCTGTCACAAGGATGAGACAAATACAAGTCGAGGGCACCTCATCTCGATATCTTGTTCTAGTCAGATTTCCAAGAAGAATAGTCACATCAGAGATGATGCTCTCAGAGACATGCAAGGCTGCAGCAAAAGCTCTTATTTTTTTTTTTCTATTCTGACACCACTGGTTTGAGAATGCAATAAACCGAACCAATTTTGATGGGTTCAAATGAGTTTGTATTCAGTTAGCAAATTACTAATTCTCTCATTGACTCACAGCAATCAACCGGAACTGAAAACTTCTCATGGAAATTGTTTGGGTTTTCTAAGAGATAGAAATGCTGTGCTGAGAAATGGATTTGAAACAAAGATTGAAAATGTATTTGACAAGATACAACTAATTTCCTATTTGACCTGTTAAATAAGTATCATTTTTAATACTTGAAAAGAAAATAGTTTTCATTCAAGGACTGCCTGGAGTCTAGAATGCATAGAAATCACTAAGTGCTGTGTTTTATCCATTCACATGCTCTGTCAGGCCTTAACTCAACTGTCTTCAGTTGCTGCTTATTTGTAAGACCCTTCAAGCTCATCCTCAGGATCTAAAAAACTGACTTTTTTGGGGTGAGTCAGGTGATTGACTTGGCTATAGAAGAATACCACATTTGTTTTCCATGAGAAACTCTTGGGTTGTTTTGCAGCTTGTTATTTGTCATGTTTTTATCCATCTGCACTGCAAAGCACTGTCTAATCAGTTTTCTAGCATTTGAGTGAGTGAGAGCAAAGAGCATTGATCTGTACACTTTAGAATTCACCGTGCTGCTTCTAGCAGTAGTGACATCATCAGTAAATGGTAGTGATGGAGTTGCATTGGCAGCCATACATGCCTATGCCATAATGTTGCCACCACCATATTTGACAGTTGGTGTAAAATGCTTGGATCAGTGAAGGAAAGAATTCACTTGAGTTGTCTTCTGTGGTCTTTCAGGGCTTTTCGTGTTACTGAGCTTGGTAGTGCATTCCTTTTTTAAAAGAATGTATCAGATTGTTGATTTGGTGAACAGTGAGGCAATGCAAGTTCAGTATTTGAAATTAACAAATCTGTTGCTGGAAAGTGGTTCAAAAGGATAACAATACCAATAATTGCGGAAATGCTTACTTTCAGTCCCAATAATCGACCAATCAGTAATATAAATGCTGCACACGATCAGATTATGTCAGCTGGAGGAGTCTATCAGAAAATACATCAAACTGCACTGGATAGGATTGAAGTGACTAAATCCTTTATTAGATAGATAAGTAAGCCTTCAAGGTTCAGTAGAGCAAAAACCCCTATACAGAGCTCTACATCTAAATATGGAGCATAGGTCAGATGAGTCATCATGTGGCCAAGTGCATGCATAACGTAGAGTGGCTCAAGCCTGAACCCTTAATCCTTATCGTAAGCCTAAACGGCTGCCAATCGATTAAAGACATTTCACTGGTTTGGTTGCCCACTTTAGAGGGAACGGCAACTGTAAAACAACATAACAGTGCTGTGGGTACTCACATCATCCTATAACTACAGTGTTTAAGTGGTCCAGGATGGCAATATTCCCACATCCATAAGACATGAAAATGGTTTGAGTATGTCAGGCCAAAAATATTTGTTTTGCTTTAATTAATCAAATTCAGATCTTCATTATCAAAAGTTATCGAGATGACTAGAATCTTTATGTCCATAGTTCCAAAATAGGACACAGTTCCCAGTACCTTAAGTGCTATTAGAATACATGTGTAATGACAATAAAGTTGAATCCTAATCCTTAACTAATCATATTTAAATATAGTTTAAAGAGTTTTTAAGCTGATGTCTCCTGCTTCTTTCATCGTACTCCTTATTTATTTTTGTACCCATTTAGGCAAGTAGTAAGGGCTTTAAGTACAAATAGTTAAGCAAAGTGGGAATGTACAGTATTTGTTCCAAAAATTACTCAATGACCTCAATGTGACTAGATTTTCCATCCCTAAACTTCTTGTGGACAGCCTGACTTAGTTTAGTTGCCCTTACCAATGAGGAAATGAAGACTCCCACACAGGCCAGAAACACTTATTCCATTCTCACATTAAGGGGAGAAATGTGACTCTATAACAAACTTTGTATCATGTCTTAAAATTCTTGCAAATATGCATTCAAATTTGATGAAGAAAATACATCAGAGCTCTTCTTTCGGAAGTTTCCATTTCAAACATCTACCCTCACTAATATAACATGTAATATGTTCAAATAATGCCAATAGATTGTTGTTAATACATTTATTACATTTTATTTAGAGCACCAACATACATAATTCATCCATACAGCATAAATAACATAAATAATAAATATATAAATAGAAAATAAAGAAATTTTACAGTCTAGATAAAACAGTCTTAATATTACTGACTGAGAACTTTGCAGTATTGTATTGTAGAAGTTAGATATAAATATATTCTAGCAGTGTTCAGAATGTCTACATCATTTAAACAGCTATAGACCTGAGATCGCTCCATTCGACATGCATAAATGTGGCTAATCACATAGAGTGACAGTTCTTTATACAGTATTGGTTGGTCACGTAATCTTATACGAGATGAGGTGTTGCTGTCCATTATTTGCTGCTTAACAGCTAATTTGGAATTTCCGCGTTTATTGTGTGAAGCAAAGTCAAGATGTCATCCACAAAACTAGTAAAATTCTTTTCAGGCCACAGCTCACATCTACATTTGCTGGAGTTGTGCTGTGTCTAGGAAGAAGAAAAGTCAGTTAAGTCTACTTGTTTAAATTTTCATCTTGTCAGCTTTTTTCACAGGCTATTAATACGTTGGTATAATATAGGGCAATACTTACCAAGTTCTTTGAGTTCAGTTGGCTAGCGATCTTATCCAGTGTATCGAGACCCTGGGGAATGCGTTTGTGTGGGTCTAAACATTCCTCGTTTGCCACTTTGTGAAGTTCTGTGATAACGCACTTCAGTGCCTCAAGGGAGCATTCTTTCTGTGTGTGACAGAGAAAGATTTTTCTGTTACTGCTCTGAGACAGGCTTGTGGCTGCAAATAGAGGCAGCCTCAGCTGTGTGAAATATCGACACCTGGCAAGCTCATTTCCTGTACTAGAGAACCTTTACATGTGGTTTATAAAAGCTTAACTAGCATATGGGGACTACCCAACATGACACCTTCTGTTCTGACTTCTTACTCCCTGATCAGCCTATCATCATCATCTTCTGTTTGGTACAGTGGCTATACAGCTTATTTTTATTTGTGACGGACAGAAGTCTCTGGCAGCACTACAATTTTCAAAAAATGTAAATGCAAGTTTTCAAATATAGTCTTACCTCTATATTTACAGGAGCATAGAATTCGGAACCGTCAATCTGTAAATATAGAAGAAAACATTGTATTTATTAGCACATAGCAGATACTTTACAAACCCCTTAAAAAAATCATCTTGACACTTACACAGCTGACGCTCTTAAAAAGGTTCGGCTTCCAGTCGTCCACTGCTATTGAGCGTTTGGATAGAGGTTTCCCTTGAGTGTTCAAGCAAAAAACAGCAATAGTAACAATCCAAAAGGCAATCCTAATAAAGTGCTTCATATTCAGCTTGAAGTTTTGTCAGTGTGAAGAGCAAGTTGTTTAGAGAAGGTTTTGTGTTGGTTTACTTACCTCTGAGCTGTTATATAGTGCTAGGGTGGAAAGGGTGGGCTGAATTAGTTCTATATCGCCTAATGCACACAGCACTTTTTTTCCTTTAGATGACTCTTGGAATTTTTTTTTCTTCACCATTCTACTAGCACCGTGGTAAAATCCCTCAGTGGCCTATGGTAAAGCTCTTGTGAAACTAGGGTTGGCTGTCTATTTTGTGGTTCATAGGGTTTCTTGCTTTCTGTTTGCTTTGTGAACTCTGTTTAATGAATCCTTGCTATAAACTTGACATATTTTCTATCATAAACACAGCCCTGACATTTTAACTGGGTTTTCATGTTTTAGAAAACAAAACAAAAATAAATAAGGCTTTGGCTGTGAAAGCGGATCCATTTTGTGAACCACCAACTGCTGATTATTTATCATGATAAACAGGAATCGCCTCATTGTGGAGGTGTAAAAACTTATTAGTACTCATTAGATCATTTTGAGTGGGACAAGTAAAGATATTTGTATGCGGCATATTGTTAATAAAACAGTTCATATAAATGCAAGTTTACAATAAAAATTCACACACATATGTGGCACAATCATGTACTGCCAATGTTAATACTGAAAGCTCGTTGAGCAGCTAAGTGCTCTGTGTTTGTATTTTAGACGTGGTACAAGTGCATAGTTAAATAATCAGAGGTGCAGGGGACTTTCAGATATTTAATTTTTACCTATTTTTTATTTCATGGGGCAATCATATGGTCATCACTGTTAGGTTGATTTGTCACAGTGGTTTTGGGTTTAGTCAATTTTGTGTATTTGTGTGCAGGATTGATCAGTGCGTCCTACATTTGGAGCCAAGCATTTTTGATGTTTGGAAGAATTCTTTTCCACCGTGAGATAGGGGGAAACTTGACATTTAGCTTTGCGTCTTTGTAAAACTGCATATTCAATTAAAATAATAAGAAAAAAATCATTTAGTGTTCATAAGGAAATAACACAAACAAAGGCAGATATCCTTTCGTGATCCATAGTCTGCGGATATTTTTCGTGCTTTAGCAGGTGTATGTATCTTGTTATTCATTAATTAAGTCTGTTAATGTTTGCATAAATTCCTACCAGCTGTGACTTGTGCTTATTTATGCTGTTACTGTTACTTACATTAACGCAGGTCACAAAACTCTATGTAATAACTTTAAATGTACTCCGCTTTGTTTGAGAGGTGTTATGGGGTCGTTTCAAACCTACTCTAGTGTTGTAGAAGACATCCAAATATGCTCATTTGTTACCTAAAAATGGGAGACTGCTTAAGTGGTCCTTTTTTGATTGTTCAGTCTTTAAAAATCAGATAAAAGTGTGTTTGTGGGGTTTATCACCATAATGACTTAAAGGTCCACCAGCACCATGTGAAGTTAATATCTCCTTAAAATCCTGCGATGACTCACACTTTTCTTTTGAGTAAAAAGTGTGAACTCATACGGCCTTGTGGTACTGGATCATCCACCCCTCCCCCCCACGCCGCCACCGCCGCCTGCAGAATTTGTAGATTTACTGTGGTTTGAACTCTAGGAAATTAAAAAGTATACGTCACAAGTGTGCCAGACGCAGACCACACGCATTAAGTTTATCTTACTGATATTTTAAATTGATTGTTCCTTTTAGTTGCCCTTTGGAAAAAAAGCAATCCAGAGCATATCAGTTCAGTCTTTTTTGATTGTAATTTGAATCTTTGGGGCGGGGGTCTTTTTAGTTAGTAGAAAAGGTGGAAAAACAGCATTTAGTACTTGGTACTGCACACTATTGGGGGGTAAAAGTTCCAACTGTGGGTTGCCAAAAGGTTTGCGTAATTAATTACCAGCCACCAGGGGAGCTATAGAGCAAATTATGTCTGTATTAACTGTTCATTCTGCTCACTGGCAGTTGAAAACATATGGAGTAAAAAGTTGGCATAAGACAACATGTTATGACAAAAATCATGGTAGAAAATCTGCGGCACTATTGATTTGCACATTTGAGAAATGATGCTGCTGAATGGCAACGGTAAAAGCTTGCTGGCCATCTTTTTTTTTATAGGTGATGAAAAGAAAGCAGAGATGCTCCACAAATACACTGTGACTAAGAAAGGAGTTTTAAAAGTTTTTTACAGATTTTAGTAAATAGGGAACATTTCACTTCATTTCCGGTCACGTTGCTCCTGGGATAAAAATGATATGCTGTAAATTAGCAAAAAAGTGTCCCTGGCGCAAAAAATAGGTTCCATTATCAAAGCTGTGCTAATATTGAGATGTAAATTCACCGTTGACTCGACTTCTAGAAAGTCGCCTGGATGTCTTCATTTGACCTTCAACAAAAAGAAAGTTTGTAATCAGGCATTTTTTCATGTTATCCTTTTATCATAACAAAATGATAGAGAGAAAATATCCTCAGGATGAAGAGGAGGTTGAACATCAGAATAACTCTATCACCCTGGGGATCATTTCTAATCATATTTAGGAAACTGATTACACAATCAGCAGCTGAATTACCCCTGATAGAATGATATCAGGGGGCATAGAGGCCATAGTTGTGACAGTTGGACATGCTCACCATGGAACAAATAAGACAGTTTACATGTAGATGAATGTAAATATGTTAATATGTTGAAAAACAGTGTCTGCTAATACAAGTTTGTTCACATGGAGTGGACATCATGTTCACAGTCATTTAATGCCTAAATTATCTTTCAACATCTGTCTATCTACAGTTCAGTTTTTGCTGTCATATTGCACCTAGTAGTGACGTGCGAGATAATATTTTAGCAGCGTTTTGTGTAAAGTGTTTTTCCTGAACAACAACAGAATAAAGACAACGAAAGTGGAAAAACGTAACAGGGAATCCGTGAAGGGCTAACTCTTTGGTAAATGTTTAATTTTATTAAGTGGACCTAGGAGTAGATTATTTATTGTTTTATACTTTTATGATGATACTAAAGTTCTTTGTTTATACTCCTGACAGAAGAATGAGCCATGATACAAGTGACACAACTGATGTAGAAAACATTTTAATTATAGCATAACGGCCTTGAAACTGACTTAAATGTGACAAATGTTTGGAGATCAGTAAAGCTTGGGTGTGCTTTTGGGGGTGCCTCGGTTGACATTATTGCCTCACAGCGACAAGGTCCTGGGTTTGAATCTATGAATCTATGAGCTGGCTGGGGCCTTTCTGTGTGGAGTTCAGGTGTTCTTCCTGTGACTGTATGGGTTCTCTCTAGGTACTCCTGCTTGGGATAATTGTTCTAAATACCCTTTTGGTGTGAGTAGTTGTCTCTCTCTCTGTTAGCCTTGTGATAAACCTGTCTATATTGTACCCCATCCCTCACTTTGTGACAGCTGGTATAGGTTGCAGTTCCTCCGTGACCTCAAAGTGGATAAGCAGAAGCTGTCCGATGCTTGCAGTGTTAATAACAGGTTCCCCTTTTGTATAAAGGTATTTTAGTCGCTCAAGTCAAGTGGAGTTTTATTGTCAGCCCAACAATATACACTCAAGTATGCAGTGGCTCAAAATATCGTCCTCCTGGATCAAAGGTGCAAACTGTTAAAAAAAACAACAACAAAACAAACTAAAATATAGATATATAAAAACTAATAAACGAAGAAGTACAATAGCATTGTATTGAATAAATAAACATAGAAAAGAAAAAGAATAAATAGAATAGTACACGAAATAAATGCAGTAGTAAACTGTAGGGCTGGGCGATATGGCCCAAAATTCATATCTCGATATTCTTTAGCTGGATGGCGATATACGATATATATCTCGATATTTTTTTAAAGCCATAAAGTAAGAACAAAAAGAGAGTTCTTAGTCAAAGCTGTGTCCCAAATCTCACACAGGCACTGTTATTAACATAGATATACATGAAAAAATTACTCAGAAATAAATTATCAGCATTTATTAAATAATAATGCTCCATAAATAAAACAAAACAATGTTGGTTTTGTGCATAACAAAAAGCTCACAGTCAAAATGTAAAATATAAAGACGCTGAGCATAATAACAACGACACAGATTTTGCAGCTGCTCTGTTCCCAAGTTCTGTGTGACTAACAGCCTGGAGTTTGAAATCCGCTCCGTAACCATGTCTCTTACAGGTGCCATTTGTGGTCCTTATACACACACAATACGGTAATATTACGTTGAAGCACAGTATGCATTACTCCGTGAGGCTCCTGACTACGGTAGCCGTAATGCTCCAACAATCCATCAAGCGGTGCGGCTTCGGAGCTTACCAAAGTCGTACTAAAACATTTTTTGACAGATTGCTGAGCGCCGTGTGTATCACATGAAATCGGTTTGCGGTCAGTAAGCACAACCAGAATTCAAACATAAGGCGCACTGTCAATTTTTGAGAAAATGAAAGGATTTTAGTGTAAGCTTGCAGTCTGAAAGATACGGCATATGAGTTTTGTAAGGTGGCTTGTTTCGGGGCAGGAGGCTGGGAGACTTCGCGGTCTGGGATACAGCCCAAAGTTTCACACACTCTTCATTTTGCACTTCATGGCGCTGTTGTAAATGGGGAAAATACTACTAATGCGCCAACCTTTAGTCGAGATTCTCTACAGAATACATTATTCTGTTGCTCATCTGACACTCCAAATAATAGTAATAATAGTTAGTGCTGTCAGCATTAATCTCATTAAAATGACGTTAATGCCATAGCTGCATTAACGCGGCAAATCTCCGTTAACGAGTTACCGCGGATTGTCCCATTCGTGGGGCTGGACAGTGTCAACGCGTTAACGAGCTAACCGCACTAACACTAAAATAATAATCCCCAAATGTTTTCTTTTTACCGACCAGCTCCTCTTTGATAGCTGCCGGGTCCATCTTGTCGTTGCCTGCAGGTGAAGTGATGGGGGAGGGGGAGTAGTGTTCAGTGAAGGAGAGAGGCGAGGCAAAAGTGGGCGAAAGAGAGGTAAACTTGTGGCTCCACAAGTATAATTATAACGTAACATAGACTATATCGATGTAAACGATATTGTCACATCTCATATCTCGTATAAAAATATATCGATATATTTAAAAACTCGATATATCGCCCAGCCCTAGTACACAGAGTGCAACAGTGCAATATGTAATAGTGCAAGTATTGTAAGTGAGAGGAGAGTGTTATGTAGTCCAAAGAAGTGTGTTGAGAAGTGAGTCCAGTGTTGAAGAGGGCAGCATGGTGTTCAGGATTGCTTGGAGGCAAAAACTGTTGCACAATCTCGCTTACTTGCTCCTGATGCTGCAGAGTTGTCTTCCAAATGGTAGAGGAGTAGACAGTTGGTGGGAGGGGTGATGCGGTTCAGCCTTGATACTGGTGGCTTTACAAATGCAGCATGAGTTGTAAATGTCCTGTAGTCTGGGTAGAGAGGTGCTAATGATCCGCTCAGCGATCGGCACAGTCCTCTGGAGGGCTCTGGGGTCTGATGCGTGGCAGTTTCCATACCAGACTGTGATACAGCTGGTTACGACGCTTTCTAAGGTGCCTCTGTAAAAGGTGTTAAGGATGGGTTTGGGGAGGCGCACGTTCTTTATTAGTTGTCTCAGGAAGTGTATGCACTGCTGAGGTTGTTACTGGTCCAGGACAGGTCCTCTGTCATGTGAACAAGAGGAATCTGTGCCTTTCACTCTTTCTACTGTGGTGGCATCTGCTAACTTGAAAATGTGGTTTGTGTTGGAGCTGGAGGTGTAGTCGTGGGTCAGTAGCGGACTCGGCACACATCCCCGAGGGGGGTCACCTGTGCTCAGTGTGATGATGCTGGATCTTTGATTTTCCAACCTGTACTGTCTGGGGTCTTTCAGTGAGGAGGTCCTGAATCCAGTTGCAGGTGGAGGTGTTGAGTCCGAGCAGGTCCAGCTCGCTGGTCAGCTGTTGGGGGATGATGGTATTGAATGCTGAGCGGAAATATCATAACATTTAATATCTTTAATAGTGTCAAAGTAATAGTACTTTGTTTTACAGTGGCTTTTATGTCTCTTCTTATTAGATATCTCAGCAGGGCTGGACCCTCTCAGATAAAAACAGGTTTTTTTTGTCCATTTTACATAGATGTTCAGATAGGAACACTGCATGTGCTCTGCTCACCACTGGGTTTGGCACTCACAATAACTCCAGCAAATCGAAGCTATGTGGACTGTTCACTTACACCCCTGATATGGTTACTTGGATGGGAACGGTTTTGCTTCCCAATCTTTCTGATGCTGGCATTCTAAATGGGGCACACTGGTGAAAGTTCCAGTAAATGACAGTGGTCTAGCTGTCACGTCCTCTATCAAAGCCTTGTATGTCTGTCATTTTGCATGGCATTCATCACATTGTTATGTCACTGTTATTTTGTTAGAAAATAAAATATCATAAATATCAGAGAATCAGAATACTTTATTAATCCCTCAGGAAATTACATGGTCACAGTTGCTCAAAGACACCAAGAACAGTAACCAACTAATCTAAATTAATAATACAATATATCAAAGTTATAAAATAAAACAAAACAGATCTAATAGATACAAATAGCTCTAATTATAAATATCCCAGTATATCACACAAAATAGATAAATAGTTGCATTATATAAATAGAATAAATATTTAAAAAATTTGAGAACTTCTTACAGTGTTTTTGAATTGTTTGAGACTACATCACATTTTAGTGCAGCACATTTTTAAATAATAAGGATAAAGTACAAGTACAGGACATTTGTAGAATAAATAGTTGCATTATATAAATAGAATAAATATTACAGTTTTTAGGAACCTCTTACAGTGTCTTTGAATTGTTTGAGACTACATCACATTTTAGTGCAGAGCATTTTTTAAATAATAAAGATAAAGCACATCTACAGGAACTCTGTAGGTTCTGTGCTCATTTGGAGTTGATGCGGGCAATGATGGTTTTAAGTTCTTCTAGAAAGTCTGCAAAGTTAAGAGATCTCTCTTCTTGCGTCTTACAGTCTGAAGAATTATTCTGTATGTGAGGAGAGAAGCACAGATTAACATTGTTTTTAAGTTACTTAAATCTAATAACGTAAGTTGATAAGTCAAAACTTTTAATCCTTACATGTGGTAAGGTAGTATTGGCATGGTCCAAAGTGTTGAGGGTCATGTTTAATTCCCATATCCCACTGGTGGCATGCTCTCTCGCAAGCTCCAGTTTTTTCATGATGGTGCTTACAGCTTCACCAAGGCAGGGATCCTGATGAAGACAGAGCAGTTGTTAGGATCGTGGATAGCTGGATATAAGCTCTTGTCATTTACCAGTCCTAGTGTAACTGAAAATCCATCACAGATTAATATTGCTCAAGAATCAAATTTTAATTTTAGCCATTTCAAGACAAGCGTCTACCCCCAATAGCTGCCTATAGGTCTGAGAATAAAGGGTGAAAATGAGAGGACAGTCTTCCAGACGAAGAATGATTTCTCAAGGTCTTAAGCAAAAGATGTGTTGCTACAGTTCATAAAAGCTGCATTAACATGAATAAAAAAAAAAAAAAATGAACCAAAGCTGAAATGATCCCTTACCGACACATCTTTGGGAAACTTGAAAGTCATATTTCCCTACAAAAAAGGAAAAAAAGAGAATATTACTTTGAAAGTCATTAATATTAAAAAAACAGCATTTTGTCCTGGTTCCCTTTTGCACATAGCTTATGTAACAAACACTTTCCAATTTTAACTTACCTCAAATTTGACATTCTTACGTAGTCCTCCAAAGTTGATCTCGTCCATGATATTGGAGGTGGGTGCTGCTTGAAAACACCCAATGAGAAAAAGCATCCAGAGTGCAGTTCTAAAGTAGTGCTCCATAATAGACTTGTAAAAAGCTGGATCGACGTTTGCTGTGAAGATGTGCAATGTCGCTTTACCAGTGGCTTGTGATGACATCCCTCTACTGCTGGTTAATTTATGCTGCTTAAAGTGAGTGGGTAGGTTCAGGTAACTTTTCCTATTAATCATGCTGCTTTTTTTCCCCTGTCAGCTGCATGGTAAAAACCCAGAGTTGGGGCTAGGTGGGCACAGAGTTATGGTAGTTTTTCAATAGTTTATTCGTCTTTCTTATTTGGTCATTATCATAGTTAACAGTTTATATATATATATATATATATATATTCCCCTTTCTCACGTCAGCAGTGTTTAGTTTACTAGCGCTGTACAGACTTGGTAAAAGAAAAAAAAAATGAGTTCAAAGTGAATGATGTTGGGGTTTGGTTTCCTCCCTTCAGAGAATTTAGGTGGCCTTTTTTTCTTTTCTTTTTTTTAAAAATCATCACTATGAAGAGCCACAACCTTTAAGACTGCACATTTACAACATTTATAACTTTTAACACTGGGTTTCATCTTTTAGCCAGAGCAGCTGTTCCTTTTTAAACTGTTGAACATATTTAAATTTTAAAAAACAGTTATACACATGCGGTGCAGAATGACTCTGAGCACTAAAAAGCTGCACTCATGTTTGAACAGTTACATCCTTTGATGACAAAGGTCTTCATCTAAAAGGATCTGATGCTCTGATATCAACATGCAAAATTAAAATATAAAAGAGAGAAAGATTGGTATATTGAGGTTGTATCGGGTAAGGAAAGAACTTTGATTTTTACATCAAAATTCATAAAGCCAGATGAATGGTTGACACCTACACGTACGCTCACCTACTGTTGGGGATTCCCCTTAGGAATCCCAGACAACAGAGGTTGTCGACACCCTCTGCTTAGTGTGTCATGGCATATTACTGTTGCTCACTCTATAACACTTTTTTAGTTAGGTTTCAGTTTTGAGAGATCTTCAGGAATTAGACAAAAACGGTGAATGGGACAAGATTTTGATGTGCTTGAAGAGGGTGGGGAAATTTTCTATCCATAAAATTAATAGCATTTTGGGGCATCCCTGCAGTTTCCATGAGTTGAAGTACATTTTGCTCATTTTCATTTGCTTTTCTGTTCTCACACACACATACTCACTCACTCACTCACTCAATCTCTCTCTCTCTCTCTCACTCACACACACACACACACACACACACACACACACACACACACACACTTTTTTTTAAATACTTTTTACTAAAACCTTAGTTGGTAAATGACTGCTTTAATATGGAGAGTGTAGTTGCATGCATTGCTAACTGTGATTTTGACCCATGATTGCAAAATGAATTTGAACCTGGTACTAACAATGTAGTATATAGTAATACTTTATTATTTACTTCGATGCATATTATATTTTTAAAGTGGACACTTTCCAGTCCAATAACAGCTTTCTCTGATTTAAATCTTCTTTTTTGTGACTTTAACAGTTTTAGCCATATATCTTGAAGATTTTTAAGGCATGATTTTTAACCAATATTGCCCACATGATTTCCGGACTTCTTAGACGTTTTTTGGGGGGTTTTTTTATTGTTAGTGTGGGACATTAGAAGATAAGGGGTACAGAAAATAAAGTACACACAAATCACAATTACTGTGTGCATCTGTCCCACTAGGATTCTGCATTGCCCTGTAATGCATCTTATCCGTATTAGGAAACATCTTCTTGCGCTTTTCTAATAATTATTATGCATTTCTTTACCTGAATATACGATATAGAATAGGATCATTTTTACGAATAAGTGACATTTTGCACAGATTGCTGCTTCCTGTTAGCAAAAAAAAAACTGTCACTATTAGTCACTTTAAATATTTTTAATGTCATTTAGTTGTAACAAAACTTGGATCAAATGTACCTCTGGTGCCTTTTTGCAAGAGTCCATGTTTCACTTCCCGTGACACTGTGGGATAAAGTTGTTAAAATTGCATACTGACCGAAGTTGCACAATATCTCACCACACAGAAAGAATGAAAAGGAAATAAAAAATTTTGGTTTCCGTGATTGTATTGATGTCACTGGAGACATTTGTTTAAGTTGTTACCACAGGCCACCGCAGCATAGAGTCAGATAGTGGCTTTGCTGACTTTTCCCTGATTTGAGTCAGGTATCTGTTACAAATTTGACATTAGTCCATTGTTTTTACTATATGTTGCCCACAAGCTTGCGTCACTAAAGGGGACGAAGCATTGTTGTGGTTCTCCCCCACGCCACCACCTGTCCAAAAAGGGATTTTTTTTTTCTTTTCCCTTACACTATCATGAAGGGTTTTTTTTACTCCTCAGCTGTAAAAGGTTTACAGGGTATTGTCACCCTGATGGGAGGGTGGGGTGGACATCCAAGTTTGTGAATGTCATAACTTGAGAATGAGGCAAGGTATGATTTTCAAATTTACACCATAGGTGCATCTACTAAAAATTAGACAAGTATAAATCTCTGTGAATTTGAATTTTTTTTTTTTTTAATTCTTTTTTTTTGAATTTTTACATTTTTTTTCTGAAAATCTTTTGAATGTGATAAGTCGAGAACAAGGCTACGTAAGATCATCAAATTGATACCCTATGTGCATCTCGTAGGACATTGAGGGGTAGCACTGGTGTTTGCGAGTATATTTTCATTTTCAGCTCTGCAAAATTTCCGATATATTTCAGGCAACACCTTAATGCTCTGCTTCTTTGCCTTTTCAATAAAATTTGTTGCAGAAATAATTGAGACACACATTTACATGGAAGTGTTTATTTTCTGTATTTCTCAGTGTCTTATTAGCTGGGTATTTAGAGGATAAAACATACACTATCTCACTAAAGTGAGTACAGTACACGCCTCCCTTTTTTTGTAAATATTTCATTACATCGTTTCATGAGACAACATTGAAGATATGACACTTTAAAACATGTCATTTAATCAGTGTACAGCTTGTATAAGAGTATAAATTTGCTTTCCCCTCAAAATAACTTAACACAAAGCCATTAATGTCTGAACCACTGGCAACTAAAGTGAGTACACCCCTAAAAGAAAATGTCCAAATTGTGCCCAGTTAGCCATTTTTCTTCCCAGTTGTCATGTGACTCGTTAGTGTTACAAGGTCTCAGGTGTGAATCGGGAGTAGTTACGTTAAATTTGATGTTATCGCTCACACTCTGGTCATACTGGTCACTAGAAGTTCAACATGGCAAGGAGCTCTCTGGGGATCTGAAAAAAAGAATTATCGCTATACATAAAGATGGCCTAGGCTAGAGCTTCCCAAAGTGTGGGGCCCGTCCCCTGGGGGGTGGGGGGGTGGGGGGGCGCAGTATGAAAAGGAAAAAAAAAAAAGACCGCTTGGACACTGCTACCATAATGGACAGGTTTTTGGCGAGGCGCCCACACAAACGCAAAGCAGGAGATGAAGCATAGCTGAATATGTTTCCAAACCAACTTCATTCTAAGCCAAAGACTAGAAAATATGGTGAACAAATCTTCCCTTTGGCTTCACCTGGACAAGTGCTAAGGTAGGTCTCCCCTGCAGAATTGGTTTTCCCTTCGTTGGGAGCAGCGCTGGGCTCTATCCCACATTCTTGATTTTTAGTTCACAAACTCTTGTTGTAATGACTAACTACTCCTGTCATTTCGGAGATGTTAGCTGTTTATACTGTAAAGTTACAGTGGGACACAAATAACATCAAGCCGTTCCTGCCACGATTTGTTCACGTGGTTCAAATCAAACAGTATCCCACAGCTGTTTATGTTTTTGAACCCATTTTGCACATAGAGGCATTTTTTGAAAAATGCATTGATAGCAATGTTGAATATTGTTACACAGGAAAAAAACAACTACACGTAAAATAATTACACCGTGACACCTCTGCCTTTCTAAATGGAGGGACAGTAACTGCGTGTGTGTGTATGTAAGCGTGTAAAACCTGAAGATAGTAAGATTAACAGTATTTTGTCTCTATCTGCCATTCTGCAATTCATCTCATGTAAACATCTCATGCGTGACGTGAAAAAGGCACATACCTTTGACGTTGCGTGACGAACTCTGTATTCCTCGTCCACACGTAAACTAAAAAAGGAGTTTTAAACAATCTCCTTTTTCTGTGATTTGAAACGCCGTTTACATGTGGACGAAAGGTCCAAACACATAGAAACCACTGCGTTTTCAAAAACACCTGTGTAGGTGTGGACGTAGCGTAAAAGAGTTAGTAGTGTATTTTATTACCACATGTAATTTATTGAAGATTACTTGTATTTGCTTAATTGTTTACTAAATGTTTGAGGTGTGAAATAAACCGCAATGGAGTTTGAAAACAAAATATAGGCGTGTGGTTGGAAGATGTGTTTGCGCGCAGGGGGGCACGAACATTTTTCTTGTATTAAAAAAAAAAAAAAAAAAAAGGGGGGGGGGGGGGCAGCAAAAAAAGTTTGGGAACCACTGGCCTAGGCTATAAGACTATTGCCAACACCCTGAAAATGAGCTGCAGCACAGTGGACAATACCATATAGTGGTTTAACAGGACAGGTTTCACACAGAAACGAACCTCACCATGGTCGACCAAAGAAGTTGATTGCACATGCTCAGCGTCATCTCCATGCATGAGTGCTACTAGCATTGCTGGAGCGATGGGTCAGCCTGGCAGCACCCTGATTACGCCGCACACTGCATCAAATTGGTCTGCGTGGCTGTCGCCCCATCTTCTGAAGATGGTGCACAAGAAAGCCTGCAAACAGTTTGCTGAAGACAAGCAGACTAAGGACAGAGATTACTGGAACCACGTACTGTGGTCTGATGAGACCACGATAAACTTATTTGGTTCAGATGGTGTCAAGCGTATGTGGCAGCAACCAGGTGAGGACTACAAAGACAGATGTGTCTTGCCTACAGTCAAGCATGGTGGTGAGAGTGTCATGGTTTGGGGCTGCATCAGTACTGCCTGCACTGGGGAACTACAGTTTATTGAGGGAACCATGAATGCCAACATTTACTGTGATATACTGAAGCAGAGATTCCTTCCCTTCAGAAACTGGGCCACAGGACAGTATTCCAACAATAACAACCCCAAACGCACCTCCAAGATGACCACTGCCTTGTTAAAGAAACTGAGGGTAAAGGTGCTGGACTGGCCGAGCATGTCTCCAGACCTAAATCCTATTTAGCATCTGTGGGGCATCCTCAAACTGAAAGTGGAGGAGCGCAAGGTCTCTAACATCTTCCATCAGCTCCGTGATGTCGTCATCAAGGAGTGGAAGAGGATTCCAGTGGAACTCCATGCCCAAGAGAGTTGAGGCATTGCTGGAAAATAATGGTGGCCACCAGAATATTGACAGTTTGGGCACAATTTGGACATTTTCAATTAGTTGTGTACTCACTTTGCCAGCAGTTTAGACATTCATTGTTGTGTACTGAATTATTTTGAGGGGACAGCTAAATTATGTTATACAGGTTGTACACTGATTACTTTACATTGTATCTAAGTGTTATGCCTTAAGCAGATATAAAATATTTTTAAAAATGTGAGGGGTGCACTCACTTTTGTGAGATACTGTAATTGTTACCATTTTTTCATTAGTGAGAACAGTCATTATGTTTGGGCGTTTCTTGAGCTTCATAGGCATCAGTAATCTCAAGGTGACGGGTTCAGAGAACTGAAACTTGAAAAGAATGTGTTGCGTATGGAACATTTTCTTTTAGCATGGACCTGTAATCAATGAATCTGTGATTATCTTAGTGATATGCACTAAGTGTCAGAAATTAAACCAAAATTATTCCCCGAAAGTGATGACAAAAGTTCCAGCTAGCTTACACCAAGACCCTCAATGTGAGGGTTGGGTATTAAACCTAAGTAGTTATTATGAACAACGTGAACTACATAGGTAATCATTTCATTGAGGGGAAAGGTATGAATTTTGCATTTTGGTCAACCGTCATTTGTACAATCATACCATTAAACAACTTAAATGCTTTCTTTCATTGGTGTATTAATGAGAAGTTAGCATTGAATACCAAATATGCCTATTTGAGAAAAAAACTAAGCTTGTGCACTTGTCAAAAAGACTTTGAGCCTCTGTCTTGTGAAATCTACATTTTAGTAGATAAAGTGTTGCAATATGCATATTGCAACACTTTATGAGCTTTTGATATGCATCTA
The DNA here is from genome assembly GCF_057381845.1 of Rhamphochromis longiceps. Classification (NCBI taxonomy): domain Eukaryota; kingdom Metazoa; phylum Chordata; class Actinopteri; order Cichliformes; family Cichlidae; genus Rhamphochromis; species Rhamphochromis longiceps. Next base: position 8,317,342 of record NC_140558.1, read on the forward strand.
TTTTTGTTATTCTGTGAAACATGTAGAGCTAAAATGTGGAGAACACATGTTAATGGAGAAAGTACTTGGGAACGCATGAAGAATCTGTGGTCTCGTGTCTTGGTTAGGGATGGGTATCATTTAGGTTTTATCCGATACCAGTACCAAACTGGTACTTTTGAAATGGTGCCGGTGCTTAAACGGTGCTCGAACCAGTGCTTAAAGAATGGAGAACACAAAATTGGTCCAAAAACCTCTCATGTTCAGCTGGGGTTTTTTTTGTAAAAAGATAACAATGTTAGCCTTTCTGCAGCTATAGGGGATTTATGGCATCACTCTTGGCTGGAAGCAGTGCTTAAACAATGGAAAAAAACACAAACTTTATCCAAAAACCTCTCATGTTTAACTGTTTTTCACTTTTTCTTTGGTCATTTTAACCTTTTTGGCCAGGGTGAAGGGAGTAGCTGCCATCAAACAAGAAGACAGCCTCATTTAACTACGACGGTGTTTGCTAGTTCACCTTACATGCATTAATTTAAGAACGTGGTTAGCGTACTCAACGTAAATTACACACGAACAACATTAAGCTACTCATGCAGAGAAGAACGGCTGCTGCTGCATCATCATCCGTCATCATTTCTGCTATACTGGCAGGGCTAGGGGCCAGGACTCTACTCTTCGGGTTTTGGGGGATGTTGCTAACTCCGGGTCCGATAACAGGCAACCCACCCGCAGTAGATGTGCACGGTGTGAGGTCTTGCAGCAAGCTATCAAATACGGCGCATTTCTCGGCTTTTAACAAAATGCTATACGTCGCCAGGTGTTTCAACAGATTCTAGGAGTTACCTCCTTTGCACAGTATCACCTTAAAGCACTTGTTGCAGGCTGCTGAGTTTGCATCTTTTGCTGTGAAGTACAGCCAGAATTTAACCGCTTCGCCTTGGGCATTTTTAATCTGTAGCTCTGCTCTAAAAGAACGTACGTACCTGGGCCCGCCTACTATGCTTGCAAAGGTAAAATGATTGGCTAGAATCCAAAGTGTATGACATCTCAGGAAAAAAAGCACCGAAATAAAGCACCGAAATGTGCAAACCTTTTCTAATACTTAGAAAACAGAAGTTTGTTTTCACGTTCTAGATGTAAAATAATTTATATTTTTGTTGCCGTATAATTTACTTTTAAAACATTTATATTTTAGTTTGCAAGTGTGGCCACATGCGGTTCAGGTTGTGTGTCTGCTCAGCCATCTGTTTGTCCACTGTTGTAAGGAAATAATTAATTAATCATTTAGCATTTCCTAAATCTGAAGGAGACATGAGCCATTGTAAGCCTTTTGCATTTCACAAATTCATATTGTACTTTCTTTTTTTTTCTTTTTTTTTTTTTTACAGACACAGTAGGAAAAACCCTCAACCTGTTGTGCACTTTCCCACATCAAGACACTCACAATAGAGATGGTCTCATAAAAGCATTCACCAGGCACACACCATGTTTTTTTTTAATGTATGCATATGTTTTCTGCAGTACAGCTGCTTGGGTTGTTTGCAGTCTGCACAATGTGGTTTCAGCTGTTTAAAAAAAGGCAATTCCCTATTGCAGTGCAAAAGTTTGCTTTAGCTTGGCAACGCTGGGGTGTTTTCTTAAAAGATCAAAGCGAAACCAGTTTGGTGCTGAATCAGTATCCTCCAGGCTTTCTTGAACAGTGAACTTAGCCAACCTTTATTACAGATTACCTGTTTTAATGATGGCAGGTAAAGTGCACAATGTGGTTTCAAAAATAGTTCTTATTGATTGCTGATTTTTATGTATCAGCAAAATGTGCACCATAAAACCACCCAGTGAACAGCTGTGTATATAATGGTTATATGTATAATCAAAATGGTAACATTCAGAAGTTCAAATAATATCTGTCAAAGTGCATAAGCCCACTTTATGGTCTGTTTTTAAAAAAATTTGTGAGGAAAAACAAGATTTTTGGCACGTTAAAAAAAAAAAAAAAAAATCACAACTGCTATGTAGTTTTATCTGCATAGCAGTTGCTTCGTGGTGCTTAATGTTATCTGTCATCTGGTAAACCTCAACAATCAGATAATCCCCTATCCACATACATTTGCAGCACTGGGAAGGAAAATCTTTCTTCCAACAGGAAGAGATCTTTGGGAGAACTGGGCTCATAGAGGGACATCCATCTACCATGACTGGTTGGAGGATGAGGGGAAAGAGAAACAAAAAAACACCACAGACTATGAGAGGGATCGAAAGTAAAAGTCAGACGACATCTGGTAATGGCATTTAAATGCTTCAGGAATTATGTGGTTAGAGATAAAAGTTAGGAGCTCAGTAATTCAGGAAAGGCTCAGAGTAGAGCTGCTACTCCTCTGCACCGAACAGCCAGTTGAGGAGGTTTGGGCATCTGGATAGGGAGGCCTGGCTGGCCTGGCCTCTGCTTATATTGCTGCCATTTGACCTAGATGATTCATGGATGGATGGTGCGGCTTTTTTGTTTTTGTTTTTTTTGTTTACACCTCTAAATCCATCCATCTATTCCAACAGTCTTTCTTCTTCCACTCAATCTCACCATATCCCTAGCATCCGCCTCTATGACAGCAACCCTCATGTCCTCCTTCAGGATATCCATAAACCTTGTTTGTGGTTTCTCTCTTTTCCTCCTGCCTGGCAGCTCTGTCTTCGACATGCTTTGTCCAGTATGTCCACTACCCTCTGCACATGTCCAAACCATCTAAGCTTTGGCTCTGTATCTTTCTCTCCAAGCCTCTTAACCTGACTTGTCCTTTTTGATATACTAATTTCTAATCTTGTCTGTTTGGTCCTAATAAAACTCTTAACATCTTCAGGTCCACCAGTTCCAGCTCGGCCTCTGGTCTTTTTGTTGGTGCCACCATCTCTGAACCGTACATCATAGCAGGTCTCCCTACCATCTTTTAGACCTTCCCTTTCACTCTTCTGCTATCCTTCTGTCACAAATCTGCCAATGTTCATCTACACCAAATCCACCCTGCTTGAACTCTCTTCCTCACCTCTCTTTGCAGACTCATCTACACACAACTCATCTACCTTCTTTGCAGCTTGCTATGCTGATCTCTCTCATTCTGTCCACCTCTCCAGGCTCTCTTCCGTCTGCTCACTACTCTCATTACAGATTCCAGTGATGTGTGCAAAAACATCATAGTCCATGGAGACTCAGACTGCAAAGGAGTGGATCCATGATGTAATCCCACTACCACCTTGAACCCACCTGTCACTCCTGCTGCACATCTCAATACTGTCACACACTCATACTCTTGCATACTTCTCTGCCACTCCTGGCTTCTTCATGTGGTATCACAGTTCCACTCGTGGTACCTTATCATTTACTTTGTCTAAAACAACAAAGGAACAGTGCAACAGGTATAGCATATCACCCTTGTTCTTGAAAGTCGGTACCAGTAAATTTCTTCTTTATTTCTTAGGCATCTTCTCACTCTACCAGATTCTGTTAAACCATCTTGTTCAAAAGACCACTGCCCTCTCTCCTAGACATCTCCATATTTCTACAGGTATGTCAGCTCAAACGACCATCTTTCCAATCTTCATCATCGTCATAGTTCACTAACTGTCCTCCATCTGTTTACTCTCTCATTTCTTCATTCATCACCTCCTCAAAGTATTCGCTCCATTTTCTCATCATGCTCCCCTCTTGTTAGTGAGGAAGACTTACTGCACAAGTAGACTTCTATATAAGTCAGTTTCTTCCTTCCTTAAATCCTTTCCTCCTTCCCCACAGGAGACAAGAGATAATTATTTTAGTAGTTTTTTGTTGATTTGATTCTTTTTCCAAATACTTCCCCTATGACTGAGCACACTGAAAACTCCATGTTTCAGTGTGGGTTGTAGCAGTTAATATTTAACTACTTTCCTACTTGCCCAATTTGCATGTATATGTCAGCGGAGGTTTTGACTGGAATCGTGGATTAAGTGAGTAAGCCTCATTTTAATATGAATGTTCTAAATACATACATAGTAGGTATACTGTTAGCTGTGATCATGGATACTTGCTACATTAGTCTTCAGTGTTGGGAAAACAATATCAATACTGCATCAGTACTTTATAAACCTTCTCAGACTTTGCACTCTGTATTGCTAATAGCATAGCGAAATAATTACAGTAAATGTGCCAGATATAATCTCCCCAGAAGCACATGGGGTGTGCACCATGTTAAAAGATTAAAAGAGAACAAATCGTGTAACACTTAAAAAGTCTGCCTTTATGGTCACCACACCTGGATAACTTGAGCATGCTTTGTAGTACAGCTCTTATATGATCCCAATATGACTGTGAACACTAGATCTTTTCTCTTGGTGGTCAGTCTCCTTACCGGGTCTGGTGTGGCGCTGTTTGTTTTTTATGAAAGGAAAAATCCCTCCATTTGTCACTCATCTAGAGTATCACAATTGGTGTTGTACCCAGAAAGGGAAATTTCACCATCTTTGAAACATAAAATTGATTCCATTTGTGGGAGTTGCTGATCTGACCTTTTACACAAAACATATTTTTCTTCTTTGCCTGGAAAGACACTTATAGGCGATGTTGGCACCTGTCGTAAGCTTTGTTTACGGTTCAGAAAACCCCAATTTTTTTATCCAAGAAAGCATTTATTATCAGTATATTTTAAAGTATGCTGATCATATTGAATGAATAAGAATAAAGCGCAATTCAGTAGTTATGACTCATCATCTTGAGTGGTTCTGTTTTTTGTTTTTCTTGTTTTTGTTTTTGTGCTTGACCAAAGCTTTTTCTAGTGGTTGAACCCACAGGGTCTGCAGGACTTTTTTTTCACAGGTGTGAAGTTCATCTTGGTTAAAACAGATGAGTGAGTGAGTTTGTTTTGCTGAAATCCCCCTTTATCATCTGGGAAGTCCATGTTTGTAGCGGGGACACCTGTTTTAAAAAAAAAACATGTTCACTTATGTCATTGTGAGAGTTTTTAGTGGCCTGCCAGGTTGCTGCATGATCTTTGAAGTCTGTGGTATTCTTCTCATATATGTTTTCACACATGGTTTTACCACATTTGCAAACTCTGTAAATCCACCTGTTCATAACATTCAAAAACATTGGTGAAAAATTCAGAAAGAACAAGGTTACTCGCATGTATTACTTGGATTTTACTTGTAAAAATTCACCCTTTTTAAAGCTGCGTAAGTTTGATGTTATGTTAAACACTATATGAGCATAAATCTGTACATTTATGATATTCTCTAAAAGATTTCATTAGGTTTGAACAGCAAACACTGGATTTTTATGTGTTCATGTCTTTTTGAAAGTCTTAATACACTTTAATATATATTTAACACTTGCCAATATACTGCCCTCTGGTGGTGGGTAGGTTCTTCATCTTTGCTCCTCAAGAATTACAATCCTACCCTACCATTAGTACAGGGGTGTCGAACTCCAGGCCTCAATGCCTGGTGTCCTGCAGATTTTAGGATCTCATCCTGGGTCAACACACCTGAATCAAATGATTAGTTCATTAACAGGCTTCTGGACAACTTCAAGACATGTTGAGGAGGCAATTCAGCCCTTTAAATCAGCTGTGTTGGATCAAAGCACATCTAAAGCCTGCAGAACACCAGCCCTCAAAGCCTGGACTTCGACACCTGTGTTTTTGTATATCCTAGTCGGAACTGCTATTTCAGCGACCTATTAATGGTAAAAGGCTGTTTCATTTCATAACTTAACATTAAAGTTTTAATGGGAACGACTGATTCTCCATCCAAGCAATATTTGATTACACATGCCATAAGACAATTATTAGACAATTATTCCTTAGAATCAGTGCTGGTATTTTTGATTATAGTAATATCTGGTTATTTTTTACTATAGTTTTACGGTTACTGGTTACAGTGGTTAGCACTGTTGCCTTACGGCAAGAGGGTCATTGGTTTAGGTCCACAATCTTGCCTGGTTTACTTATCACACTTTGATGACTTCACATGTAACATACTTTTACATATACATTTACAGTTACACAACAACAAAGAGATTGCCCCTTTATTTCAGAGGTTCAAGAAAATTGGAAAAATTAGATAACTGAAAATAAAATGTTCATTTCTAACACTTGGTTGAAAACACTTTGCTCACTCAATGACAGCCTGAAGTAATGAACTCATGGGCATCACCAGATGCTGTTTTGTTTTTTCTTTTTTAATGCTCTCTTCTTTTTTTTCTTTTTAAGCAAGCTTCACTCTAGCCTTTCTATTCTTGAGGCTTATGAGTGGCTTGCACCTTGAAGTGAACCCTCTGTATTTACATTCATGTAGCCTTCTCTTTATGAGGATATCGATACTCATACCTCCTGGAGAGGGTTGTTTGCTTGGTTGGCTGTTGTGAAGGGGTTTCTCCTCACCATGGAAATTATTCTGTGATCATCCACCACTGTTGTCTTCCATAGACTTTCAGGTCTTTTTCCGTTGGTGCGTTCACCGATGCTTTCTTTCTTTCTCAGAATTTACCAAACGGTAGATTTTGCCACTCCCAGTATTGTAGCAATTTCTCAGATAGCTTTTTGTCTTTTTTCACAGCTTAAGGATGACTTGTTTCACCTGCACAGAGAGCTCCTTTGACCACATGTTGTCTTTTTACAGCAAAATCTTCCAAATACGCCTCAAATCAACTCCAGGCTTTATATCTGCTTAATTAATAATGACATAACAAAAAAATTGCCCCCACCTGCCCATGAAATAGCCTTTGCGTCAACTCTACATTTATTTTTGGACATTTTAAAAAGGGGATGGCTACATATTAAGGATCTGGAACTCCTAAACCCTTCATCCAATTTGAATGTGGATACCCTGAAACAAAAGCTGAGAGTCTACAGAGTATGTCCATGTCCATTATGTAACTATAATTGGAATATGTTTCAGTAAACAGGTAAAAATAACTGAACTTGTGTCAGTGTCCAAATAGATATGGCCCTAACTGTATCTTCAGCAAACATTAGTCACATCTATAACCCAGTTTTGAGATCCCTTCCCAGACACCTTAACGCCCACTCACACCTCTGCCATTTGACCTCAAGGAAATCACATGATAGGGTGGGGCCAGGTTTCACAATGAGCTCAACCGAAACCCTGGCTGATTGTGACCCACACCTGTTTTCACACCTTGGCTCATGTGATTAGGTACAGGATCATCAGGGGGTCCTTTTGTCCCTCTGTTGGGGGGAAACTCCCACTGGGTTTAAATCTGGGACTCTCCACCATGTGACCTTAGAACTGAAGAAGCTTCTCGGATGAGAGGTGAAACGTCTTCAAGCAACTTAAAGAAGTCCAGATGCTTTTCTTTCCAAGCTCCTTAGAAAACATTAGTCACACTGTGCCACTAGAAGCTATGCATGCCTACACATGGCATTGCCTTCATTGTGCTTTACAGGTTACGTAATGTAATTTGGATCATGAGCACTACTCTTTTATCTTCCTGCTGATCTTAGTTTCATGTCTACACACCTTTTATTTTTAGCTTTTTCTGTTCAGCTTGTCTGGCCAAAGGTGCTCAGTGGTCACCTAATGGGTCTCAGAGCCATGGTTCTTGTGTTGTCATGGGCACTTCTTCATTTTCACAAGATTTGCTTCCACTCCTAGAGTATTGCTCAGAGTTTTATGAAACTAGTATGGTTTGAACCTTGAAGAAGCCTGTGCAAGCCTCTGCTCTCTTGTACACAGTCTTGTCCAGAAGGTGTCGTTCTTTATCATGGAAAGATTTTGTGATCATCCATCACTGTTGTCTTCCATGAACACCCAGGACAACCTATTCATTTTACCAATTCTCTCTTCTTCAGAGATATATTGATTTAGCTACTCCTAGTGTTCCAGCTGTCTTTTTGGATATAGCTGCAAGTGTGTCAAAGCTTGTTTGATCACATGTTGTTGTTTTACAGCTTCTGAATGCAAATGCAACGCTTGGATTAAACTTAAGCTCCTGGAAAATGTATCTTTACATTTCAGGAAGTGCCTCCAGAACCATGTCAGGTCAAAACATAGTAAACGGACTGGTTCTTTTATTTGTGATTTTCTACTCTACTCGAGCACTCAAAGCACTTTGAACAACATGCCTCGTTAACCCATTCACATCCCGTCATACGAGCACAAAAAACAACCAAAAAACATGGATAACATCAACACAATTTCTCTTCACTTTCTGTGAATTTCATTTATATTTATTTTTCTCAGTTAGTCCAGCACGTATAAAAAAGTAATTCTAAAAACTTGTAATTGGTATCAAACATTTAAACAATAAATATCTAAACATATAAACTATATCATAAATACAGTTTGATAGCACAGTTAGACACTGTCTTTATTAATATCAACCTGCCTTTTATATGAAGTTGACAAGAGAAAGTTACGACTTGTTAACTATACAATGGACTACTGCCAGAATGAAAAAAATGCCCATTTGCTAAAATATAAAAAAAATTGGAACACTTGTCTTTCAGTTCCTGCTACAAGCAGAGAATCTGTCCTTCATATAAACTAGGCACATCAAATAATATATGGTAATTAATTTGATATTTTCAGATGGTACAGTTGTTTTACAAAATAATTTATGTACTAAGGAAATTCATACACAGTATAAATGTCATTATTAAACTATTCTTTGAGAACTACAAAATGAATGAATAAATTAATTTTCCCTCTCACTGACTGAGGGTACGAAGTCCACAAGGTGGCAGCAGAGCAGCTTTCCTGATAGCTTGAGTGAGTTAACCACTTCAATATAAATAAATAATAAATAAGTTAAATATTTATCAGGCTGTAAGACGCAATCTTCGACGTGCTTGGCCCTTTACAAAGTAGTGTCTTCTCTAAAGTTGCTAATGGATCTTCAGCTCATCTCAGTTGATTCTGCTTAGACCCTAAAAATGGATGAAAATAAATACTTAATTTGCTGTACAAGCATCAATACATTTATGATCATATTAAAGAGCATAGCCTTTTTATTTTAAGCTTACTGTAAAAACAAAATGGTCTAGTATTTTATGTATAGCTTTCTGAAATATATCTGAAATAGCCTTACCCTTTGAACCAGAGACTCCAGTCTGTTGAAAAACTCTGATGCTTTTTCCTTAGGATGTGAGTGGCAGGTTGAGCAGTTGGTCTAAAAAGAAACAAAGAAGAAAGGAGTTTACTTAAATGGTCGTTTACTACAAGAGTCTGTGTACAAACTGAAAAAACAATAGTCACAATCAAGAAAAAAAAGCAATGCTGACTAATTTTTACTTACCGTAGAAGTTTCTGTGTTACAAAAGTTCAGTCCACTGATCTGCAATGATTGAAAGAAATATGCCAGTTTTAGAAATGCAGTGTACTAAAATGTTGACATTAGTCTTTAGAATAGGACTTAAGGTATATTATTATGTGAGTCCCACCCCAAACAATGTACTTACAGTAAGGGTATGATTAAGACTCTTGTAAAGTTTTTTCTGATATTTTCCACTTATGCCAAAATGTTGAAGCAGAGTCTCCCGAAAGCAAGTTAAGGCTGTCAGACAACAGCAGTCCTGTTACGAAAAGAAAAAGAAATGATGGTGAATATGACATCATGATTATCCCAGCTTACACACACACACATATATATATGTCAGGGTTCCGGTTGGTCTTTTTAAATACATTTGCTTTTTTAAATGAGATATATCACACGGAGCACCATACAAAGGGAACACAACAGCTTGATGCACAGTTCTACTTCATTTACAGTTGGCTATGAAAATGAGTTTTCTTTGTTTCAATGTAAGGAAAAATATTGTTCCAAGAAAGCTATTGTTTGTAGTTTCATTTCATGACTTCATTGTAGTTGACTTTCCAATCTGATGCACACAAAAACATTTTTATACAAAATGAAACTGAACCAAACAGAGTTTCCACTATTTCAATGATAACTTTCTGTTAAGTGAAAGAGGGTTTTTTTTTTTTTTTTTTTTTTTGTATGAATTGTTTCCCTCCAAAAATCTGGATGAAAATGCTGATGGTACAATGCAATTTTTCCCATGTGAAACACTTGTTTCTGTTTAGATACTCATTTTCCAGTGTGGTGTGACACCCGTGAACTCAGCCAGCTTGGGTCAAAGTTTTTTTGAGTATTTTATATCTGCCTAGCGAATTAGCCGTAATTTGTTTTGCTGCATTTAAAAATCAGAAATTCTGCTACAGTTATTGTTAAATCTTATCATTATTGCTACAGTTTAGTGTTGTGATCTCATTTTGAAACCATAATCTTTGTTTTGCAAAGCAAGATCAGATGCTTGGCAATCCTCATCATTCGCGGTGTGAGATAAACTGTAATTTGCAAGATGTTAAACAGAATATTGACTCAAAAGTTTTCTAGCATTCTGTCAAATGCTCAGTTTGAGAGGTGGCGTGAGGAAGTGTAATGGTTTTGTCTGCTCTCTGCTTGATTACTCATCACATTTCACTCAAAGGAAGCTGTGAGAAAATGAAAAAAATCCACTGAGCACACTCTTGAGTTGACTCACTGAATGAAAATGAATAAGCCTGACAAGAAAGAAGGCTGATTAGAATTTACTAGTAATGCAGTGCATCTTAATAAACATTTACAAGTCTAGTTATATAAAGGGTACATAATGAGACTATGTAGGATTTGACCACAAGAGCATTGCAAAACTTTACAAAATGTTTTTAGGTTTCATTGCTAAGATGTGCTATAGAGCCTTTAAAGTAAATATTGTCATTTCTATTTATAAATATTGAAATATATATGGCCTTTTTGAGGATTTCACCTTAGTCAAATCAACTCAGAAAAACAAAAATGCATGGTTTCATAGTGCAAGGTTTTAATAAATATTCTGTATAATAGTCGTATTTTTGTTTCTAATTAAACTAAGAAATGTATAATGTAGTTTTAATCCTGTCTAACACTTAATTATGTGGATTTTATTTTTGCTAAATTAAATTTTAAATGCTTACATTTTACTTTGTAAACGTTTTATGACAGTTCCTCTGCTCCTTAATATGACAGTCATTTATTTTTAAGTATTGTGATCAAAGAGTAGATGCGAAATTTAAATCTGGACCTTTATCCTTTAAGTTTCGAGTTTTACAGCTGCTTATCACCCTGCACATTTTGGTATTTCACACATCATTTGATGTACTCCTACAGTACCCGGCGCCTGACAAACTAACTACAGTAAGTGGGAGCATAACAACAATGAGTAAGCAACCACCAATATTTATCGTAGTGGTGACCATACGGTCTGCATTATTTTAGATTAAAGTAGTTTTGCTTACCTCAATATCCTTTGGTGGAGTATTCATCATGAGTTCTGTGTTCTGCAAAAGGAAGTCAAAAAAGATTGCATTAGGTAATGAAAGTTAGTTTGCTAGAAAGCAAGTTGTGAAATGCAGTTAAAGCAGTTAAAAAGTTGATGTAGATGAACTAACCGGAAAGTCGCGTTTGAGCATTTTCAGCTCTCTAAGGACTTCTTGTAGTTTTTTGCGCTCCATGGGAGATGCTTTGACCAAAGAGCAACAGTAGATTGTGAAAAGGCAAAAAACAATCAGCTTCATATTGTTAAGTGTCAGCAGCAGGCACCGATTCACCAAAAGACGCTTTACCCAAGTTTTACTGGAAATGCAGATACTTGTGTCGCTTACCTTTTTATACTTATCCCTGAGGACACAGGAAAACCACTTTTACAGAGTTGGAAAACTGCAGAAACTAGTGTGTGAGTAATGAAATTTTCTTTTCCACTGGCAGTCACCACTACGTGATCCGAAACTGGCGTCAAGCCGCGCGTGCGTGGGGCCTATAGATACTAGTGTGTGAATGTAAACTCGTTTGAGTGCACCCGACTCACCCGGAAACTAGAGGAACGGCGACGACACTTCCCATTTTCACTTTGAATCAGTGGAGCCAAAGCTTGTACCGTGTCATAGGTATTCTTTGTAGGTGTGGTATTGACAACCTGAATGCATTCACTGCATTGTGGCCACCTACACGGACAAATATCTTCGGCAACAACAGGAAACCCTTTGTAAGAGTTAATGTTTTACCAAAGAGACATGAAAAAAAAAACAAAAAAACATCTGTGTGTGTGTGTGTGTGTGTGTGTGTGTGTGTGTGTGTGTGTATGTGTGTGTGTATATATATATATATGTTGTATTTTCATAGTGCATAAGGAAGTAAGCTAATATTGGAGTAACATTTGCGGAGTAGTTCTTTATGCTGCTATTTCACTCTTTTGTCTCTTACACATTTCTTTGTCCACTTGCAAGATCAAGGAAACGTACAGCGGCTTAAGAGGGTCTGCTTATGAAATGCCTTGAAACAGTTGCATGTGTCATTATGGAGCAGGCTGGCAGCGTCACGTCATTTCAAAAGGATGACACATGCTGTTACAGACTCACAGATTAATGATGGTCTGCAGGGGGAAAAAAAGAGGTTTTCTAAAGAAATGTTGTCATGTTGTAATTACATTGTAATTATTTGATAATCAACTATTTTTGTAGGTGAGGCGGTTAGGCATCTGGTCGTTCCTAGGTGTTCATTATTATCAGTAACTCTCAAGGCACATCCAAAACTGGTTGAAAAGATTGTGTCTGTTCTTTCTTCAAATAACTCAACAGCTTAGTTGCTGCCACTTTTGGTGAGCAACAGATCAACAGTTCAGTTTTATCCATATGTGTATATATAGTAAAATGCATATATTAAAAAAAATATTACAACAGCTATGAGGAGTATAGGTAATTGCTATTGGATTGCCTGTCTTTTCTTTTGTGTTTTTGTTAGTTCAAATTAATATATTTTTTTTGTACTAAAAATACACATGTAAGAAAATTGCAATGAAAAATGAAGATTCTCCAAGGATAAGCAACACCACATATTACTTATATTTAGTTTTTTATTGTCACATGTGTAAAAACTGAATAGCTTGTAAAAGTGATTGAATAAACACTCGATTCTGGTTAACTTAAACAAGATGTTTATGAATGCCGAATTAAGGGTTAAAATTACTATTTTCTTTCACTTTCAGGTTTATTGTCTGTAGTTTAACTCGCACTGGCACGAAAGCACTTCTGTATATTGGGAATTTTTGTATGTTTTGCTTATGTCAAACACATTATGTCAGTCATCTGATGCATTGGTTCACCACAGTGAGAGAAAACAGCAGTCATATTTCTCACTTTTATTTGTAGAAGTTGCATAGGTCTGTATAACCTTCTACTTCAGAAAGATCGACAAAGCCCGTGCTCAGCTTTGCTTGACTTGACTGTTGACTGTTTGTCAGGAATTATCATTGATTGCATTGTTTGTATGGTTGTGTTTGTGTTGTGCTGACATGATGTTAGACATGTCAATCATCATCACTGGGATGCAGTTTAAAAAATAAAAGCTTTACACACCTTTGCCTCTGTATCATTTCATGCTCTGTTGCCACTTTGACTACATTGTTTTGTCCATCACAGTCACAAACTTGGTATTAAGGTAACATTGTCACCATGTTGGCTGCATGAAACAACATGCAACTTTCTATTAATATTGCATAATTAAGCACCCATGCTATTGGATTTTCATGGCACTGTCCTCATGAATTCTCCTTCATATTTTTAACTTTCTAAATAATTTGGTCAAGAGAAAGAGTTTTCCTTTTTTGACTCCTGACACACTGTTTTTAATGAGAAAGGATGAGGATGAGGAGATGTGAAATTTTGACAATCTGAATTATATCCCATATTATATCTCATTGTCTGTGAGTTCAATTGAATGTCAATGCCAAATGTAAATAAAGTCTCCTTTATGCTTTCACTGAAATGGGACTTTTCATTGGGCAGTTTTAAAAGATAATGACTAAAATCCGCTTCTGAGGTCATTGTGTTTAAAAGACAAAGACATAGTCGATGAGCTCAATTTTTATTACAATAGATTGTTGTTGTTGTTTATTATTATTATTATGACAACCAATCTTTAATCACAGTTATATTTTAGCCATAGGAAACCTTTTATGGAAATATCACTGCATATTTAATGATGGTCATCTACTCCACTTCACAACTTACACATTTTGGAATTTCAGATTGTATCATAGGTTAGTCAGTATGTCCATGTTCATGCTACCTCAGTCTTTCTGCCCCGTCAGTGGTAGTGCACAAGTTCTCTCCATACACACAATCTTTACAACAATCTACGGCAACCAGAAGAGAGGAAGTGAGAGTGAAAGAGAAAACCCCTCTCGTCTGTTTTCTCTCTTCGTCAGCGTAAGGGAACAGGTGGGTGGGGGCTCTGACTGGTCTAAGAGGTGCATCACCCTCAGCGTCTTATCAGGAGTACCTTCTGTAATGCGCACACAGAAAGGAAAAAGTGTCCTCAGGTAGATTCAAAATTCAAAAGAATTTCCTCATCTGGCCACCACCAGAGAATCCCTCCTAACCCACCTGTGGTGTGCTGGTTTGTGTTTTTACGTCTAAAAGTCTTACAAAGCAGCGTTGTTGACATGAGGAATTCATAAAACCTTTCCTCCCCCATTATAGAGATTAGTGGAGGAGATAAGGGACAATGCCCTTATCATTAAAGAAATGCAGTGGAAATAAAGGTGCAAGATTGTTCAAGGTGTTACATAAGCATAAGGATGTATCATTTACATTTCATAGCTCTTAGCTTCTTTTTCCAGTTGCAGGTCCAACAACGGTCTTTGTGCATCATTTTCCCCATTTTTTTGTCAAATAGCTTATTTAAGTTGTAAAAAAAACTCCAAAATGTTTATTAATGATTAAATAATAAACCAGTAATAGGAAAATCCTCTCAAGAAGTGAAAATCTACCTCATTTTTACTTTACATTTTTACATTAATACTTTATCTGGATTAATGTCATACGTATTAATTGATTCACCAGTTTTCAATTCCAATCAGAAACAATCTTAAAAAAATACCTCTAAAAATTAAAAGTTGTGTTTAGTCATTCTGATTAAACGGACAGCCAGGGAGAAAAAAGCTGTTACATATTATTCATTACAAATATGAGTAAATTAAAGACGAACAGAAGAAATTACCCAGTGCAATTCTATTATTTTTGTATCTAATGCATGTAAAATGGTAAATGTGGTGATGTCGTCTAACAAAAATGAAGGTCCCAGTTTGAGACTGACTATCCCCCTGCAAGCTCACTTTAAACGGTTATTCTGGCAGTTAAGTCTGCTGGGCTAGAAGCCAGTTTTTTTCAGTTTAACCAGGATATCCATGCAACAGATATCCTGTTCAACACTTCCTTTCTGCATACTGGTTAAAAGCTAATAGAAAACTAGTCAGACTACAGCCAGTGGTTTCAAATTATTGTTCCTTTTTTTGGTTCCCACATGCATCTATTACCTACATGGCCATTTGATCTCACACTACAAGTACACCACAAAACCTTGGATGACAAAAATATTGGCATTTGTGTATCGATTGATAATGAAATTAAGATAACTTGTTTCCTGGTACAACGTACTTGTTATGCCCACTTGAACCAATAAAAGAGTAGCGTAGGGAATAGTCTGGGGAATTTACAGCTAGTTAATGGTCATCGATTAAATGTAATTTTATTTATATAGCACCAAGTCACAATAGCAACTTTATATTGTAAGATAAGGACGCTACAGTAATACAGGAAAAAAACAACATTAAGACAACACACTATGAGCAAGCAATTGGCAAAAGTTGATGCATAACAATAGACATCTAGCTTTCAACCTGACCAGATTCTCACAAAATTGTATGTGTGAGGGAAACTTTGAAATTCTACTTTGTCTTCTGAGGCACCTCACCAATACAGCAGAGGCACTGCACTTAATTTCAAAGCATCACAAGAGTTAGTTGGATTAGTTGTACTGTAGTTACTCATTCAAACTGACATAAAACTAACATTAATTGATCTATGCGACTATGAAAAAAGGCCATCAATTAAAACTTTTTAAAACTAGTTGAAAGTGAAATGTTATCGTCAGATATCTAGAACTAACATCTCAAGCTTTTTCCAGGGAACTTTGCAAAACAATGCTCTACTGACACATGTTTTTTCAATGATGACTAACAGTCTTGGTCAGACGTGACATGCCACACTGAGAAATGTTCTTTGTGGTCAGCCAGAGTGTTAAACACAGTGACAAAAAAGTGCGGCTTGTTTCAAGTCGCGCTTTGTCTTCAACGACGTAGCCGAATGTCTACAAGAGCATACAGAGCAGCATACGTATTTACCTTGGTGCAGTAATGACATCTCACTAATGGATACAAAACTCTTAAAATTACATTAGTTTATTGTTATTAATATAACAATAGTTAGAATGTCTTGGTATCGATAGGTAAGCTGGATTAACGTCACTTTAGTGTAAACTGACATTGAGAGCTTGAGATGTCACAGAATGAATAAATATTTTAATCTGTGTTACTTAAATGACATCATATTAGGAGACTGATTTAACAGTTGTATCTGCAATGCATTAGATGTGTGTACAAGTTATGCTTATGTGCCTTTTTCTTACTTTACACTGAAAATAAAGAATAAATAACATTTGTTGTATTTTTTTCTTTTACAGTTTATTGAAGTTGGTTAAGAGTAGACCCCTGTTCATTTTTCTAAACACCATTTTTGCCACGAGTTATCAGTGTGAGGTGACTTAAAACCAGATGTCAATCAAAAGTAAATGTTTGATTTTTTTTGTCAACAAATGATTTGTCTATTTTTCTGCTACTGTATTTCATTATTACGTAGCTCGGCCACAGTTGTTGCTCATCAGTATCATAATTTGTTTTTGTTTTGACTTGATATTGCTTGCTCAAACCGTAAATGACAGCTTTGTTTTGTTTTTGTTTATTGCACGTGTACCTCTTCTTATGCATACAATAAATAAAATACGTGTCTAATACGTGCTCTTCTAATGTGAATTCATCTAATTATGGTTTCAGTATGGGTGGCATGGCCTAAAAACAAAATGTAAGATGTGTTCTTTGTCTCTTCAGGGAGTTTAAATGAAAGTTAAAAGGATCTTCATGAATTCACCATGTGTTTGCACTTCAAGCATTTGACACTGTGAGGCAGATTTATTTACTTCTTCTTGATAATGTAGTTGACTTCCTACTCCCACTTGCAGTAGTATGATTTCCTACACTGTGGTCTCCCCTTTGTGAACAGTTTGCATTGCCGTGGTGCGGAGAGAGTAGGCGCGAGGTTGAAAGTTTGCATGAAACACACGCATCTTGGCATTTTTTAAGTAAGTGTGTATGTTTTTTAATTAAAATGCTGACTGAGAGAAACATGATGACTTTTTTTGTTTTAGATGCAAGGACAAATGAAGGAGATTATCAATGATTATGAAATGTGAGCATGCTCATTACCGTAAGTGTACAGGAAGATACAAAGCTGCCGTGGGTGGGGGATTGCCTCTTCTGGTCTTGTTCATTGCTATGACAAAAGGGATGACACAGCTTGTTTACAAGGCTTGTTTATATTGTTTATTGTTCAGAGTCATCATTAGTGCATTCAAAGATGATACCAGCTGCTATTTGTAATATCAAAATGTAGATTTCGGCTCCTGTTGACACTGTCATTGGGTAAATAAGCAATCACAGATGAAGTTTGATAAATGAAGCATAACGAAACAAGCTTACAAGGCCAGTGGTAAATCAGCAAGCCGGAATTTACCATCGGCAAGATGCTGATGAAATTAGCCTGCAGCGCATTAGAGTTCAGTATGGTAACCCACAAAGTTGATTGGAAGTTTTCTTGTATAAAATGTGAGGAATTTCATATATTGATTCCAGTAGACAGGAAAGCTAAACTATTTTTCTTTTTTCCTTCTGAGTGTGACCAGATCGCACAAAAAGTGCTCAATACAGTGACTTATCTGATAATCTCATAAAAGCTTTAAAATAAAAAACTGCATAACGAGCTGTTTTTTAATTATCTTGTGACAGCAGTTTCTGTTATCAGAACCAGAATGAAGAGTTTAACTTTGGTTTCTTTGGCCTACACATAAAGAGAGTCTCTCACGCATAGCCGGCTAATTTTGTAGGAGTTTGGTCAGCAGCTGCAAAGTAGGTTCCCACACTTTATCAGCTTGAAATAGCCTAGGAATAACTTGCCTGATGGTAAATACTAGTTAAGAACACACAATAAACAGGTATAAACAAGCTGAAAGTGCACATTAAATGCTAAAAATTGTGACAGCATCGTTGGAGACACAAAATATTCACATGTTCATCGAGCATTTTAGAACTAAAGTATTTGACATCTTTATGATTCAAACAGTTCAACTTTAGAAATATTTTCCTTGCATTTCCACTCCCGTGTACCAATTTTTTAATTAAAAAAAATAAAAATATTAATGTTTTCTGTGTGAAATCTGCAATTTTCACACTTTGCAAAGTCATCCCAATGGTTGGCCCAACCCTGCTTATTATTTTATGAAAATAAACAATTCTGCACAGTCATTTACTCAGAAAAGGATGGAAAGTGGGTTATTCAAAATGTTTTGTTTTCACAAACCTGCATAAATCGGGTCACCGTGACTGATCTGACAAAAGACATATAGGAAAACTAATGAAAAGGAGCCAACGTGACCTATTTTTTTGTTATTTTGTGGAAAGAAGCAGTATTTAACCAAAGAACTAGAACTAAATTCTGAAACCATGTTCTTTGCTGCTGGCACAGTGGGGATGCAAGACAATGCCGTTTACCAAACCTGCTTGTGCGTGCCATTTGTCAACCAAGGTTTTCTCTTCTACAGTAGAACACACCTGACCTACTCATATGTTCAAAGGTAAGTGGTTAAGGGGTGGCAACGCATCTCCACACAAACCCCGAGCATTAAAATGCAGGGCATGTGTGGGAGTCAGGTGTGCAATCTTAAGATCTGAACTATAGGTTTTCTCTGTTGCAACATCTTGAAGGTCATCATAGCCTTTACATTGATTTCTATGCAAGTTTTCTTCTTAACTGTACTTGACTAAATACAAATAGGACTAAATAGTACCTTAAATAATACAAGAACTACAATGTGTCTCCACTGTACAAAATACTCATAAACTGAAAACTCACATTGCTCTTTTTAAGGGTAATTTTATAACTAATACCACATCACCATAGCAGTAGATTGTAAATAATAGAATGTCTAATATTGCAAAAACTAAACATATCTTTAGATAAATAGCTGAAGCTTTAAAAAGCCAACATACCACTGCTGCAGTCACCCGTCAGTTCTTCTAAGCACAATGACAGTTATTACTTTGTCTTGAGTTTATCTTACTCAAAGGGGGCTTGCGAGACAGCTTTCCTACATAATGGTGACACATTCTTGACCTTTAAGAGTTAATGCGATTGACTTTTACCAGCAACGACCAGACTTAAAAGGTTTAGCTGTTTTGGAAATTGATCATTTGAAGGGAAGAGAAAAACAACAAGCAGAGCAGTGGGAGTACAGAACAGGCCATGAGCTGTGAATACTGTTTAACCACAACAGTAGGGGAATAACACTCAGCTGAGGGGCCGTGAAGATATTAAGGCCTTGAAACTGACACTGTTGCAAAACATCAAACTCCAATTGGAAAGTTTTGTTCTAAAATCAAACATCCACTGTCTGAACACCTACACTTCCAAACTAGGTTGCTCCCTGCAGGTAAAGTACCCTCTTTCTTTTATGCCGTTATTAAAGTGATGAGTCTAACTGCTGGAAGAAATTTAAAATAACCTTTAAACTCAACTCTAAATATGACACAAAAACCTTTTATGCTGGCGGAGAGCAGTATACGGTGTTATAAAAGTAGACACCCCACCTCCCATATACATTTAGAGAATGCTTCAAAACAGCAGCCTAAATGTCGATACTTGTGCCTGGACACGTATGAAAATGGCTACCAGGTGACGAGACGTGCCCCCAGAATGACGTTTGGTGTTCACTTGTAGTTTCCTAATAAAACTGTTGAGCAAACAAAGCAAGACGAGGGTGTTTGAGGCCACGTTATCCTTTTGGATATCCGTTTTTCCTTTCTTTTCCTGAAAAACAGCTTTCAAATTATTATATTCTTCAAGGAGGGAGAATAGAGGTTGTCTGCTGGAGTAAAGACAGCTCATGTTGTTTTTCAGGTGGTCAAGTCTTCATTTGCACAGATTTCATAGCAAGTTACTCCACAACTAAACAGATAGATTTAATTTCAAGTCTTTTGTCATCTCTTCCTTCTCTCACCCCAACTGGTCATGGCCGCCCCTCCCTGAGCCTGGTTCTGCCCGAGGCTTCTTCCTGTTAAAAGGGAGTTTTTCCTTGGGAGTCATGTGATTGGTGGAGTTTCTCTATATTATTGTAGGGTCTTTGCCTTACAATTGAAAGCTCTTTGAAATCAAATCACTGTTCTTGTGATTTGACACTTTAAAATTAAAACTGAATTGACTTGACAGCCATTGTAAATTCTGCCTTTGTAAAGCTTTCTAAACTCTTAATGTTATTGCATTGTATAAAGAGGAAGGTACTCTGTAGCCTTTAAGGATTCCTGGTCTCAATCTCCTTGTTGTCTTGGGCCTTTCTGTCTGGAGTTTGTGAATGCACAGATTTTATCCCCAAGTCCAATATCATGCGTGCTAGGGTAACTGGTGACCCTAAATCATGTGTAGGTGTTAGGCAGATGAAGCGCTGTATAAATGTATGGTTAAGTGCTGTTTTTACTTTCAATTGCTTTAAATCGTCATTAAGACTAGAAAACATGTGAATGCCAGTCCACTAATCATGGAACCAAAGAGCAGTCTTCTACTGTGGATGTAATTTATTTGGGCCATACATGCAGTAACTGTTTGTGTAAACACAAAGCGAGTTCTGGTACTGTTTTCAGCTCTCACCTGGTGTGTGGTGTGCTTTGAACTCCAAGAAGGTGGATGGATTTGAGTCAGAGAGGGTTACATATAATGAGCCTTTGAAATACTGGCCTTTTGATTTGGCTCATCTGTATCAATTCCAAGTTTCACATCAAGACCTAAACAAAATGAAAGAAATCCATAAAAAAAATCCCATATTCTGGCATTTTAAGCTGCTCCAAAACAAATATAAAAATATCTCTGTTAAACATCGGACTTGCTTGTAAATGTATCTCAATAGAAGTTCTTTTTTAACATGCATCTTAACCTCCTAAGACCCGAACGCTTCCACAGTATGCATTTTTAATTTCTCTTTGACATTTGGGCATATTGGGGCCTGATGAATGTAAAAACAAAGAATTACCAGATTTTTTTTTTTTACCTTATTTTTGTTTTTAAGAAGAATGAGAGCCACGTATGAGGATACTCGTTTAAAATTTTGATAGAACAGTAGCAGTATAATGTCCTCGTAAGTGGATATCAGGCTATGTAGGGCAAAATTGAGTATTTTGGTCCATATATGTGATGTCCACATATGTGGACGCCAGGTCCTAGGAGGTTAATGTTAATAACTGTTTAAATCTTCAGAATGTAGCTCTCAAAAGTTCTTCGTATGTGTTTTCGCTTTTTGTGCATTGAAAACTCTTATTGCGTGGAATATTTTTCAAAAAATGGATATCTCATCTTGGGAGAAACCTTTTCATATTTTCCACCCCGATGTTCCTTCGCCGTCTAGAACAGGTTATCACAACTTTCACAATCACTGGCAAGCATCCTCAAAATAATACACAGCCGTCTGATGGTTCGGAAAAATACGTCACTACAGTATCCTGTTTATTTTAACAAGGTTCTGTGTTTTGGCCAAAACCAGACTTCCGCCGTATATGACAATTAATCAGGGGGAGAATCTTTCCTATAAGATGATCAAATCTGTAGGCAGGACAGCACTCTGCTGCATGTTTTCTACAAATTAACTTTATTCTGTAACTCGAAGCAAGAAGTGAGAGTGACTTTTACTGAGTTACTCATCTCAAGTTCACGCTTGTCATTTCTGTCTACAGTAAAATAATTCAGGTTAGTCAACATCAACTTAGTCATATGACTTTCACTGTCTGAAACATTATTGGCATGTTGTGCTTTGCAGGATGCACTGCAGCTTATTACTGCACTGTATCGAAATCACCTTCAGTGAGATTTTCAAAACCATCGCTCTTCTATTTCTGCAGATTAGCAGCCTTGAGTCTGAAAACATAACTATAACCAGGAGATGCATTGTACATGCATCTCAAAAAATTAGAAAACTGCGAAAAAACTCAATATTTTCCATCAGATATTTATGGAAGTTAAAAAATCTTTACATATTTTAGACTCTAGACTATTTTTCTGTTGTAATATTGACAGACATGACATGTTGCTCAAAAAAACGGTTGAGTAAATTTCTACAAATCAAATTCAGTACATGCAAAAATATGTGGAAGATTGCTAATTTGGCATTTGTCCAGTTGTCATCATCACCTTCCACAAAGACGGTAAGCAAGAAAATGCCATTGCAGTTTGCAGAGTGCTGTTGAAACACATTAATGGAAAGTTGGCTGGAATGGAAAAGTGTGGTAATAAAAAGTGCACAAACAACAAGAATGCCTGCAGTCTTTGCAGGACTGTTATTAAACGCTGATTAAAAAACTTGGAAGCGCTTCGCAAGGAGCGGACTGAAGCTGGTGTCAGTACATCAACAGCCACGATGCACAAATATTTTGAGCAAAGGGGCTGCAGTCCTGATATCACAGCCACTCCTGAACCAGCAGCAGAACTGTAATACTTGTGCTGAGGAGAGAGAGAACTGGGCTGTTGCTCAGTGGTCCAAAGTCCCCTTTTCACGTCAATTTTTGCATTTGGAAGCCAGAGTGTCAAAGATGACTGGAGAGGGACAGAAACCACATTGTCGTTGCCTATTGGTGGTGGTCAGAGGGCCCGGTGGCGCCAGTGTCCGGCAGCCTCGCCTCTGTCAGTGCGCAGGGTGGCTGTGGCTACAATGTAGCTCGCCATCACCAGTATGTGAATGTGTGTGTGAATGGGTGGATTACTGAACGTGTAAAGCGCTTTGGGGTCCTTAGAGACTAAGTAAAGCGCTATACAAATACAGGCCATTTACCATTTTACCATTTACCAGGTCTTAAATCTTCCAGGAGATTTTAAAGATGCTTCCATTTCCCAATTAGCTTTAAGGGAACACAGACTTCCTTTTGTAGTAGGACCTGCCCACAAGGCCACAATTACTAGCAAATGGTTGCTGACCATGTTAGTATTGTATCTGATTGGCCAGTAAACCTGTGTTATCCATTCCATTTGGATAGATAAATGCCTGATCCAAAAATGAGAGCTGCTTTATCAAAGCAGCTTGGATTGGTTGCCTCCATGCCTCACTGCACTGATGCAGGAACTCAATGTAAAGAAGTCCCAGTTAACTGCTAAGTGTATTTCACCTACACATAATAAAATTATGTTCATCTTTTAGAACACAATTTCCACAAAAAAACAAAACAACCTTTTTCACAATATTCTGATTCTTTAACCTGTACTAGGTGTATCCTAAATCACACTTGCACATGATTTGTATAATTCATATTTTTGTATAACTCTATGTTTTTGTAGAAAAAGACAACTCAATGAGTCTTATGTTTAAATAAAGGCTTTCATAATGACAATGTAACAGACAAATCATCTCTGATGAAATAGATTTATTGGTTTTGCAATTTTATAAAAGCGTGTGCAAAGATACAACATATTAAAATATTTCCATACAAACAAAACTAATGTTCCAAAAAAAGTTACAATACAAAGGTTCTAAGACACTGAGGTTTAATAAAGATTGGTCTTCTTCATTATCCGCAGGAACTCCTGCTCGTTGACCTCACCGTCCCCGTCTCGGTCTGCCTCGTCAATCATTTCCTGAAAGGATAATAAATGTGATGTAGCAAAGGGAAGGAAGTGAGAGCATCAAACTGGAACAATTCTCACACTGACTTCAGGTAACTTTGTGTTTCATGCATGGCATTTGACTGCAAAGGTTACCCAGGAAAACCCCACCTAAAATAATACAGTTACTACTATTTTACTGTGACATGTAAGAACATACCAACATTAGAGGAACTGGGAGATATGAGAAGAGAGACAATACGTTTGGTACTTATATAGAAATGTATTTATAGTGGTTCCTCTAAGTATGTATTGTTCTTTAAATAAAAAATTCTTGGCTTCTGGACATGTGGTATTACTTTACGGTTTGTACCACTTATACAATTTACTGTAGTAGAGGTACTACAATATTTTAAATATGAGGTAGCAAATTTAAAATCAGTCAAACCAGCAAAAGGATCCCACCTGACCCCTTCAGAATGAGCAACTTTTTTGTACTTTAGTATATTTAACAAAGCCAGCTGGGGTGGCTGTAGCTCAGGAGGTGCAGCAGGTCATCCACTAACTGGAAGGTTGGTGGTTTAGTCTGCAGGCCAAAGTATCCTTGTGCAAGATAATGAACAACAAGTTGCTCTCTGATGTGCTCATTGGAGTACGACTGTATGTGAATGTTAGACAGAAAGGACTTGTGTGTAGGAAAAAAGAGCTTGTATGAGTGTGTGTTTGAATGAGGCATATAAAGTAGAGTAGAAAAGCGATGCACCGGTTCATTTACATATAAAAATGTTAATCTTTACACTATGAATAGTTACTGCAGAGTGACTTGCAGGCTCTCAAAGTACTGAGCAGCAAAGCAGTACGAAAAGCTTTGTTCTTATTAATTCATTTCATTTTTCCCAGCATTACTGAGCCCTTATCAGTTTTTATGTAAAGGAGAAAACCATATTGTATTTTTCAGAACTGAAAAACGCTCTGTTAAAAATTAAATCAGTTTACACCCACTACAAATATCACAATCTAAATTCAAAATCTTGTTTTTGTTCAAGATGGGGTTTTTTTCTCAAAACCCAACTTTTTGAACATCATTACCTCAGGAATCATTTTCAATAACCTGATAATACAAAATGCAATTTTTAAATGATTATATGTTTTTAATTTAATTAAGGGAAAAAAGCTATGTAAATTAACTGGTCCTACCACCCTTGGCAGTAGAAATTGCAATCAAGCATTCGAAATAACTAGACAATCAGCCTTTCACATCACTGTGGAGGAAGTCTGTCCTACCGTTCTTTGCAAAACTGTTTTAATTCAGCCATATGAACAGCCTGTTTAAGGTCATGCCAAAGCACCTTAATCAGTCGTGACTTGTGTTTTCTTTGTTGTTGTTTTTTAAGCCAATCAGAGGTGAACTTGCTGGTGTGTTTCAGATCATTGTCCTGCTGAATAACTTGAGTGTGCATACGTTCCTGGCATGAACTGATGGTCAGGCATTCTCCTTTAGGATTTTCAGGTAGAGAGCAGAACTCAAAGTTCCGTCAATTAAGTCAAGTTGACCAAAGCAGGCCCAGATGTTGCTACGATGTACTTTTTATAAAATGCTGTTTGTTTTATTGTAGATGTAGCGAGATTCAAGCCTTCCCAAAAAGTTCAACTTTTTGTGTCGTCAAGGTCTTGGAGATCAACAAGACATTTTTGGCAATTGTGAGAATAACCTTTATGTTCTTTTTGGTTAGAACTCACTCTTGGAACTTTCTTTAGATGTTGTTCTCGGTTCTTTGTGACCTTCTGGATGAGTCATCAATTCATGATTTAAAAAGGGGAGGGGGGATTACTTCTTCACACAGGGGCAGGTAGGGGCAAAACTGTAAGTACTCCAAAGTAATGAAGAATCTCTATACCTGCAGCTCTGCATCTGTGAGGTTTTCACCCAGCTCCTTGGCAACTCTCTTGAGATTTTTGAATGAGATTTTTCCCGTGCAGTCATCATCAAAGAGTCGGAAAGCCTTCAGTATTTCTTCTTTTGTGTCTTTTTCACTCTGTTCTCATCAAAAATGAATACACATATATATATATATTACAAATTAAAAACATGCAAAATGTTCTTTTTTAAATTTTGCTCCAAATGCAGTCCAATATGAACATAATTTGCAGAATGTGTGTAGGAAATGAAGTGAAGCACATTTTACAAAGCACAGACATAAAGAGTGTGCATGCAGTATATTTTATAACTCTTGAATGGAAATATGTTTTGTAATGTAAAGAACAGGTGGCCACACTAAATGTTATCTATAGTTTTTTCAGTCTGAAGAAAACCTTTTTCTATGATCTACTGTTACTGTGCTATTTGTTTAGGACACAGGAAAGCCATAAAGGTGTTGGTGACTTTGCATGTACGGTGCCATGATGTATTTGCTCACTGTAGCAGGACCCATGCTAATCAGATGCCAATCAGGCACCTGATTGTCAACATCTGAGGTACCAGAAGCTCCAACAAGAGTCAAAAGCAGAACAAGCACTGGCAGAGATGATTTGGCAAGTTTTTCATGGGTCAACCCATAAATACACTAGCCTTACAAATGTGTCTGTGTGTGAGACAGGGAGGGGGGGAGAGAGAGAGAGAGAGATACTATATCTAGCAAATTCTTGCAATGTTTAGAATTGCTCCAAAACAACAGCTGTCGAAACAACACACAAATGCTTGATTTAGCCCCAACAGTTTTAAGGACAGTGCTATTTTCAGACAGTAAAACTTCCAACTTAACTGCAGAGAAGTTTTCTTGTTCCTTTCGGTAAAACACTCACCATTTTCAGTGTCATAATACTGAGAAAGTCACCAAAGTCAATCGTTCCAGAACCCTCTTTATCAATGTCTGCAATCATTTTCTTGATCTCTTCTTTCTTTGGTTCAAACCCCAGAGCTCTCATGGCAACCTGTGACACAGATAACAGTAAAGAAAACTGAAGCTGCTGCGGTGTTGTGACCGCGGTATGTTTTCCTTACTTAACTTTTATCACTACACATTTAACTAGAAAGCCAACCTTGAGCTCCTTCACGTCTATTGTTCCAGTTCCATCTGTGTCAAAGAGATCGAAAGCCTCTTTAATTTCTTGCTTTTGCTCCTCAGTCAGGTCGTGTTTTAAATCCGTCTTTTTCCTTTGGCTAGCCGAGGAAGTTGGTTTCCGGTAACTTGAAGCCTATGAAATACAATATTAATACATCACAAAAGCTACCTATTAAGTTACTAAGTTAACAGCAACGAGACTCGCGGTACATATCTTATTTTAGGTCATTATTGTGCTAACTAGCTTAAATGCTGTTCCGGGAGACCGAAGAGAATCAAGTTAAAACTAACGGCTTTTTATGGCAAATCTCACAGCTTCTTAAAATGTTCATTAAACATTCGTTTATAAAGCTACTTTACATAATTAAATAAATGCACACCATTTGAATAAATGATCCCGACGGGGAAACCTCTGTTTTGTTTGATGGTCTGATGTCAACAAATCAGGTAGCAACGACTGTGTAGTTTTTCTGTGAACAGACATCCGAGAGAGCCAATACAAATGATGAAAGCACGCTGACGAAACCTGATTAACCAATCACAAAAAATAGTAGGCGGGTTAAAACAGTTTCAGCCAATCATACGGACAGTTTGTTGTCGCCCAGCAACTAGGAAACAAAACGCATGCGCAGTGTTTAATCGGTTGAGCTGGACCAGGCGTAATATAAATGCCTCGTACACTATCGAAATAAGGTAAAAGTATACTCATTGAGGATAGTAAAAAGTTTGTATTACAGCGTCATTTTGCAGAGTCATTTCTGGGGGGGGGGGGTTTCTGCTCTTGGATTAAGGTACAGACACGGGCAGTTTTGAAGTAAACTTGTCTCTGGTTTGTTAGCTTAGCTTGTAAGCTGACTTGTAAGATGCTGAGTGAAGTGCAGGCATTGACAAAACTCGCTGCTAGTGTTGGAGGAATAATTAATACCCGTCAGTTTTTCATGAGTAGCAATGTTTTACCTCTAAAAAATATGTGGGTTGCACCCATTATATCTGTCAAATGTCAATATGCTGATTGCCATCTGTCTGCAAATACGATTTTCCATTTCGTAGTGCTTGGCTGTTAACTGCTTAAATCTTAAAAGACACGTGATGAGGGGGTGAAAGGCCTATGAACCGTTTGGTTTCCCTGGACAAAAAAGGAAAAAAACAAAATATCAAACTTGCCAAGCTGCTATTTTAATTGCTGTTATCAGAGTAAAACGAGTTTTGTTTTTGTTTTGTTTTTTGTTTAAAAAAAAAAAGCCCACACTGACAGTGAAAACAGCTCAGTTGACAGTGATGACTTAGGTTAAGGCTTCTCTGCATAAAAATGATTGAAACCCTTAATTAACTAGATTAGAACTTTCTACAATATCTGTAAAGTTGAGACGTCATGCCATTAAACTAAGGAAAACAGTTGTTCCGGCTAGGTTAACCAGAGAGTTTACAATCAGTAAGCAATAGTACGGCTCCAAGCCGAGAAAGAGAATTACAGATGTGATGTTCACTTTGAACATGTTGATGGAGACATGTGGAGAAGGTCAAAACAGTTTCAGGCTGTCTTTGTAGCTCCAGAGAAAGCATACAATAGGCTGCCATGAGAGGAATTGTGGTACTGCATGAGGGAGTGAGTAGTGTTAGAGAAGTATCTGAGGCTGGTGTAGGACATTTATGAGGATAGTGATGAAGTTTGAAGTAGGAGTGACAGATGGGTTTACAGTGGGGGTGGGATTACATCAGGGATCTGCTCTGAGCCCATTCTTGTTCACAGTGGTGATGAACAGGTTGATAGATTAGGTCAGGCAGGAAAAGAGGAAGACAACATATAGGTTCATGGATGTAGTGAAGGAGGAGATGCAGTGGGTTGGTGTGACAGAGGTAGGGATAGGTAGAGATGGAGCCAGGTTATGTGCTATGGCGACCCCTGAAGGGAGCAGGCAAAAGAAGCAGTAGAAGATGGTCTATCATAAAAAAAAAAAGAAACAGCATAAAAACAAATAGGGCCATTTAAAAAAGCTATTCCCGCAATCCCCCCTCCCCCGCGTCCTTTTAGTTTCTTACAAATCTTTTATCATTTGAGGATTACAGTACCATACTTTATAATAAATTTGAATTTCCAGGAGGTGTGCTCTGTGTCAGATTGGTGACCTCTTCAGGGTGTACCTCACCTCTCACCCTATGGTAGCTGGGATCAGCTCTTGCCCTCTCGTGACTCA
This sequence comes from Rhamphochromis longiceps, assembly GCF_057381845.1. Lineage (NCBI taxonomy): Eukaryota > Metazoa > Chordata > Actinopteri > Cichliformes > Cichlidae > Rhamphochromis > Rhamphochromis longiceps. The sequence continues at coordinate 8,346,380 of NC_140558.1, forward strand.
AATAAGGTTAAGCAGAAGAGAATGGATGGATAGAAAAGGAAATCTGAGGGCCTATACTTAGTTACTGTGCCTTGTGACTTATTACTTTAAAAACACAAATCATGTTTCCGAACTAAAGCAAATGTTTGTGAGGACTTTTTTTTTGTTTAGAAATGACCAAACTTAAAAATTTTCTTTTACAGTTCACAGTCCTCGAATGATGTTGGGAAGTACAATCATAAACCATCGACAACATATTGGACTGCAGAAACTGTTGGCGCTGGCAGGAATCTCACATTCCTCTTTGGGCCCTTGTATAAAGTACAAGTTTATCCAAGATGACAAGAGTGGGGAGTCTGCTCTTGTGTGCTCGTGTTTTCGCATTATTGAGACCATGGAGCTGACCTGTGCAGTGGGTCAGCTTGTTTATGAGACTATTCAAGCCCACCAGAAGGTCTACCATACAGGGTCGGGATGCCTGCTGTTCCTAGCGGGGGCCTGGAGCCGTGTTGCCCTGGACTGTCTTCAGAGAGGAATTTCAGTAGGGAACATAATCTCAGCAATGTCTGAAGGGATGGATGTATGTCTGGATGCTTGCAGGAAATGTGCCGTTTCAATTGATGGTCTGGGCGTGACATCGTTAGAGAGTTGTGCTGTGAAAGTGTCCAAGAAACCCATCAAATATTCATCGCCTGCATTGTGCAGCATGCAGGGAACAATAAAGTTTGACGTCAAGACTCTGACCGTCGGTGAACAGAGAAAAATAAAACTCAGCAGACATTTTTGTGAGATGAAGTCTGAAGATTTCTCCAAAGTATTGCTACAGTCTCCTCAGCCTAAGCTTCCTGACATTGTACACATTGCTGAGGGACTGAGTCATGGTTGTGATGATGCAATGAAACTTGTAGTCGAAGTTATTCAGATGCAGTCAAAAACTAATGAAGAAGATGTGAGCTATCCCATGTTTGACATTACTAAAGTGGTGACTTGTATGCTCCCTGGTTTACCAGAGGATCAGGGGTGCGTTGTATTTGGCTGTGTTGTTCTTTTATCTGCTGAACAGGCTACAGTCGCTCATCACTTAAAAGAACAACAACTGAAGGTTGTTCTCATAAATGGAGATTTATCACATTCTTACCGCCATCTTGGCTTTAACAGGCCGACAGGTATGCACCGTGTGAGGGATCATATAGATTTTTCGAGTTCAAGCAAAGAGGACGAATGGGTGGAACGGACTGTGACACATCTGTTGAACCTGGAAGTGAACCTGATACTAATCCATGGGCACGCTTGTGAAAAAGCGATTCAGCACTGTTTTAGGCATCGTATACTTGTAGTGGAAAATGTGAAGGCTTCTGTTTTGAAGACATTTGCCAGCTTGTCTGGAGTTGTTCCGGTAACCTTTGCTGCGCAACTGAGCAAGCAAAATGTTGGCACTGGGGCAAAGGTTGCAATATGGAAAGACCTCAGTAGCCATGAGAAGTACTCCCTGGCTGTGAATATCTCAACTGGCAGCAACAGCGGGCTAGTTACAGTAATCCTTACAAGCTCTATACATGGAAAGCTTCAGGCCCTGGAGGACCAGTTTTGGGCCTGTGCTTATCGCTTACACTATGCACTAAAAGACAGAGCTCTTCTACCAGGGGCGTGTGGGACAGAAATGCTTTGCATTCATCACCTACAAAAGCGAGTGGAGTATCATGTCATGTGTCACAGAGAAAAGAACGGTGAGAGAGGAACCAACCACTACAGGCGTGTAGTGTTGGACCTCATGGCAGATGGTTTAATAGATTACATATCCACTGTAATGGTTAACACTGGAAGAATTTCAAAAGTCAAAGCTAGGACTGAGGTGTGCCAACAACTGCAGGACTATCTAGGCAATGCTGCAAAGTCCCCACAACTTTTCTTAAACAGTGAAAATCAGGATAATGAAGTCTTCACAGCACCAAAACCCAATGAAGCACGAGCAGTGGAAATCTATGATAATCTGAGCGTGAAACAGGAAGCATGGAGGAAAGCCTTAGATCTTGTTTTCTTGGTTTTACAGACGGATGCAGAGATTATCACAGGCGTAGACCAAAAAACTGAGATTGCCGAGAACAGTCTCTTGCTGTTGTGATGTTCATGTAGAATATTCAGGCAAAAGATTTCACTCTACAAGACAAACTGTTTTTTTCTTCCTAAACAAAGTGATTTGTAAAATATGCTGTAAATAATACAGTGAAGGGCTTTTGAAAAATGTTATTACCTATTTTCTGCCACAAGGGGGAGACATCCTCTTTCTGAATGTCTTCAGAATTCTTTCTAAAACTTATATTAAAAAAATAATAAATAATAAAGTTATGTTGAATAACCAAGAAATGTAGTTTTTCTTATTTTTAATTAACTTGGTCTTGTGTCCTCTGTCATTATGATTCTCTATTCTCCCTGGAAATTCCCTTAAACATTACTTTTATTTTATAATAAAACAATCATGACTAACCTGATCTAGGTTATACATATCCTTGAACACATGTTGACTTCGCACACATTTCAGGCCGGGAAAAATACTGCTACATATCCAAACCCACAATTAGATTTCCTGCTCGAGGGCTGAATTTTGTTGTGCTTCTTTGTCTTCGAACACTTGCTTAATGATATTTGCCTAAGCTTCATTAAGTGTCTCCAGTTTGGCTAGTACTGCTCACATTGAATGCTGACACTGCTTCTGTGCCAGGTGCGGCTCTTTTATGACTTTCTGTGTCATAACTGGCATGGTTGATGCAGAAGGAACACCTCCAGACAGAGTAAATGTTTTGGGTTAAGTCTTACTAGTGTCTGTGCTTTAAAATACATTTTCAGAGGTGATGTCAGTTATTCGAATCCTGGAAATCTTTCATTAACACTTTCCATCCTACATAATCACCTAAAGGTCACATAAATATTTTGAAAGTCTGCAGTTTGGGCAGCTTTTAGAGTACTTATACATATATAGAAATTTGTAATAGGCTATTTATACAATACCTATATTAAGATAAGTAAAAATGATTACGACTTGGAAAATTCAAGAACTGCTCCCAATGCACTGTTCAATTTGGTTGGTGTCTTGAAAAATTTCCCTTTTTTGCATGTTGTGTTTTAGAGGTGACAGTTTCAATGACTTGCGTGGTCTTCCATTTCCTCTGAGGTCACAGAGAGCAAAGCTCATTACACCCTAAAAATAGTTCAGTGAAATAAAAGTGTTACAAAGGTTTTACGGTGGAGACGGAATAGTCTTGACTCAGACATCATTCAGTGTTGTTGCAGCATTGAGAGGGGAGGGCATGACATAACGTAACACACACAACACTGGGGAGGAAGGTTGGAACGCCAAAACTGGTGACACATCCGAGAGTTCAGGGTGAGTCCACCTCCTTTCTGTCTGCACGAATCACTTAACAAGGGCTCTCTGAGAGATGATTCAGATAGATGGAGTATTTATTCTGGGCAATGACAAGTAGGAAATGAAAAAACTTTAAATATAAAATTATGAGGAGAAAGGCCAGCTGAGGCATTTTTTAAATATAGTTGAACATTTTTTTAAAAAGTGTGTCACAAGTTTTCTCAGAAGAGTGGCTGGCATTTCTCTTAGAGATAGGGTGAGGAGTTCGGCCATCCTATTGTAAGCTGCTGATTACAGCCTCGCAACAAGCGTGCCAAATGAGCAATTCTTTATGCCACTGAAGTAAATGAACTGAAGCTGAATGTTGATCATCTTGCTACAAACCTTCGCTCTGAGCATTCATGTGGATATTCTCTGGCATATATCATATTCTCATATCATATATCAGAGCTTCCCTCACCCTCAGTGGCAATGACACCCCCTGACAGCAGCAGACTCCCAGCAGGATATAGTAGGATACTGAACTCTGCCACACCACAAAATTGTTCAAGAGCAGTTTGAAACATAAAAAAATAGCCCAACATGCTAATCCTGCCTATAGGCGCTGCAGATCCCATCTAATAAAGCTTCCATAGAATAAACTGGAAAAGCCTGATTCATGGAGGCCCCATGCCATAACCCACAATCCTGAAAGAACTGTAGCCAGTGTCCTGTGCCAAACCATGGATTATATGCCAGATACTACAAGACACCGCAGTGGTACTGTGTCCTTGCTATGATGGATGGGAGCTGTTTTGTGCCAACGTGATATCTGGCTGGTTTTTATTTTATGACTGATCAGTGTATCCATATGTCATCATTGTACCTCTCATATATTTACCTTTTCCCAGTGAAAAGATATTTAAATAAGTATTCAGGATTGTGACAAATGCTGATTTGAAAATTCCTATATGGGCAGCAATAGTTAAGGTAGAAGGTTGGTGGATCCCTGATATGGATCCCTGATGCCAAAGCATCCAAGGGCAAGATGATAAAACCCGACTTGCATCTGTGTGTGTGTGAATGTTAGAAAACACACAGGTATAGATAAGGCATTATATAAGTACTAGTCAATTTACATCCTTACTAGTCCCCTGGCTGTGCTGTGTATGTAGAAATGTAAAAGTGTAAAGCCTGAAGACTGAGCTTATACTTGAGGTAAGGTGAGGTCAATGTTATAACTGTTATGTCATTACTTTATCTGTACAGTACTATACAGGTATAAATGTGTATCACTAATAATATTTGGTAGATATTTTTTTCACTGCATGTGTATATAATATGTGCATTTAGCCGATACTGTCGAACAAAAACTTTTTGTTAGCATGATGTCAACCAGGAGCACAGCTGACTTTCTACTGGTCCCACACAAGCTTCAGATGTGGTAACGTTTGCCCAGAAGCCCAGAACAGTAAGTGCCTATTTTGACAAATGCATGACCTCCTCCTGGATAAATAACTTTCATCACTCATCATCCAGGCAGCTGGTTTGGAGAAAATTGAGAATAGCAATTAAAATAACTGGCTCGTGACGGTTTCTTTTTCATCTACTGGCATTTCTACTTTACATTGTTATTTTTTTCACTTATGAATAGCACTTACTGAATCACTACCAAGATGCCTCTGTTGGCTTTCTTATTATGTCCCTCTTTTCCTGCTCTTGAACAGACTGGATGAATGAAAACACTGGTTCTGTTCACATGGTTGCTGTGGTTCTTGGCTCTCCGAAGGGTCTCAGAGTCCAAATTGCACGTCCCCCTTCTTTGCCCTCCTCTCCTTTCCCGACTTCTGCTGGGTTGGTTAAATCAGTGAGCATTAGTGGGCGTGAGCATGTGTGTGTGTGTGCTGGTGCTCCTAGGGCGCATGCGAACTGAGGCCCAAAGGGGAAAGCCTTCCACACAGATCTAAGCCAGCTGCCCTGCTCTAAACACTCCATTGCAAGAAGAGTAGAAGAAAGAAGCGACCTGCATGCATCCCCCCTACCAGTGTGCTCAAAGTACACTGGCAAAGCAGCTGCCAGCTCTACAAACGGCAGACAAGCGTCTACAAATTGTAGATTTCGATCTTGCATAGGAGTCCGTAGAAGTGTTACTGCTTCAAATTCTCAGGACTCAAAGGGCACTTGCTGCCCTGAGAGGGGGGCCTTTCAAGCAAGCTGACCTCTGAGGTTAAGCAGAATCAGTTTGTGTGGAGGAGGGTAAGAGGGTACAGGCAGCAGTTAGCAGGAGGTGAGAGGCCACGGTGAACTGCTGCACTTCTCAAGAAGGAGACGACGTCCCTAACCCTAATGGCCACGGGAGGAATCACAACACTTCCCGCTACACCTGAAGACGGCGGCAGCAGCGGTTTTCCTCCTGGGAACTTCAAGGACCCTAAAAGGCTGTACTGTAAAAATGGTGGCTTCTTCTTGAGGATAAAATCTGATGGAGGAGTGGATGGAATACGAGAGAAAAACGACCCCCACAGTAAGTTCTTCCAGTCTCCTTCTTTTCACTTTACACAGTACACAGCACTTCTTGATTTTCTGTTTTTAACATGCAACAGAGAAGAAAGAGCAAAGCAAAAAATTAAATATCGTGGATAAATAATAGGGGGATTATGTGAATTTTCCATTTGAATTATGATTATTCTCCACTTGCGAACACTAAGAACCAAATGTGTGTAGGTCACCTTCTGGAAAGTATAATAACCTCAGTACTAAAGAGTCACGCCTCAGTTTTTATTCATCAGTGGGACTTCTGATGGAACATGCTTAATGTTTTTAGTGCTCCAAATGAAGATCACCATGCTGAGTCACACTGTTAACTGTATATTTTACGTCACAAAAGACAGCAAATCTGAGAGTTCCTGCGTCTTTGAGGCTGATGAAGTTATTATAAAAACCTGTTAAAAAATTATCTTACCCTCAGACCAGTCATCTGTGCCGACATTGAATTAATATTTATTCTGAGCGCCCCCTTTTTTAAGAAAGGGTAAACATTAACGTGATTACGTTAATGGACAACTGTAGCATTCCTCAGTGCGTCACTGTCACTGATTAAATGTGCCCTAAGCTTTTGTAAATAGGAGGGGAGGAGAGGAACATGAAATTTGGATTTTTCCTTGGAAAACACATGCTTGGATGCTTGGAAGTGTATTGCACAAGGTACAGTGTGACATTTCAAACAAATGCCTGATGCCAGTTCAAGGAGTGAGAGGCTATTTATAGGTAATTCAATTGCGTTTAATTATACTTCATTATAAGTGTTTATGAAATATCCGGAGAGATTCATCTTGTAGACGACATGAGAAAGTTTAAGGAAGGAATATATTCACACTTCGTCATACAACGGCCATTAGTATTAATCGTTTAGCTTTTTACCAAAATAGTTCTTAAGAGTTATTATGACTTGAGCTGTGCTTCCTCAATGGCCCTTTTGTTAAGGGTCGGATAGAGTTGCCAGCTTCTACAGACAAACCTGCCAGTAAGAATAGGAAATGTTATGAAAAATGTTGCCTAATATATCCTAGGGTCCTCGAGTAGAATTTCCATGCTAATGTAGATGGGACTCTTCTCCATCCGTTTGTGTTTTGTGTAAGAGACTTTTGATCCAAGAACCTTGGGGTCAATTCTGATACAAACTGGACACAACAGGAGACCCCAGAGCACACTTTACAGAAGCGGGGATCAGGTTCCCGCCATTCACAAAAATTTCAGCACATAATCTATCCAAGGAACAACGAACACACCACAGTACATTCAGACCAATTGCTATTTTTTTTTTTGCCTCTTTGATCTGTAACATGAATCACCCAAACAGCTAGCTTAATGATAGACAGATGTGTGTCTACCCTTAATGGGGACTCATTCTAAAGAGATCCCCTATTCACCTCAAGGGGCCCCTGGATTCTTTTTGATTGCTGAGCATATATTGGATGAAGAAAAACAATGTCTCTTTTTTAAAAAGGGAAATAAAAAAATAAATCATTTAAGATCATGAATAAGCAATCTTACAGCCTGCAGGTACTATGTAATGCCATTCTGTGTTTTTTGGTAATTAAACTTAACTATTTGTGCTAATAATAATGTTTCATTCATTCATGGCACATGCATCAGTCAGTGCCATGAATACAGAGGAAACCACAGCAACAAATCATTTGCCAGCAACTGAGGAAGCAGGACCTGATGTTTGGATGTAATGCTTGAAAGATGTTAAACGCAGCATAATTAGACTCATTGTCTTCATTTAAAATGCAAATAAAAAATGGGGAAAAGAATATATACATATTACTGAATTTATCAGGTAAAAAATGTTATGAGTTTAAAAAAAACTACATTTGAGTTTAAGGCTTGCGCCTTTAAGTAAGACAGAGACTTCACTGGCCCAAAACTTTAGTATTTGATAGAGAAAACTGGCATACAAAATATGACTTTATGCATTGTTTTAAAGTAACTGTCTGTTTTTACAGGATTCATAAGTTATGTCACAGGAATTGTTTGATTTTGTGGTGGTTTGATTTTGTACCGCTTACCTGTATGGTCCAGAGGCAAAGAAACAAAACCCAAATATGAGAGCATGCCAGGTATTTGGCATACTTGCCTGACTCTTAGTTCTCTCAGCGGTGATTTTCCCAGTGGCATGTCCCTGTTTTGGCACATAAGCTCCCTTAAGGAAAGGAAAGTAAGAAAGTTAAAATGTCTACTAGTATAAGAGTCAGATATTTTGTCAGGAAAATCTTGCAACTTAAAGCTCATTGACTTTAAACATAACCTTGTCACATGGTTCAAATGGTGTGTGGGCTTGTTTATGAGAAAAAGGAAACCTTTAATCAAGGTTTCCTTTTTCTTAATTGTTTGTTAATTTAACAGCATTTTCGTTCCTCTGTTTTATGCCTCTTGTCTTTTTGCTCGTTGCAGTTCAAATGTTGAAATGCACCTGCAGCTGTTTCTCTAACAGCTCACTGTTACACTTGCTGTGATTTAATGAAGAAATTCATTTTTTTTTAAAGTCAGCAGTCACTTTTACACTTTGATTAAACGTCCCATCATTAAACAACAACTTGCTCTCTGTCTCTGCTAATTCATCTTCAGTAAAGCTTCAACTCCAGGCAACCTCAGTGGGAGAAGTGGTCATCAAAGGGATTTGTGCAAACCGATATCTGGCAATGAACAGAGACGGACGACTGTTTGGAGTGGTGAGTGACTTGGATCGGTCTTTCCATCAACAAAGCTTGTGCTGTTTCTGTTCCATAAAGGATTTTGCTAATCTGTATGAAACAGACTTGATTAAACTCACAGCTCTGTGACAAGAAGCATTAAGGTTGCAGTGTTTTGGAAACCAAATATTTTCCAGTACTGTGACAAGAAATCCTCCCATTCTAAAAATAATTAAGTTTATAGCCTCTCGCACTGGACTCATCAGAACATTCAAATTATAATAGTAGACCACTGTCGTGTGTGTGTGTGTGTGTGTGTGTGTGTGTGTGTGTGTGTGTGTGTGTGTGTGTGTGTGTGTGTGTGTGTGTGTGTGTGTGTGTGTGTGTGGCTGGCAGTTAGCGGACCCAAATTGCAGACTCAGAGATAAATTCAGAACTCACACAGCTTTATTGCTGGAGTTCGGGAAACTAAACACAAACAACAGAAAACTCGTCTAAACTGAACTTTAGAACTTACATGACTAAGTAAACAGGACGCGTACACACAAGGAGGGGATGATAATACACAAGATAATGAGAGGATGGGTGACAGGTGGAAACGCAGCTGGAACAAACTAGATATAATGAGAGAGAGGAAGCAAAGCTGAACATAAGGCACGTGACACAATGACTATCAAAATAAAACAGACAGAGACCAGACAAGGAAGACACAGAACGAGGGCGAGATAGCAGAGAACACAGGAACCAGATAGACACACGACTGGGAAAACAGGCAAATGAACATGGAGGCAAAACAGACTTCCCAGGGAGACACAAATAACTAACACAAGAAACTAGATACTAGAGGACGTGGAACACAGAGGGAAGACTAAGACAGACTAAACATGAAATGGAACTAAATTAAACAAAATTAAGGGACAGAGAACTCAGAAATATAAGGAGAAAAGACATAATATTAAACAACAATTCAAGGCAAGCACAAACTACTGGGTCACAAAGCCGGGACAATGACAGACCACAGTTACGCACAACTGACAAGATGCATCAATCAATGCAATCAATAAGCAAAAGACATAAACTGCACACATTTAAATAAGTCATCTCTGCCAAATCTTCCAAAACCAATATATGAAAGTTTCCTTTTTTGTAACAAAAAAACAAAAAAAACCCATACAAATAGTTTTAGTGATGCACTAATATACTGAGTATTTATCCAGCAGTGTGGATACCTGCATGTGAGTAGTTAATAATTATTATTAATAATTGGGAATTATTATAACTGCAGGCTTTTATTAAAAATACTTAAATTATTAAGCATTTTGGGTCTGAAAGACTGAAAATTGAACAGTACTTATTTTTTTAATAAAAAAAGACATTATTATTATTATTATTATTATTATTATTTTTTATTATTATTATTATTAATAATAATAATAATAATAATAATAATAATAATATTGGAAATACATAATAAAAGCAACAAAAAATTGCAGAAGTTTTTTTTTAGAACAAATGAGAACCAGTGATTTTACTTTGTTGACTGTTGATGCATATTAAAATAAATAAATAAATAATGATAATTTAATCTAATTAAAGATATGCTGCCTTGCATTACTTGTATTTAGTCTTGGAATGATTCCTAACTGCACTTTTCCCTGTTACTAAGCTATTATAGTTTCAGCGTTGCTGTGAGTAAACCACTCCAGTTTCATGCCAATGCTGGTCTGTTGCCACAGTTGCTGTTTATTGTGGAAGTGTGAACTGTTGGTGACTGATGTGGTTTGGTGGTTGTGAAGGCTCGTATAAAATCCATGTCATTTGCAAAAGGCATCTCCTCCTAATGAGAAGCTACAGCAGCAGAATGCCACCCAAGGCATCGCTCTGCTCAATAAAAGACCCACGTGATGGTCTCTGCACTACCGTTTGCTTCCAAGAGATTGTGAAAGCAGTCGTTGTCAAGCAAATTAGAATTCACTGACGCTGATGTAACACTTTGTCTGGAAAGTGCCAAATCTAGCTTTGGAGTTGGGTCATCTAGAAAGAGAGGGGATCTTGATAGATTTGTTTTGAATCATATGATCAACAAATACTGCCTATTGCACAAATATATACATTAATAGATATATGCCCTGACTGGTTAATTCAGTAGGTGCATCTGTTCCACTGCTCATTAATGCGTATAACTAATCATCCAGCAGTAAATCAGTGCATTTAGGCACATAGACATGGTTAGATGACCTGCTGAAGTTCAAACTGACCATCAGATTGGAATAGAAAGGTAATTTAAGTGACTTTGAAGGCTGCGTTATTGTTTGTGCCAGACAGGCTGGTCTGAATATTTACCACATTGAGGGTTTAAAAAGGTGACAAAATATCCAGTAGCAGCAGTTTGCTGCTTCAAAAATGCCTCGTTGATGCCAGAGATCACAGGAAGATGGCCAGACAGCTCTCAGCTGATGGGAAAGCAACAACGATTCAAATAACCACTTGTTATAACAAAGGTATGCAGAAGAGCATCTCTGAACGACCACACAGGTGTCACTTTTGTCAGCTACGAATGTGCCTTGTTTTAATATTCTTTGATCTACAAACATTTCCACGAACACATTTTTAGGACCAAAGTCATTTTATTATTGGGAGTTTTGCACAGTGAATTAAACCAGGTAGACTGAGTTGTTGTTCCAGAAAATGTCTTCTGACTAATAGCAGCACAGTCACAGTCAAATAAAAACAGAAACTAAACAAAAGGGTTTAGTTGGACCGAGCATAGGGAGTCAATGCCCAGCATGATTTTGGCCAGACGTTTTCTACAAAGGACAAATCTAAGAAAGAATCTTGGGTAAAAATAGATGGACAACAACGTGGCAACACAAGAATCATACCATTTACTTTAAAGATTGTCATCTTTAGCATTCTCCAATAAGATTCCTATAAGAGTCCTGTTAATTTCAAGTTTCTCTTTGACTGACATCATGACTTGTTTATTTTTAGTGAGGTTCAACTACGGCACACATTGTCCTTATATTCATGGAAAGGTATGACTGTCTTTATTAAATAAGTGGGTTTATTACCACAAATCACAGAGTAAATAAACAACAGTCAAAATAAAGGTTGCATTTAGTTACAAAGTTATTTTAGGTGGAAACTTAATTACAGAATATATTAAACAATCATATTTCATTAAATCAATTATATTAAAGTAAACATTTTCACTCAAAATTCCTATATATATGTATGTATATACAAAATAAAGGATGTGATGAAATGCCACTGTAAGTAACAAGATGCCCCTTAGATTGATTTTTATACAGAAATCCTGTTTAAGCAGAGGATACTGATAAGGCTACTCAGCAAACAGAGTATCTTAAACTATATTACAAACTAGTGTCACAGTCTTCTTAGGTTCTTAGCTCGTGAGTTGATCTAAGTTTACTAGGTGGCACTGTGTCCCAGTAGCTTTCTAATCTGCAGCCCCTGAAATTATACCTAAGCGGCACAGTTAAATCCACTGCAGACAGCATAACAGTTATATTTTATTTGCATTATTCTTCTGTGTCTTTCTCTACAGAGAAGAGCAACAGATGAGTGCTACTTCTTAGAGCGGCTCGAGAGCAACAACTACAACACCTACCGCTCCAGGAAGTACCCAAACATGTACGTGGCGCTGAAGCGGACTGGCCAGTACAAGTCTGGAAGCAAAACTGGACCGGGTCAAAAGGCAATTCTCTTTCTCCCAATGTCTGCTAAATGCTAATCTGGGCTCAGAGTGAGAGATACTGATGTCTGAATGAAAAGATGTGACGGCAATGAAGCAAGCCATCAGCATTGCCCAAAATAGCTGTGAAGCTTTACTGTTAGATCCTAACAGTTATTATTTTATCATAAACATGTCTGCAATTATTCAGCTTCACTTTAAAATTAGCACCATATAGTCATACCTTTTATTATATTTTAATATTATTATTACTATTATTATTAACCAGAATTTTACTGTAGACCAACCAACTGGAGCCAGCTGCCTAGTGCATCTCAGTTAAACAGCAGTACAACACAGTGGGTTTTTAAAAAAAAAAAATTAACATAACTCTCTCCATAAGGATTCAAAACAGCTATCTGCTTAACCTTAACCTAATGAAAGTCTAAGTTGGAGTCTGGGTTTAAGTGCAGGGTGTTGGTAATATACTGCATATTTGAGTGTTTTCATAAATAAGAAAACACGTTTAAATCCGACAATAATCTAACTGTATTATAGAAGTCTGAAAAATATAAAATTTGAATTAAAAGAAGAAGAAACACTAAAAGCAAAACCCAAGCATTTCTTCTCCTTTTGAACACGTAGGACTTGGACTGTTAAATAGATAAGTGTTGACTTGGTGAATTGTTGTATTATTGGCTGTTGATTGTGCTTGTTCGGCAAGAAACACAACCTTTAAATCCCAGCACAACATTTTAAAGACATTGCTTTGCCTTGTCATCACCATATTACTGACTGTGAAAAAGTCAATCAGCGGTCCCCAACCTTTTTTGCGCCACGGACCGGTTTATGTCTGACAATATTTTCACAGACCGGCCTTTAAGGCGTCGCGGATAAATACAACAAAATAAAACCAGTACCGGTACCAAAAAAAATGTATTCATAACACATGGTAAAAGACCCAGAGAAACAGAGTTAACGCTAAAAACAATAAAAATAAAAAAAAACTATAAAAACCGATAAAACCCCTGAAAACCATAAATTTCACACCCGAGCCTGAACTCTCGCGGCCCGGTACCCTACGACTCGGGGGTTGGAGACCGCTGATGTAAATGACCAACATGGAGAGGAAAACCTATATTCATTGCTGGCAGTTGTTTGGGTGGTAAAGAATTCATTTTTGACTTACAAAGTTGGCAGTTTTTTCCCATTTCTGAAATGAAACTGGAACCAAGATAAAATTAGCTAAAGTCACCACTTATCTCTGACAGTGATGTCATTTTTTATCATTGATTAATACATATTACAAGACCGCCAACTTTGGGTTTTGAACATGGCCACCAAGACGTGTTAAATAAAACATTTAAAACTGCAGCAATGCAGATGCAAAAAGCATCCTAAAATTTGCAGTGTGTTTTTAATCCAACCGGTTACACTGTAATTCTTCAAAAGTAACAGTCCAGCTATAAATACATTTTTAATATTTGACTAATGGTGACAACCGTGCTTCACCATATCTGGCTACAATGAGGTGATCTGTGGAGCTCCTATAATTTCAGTATGGGAAGCTGTCTGTAATATAACTGGTAAAACCTCCCAGAGTAAACAGCAGGAAGCTCCTCCATGTTGAGGTCAATCTTATCAAAGCCGTGCTCCAGGCCATGAAGCAGAAGACTGGCTAAGCGAGAGGTGATGGGCGTGGTCTCGCTGGTTTTGGCCAGCTCGCTGATGTCCAGCCACTCGCAGCGTAGACACTCCTGAGTGCAGAAGTTGATCTCGTAGGTTAGCGGGCTCAGCCGGCAGATGATGTACATGTCAGACATGCCGAAGGCACCGGGGTGGTTGTGCTGCTGCCGGATACTTAGCAGAGATCTGAACTCGGAGCGAACACCAGTTTCCTCAAACACTTCACGAACAGCAGTCGTACCTGAGAAAGATTTATTTAACATTTATACATGGAGGCATTTAAAAGACTTTGATCTAGGAACGATGATCCAATTCCACTGTCAGTATTACCTTGCAGATGGCGTTAAGAAGGGAAAAAGGAAAATACACATATATTTTTGAACATTTGATGCTGCTTTTCGGGTTGGGTCATGTACATAATTTTAAAGCTGCTTTTTAAAAGAAAAGGTGAATTTGAAGAATTTGCATATATATCATGTGCCTTATTTTGTATAGTTCAAATGAATGTATATGTATCATCTTTAAGTATAATGTTACACTCCAAAGAATTTAGCTACATGTACTGTATTAGTTCTTTTGCTCTGTTGAGCGTGACACTCACCAATATTTTCTCCTGGATCAGACAAACCACCGGGAAACTTCCAAGCATTCTTTGTCTGAAATTCCAGAGCAAAGTTCAAATTTAACTTCAATTGTGATATATGGCACTGCTGTAAATGTATCTTAGATAATTATCAACATGTACACTGCAACAAGGTCTATTTCAGTCTTAGTCTAAAGTCACTTAATAATGCCACATTTTGTTTCCTCTGTTAGAAAATGACCATGGATCAAGCTGTAATAATGAGATGAGAAATGCTCCAGTCTGAGCATCCTTTCATGTTATGTTTTAGATTTATTTCCTCACTCTGGAGACTTTTACATTTGCTGTGGTGAAGTATGTCTTCCACAACTGTTTCACCACTTACCTTTGATATTTAATGACAGTATGCTGCTGGTTAAATTATGATGTCTGTGTATATATATTTTTGTAGTTACTTAAAGAATGTGCTGCGCTTTTTTTCCCTTGCAGATCCTCTCTTTGTGAGGAACACAAATGCACTACGGCATTTATTTTCATGTATTGTAAACCAAATGCTATATTTTTGGAACGGTTTCTAAAGTGTGCTGGTAGAAAGAAATAAAGAGACTTTGTGTAACAATAATTGTTGAGGTTCTTAAAAAGTCGAGCGTCTCTCTCTTCCCCACAGAAGGACACGCAGCGGAATGTAAAATCATTCCAAAGAAGTGCTGTAAGAATGCTGACCGTACGCAATCTGTTCACACTAAATCTACCGAGAAATGCTGCGTAAATGTCATTGCATGATGGTTAAACACTCTTACCATTACCTCATTCAGCTCCCTGATGGATATAATTACCTTGAGCCCACTGGGAATATGTAAGTTGTCCTGCAAAAGTGATAAAGTTTGGTTTCTTTTCAGGAAGTTCATAACCCTTAGCATGCTCTGAACAGACTCGGCCTGTAAGGAACTTTCTACTGCCAAAGGGCCAGACTGTTATAAAGCTCGTTTCCAGTAAACAGCTCGATAGGGAGGAGGAAAGAAGGAGGAGGAGCAGGGGAAGAGGAGATAGAAGACTCTCTACACTTCCAGGCCACTAACTGCTCGTCTCTGCTTTGGGACAAAATACATTACATGCTCCCATGACTGTAGACTGGTGCACATGTTAGATGTAAGCAAAATCTGTCATTTATAATGCAACATATGGATATGTTAAGATCTGTTTCTTAACTTAAAAGAAATGTTTTAAATATAATATTTGTACCTATACCTCAGTATAATAACTGGGTTAATAAATCTGGATCTTGCATACATAGGTCAAACCTCTTGGATCAGGACTGCAATAGTTTCTGTTGGGTTTGGCACTGATCACTTCTTTTATTTCTAGCAGACATTTGAGAGATGTTTTTTGCATGTAGAGGTCCAGCCTTTTGCCACTTTGCTTTGACAGTGAACAATGGTACATGTGTTGCAGTTAATGTTTGTGGAACAAACATGCTCATGTGCTGGTTTTGTGGCATGCCAGCACAGGTAATACTGACATTATCTGCAAAGCTGCTGAAAATGTCAAAATATATAGTAGATAGTAGTGAAAAAACAGAAACTCTAATGTCACCTAATTGTTTCTGTATTACTTAATTACTTCACAGAGGACTTCATCAGGAGGAAAACTGATAGCACTTTTTATCTGTCTAACATATAATATGATATGTTATCAAATAGAAACAGGCGGCTTTGCATTTTGCAGCCGTTTTCTGCTCATTACAGAGAAACTACTACAGATGTTTCCATTTAATAATCCAGACATTACATATAATATTTACAGTATTGCTTTTAAACAAATTAGAATGCTCGGAACCTAATGTAGGATTAATTCAAGCATTATAATATAGTAATACTATCCAAATATGCCTAAACATCAGTCAATATTACATTTTTACGATGAGATTATTACAGTTTAAACTCTCTATATACATTCTCGTTTCTGCCTTGTTACCCTACTGTTACCACTGAGCTGTAATAAGATGCTACCAGAAAACTCTAAATTGGCAAAAATGTATGCCATCGACTTTTTCCAATGCCATCCAGTGGCCTGAATAGGAGTCTTTGCTGGGCCGCTTTTGGGCCCAGGACCTTATATTTGACAATCTTAATGTATGAACCTGTCTCTATTAATTACAAGGAAAATACCACAGACTGTAATAAAAGATGTACACAGCCACCATAATGTCAGACTTTGGTTTGAAACCTTAAGTTCAGGAAGTTGGCTGTTGCTGTCCTGCATTTCATTTTGGTTTCTTTTTAACTGACCATGATGGTTACATAGTATGCTCAAGATCAAAACTACCTGACATCAGATTTTCCACTAGTTTAGGCTGCTTATTTGAAAAGGTCTTAACATCTTATAAAGGACATCTTATGAGAGTAACAGTTCCCAAATGACATCAACATTACACAATCACTTTTCAAAATTGCCAGCAATCCGAAAATGCAAACAAAGCTGTGTCGAAGAGGATTCAAAAGAGGCCTGTTGTAAGTTAACTTCAAAACACCATGAGCACTACAGCAGGGCTCTGTGAGAGCTTACAGACGCACACAGAACTGTTTGAGTGCATTCAACTCATGTAAACATCATGTTTGCTTGAGGTCAGCTAATTTTGTGTTGAGCTATGTTAAGTGTGAATGGATTTCCAGCCAAGGTTTGAGTCAACAGAGGCCCAAGTTACTAAATAAACAAATACTAATCATCCACATTTTAACAGCAGCATGACTGATCCATCAGTGGTTCATTTGTGTGACTGATATTGGACAGATCAGCTTTTAGGAGGATATAAGATGTGTAGATATAAGGTGTATAGCGCATTTAAATAATAAAGTCAAACAGATACCTTATTTCTGTCTTGGACAACAAGGACCTTTCCACTGGACTCATCAACAACTGCACCTGGACAAAACAATCAGTCAGACATTAATTTTATATATTATTCAAGCACCTGTGTCCCTATATGCTGGTTCACATTTTGCATATAAATCGTAATAATTTTAAGCAAAATGTGGTGGTAGACTGGCACAAAACCAATCATTTGGTTGGACACATAACACATGCATCATGTGGTGAAGAAGGCCGCTGTCAGGTTTCAGAAGATGACGACTGATTTGTTCGTTTTCTGTTTTGCTTCAAATCTCTGACCTACAAATACATCAAGATGGTAACAGTCTGGGCTGCTGAGCTGGACAAGCTTGAAGATTTGAGTAATTTGGTGAACTAAAACTGTAATGACTTGAGGTGGTTGGCACTGTTGGCTCAAAGCAAGGAGGTTCTGGGATTAAATCCAGTCCAGGGCCTTTCTGTGTGTTTGCATGTTCTGCCATGTGTTCCTTCAGTGTACTCCAACATGCCACAGTTCAAGGACATGCGTGGGGCTAGATTAATTTGTGACTCTTAACACTGACTGTATGCGATCTGCTTGTCTGTCACTATGTGTTAGCCCTGTGATAGATTGGCAACTTGTCTACAGTGTACCCTGCCGCTCCACCTGTAACATCTACATTAGGCTTGAGGCGCTCCTGTAAACTTGAATTGAATAAGTGGAAAAAAATGGATGGATGGCAAACTGTAAAGGTAATTATCCTAAAGGAATTTACAGTATGCACTGACATTATTGAGGTCCCACACTGCAAACATCTAAATCAGTCTATAGCCACAGATCAGGACCCACAATTATACTGAATTACATCCAGTAATGTAGTGACAAGATAAAGAAACATATCACAAGCTTTGCTGCAGAGAACAATTGTTCGGGGCAAGACAGTAATAACATGCTAGTCATCTCTTGTGTCTAGTTTAGCAGCAATTTAAAAAACAATAAAAAAGAATAATAAAAATAAACTGTAACATGTTCTATTTACAGTATAAAAAATGTAAACTGTGTTTGACAAAAAACTGCAATAGCATTATTTTGATATATTTACGTTGTGTTTACGTCATTAGCTATAAAAGATCAATATAACGTCGCCCAAAAAGTGGTTACTTTGCAACTTTAGAGCTTTAGATTTGTCACAATGTAACCAGTTGGTAATTTTATTAAATTACCAAATTATGATGTAATTTTTTGAATGGTTAGTCTACAGTGTAGCTGCTGGTTTAGTGGCCAGTTAAAGAAAAACAAAAACAAAACAACCAACAACTCTGAATAACACTTTTTTTTTTCAAAAAATGATGACAGTACCAAATACAGCAAATTTACAGGGCAGAAAGCCTTATGAGGAACACCTGTCAGACACAAGGATTGATGCGATCTATTGATAATGTATAAAATCTTGACATCAGCTGATTACTCATCGGCACTAAATTTAAAGTAATACTAGCCATACATATAGAATATCTCCTGAAAACAACAAATTTTAATGAACTGCAAATCTTCTAAATGAACAAGACCAAGACTCAGACAATTTCCAAAAACACAAGGTTAACTAAAAATTGTTTCTGTGGAACAGCAAATTGCTTTACTTTCTACAGTTACAAAGTCTGAGTGACTCAGCTGAGAAATTTGTGGACATCCGACTTCAACATTTACAGTTTTTCTCTGATGTTTCTCAGCAGCTAGTGACTAAGCAAGGCAGTTATGCGCTGCTGACAGTTGAGGAGGAGGAGGAAAAATGAGCCACTTTCTTTTCCGGTTGCTCTGTCTGACCGACCAAGACAAGCCTCCTCAAATGAATGTCACAGATGCGTAAAGAGGGATGTGTCTTGCTAAAGGCTTGACTTGGACTTCCAAGTGGAAATTGATGTCATCCCCAGTCCCTGTGCCATATGGCGCAGGAGGACGCCTGGTTTCTGCTAAAGGAGGCTATCATTATTTAGCCCTCAGTCCAAGAAATAAAATGGTCATGAGGAGCGGGGAGCAAGAATTACAGTACGAGACAAAAAAACCCCCTGTGGATTCAATAGAAAAAACTGTTTATCACTTAATTGTATAGTTAAACTTTGAGCCACTTACTTCATATTTCACACATTTTTGTCTACTGTCTACTACTCTTTGGTATCGCAAACAATTACAGGTTCATGCTCTTATCTTTACATTATGAGGTCATTATGAATCTGAGCTTCAAGCCCACTAAGTTTTAAATATAAAACAGTTGGCAAGCGTCTTCAAACTGTATCCTGGAACCAAGGAGGAAAAAGCAGGAGAAATAACTAAGAAGAGGAAGAAGGAAAGAGTAACAAGACAATCACCCAGCATTGTTGTTTACTTGTGATTACCTCTTCTACAGATAAAACTTGGCATCAATGTTAATGTAAAATAATGCTTGATTCAGGTTGGTGCCGCTGTAGCGATTGATTAGGGAGAATCAAATTCCCTTCCCAATGGAAATTAAAAAAATACTTACAAATATGAAATAAAAACATATATTGAAGAGTGGCAGTTAATTTGAGCCCTATAAGTGTTTTTCCACTGCATCACAGAGACATGGAAATTAGTTTACCTGGACCACTGAAAAAAGGCTCTGCTAAG
The DNA here is from genome assembly GCF_057381845.1 of Rhamphochromis longiceps. Taxonomy (NCBI): domain Eukaryota; kingdom Metazoa; phylum Chordata; class Actinopteri; order Cichliformes; family Cichlidae; genus Rhamphochromis; species Rhamphochromis longiceps. The sequence continues at coordinate 8,366,354 of NC_140558.1, forward strand.
TGTGCTGAACAAAGTGAATTTCCTAGCTTAAATAAAAAGGAACTGAAACCTCTGCCTAAATAACAAGCTACAAAATGAAGAGACTACTACAGGTTTAGAGGAGACACTAAAGTGTCCCTGCCCACCTTTGTAGTTATCTTAGAGATTTAATCAAAGGCTCTGCAATGTGAAAAACAGTTGTGTTTTTCCCAGTAACTTTCACTCTTTTGTTTTTTGTTAGGGGTCAAAGCCAAGGCCATTATGACTTTCAAATAACTTCTGACATTAATTGACAGTGTTATTAGTGAGTACTGTTTTGGGGTACTGGCCAAAACTACGATAGGAACCAGTTGTGAAAAATAACCTTTTTACTCTCTTATTGGGTAAAATCTGAGTCTGGCAGGACATCAGGCGTATGGATGACAGAGGATTTAATGGATGACTGCTTTCCAATCACGAGTTATACTTTTGGCCCTATTGCTGTATCTTTGTGAAAATAATCAAGAGCCACAGTCAGCACACACATAAGGAAACTGGAATCTAAACAGCTGTGTATTTCAGATTCCTGAACCCAGTTTCATCATCAAACAAATCTGGCATCTAAAAAAGGGAGTTTCTGGTCCCCATTCCTCAGAAAGATGCTCTGGACATGTTCTGACATGCTTTAAGTGCATCTACTCTTTGGTAAAGGTATGAATGGCACTCTGCCCTCTGCTGGACAATCACAAAGTTAGCACTTGGGCTGAGCAACTCCTTTTCCTGTTGATCGTCTCTTCACTGTCAGTCCTGAGTGAATTTCCATTTGCGTAAGTGAAATGAGCCAGAGTTAAAAAATGCAAATCCCAAATGACAAACAAGCTTTTATCCATTTAAAGATGATAACAAACTACTGGTGTTTTGTGTTAGCACCAAATGTAGGTCACAGTTTACTCCAGCTTTAGCTATTTAAAAGTGATTTAAAAGTGACAGCAGAATACAGTTTGATTTTTCAACACTTTTACATCTTTTGTCACATCTGACAGATTCTGTCACACAACCACTCGCAACACGCAAGGCACTCATCATATTAGGAAACAAATGCGGAGGGCAGTTGTCATCGCTGATGGGTTTACATAGACTTTGTGTCCATAACAATTGTCATTTGGTCTAATGTGCTCGGCTCAATCATCCACAGATGAGATTCTCTCTTTCACAGCACAAACTCTTTCCACTGAGAGGTTGATGTAAAAACTACCAGGAGGCGACAAGATATGATCAAATAGTTCAGCAGCTTTACTCAGAAAACCTAAAAAATTTTATTTATTTAAATGTGTACACTTCTGGATTGGTTCCAGCTCTACGGCTATTTTGTTTAATGACCCTCGCAAGTATCATCCAGATCACTTGTTCTTGGACATCTGCCACGGACCTCAGACTTGTACAGAGAGAATCAAGAGGATACCTGCAGGTTTTTCAACATTTACAGGGTTATGCATTCTGAATTCATTCCACAGGGTCAGATTGTCCTGATGGAGTTCTGCCTGAAGGAGAACATTTGACAGAAATAACCAGAACTTTGCTGAATTTCATTGTGCAATCCAGCACTGGCATATAACAATGAAAACAAGGGGGTTTTTTTTGGCAACAAACACCTGTTCTACTTGCCCAGTTTGACTCACTGCAACTTGTCCTTTTCCCTAAAAGGCAATTCAGGGAAATTCATACTGGAGAAGATACAGTACACACTGTGGACGCAAACGTTCAAGTAGACAGAACAAAACTTGAGGTTACTCTATTCCGTAACCCCCGTTCTCATTGGCTAGCAGTCATGACACTTGCATCAGGGAGGGTCCACCCTCCTCCCTATAAAAGGGTGTGATGCAGCATCACCCGTCATTCAAGATAAATTCACCTCTTCCTCACTTCGTGCAAGGAGGGTGACCTTGTGAGACACCTCACACATGTTATCAGAGAATGGGGGTTACGGAATAGAGTAACCTCAAGTTCTCTTTCAAACATTTGTTTCGGTGTCTCACTATGGGGATATGCAGACTTCCGTATTGCCAGATAAGCCCATCTGAACAACTGACCGCCACCTTAGGAGGTCTCGTGGGGACCCACACAATGTGGGCTAGAGATGGTGCAGTGACAGACCCGTGCTGGAATAAGCCAATTGGATTGCCTCAAAAATCCAGTGGGAAATGCATTGTTTGCTAATGGGCTTCCCAACATGTGGTTTAGGCCAGGAAACAAACAGCTGATCCGACCTCCTGAAAGCCTTTGTTCTCTCTATATAGGTACACAAAGCCCTAACTGGACAGAGAGCATGTAGGTGCTCCTGTTCAGGGGAGGAGACAGGAGGAGGCAAAAAGCTTCTTATTTTATTTTTATTTTTTTGCCTGTCCTGTTTGGCTCTTTTGCCATCAGAATTATTGTCTAAAGGCGAAGAAAGATGCCCAACGGATTTACTTTACCAAATTGACCATCCCAGCCTTGCCGTAATGGTCCATTTGATTCACCTTTTATTGTTTATTTTATTTTCACTTGCTGAATACGGGACAGACTTGACTGGGGGAAAGAAGGGGAGAAAGAAAGAGGGAAAGAGAAACAGCTGAAAAGGGGGACGGGGGAGAAGGGCAAAAAACAAAAACCAACAGAATAAGCAGAGAAAAAAAATGCATATATCGATCACCTGGATCACCCCTGAGAAAGAAAAAAGAAAACAAGCAGAAGAAAACGAGAGTAATAGAATAAACAACATCACGATGATATATGGGAATATGACAGTAAATACCAAATGTTAAACATTATTGTGCAGCACGTAAGATCGACAGCGCACAGTGTGCTTTGAGGTAGGAGCCAAAAAGGGTGTAGTTTGTGTGTGTGATCACCCGTGTGTACACCTGTGAGCATGGACGTGCTTGTTTTTTTAAAAGGTTCCTTCATGTAATGATCTGCTAGAGGGTGTGGGGGGGGCCACAGCCCCGTCCTCCAGGGCATGAAGCAGGTATGGAGGAGATCAAAACTCCAGACATCCAGAGGCCCTCAGAACACAAGAGACCAAGGAAGACCAACAGAGGCCGAGAGGCTGGGGGCACCCCACCTCCGCAGTGGCCCGAGCGAGCCCCAGGCTCCAGGCCCCGATAAGCGGCCGCCAAGGAGTGAGCCGGTGTGTACCTGGACGCCCATCCCCGGACACAAAGAACCACCAACGCACCAATGTCTGAGGGAGTCCGCCACCGGCAGGGGAAGTGGTGGTGGGGGGAGATAGGCCTCCAAACCTTGGAGGGCCTGAGATGTCCCCAGAGAGGTGGCATCTGATACCCAACCTGACATATAGACACAGACATACAGGCACACACAGATACAAACATCCATTCCCACCCTCATGCTCTCATATGCACTTACTCCACACTCAACCAACGTGGAGACAGACATAAAGAGACGCTGTACACACGATCACACTCCCCAAGCTTACTCTACGAACCGGGTCTAGGTACCCTTGCCCCTGGAGGGGGGAAATGCACCCAGACCCAGGTGGTGTTACCCTTTTCCCTGCGGTGGGGAGAAGCAGACCGCCCCGACTCCGCAGCAGCAGGGAGGCCCCACATTCCAGACCCCAGTCCGACGGCCAACTCCTCCTCCTAGCCCCCCCGCTCCAGCAGGCCGCAGAGAACGGGGGTGAGAGAAGACTCCAAACCTCCCTCCACCCGCTCATTTTAGTGTTGATGCATGTGTGTTCTAAGGTGCATTTAAAACCCAGGAGGGCAAAAAGCTTCCAGCTCCAATGGGGTGGATTGGAGATGAGGATTTTTGGGCACAAAGGCCCCCAGCACATGTGGGGACAAGAGATTTAGACACCGGGTGGAGCCGTTGTTCCCCTTTCATAAAACGGTAGACTAGTTAGTGATGGCTCACTGGGCCATCCACGAAGCCCACATGACAGGCTGAAATGGCAGCTAGATATACTTTAATTGTGGAAAAGTATCTAACAATTCCTGGAGAAAGGAGAGAATTGTTGTCACAGAGCACTGAAAGGAGAGAGTGTGAGACTTTCCACACCACTCCTCAAATACCCTCCACTTGTTCTCATACAATGATCTTGTGGAGGGGCCTCTAGCACTGTGAATAGTGGTTATAACACCCTGGGGGGAGTCCTGCCATCCTCAGATTCAACCTCTCACAGGCCAAGCCACAGAGCGAGGTGCTCGGGGTGAGGGTGAAAACTCTCCCCCCTGGCTTGGGAGACTAGGACTCATCGGAGATGGAGAGGAAAGAGTTTGCTCCACAAAAGGGGCATAATCTCCGCTAACCAATGGGACCTCGTCCACCTTGGGGCAATCAATATCATTGTTAGCCCTCTCTCTTTCACTCTGGTTAGAGTGTGAGAAATTAAAGAAAGTGTCTCAGTGCTAGAAACACTGCTATCAATTCTAACCAGTTTATATGAGCAGCCCTCTGTCGTGAGTCCCAGTTGTCGCTCACTTTTTACTCTGTCCACAGAGAGACACACTCTGTACAAGGAGTTTAGAGCTATTCCTATGAAAGAGATGGCCTGAGCTGGCTGCGGGACACTCTTTTCATAGTTTATGGTGAAACCCAGAGCCATCAGGTGATCCACTGTCAACCTGGTACGCTCTCTTCCCATTATGGGAGACCAAATGGCACAACCTGGTTCTCATACATTCTGCCCTGAAACGCAAATCTCAGGAATTTTCTGTGAGGCGGGTAAATAGGGATGTGAAAATATGCGTCCTTCAGGTTTATTGATGTAAACCAATCGCCTGGGTGCACTACATGCGGCAGAGTTGTGGTTGTCAACATCCTGAATTTGTATGACCTCAGATGCTGATAGGTCCAGTATCGGATGTAGTCCCCCTCCATTCTTGGGCACGAGAAAATGCTTTGAGTAAAAGCTTCATTACCTCTGGTCCTCGGGTATTTCTTGTACTGCACCCTTTGATAGCAAGGTAGTTATTTCTTCTTGCAGAATCCTGGCTGATTCGCCTTTTGCAAGAGAGAAAATCACTCTGTGAAATCTGGGAGGGGTGGTTGGGAATTACAAATGGTAGCCTCGCTCTAATGTTCTCACAACCCACTCTGACACAGCAAGAGCTCGCCATCTCTCTATTCTTGCTGACAGGGGCCCCAAAGTCAGGCACTCCAAAGTACATGGGACTTTGGCTCCCTCTTGTGGCAGAAACTGGTCCTGTAGCCCAGACCCGAAAGTGCATGCACAGGTGGCCCGTGCTTGACCAGCGTTCATGGGACCGGACACCACTTAGGAAATCGACCCTGGTGGTGCCTGGGGGTGTGAAGGCATTATGTTTTTCAACATATTTTCTGTGTTTTTCACACATTTTTCCTGTGCCCTTGGCAACATGCCTGGATGCAGGGGGTGAGTTTTTAATAAACAGTGTGCTTTTGTGAGACTGTGACACGCTTGACTCAGCTGAACAGTGTCTCGTCTCTTTGTTGGAATGTGCTCTGCGGGATCCAAATCGAGTCCCAGGCGCTGGAAGACGGAGGCAGAACACACTTCTCCATACTGAGTCCTGAAGTGAACTTGGAGCCCGGGCTGGTCCGGCTCCGATCTCCCTGTGGGGAGATGTTAGGCAGTTTGCTTCTTCTTGTGGTCTGACTGCTTGGCTGGTGGTGGGGCACCCTGAGCGGCACCAGGTGGGACGTGTTTCCTAGGCCAGTAGGTCTTAGGGTTCTGCGATCCTAGGGGACACTGGGCCGCAACCTGTGGAGCTGGGCGGCAAGGGATTTTAAATGTCGGCACGCCGGCTGGACAGCTGGTGACCTGAGCGATCGTAGACGGAGGTGCAGCCTGGGTCTTCCTAGGGAGACACAGCTGCAGGGCCCTTCCCTCTTTCTTTTTTTCCTCACACAATCTTTGCATGGTAGCAACGGTGGTCCCTAAAAAGCCCAGTGGGGTTGATGCTTTCATCCAGAATGTCACGTTTTTCTCTGTCCGAAAGTCCCAACAAGTTCAGCTATCTTGAGAGCTGAGCGCTCTGCCCGCCGCTTGTACTGCTGCTCTAGTAAGGTGGAGACACTGGTCTGTAATGACGCCCAGCTCTTCCCACAGCTTGCTAGCATTGGGGTTCACAGCAGTCTGGTCCTGGAGCTCTGCCGAGTAGGCTAGCAGGAGTGATGAGGTGTTCAATGCCCTCACGGTGGTGGCAACTGATTTATACGCCTTGTCAACCAGGGAGGATTGTAGAAATTCGGTGGAGATGAGAAGCCACCAGATTCTCCACTATGGGAATTTGGTAGATGCCCTTCTCCTTCGTTCCAGCGCAGTCAAATGCCACTACTCCCTGCACGGGGTTGGGTGACAAAAATGGCTTTGCCCAGCAGCGTATGACCTTGTCCATGCATTCGGGGATAAGTGGCAGTACCTGCTTAGTAGTGCGCTTTGCTTTAGGGAGCCTTTTAACCTTGTACCTTGAGGTGGAGGTCTCCGTTGTCACTGTGGGCCATGGGACTGCCAACTTTTCAGCTGCCTGTTTTGCAAATAGCTCCATACCTGTGTGACTGTGTGCCGGGGTTATCACAATCAGACCTTGTGTCGCAGTATTCTGACCAGAAGGGGCAAAGAAAACGTTGTCATCCTCGTCTGAACAAGATGTTACGATGCTCCCTCAGAGGATTCTATGAGTAGCTCGTCATTATCCTTCAGGGAATCAGACAGCATAGCTTCACAGCTGACCTTAGCACTGTCCACCAGCTGGAGGATGATATCCATCTCGTTGCCCCAGCTGGTACCTGGTGTGGCTGACTCAGTGTGCTCCATCGGTGCGCCAATTGGAGACAGCATTGGGTCCTTCTTCGACAGGCTAGCCTGGTGGGCTAGCCTTCGACAAAGGCAAGCGCAGAGTTTGCCTGAACCCAGTGTGGGCGCTTTGCAGCCCGAGGCACATCACACAAGCCTCATGTGTATCTGAACCTGAGATTGCGCATCTGCAGGGACAAATTCTGGGAAGCGGTTTACAGTCTGCCATATTAAGGAACCTTGGTGTAGCTTGGAATGGCTGGACAGCTAACGCTGATCTTTTTTTTTTTTTTTTAAATCGGTCGGGTAGCTATGGTGAGCTAGTATGACCTGGCTAGTGTGGTGGCTAGCTCTTGTGGTACTTGGCTTGGTGACCATGTGTAGCAAGGACAGTTAGCTTGGTCAGCTAACTGTTGTGCTAGGTGTGTGATGGCAGCTAACACACTCTCCAATCTGGCTCTGTAGTGAAGAACAGGCAACCGGAAAAGCGAGCCGTACTAGCACCTGGTGACCAAGGTGTTAGCTTGCTCGAGTGGAAAGTTAAGCAGGCACTAACGCTGACAGTCAGGAGAAATGAGGTTTCTAAGAAGCGAGAAGAGGAAATTGAATGACGGGTGACGCTGCGTCACACCCTTTTATAGGGGGGAGGGTGGCACCTCCCTGGCGCAAGCGTCACAAGTGCCAGCCAATGCTGGCTGGAGTAATGCCATAGAGGCTTCTGAGGACAACGCTGAGAGAGTTTTCCCCATAATGAGAAACCGAAACGAATGTTTGAAAGAGAACTTCCACAGAGTGGCCGTAAATGCAGTGATGTGAAAAAATGTCAGCCACCTTCCTGAGATCTTATTTTTTTGCATTTTTGTCACACTTACATGTTTCAAATCATCAAAAAAATGTAATGTTAGACAAAGAAAAAAAGGGCATTTTGAATAAATACAAAATAGTTTTTAATTGATGATTTCATTAGATTGAAATCCACAGCGATGTGAAAGACTCATTGTGAAAGAAAGACTTCTCGCAAATGCTTGATTGCAGTTCTTGTTGTCGAGGGTGACGCAACCAGTTTTTAGCTTTACTTTTTCACATAGCGCCACGTATGTTTGGATAGCTTTTGTCTCTTAATAAATTAAATCATCACTTTACTCGAGTTATCTTTGTCTATCATTATAATTTGTTTCACAGTATGAAACATGTAAGTGTGTAAAATATGTTTTTAAAGAAAAAAAAAAACCTTTTTCACAGCACTTTAAAGGTGTAGTGGGCCAACATCCCTCCTGAGATGGGTGGAAGCCTTGTGACCAACAAACAAACGTCTTACCATTGTGCTTGGCAACAAGGATTTCTCCACAAAGCCCTAAGTCATATTTTGCTTGGAGATCAAATACTTATTTTACTCTGTGACATAAAAATCTGTTTACATTTTTTATGTAATTTGTGTTTTTTCATTATTTCTGGCTGATTTTCTGTCTCTCTCCATTAAAATGAAACTACCATAAAACTGAGAGAATGTTCATTTCTTTGTAACTGAGCATACTTACAAATTCAGCAGGGGTCAAATAATTATTACCCACACTTTATCTGTATTTTAGCATATATATTATTACTCTTTGAACCCACTGGTTTGATTGGATAATCTTAACCAAAGGTCCACTTCGTAACTCTCTTATAACTCAGTCTTATGGTTTCCAGTGGGTTCTGGCCCACTGACTCACTTTGCATTTTTGAGACATGTGCTGTAGCCACTGTAGTTTACTGTAATGGTAATAAAAGGACCTCAGGTGAGACTTTTCCTGTAAAAACTGCTTCCAGAGTCAAGAGGAGTTTCCCCCCCCCTAACTTTCAGGGCAGAAATCTCTACCTGCCACTCCAATTTGGTGAGTTGCAAAACCTGGAAGTCTGCTCTCCCCCTCTCCCAGCCAAAGAGCCAGCATGGCGTAGTCGTTTCTGGCATGATGGAAGGTGAAGCCGTGAGCCGAGGCGGCGGCAGCGCATCGACTCAGCAAGATGGGTACTCGAAGCCACACTGCTGCCTTCCCCTCTGCTTTCCACTGAGCTAAAGAATCTGCAGAGTTCAGATACAGTTTAATTTTGTATCTCCCATAAACTATAAAGTACATAAAGAAACAGTTAATATGTTGCAGAAGTGACATAATAAAAAGTGAAAAGCTTTTAAAAGGCATTTGCACCTAATTGAATTGTGAAGACAATCTCAAGAGAGAGATGTGAAAAGATAAAGAGAGAATGACAAACAGCAGACACGTTTCTGGTGGAAGTAGTTTTCATGTGAGTAGAGTTTAAAGATGGACAACTGAAAAACAGCTAACTGGATTAAAGCAGCCACAAAAATAGATAAGGGACATTTTTAATTGCTCATTGAGAGTTTTCATTTTACATTTAAGTAAGATAGCGAGTGCTGGCTCAATGAAAGGGAGAGCTGAAAAAATAAAGAAGAACCATATGAAAACATGTAAACCCCCGAAGATGAACTTTCAGTAATTGCAATGTAATAACAATAGTATCAATGTTTTAAAAGTAATATTGCTTTTGCTCGGAGAAACAACACAGAACATATTTTAAAAACATTTTATACCCCAGACATGCTCCCTTGGCTTAGATGCTATGAGCAATTTAACATTAAATATATAATACCTTATGTACAAACAGTACCGGCCTATTATAGATAACTGTCAGACCACTAGTTAAGACAGGTTGATGATTTAAGAGCTTTTGGGGTAAACAGGATGCGCGCATTGCCTTCCCTCTCCTCCTACACAGCAGCCAGAGTTCAGGGCGACAAACCTTGCAGTAAACCGCTGAATGAGCTCTCGCTGATGTCACCCGGCAGTCCGACCTCAGCCAGGTTCACTGTCACTCCACCGAATCGGTCCACTTTCCCCGTTAAAGCGCTGACCCCGTGGACTTGCTGAAGCTGTGAACAAGTTAAAGTGCAGGAAAAGGCACGGGTAGCTGTGCGTACGGGAAGAGACATGTTATTACAAAAGCGGCCTCTCGCCAACGGCAAAAGTCTGGCAACAAAGGTACAGCCAGCCATATTACCGTAACACGATAAGTAACCGAATAAAAGCAGAATATATTCAGCTGACAGCCGGTAAACGAGCTGTCTAGTACAGTTGCGTAAACGTCCGTGCAGGAAATTGCATAAATACCGTAATGAACCACTAAAACAGCCCTGACACGTGAACCAAACTCCTTTCGCAATTCTTTTAGATTACTTTAGCTTGGAACGCATGGGTATTGCGTTAAAATTGGCCAAAGAATCTGCCAATTAACCCATGTAATTCTGTAAGTGATCGGCTTTTTTGGCTACAAGCTATTGTTAACTATTGTTAGCTCTTGTTTTGCATTCTCTAACGTGCCATCTGCTGTTCATTAGCTATCAAAAAATCCGGAGCTTCTTGGCTGTTTAGTAGAGCTATGCCGAATTTAAGAATGCACCCAAGCAGTAAGAACAATAATTTTATTTCTTTCATTTTGTGATTCTACTAGCTTGTAAAATCAAATACGTAAAAGTAAAGAATTTTCCAGCGAAATTTCGCATTGCATTCTCTCGACCTCTACAATCTTATAGAAACGTTTTCTACGAGAGGTTAATATTTTTCAGGTATTATTTTTATTTTTGTAATATGTTATATACATATATATTTTAAATACCACACACAAGTGTTTTAGAATTAAACAAATACAAAGTGCTGCTGCCACCTGCCAGGAAGCGCTCGTATATATGTGGATTTACGGTAAATGAAGGCGGGACTAAACTCTAACCAGGAAGTTTACGACACCGCTTGATGTTTACACATGTTTCTGCTTTCACGTGGAGAAGCTTTTTGCAATTATCATGTCTTCAAAGAAAAATAAAAGCAAAACAAAAAAAGCGAGTGAAGGAGATAGCTCCTTCTCATTGAAAGAGGGCCTAAATGACTCTTCAAGCCTGCAAACATCTCGCACCGACGGAGGAAGCTGCAAAAGTTTGAACTGCAACTCTTTCACTGTCATCGACTTCATTGAAAAAGGTAAGAAGACGAGACATGAGTCTAAACATTTAACAGGCTGTATTATATAAATCAGGTATAACCCCCATGCAAACGAAGCTACCTGTACTATGAAGATGGAAGTCCCAGCATGGCGCTTGCTGCACTCACAGGACCAGTACTCACTGATGCTGCTGGTCCATTTGTTTTTCTCCAGAGTCGTTTTCTGAGCTTTGTGCCTTTATTCTTTTCATTTGTTTGCAGCATTTGTTTGTGAACTTGTTTGCATTGTTTAGATTTGCATTTGTGGCTCTTTTTCTCTCTCTTTTTTCTTTATATTCACTGGTCATCCATTTCCCAACACCCTCCAGAACAGTCCAGCTGCTTTAACAAATCTAATAAAAACATAGTTCTTACTTAACCTCTTATCCCAATTCCTGCATTTTTCTAATCACTTACCTCGTTTTGTCTCTTCCTTCTTTCTGCGTGAGGTAAGAGTGTGCTGAAATTTCTCTGCTGCTGGGAAGTTTATTCCAGTCAGCGGGAAAGGAGGCTCCAGCAAATTGCTGAACCTCAAATTCAGGAGGAGCAATGCCTTGACCAGCACTCTGTGTGCACTTTCTAGACTTAGAGAAGGCTTATGTACATTAGGTGCCTAGAGGCACCTGATGTACTGCAGGAGGATGGGGTCCAAGACCTTCTGTTATGGGCAATTGGGTCCTTCTGTAACCAAAATGAGAGGCGTGTCCTTATCCTTGACACAAACTCAAGCACATTTTCAGTGGGTGTGACTCTGCCTGGTTTGCCACGTGTCTCCAATCCTGTTTTCATGGACAGGAATTTAAGGCATGGCTAGGCTGAGGAGGGCATCCACTTTGGGAAACTCAGAACAGCACTTCTGTTTTTAGCGGATGATGTGGTTCTGTTGGTTCTTTGGGGCATGACCTCCAGTATGCACTGTTTTTCTGAACGCTTCTCCCACTGAAAACGCTACGCCCAGATAAACAGAGTCAACTTTTTGGGGTATAGCTGCTAAAACTTTTTCACAGAAACCCTGGTAGCTTGGAACTTGTTCTTAAGTCTAACACACTATAATTATTACTGGGCTCTTTCTATTTTGAAGATTTGATAAAGCTTATAATGAGCGCTGTATTTGATGACTCATAACAATCCTTTAGTTATACTGCTATAGACTCAGTCTACTGTAGGACAGATACACTGAGAACTCCTCCACTCCCATCTATCTCTCACTTTTTCCCCCTTTATGTATTTTTATGGCACTGTTTTATGCCATTTACTTTTATTTTTGTTTGTTGACTGTGCCTATAATCTTCTGTTTTGTCATGTCTTTCTTCTCATCTCCCAATCGATCATGGCAGATGGTTGACTCCCTCAGAGTTTATATTATAATACAGAGCACCTCGTGCTTTGTGCTACTAACACATTTTTATTCTCTAATCAACGTGTCAGGTGGGCTTGTAGGCTTATATCAGTTCAACTCCTCATATCTGTGTTACATAACAAAATACTTTTGCCAGCATTGATTACGTAGAGAAACAAAACTTTACACATCTGCTCTGCAGTCATTGCACTGCTAAATGCAGGTAGCACCAGACAGTGCACTTTATGCATGCATTGTGCTTTTTGAGTGAGTGGGTGGGTTTACAGATGTAGGAGAAACTTGCCATGATCTTATCTCTCTTTTTTTTTTTAGTTCTCTGTTTTTCATTTATTTGTTGACATGTTTTTGAATCTAAACTAAAACACTGTTGTAACATCTGGTTTTTACTCTGAATCTTTCATCTGCACAAAAAATTAAGCCATGAAAAAAACCTTAAGCTTGGCTATTAGCGAGGAGAAACAACCTGGAAAGTACAAATCTGTCTTTTAGAGCTGAAAGTCATCATGAAATTATGAAAACACTGTTACCAAAAATCCCTACCAGTAACAAACTAGTGCATCGTCAAATCAGGTAAACAGTGTTTCAGGTCAAACCCACTTTAATACAGTGTCAGCACCACCCAGCAATCAAATGCTTTTTATTTAGTTACCTTTCACTGAGGTAATCTAGTTCATGTATGAAATTTGGGAAAGTGGTTTGTCTTGTTTAGGCTCATGAAAAAAATTCCTGCTGAACACAAAAAGAAGTTTAGTACATTCAAGTTATGTAAGAACCATGAGTTGAAACGTAATGCTATTATTTTTTGCTTTGGGAACATATGCAGCAGTTCCATCATTTCTAAAAGCTTTTCTTGAATTATTTATTTTTATTTTTATTTTTATTTAATTTGCTTCACAGCTGATGACAAAACACCCAAAAGCTGCAGATCAACTTTAGCCCAACTCAGCCTCAACTCAATGAAATCAGCCAGCGCATGCATCGGGAGGCCCGTGCTGCTGACGAGTACCACAGGACAACAGGAGGTTCTTCTCTTCTCTTCTCTTCTCTTCTCTTCTCTTCTCTTCTCTTCTCTTCTCTTCTCTTCTCTCCTCTCCTCTCCTCTCCTCTCCTCTCCTCTGACACCCTTTGTGATACTTTCAGGTATGCTTGGCCTGGCCAGTCGCCTCCTTTCCAGGTGGAAAAGTTGGCCTGCAGAAGTGTGCTCAGAACAACCTGAGAGTAAAGACAGGGGATGAGTTGATGCTTCACCCAATAACAGGTCCCTTGCTTCAGGCTGAAGAGGTGGTTCTCTCTAACAGGTAAGGTTTACCTTGCTTTTATTTAAAAAAAAAAAAAAAGGAAAAAGTCTGTATACATATATTTATCATTCCAGTTTGCTCTATACTCAAAATGTTGCTAAACTACAGTAACTGTACACACAGCTGCCAGTTTAAGTACATCCAGCAACATAAATCCAGTCTAATGAGTCCTACAATATATTGTACATTAATGAAAGTTATGTTTATTTTTGTTGTTGTTCTTTTAATTCTACTGTGGTGAATACATATAGATAGATAGATAGATAGATAGATAGAAGCCTCGGCCTTCTTTCCAGCAGAAGGCCGAGGCCCCCATCTGTTGGAAACAAGATGCAACTGCAGTTCAAATGTCAGTAATCACTGAGAAGTTGAGAGAAAAATGTTTCCAGTTAGTTATCAACCACCTGAAACTTTTTTTCAGGTCAAAAGATGAAACACTAGAAACAGATGAATTCAAGGATTTCTTCCTGAGATCTCTGGGTATGTCCTTTTGCCTCATCTTCATCACCTCATCTTGTATCTGAAATATTTGAGACCTTTCAGTAGAAAGTGTGTACTTCTTACACACCTGACTTTGCATTTTTCTGTCTTTTTACTGTATAGTATATACACTAAAAAGAGTATTATGTGTTATGGCGGATAAGCTACTATACTATAAGCTATTAATATTTTGCAGAAAATGCACAAGCCTCGTTTCCCTCTCTGCTGTACAGTAAAATAAAATAAAATATCCATGCACTTTAGATTCTATGGCTTGTACTTTAATTTAATATAATCAAGCAGATGATTTCCTTTATTAGAATAACTACTATGTATTTGTCTCTCTTATATTAGCTGGGAACATTGTTCTGCCTGGGAACGTCGTTTCCTTGAGTTATTTTGGCCGCTCTTGCAGCCTTCGGGTTGAAACCATAAAAGGGGAGGATGGCGTCACCCTCCAGAGACCAGCTCCTCTCCTGGGAGCGAGTCCTGAAACTGAAGAGTCCTCTGTGATGAATTCTGTGCTGGACTCCACATCAGCTGAACTCTCCCTGCAGCTCAGCATGCTGTCTGTTGATGACAACCACGATGCAACAACAGACACACCTAGAGAGCTCGGTCCTGCAGCCAGCACTCCATGCCGACAAGCCCAGCCTCTTTCCCTTTCCTCGCAGCCTGTAGCTCCTTCCCACAACTCCCTGAATCCTTCAGCAGGTTTAGTAGACACTGCTGTGAGTCCGGAGAGCTCACTCATCTTAGAGCAGGCAGAGAAAAGCTCATCAGCACCTCCTGCTGGTGCTTTGAGTACTGACACCTTCTACTGCCTGTCATGCTCCACTAAAGTTAGATTTAAAAGCAGAGTAGGCCAAACAGATCCAGATGCAGAAGCTAAGGGGTCAAAGGTCACGTATAGCATGATTGGTGGACTCAGTAGTCAGCTGGATGTCATCAAAGAGACCATCGAACTTCCACTGAAACATCCTGAGCTGTTTTCCAAATATGGTATGTTAGATTATACCATGCTGTAAACTAACCCCCAGTGATGTCATTATGATGTGAGGTGTTACAGTTAGATTTACTGACTCTCATTAAATGTCAGATCTCTAATTTTAAGCGGTTGTCTACCACAGGGATCCCACCTCCAAGAGGAGTTCTTCTGTATGGTCCCCCGGGGACAGGAAAAACTATGATTGGACGAGCCATAGCCAGTGAAGTTGGAGCCCACATGACGGTGATAAATGGCCCAGAAATCATGAGCAAGTATGGTCATATAGCCTGAAAACTTCATGGCACCATATTTCTATCCCAGCAGATTATTTTGGGGAAAATTTACTTTGTTTCCATGACAGCAAGATTTTACTCACCACCTTACACATGATCCAAAGCCACAGATTAAATGAGGAAAGTTTATTCACTGAATTAAAGAAGCGTGTTGTCTCATTTCTTTGCAGATTTTACGGTGAAACAGAAGCAAGACTGAGACAAATATTCACAGAAGCGTCTCAGAGGTAAGTTTTCGCTGAGCTGCCTATACTCATAAAGATAGTATGTCACTTTTAGTTCTGTGTATGCAAATCTCTAAATTCTCTTTTTTATGTTAAATTACATTATTATATTCATAAACGTGCAGAGGTCTCTCACAGTTGATGTGGAACTATCATATTTATCATTCATACTGGGACATAGGTTAAAAATGAAAAGCAAAATCCAGCAAAGACCTCACAAAGGACATCTAATCCTTCATTTGATCCACCTTCTAGTCTGCAAGGCTTCATCAGAAATGGTCTCAGTGGGATGATGTCGCCATCTTCCTGTCTGTTTTAAAAAGAGGAAGGGAAACTTGAAATGAAGACCGAAGCGTGCCTAACTGCACAAGATTGGCACCAGGTCTTATGGAGTGATAAATCCAAATTTCACAGTTTTGGTTCAAGTCATTGTCAGTGTGTAGAGACGAGGTTAGGAGAGAAGTATGGTCATGTGTAAAACGTGGTGCAGATTCTGTCATGGTTCAGAGCTGCAGTTCAGCCAGTGATGTTGGAGATCCTGTCAAAATTGATGGAATTATGAAAACAGAAAAGTACTGTCAGATTTTGAGCCACTGTACAACACCATCTGAGAAGCTTCTGATTAGCATTAGCTTCATTTTTGAATACGACAGTGATCCCAAACACACTGCCTATGCTGTAAAAACTTACCTGGATAGAAAAAACACAGTGGAACAGTCATGGACTAAATATGCACCTAAATATCACTGAAGCAGTGTGGGATCATCTTGATACAGATTGGATGAAAAAGGAAGCGACATCCAAAGAAGAGCTTTGAAGTTTCTTCAGGTAGCCTGCAGAACCATTTCTAAAGACACATTAAAGAAAATACGAGAAAGCTTGACCATGATGAAGAATAAAGATGGACACATCAAATAATGACTTCTATGTCAAAAAATTGCCTAAAGAGTCAATATTTTGCCCTCTGCGCAGTATTTCCATTTACGTTTTCACATGTTTCAATAAATCAATGTGCTTCTCACATTTGACTTGGTTTGATAGGCAGCCTGCGATCATCTTCATTGACGAGCTGGATGCTTTGTGCCCAAAGCGAGAGGGAGCTCAGAATGAGGTGGAGAAACGAGTTGTTGCCTCTCTTCTGACTCTGATGGATGGGATTGGTTCAGTAAGTATCCGAGTAATTGTACTCTACTATGGCAATAATGTTTTCCGCATTAAACTAAAGGCAGCTCTTTTGAGCATAACCTTATATGCTGTTAAGGTTTTTTTTAAGTTTGAGTTTTTTGGAACCTCACTGAGTCATCTTCTCTGAATTTTGCCAGCCTGCAGCACATAAAGGATGCTCACATTTCTTCTCTTTATACATGAATACAACAGTCTGTTTTACATTAGCATGATTATTGCTAGAAGGCTGGGATTAAACTGAGCAGTAACTGCTTGTTCAGTAGACACATGTCTTTATACTTTGTCTTTCCGCAGCCAAACGTGGCTCCATCCTAATATGCCCTCATTGCAAATACAGATTGTCATGCAGAAACCATCTCTGCGTGCTGGACGCCCTTCAGACACTATGGGTTGCATCTCTCGGGTGCCATTTGTCCTCTGAGCTCTGTGTTAGTGCCTGATGAGAAAAAGGATGATTCCCCCACACACCCCCAGTGGGAGTCTGGGAAAGAAATCACCCAAGGCTGCCATGAGCTGACAATTTGCCGTAACTTTATCAGCAAACTAAATCTTCCCGTCCCCAGGCAGAGAAGGCCGCGGTGTGGATTGGTGATACTGCACAGATACACCAACTCCCTTCTTGCTCCCAGCTCCTGTCTGTTTTCCAAACCAAGGTCATCATTGCTGATTGGTTTGTGGAATGTGGAGAAAGCACTTCCTGCTCCACGGCATTCTTCCTTGCACTGTAATTTATTTGTGTTTCAACTCTGTCTCCAGTGTTAAAAGGTGGAAAAAGTTTTTCCCATCTTGCAGGCAAACCACCCCAGGAAACGCAGAAGTGAGCCAGGTTTAGCATCAGGCTGGGGTCAGAAAATCTCTCAAGCTTTGAAAAATGTCCTCGACATATGAAATACTAAAAGCCAGCGGGCTGAGTTTGACAAGTGGACTTAAACTTGAACTGATGACCACTAAATTTGACCTAATCTAAGAGTGTGGGTGCCACAAGCTGCCGTGCACCTGGGCAGATTAAACAACGAAACTTTACTGCATTATTGAAAACTACCCCTTTGTGTGAATGTATTTAACAGAAACATTTTATTTGCATTATTTATATTCCATGCGCTATAATTTTAAATTGTGAGTCTCCTACAGTTGCTCTGTATGATTCGAGGTTTTTTTAAAAAACTTTTTTTCTTATTCTGTACCTTGTTGTGGCCCCAGAGTTCATCCACTGTATGAAAGGGATCAGTTTTAGCTTCCTTCTTGCTCCTTTTAAGGTAACTTTCTTCTGTTTGAGTGCATCAATGGGAGATTTGAACAACAGGTGGGTGGAGTCTCTGTGCTCACAGCTAGAGCTGGTTGCCTGAGATATCTCAACAGGTCTCAATAATGAAAGATATTGGATCTCAGTAGTAAATAAACAAAATACTCTGAAACTGAGGCATTTAGATCACTCTGGCCTTTTTGGTTTATAATGGTTATTTTTACATAGGCTGACTTTATGATTTGAAACTTTAGTCATGTTTGGTGTGAACATTCAGAATTGTAATAGTTTATATACGACATAAAATGAGAAATGCAAAAGGGCTACTTTAAATTGCCATCTCTTCTCATACAGAATATAAAAAACACACAAAAAATTGATTGTCAAACACATCACAGTGTTAATTAACCAGATCACTTGAACAACAGAATATACATACCAACTGTGTGAGTCAAGCTTTAAATGACTTTTAGTTCATCAATTAACATTTGCTGAGCAGGTCTTACTATGAAATTACTATGTTGTTATCTCAGAATTAGCTGATCCAACTTTCTTCTCTTTGTAGGAGGGTCACTCAGGTCAGCTGCTGGTCCTTGGGGCCACAAACCGACCCCAAGCCATTGATCCTGCTCTGCGCAGGCCGGGACGCTTTGACAAAGAGCTGGAGGTACATACTATCAGAGAGACTGCAGTGTGTTTCCAATCAACGTCACGCTGTTTGTGAAGAATTGCTACTTAATTGCGCAACTTTCTTCTGAGGCTCTGAGTACGTGGACAGAGTACAAAAAATGTGGTATACAAATCGCTGTTCTGTGTTGATTTCGTGACGGCAGGTCGGAGTTCCTGGTGCTGCAGAGCGGGCAGATATTTTGCAGAAGCAGCTGAAATGCGTGCCGTGCAGCGCCACCGAGGAGGAGCTGACGCAGCTGGCAGACGCCGCTCACGGTTACGTAGGAGCAGATCTCGCAGCTGTTGGCAAAGAAGCGGGCAAGTAAACACTGCTTTGCTCTCTTTTAGAGAGTTGAAATGTTTGTTTCCAAGTTGTAAGAACCTAATAGCACACAAAAACATTTTGGATTATTGGTGTGGCTACGCCTTTATTTACATATCTACTGATATCTGTCAGGCCAAAAAAAAGCTGGATATTTTCAAGCGTTAGACTCTGATTTGAAATATCATTCCCAGATTTGTAGCTGTAGCTTTTGATAGTCATGTAAACTGTTGCTCATAATGTCACGGAAACCAAGGACATCTATGGCCACTCAAAGCAGCTGTTAAGAAACACCAGTGCTTCTCTTTGCATTGATTTCCTCTTTGCACTTCATGAAAACAACATAATTTAGGAAAACAAAACACAGTTGCATATGGCAACCGGCCCAGAATTGCTCTCCATCTTTTTGTAGTTTAGTTTGCCCCGTGGGCTGAGGTATCTGACCAACAAACAATAGTGATTGACAGTTTGTTATTGAGCTCTAGGTGCATTCTAGGCCTCATGTTGTTTTTCCCTCTCTCGCTTGACCTTTGTTTTCCTTGTAAAATGTCGCCCAGACCACAATAACTTGTGAATTATTTCCATCTAAATTATTTTTACCAATTTTTGAGACATTTTCTTGGAGTGCCTGACATGCCCACAGCTCCTTTGAACACACAGGTCAAGCATCCTTTGATATTTGCCAGAGAGGAAGTTGGGAGTTTCAGCGGTTTCTCTCACTGGGATCCAAATGCCACAAAAACCACCACTTGTTGTGAAATTCCTGTGCCCCCTCACCCCTAGCACCACAAACCATCCCACCTCATATCCCTGAGGACAAACACACTGGCTTATATACATGTGTATCTGCCCTGCATGTCCTTGATTGTGGGGGTATATGTGATTGTTTGAGCACATGCTTATTTGTTTTTCTGTGGAAGTGTGTGTATGTGACCCCATATGCCTCCTGGGTGGTCCCACCGCCGGGGTATGTGGCGTATTGCCTTTCCAGCTACGGAGGGAGTTGGGCTGCTGTGTGGAAGCATTCCGGCAATGAGCGTAATTTACTGTCCGCAGAGGGCCAGACGTGACTGGCAGCGTTTTCTGAGAAACCCCCACATGCCCCCGAGGGAGACAACAACCTCCCCAACCCCGCTCGACACCGCTAGTTTCCCCAAAATCTCCAAACCAAAATCACAAGACCGATAAAAGCCCTTGCAACAAAAAAGCCACAGGAGAACTCTTAATGCACTCATGACTTCTTTCTTTCATTTTACCGCTTGAGATAAAATATAAATTCAGTTACAGATGCTTGGTTAGAGTACGAGGCATCTATAGCTAAAGCGCTCTCAGACATTCACCGGAAATTTGGGGCTGAGTCTAAAGTTCAAACTGATAAATATCAGTCTAGATTTAACACCATCATAGATTTATCTCATTCATGCCATCTTTTAACTGGCTGTCAATGCAACAAATAGGAGCATGGCATGACTCCAGCATGTGATTTGGTCACAGTGGTCCTTTCCCATTTTGTGTGATAACTCCAATATAATTTCCCATGATACACCTTTCTGTTAGGGGAGGATTTTACTGTATAACACGTTTTCCGGGATTGTAATGCAACTGTAACTGAAAGGAAGTAGTGGCAGTTTATCTAGTAAAATCCAAAGTGCTCTATGGTGCACTAAAAAACAATCACCTTACTGTAGTCATGAAAAAGAGCAAGAACCTTACCCGATTTAAGTTTGGCTAATCTCCCCTTTAGGGCTGCCACAAACGATTATTTTGATAGTCAACTAGTCACCGATTATTTTTTCCATGAGTCGACTAATCAGATCATGCGTCCATTGGATGTAAAACCTACAGCTTATTGCACCAGCATGCATCTGCTCTTATATAACTATCATTAGCTTACAGCTTTAACTGTTTAAGGTATGTGCTAACTAAAAATAAAGACAAGATGATAGTTTATTAAATTGTAATGAAATTAGCAGATTGTCTTGGTGGAGTTTAATAAGCGCAGCCGTCTGCTCCTTGCTATCTAAAATATAACAGGACAGGAGTATAGAGTATCTCACACTTCTGATAATCAGCTGTCTGCTTGACATTTATCCAGCTGTGTAAAAACTATAACTTTAATCTCAGCCAAACCAATTTAATCAGGAACAAATAAAATACTGAAAAAAGCCAAACAATAACATTTTAAGTTATGTAAGTGACTTATATATCATGTTTAACCTGAGTAGCGAAAGACTGGTGGGTTTGAAAACGATTTGCCAGGAGTCCGGTGTTCTCACCGGCTCTACTGAGCCTTGAACCCCGGCTAGCTATCGAGCTAGTGGGTAACAGACGTCTCTGAAAACGTCGGAGCGCTTTTGAAAATATGTGGTGTCTTGATAAACCAAGCAGATATTTGAAGTTTACACAGTTACATTCTCACCTGAAAATATGTTAAACGTTTATTTTGTGACCCAGAAAGAATAATAAGAGTAACATGAAAACTAACTAGCTGCCCCATTGTTGGAAACTGAGCAGGACCGCACGGTTCCTGAATTTGGACACAGCTACGATACCGGACGCTGCTTCTTCTTCTTCGGGGTTTAACGGCAGCTGGCATCCTTGTACATGCAGTGCTGCCATCTTCTGTTTCAGTCCGTTATTACACTCTTAAATCCTACTACTTATTCCTGCGTCTTTTGGGATCTTACAAAGCTTCAAACGAGGCGTCGACTATTAAATTAGTCGTCGACAATTTTAATAGGCAACGTAATCGTGACTAGCAGACGTTTACTGGAACATGACTTCTACTGTAACATCCTGAGATCTCTGTGGGGGGATTATTTGGTGCAACTGACCTCCACTGTGGCTGGTGCCAGCGTGGCATTTTATGCCAGTTCACACCACTGAAATCTTACACACACCCCATTCATCAAATTTAACTACCAAGTGACTTCACTGTGAGTTGAATCACAGAATGTCAGAACAGGACTTTTAATGAGCAAAAAAAGGTGACCAGATCTAAGATAGTTTCGCTTTTCTTTGAACAGAGTTGCATATACCTTTTTTATGTGATAATGCCCAGATTCCTATTTCATATGTATAAATGAAGGCAAAACTGTCTGCTGTATGCACCGCAATCTTGTTTTGTGATTGCCCCCATCTAAAAATTTTATTTCAAATTTACAAGTATTTATACATTAATCAGTTGTACAGTTTATTTGCAAGTTGCAGATTATTTTCAGTAAAAATCCAAACCACATTACCGTTATCCCTATAAATTGCTTGGATACATATAAATAGACACATAAAGCCATAGAAAACATAGACACATGAACTCGCAAGCTGATATCTGTTTTTTCCTATTTTGCTTTGTACCGAAAGGAACAAAAGAGGCATAAAAACACATCAAATCGGAACTGCAGTTGTTTCCTCGTGCTGCTCAGGTAACAATGAGCTGCTGAGGAAGCATACACTCTGATGTACCGCTTCCTGAAAAATAAAATTGAGGGAACATATATCATGGCGAGCCCAATATACTCTGGTCACGCGAAAGATCCACCTTGCACAGCTGCATTAAAGCATCCACGCGTACGGACTTGTGGCTTCTATAATGGATGCAGTCACAAACACATGCACATTATCCTGCCTTTTAAATAATTCCAGTCTCTTTAATGAAAGACTATTTACATGAGCTGTTCATATGTTAGGAAAGTCAAAGGGTTTGTGTGTGTGTGTTTGATTCTTTTGTGTGTGGATAAGAATGCATGGAAATCTTGATGTCATTAGGGAAATTGTTGTTTGTCCACTCTGAATTATACTGAGCCCCAGAAACTTCTTGACGACAGATGTGTTATATAATGAGCACTTAATTACAGTCGATCACGGATCTGCCAGTTTTTAAAGCATTGTAATGCATGAGCACGCTCATGCCAGATGTATTAAAGTGCGATTCACTTAGGTCACCTGAAATCCCTTTTTAAGCTTCCACCGAATGCACAAATTATGAAGAAAAACTGTGCTTTACATCACGGGCACTGACCAATGGAATTCAGGTTAAACTTAATGAAAGAAGCATTTTTAAACCTGGGGGTGAAAAAACAAGAATGCATCAAAGTATTGAGAAGGCATCATGATGCTTCTCTGACTGCTGTACACACATATTTATTCTTTAATTGCAAAAGAAAATACTGAACTATTTTTGAGAAAGGTCTGATTTAAAACAGTTCAACTCTGGGTAATAAAAAAGTTTAAAACATCGCAGAAAGATGCCGCTGAAGTAAAAGTACATAAAATGTAACTTGTTGGGGAAAGAATTTCTCCTGTTTCTGATTGTTCTTACATCAGCCTACATGCACTAAACAGGCAATCTGGATGGCATCCTGTTTAATTAACTCTATAGATATGCAATATTTTTTTTTATCAGTTTTATGCTGTTTTCAGGGAGTTGTCAGTTTGGAGCTCTTCTTTACTGAATGTATAATGTGCTAAGAAGCCAATCTCTGATTTTACTTTGCACAAACTTTAAATTAAGGTAAGAGGTTGTCATCATTCATCATCGGTTGTCTGTCATTTAAGACACAAATGGGTGAAAAATAAATGAATGTCTAAGCAAGCTATTGCCTGACTGAAAGCCTCGTGAAGTGTTCACGTGGGCTAAGACTGACATGCATTATTGTTAAAATAGTCTTCATTTTCTACAGTTAGAATTCATGCTCCCTTTACAGTAATAGAATTTGACATTCATGTACTGTTTGCACACTGTTTAGGGGGACAGAAGTCCCTCTAAAAAAGTGAAAGTCAGAAGAAGTAGAATTAAAGCTGAACATTTCAAAACTAAGTACTTGATTACATTTCACCATCCTCTCATTGCCAGTAACAAAAAATATCAAACCCCTTGAAAACCCTAAATGAAACCTCTTAACTGTAGCAACTGTGAATGAGGACCTCTCATGGTCAAATGCTGTATAGCTGTGCAGGTACAGTCAAGCGTAGCTGCCAGTTCATGTGGAGTCAGCATGGAGCGTAACCAGACTGAGCTCTGTTTAGATACAAAGATCTGATTTTTATCTGCAGGGTGAAAATAGCTGAATGGTTCCTTCTTAAATGTTTTGTTGAGTTCTTGTCCAAATTTACATCTGAGGATATATTTTTTTCTCTAATCTTCCGAAGTGAGAATCCCCGAGTTAGAATTTGCAAGTTCATTAGCCAAACGACTCGCAATCCTTTAAACTAATTATCTCCTTTCCCTCCTCTTTTAAATTTGGGATTTCTGAATCAAACTTTTTTCTGTCCGCGGTTCTCTCCCTGTTGACAACGTGGCCTCCATCATAGTTTCATTGATGTTGACAGATTCATGTACACATTAAGAAGATCTGCTGGACTGAGTTAGTCACAGCAGAAAAATGTCCATGCTGCACGCCTATAACTCTGTGTATGAGCATTTTTCTGACAGCTTTTCTGTTGCATCTGTCGCTCCTCATCACATCATTCTGACTGTGACTTCATGTCAGACATGTGTCAGCATGCACATTCTTGCAGGACAGGTTAACTTAGATGGAGACATTACACAAGTCCCAGATTTGTTTCTTGTTAGCTGCAGGAGCAGTTCCATGTTTGAGCTGAGTGTAGTTGAAGTTCTATAATAGAAAAGATTTGCTTTAAAACACATGCAAAACATCCATTTTCACAACTAATATGCATTTTTAAAGACATTTAAATGAAGCTTCCATTATCCAAATGTATTATAATAGAGCATGTGACACACCCAAAATTAACTATTAAGAGCTGATGAGTCAACATTTTGACTGGTTGCTTGTACAGACAGATTCACTTTTTATATTTCTATTTCACAATAGATCAAATTGAATTAAAATAAATGTTAAAATTGGAGAAAAAAAGGGATCTGGGTGTAGGTCTCCTATGTCCAAGATAAATTTGATGGCTCATGTTTCCTAGTTTATCACTTTAAATATGTCCTCTCTGTATAAAAGCTCAGTGCAGCCCATCTGAGATTGTGCACTAGTTTGTGAATTCTCTTTTTGGAGCCTCATTTTGTAGCTAGCAAGTTTGGTAGCCTGCTAGACCTTAATAGACACAATAAAGTAAAACTTTTACTCACCAAATGCAAGAGTGCATATCCTGCCCCGTCTCCCTCCCCTCAGCCCCACCTGGTCGCTGCAGATGGCTGCCCCTTCCTGATCCTGGTTCTGCTGGGGGATTCTTCCTGTTAAAAGAGTTTTTCCTTCCCACTGTTGCCAAGTGCTCACTTGTGGGGAGGTTGTCTTGATTTTTAGGATTTTGTCTCTGTTATTGTAGAGTCTTTACCTCACAGTACTAAGTTCCTTCAGGCGGCTGTTGTTGTGGTTTGGTGCCATACAAACACAATTGGATTGAAAATGCTTTTTTTTACTTGTTTTACGTTTAACTTGGCTGCAAGTCATATTTTCTCAGATAGTTCCTCTGAAAAATGTGCCAAAAAACTGCTGATTGTCAGTATCCATCAGTCGTATTTCAGTTATTATGAAGGGAGAAAGTAGTTTTAGAGGAAAAAAACAAAAGGGTATTGTACCAGATTGTAAACATCTTTTATTTCAGTTTTAAATTTGAGCATATAAATATGGGAGTGCATGGGGACTGACTTGCTTTCCTGGTTAGCCTCAAGGAATTGCAGGTTTTAGGCCAAAATTATAAAATTTTTATAAATTTATGTAAGAATAAACCTTAGCTGGCAGAACCTGCACATTTAATTAATTAGCAATATGCATAAATTGTATATAGAATAAAAGAAGGAGCAACGGTCAAATAGGGTTGCGTGTCTTTACAGTGTAGGATGCTTTCTTATGTTTTGTTACAAGATCCCTGACAAAAGCTTCCTCCAGTATAACCACAAATGCGCTGAGTTCTAGTGTTCATATTTCCCTAAATGTTACTTTGACCGTGTTTCCAGCCCACCAGAGATTATGCAAAACAGCTTTTTCATAATGAATCCCCCTAGGTGTTCTGCGTGGTATTGGAAGCTGCCATGTGGTCTCGCGGAGCCTGACAGACTCCGGGCGTCTCTCTGTCGTCCTGTTGGTGTTCAACTGATCCCGGTGCTGGCAGATGACTCATTTCCACAGTCTAAACAGTGCAAATTGCGTGTGTGAGTGTGCACGTCTATTTGAACGTGTGTATGCCGGTGCATGCTTGTTTGGTTTGTGCCACATCCGGACCCACTGTTTACAAGCCTCTCTAAACAGGGGAAGCCTGCTGGAGCAAAAAGGGCCAGTAAAATTGATTATATGGAATAATAAACACAAAATGCACCACTGTGTCAGCTGAAAGCTTTTTGGTTAGCCTGCTATTTGACGGCAAAGATCAGGCTCGATATTTAACAACTCAAACTTTAGCAACTAAATGGCCTAAATGATTTACACGGGAAATGTGCAAAGTGATTTGGCCAACACGCTTAGTGAAAATCCCCTAAACCTAAATATTCAGCACTTGAGCGTTTTTAAACCCAAACCATTGATCTTCCTGGCCATGAGACACAGGAAATGGGGACTAGAGGTTACTCCGCTCTGTAGAAACGAGGAAGAAAAACGGCAGCAAAAACCAGCAGAGTTTTGTGTGTTTGACATAAATTTTGCCGTGGAAGACTAAATGGGCCAAACAGTGCTAAATGCTCACTGATGTTTACAGCGGCAGCATTGCCTTATAAAGTGCCTTTCCCAAGTCATCTGTCCTTTTAAAGACACTTCAGGGATTTCAGTACAGGTCACATAAATATCAGTCGGATCAGCATGGGAGGTTTATTTGAGGCCCCTGTTTATAAAATCCGGAAATGTGCTGCTTGTGCTCCTAAAACCCGACACATACCTTTTCCCAGTGACAGTGATGTGTGTGTGTGTGTCTGTGTGTTTGTGTGTGTACTTCAAGAGCACATATTATTGCTGTGTTTCAGTTCCGGGAACAGATGTTGGGTATTGTAAATACAGGTGCATAGAGTGCTCCGGAAGCCCCGGCGAGTAATGAAAACGTTCCTGTGGTTTTTTGTGATGGTGTAATGCTCAAAGTATTTTGCAATCATTCGAGGCCGGCCTTGCTGGTGAGCTTCAGCTCAACCTCATTGGTTTTCAGTGCAGCAGCACACAATGCACCGTAACACAAAAACATAGCTCTGATTATTCTGTGTTGAAATGTCGAATGCAGTGTTGATATGCGAGTACACTTCTGTTGTTGGTGATGATCTGCTCTCCCTGATGCTCTCTCTGTGTCAGGTTTCCCTTTTTTAATCTTCCATGCTGGAATGTTTAACCTCTACCCACATAACTCTTGTGTTTCTTCCTCTCTGAATGTCGAGGGAAAGTTTCGAACGTTGTATTGAGTGGACTTGTAGTTGCATGAACAAAAAGCTTGTACTGAAAACCTGCTCAAATGTTCAAAGTAGAAACTTTGGGGTTTTCAAGGTTTTTAGAAGTTGACAGAGGTTGTTCATGAACATCAAGGGTGCTGCACAAGTCTTTGCAGACAGTCATTTACATGCTGTGGCTGTGCACGATCACCAGGTGGCAGTATCAAAAATATGTGGAACAATTAGCATTGCTACTTTTATTTATCCTTGTGCTTGTTTTAAACACTCCCCTCGAGTGTTAAAAGCAGTGTAAACTTTCCACCGTAGCTGCTCTCTGTGCTTCTAAGCTTCCGATGAGTTTTTTTTTTCACACGTCTTTGTGTTGAACTCGGCTGACACTTTCTGTCTTCGTCAAGCCAACTTTTCACTTAAGAAGTAGTCTAACTATGCTTAACGTCATCTCTTTTACTGCTGTTTTTTTAAGACTGCATGCTGACGTGTCTGTATTGACTACGTAGTCCTGGCTACCCATAGTCCTCGACTCTGCACAGTCAAAGACTCTGTCCCTCAAGGGTGACCCATAAAGTGGCTTTGCCTGCTTTTCTGCTAGTAGAATTGAGCTATCATTAAAATGACCTTTGCAATATTCATGGGATGGCATAAATCTTTATGATACTTTAATTGCCTTCAATTTTGCAGAAACAGATTCGTCATAAACTAGCTGCTCTTTCACCCTTTGCGATTGGAAATACTATTATAGTATTAGGACACTGTTTCAGATTTCTGGTTGTCTCAATATATAGACGCACATAAACTGCTTAACTTCACTACATTCTCTGCATGCTACTGTTTAATAGAAGTTTTTGATTTTTTTTATTACTTGTTGGCTGTTGTAACTTAGTGTTAGCTCCAAAATAATCTAATGCATATCTTATCTTGATGTTTTTTCTGGCCACTTCACATGTTAAAGTGTCTCCAAGTAATGTTTGGTATTCAGATGTTTGATTCTGTTGTTGACAGATCAGTTTGGTGTGAGCATCAAAGGATGTGACCCCTGAAAAGAAGGCCTTGATTTGGGGCAAGGTCTGTTTTGGACGGATGCAATTAAGATTGTGCCCCTGGGAAGGGGAAAAAACCCAAATAATCGCTCTCCTCTGTTTTTTTTCCAATGCCAGCTCTGGGAAATGAGGTCTTCTCTCACTTCCATACCTACTTTAGGCCCTGGTGTGATGTTTTGCAAATGTGCATTCTTGTACATTTAGGAGGCCCCCTTTTCTTTCAATTCCCTGTGGACCCTTAGTGAATGTGAAGCATTCTGGAAAACAGGAGTGCAAGGAAAAAAAGGAAAGAAAGGAATAGGGAAATGAGTCCACAGAAGGTTCAGATTAAATTGTGTTGTGTTGCTTCTTCTTTTTTTCCCCTCTTCTCCTCCCATCGGATGTTTTCATAACTAAACCAAATGTGTGCTTGAAGTCAGCCAAGAGAATCCCTAAAGCAAAATGTTAAAGTCAAATTGTTGAATCAAGTTTCCGCCGCCCTCTGGGCTTCCAGGCTGCATTTGAAGCTCTGCGCCTTCTGAACTCTGTTTTCCCTTCGGCCAGACGATTCTCTGCAAAGCCTTTCGTTGCCTCTGGCAGAGTGTTACATTTAATCCAGACAGTTTCGAATGATTTTTGATGAAACATTTATTAAACATATGTCAGCTATGTTATTTTTTTTCTTTTCTTTTCAGTGCTTGTATGCAGCCACACCACTAACTGGAAGCTTTAACATTAGCTGTCTGTCAAAGCTTATTGCAGATGATGAGCGTTTCACTTTAGCTGCTGGACAGAGGATTGAAACGTGGTGACAAAAGCTTCACAGAAATGTGCAGAAAAATCTGATGTTAATGACCTTGCAGAAAGTGAAGTATGAAGGCATTTCTTCAAGTATTTTTAATGTGATTTTGCATAGTTGTTGCTTTTTGCCTTTGTTTTAACATAAGTGTATTATTTTTTTATGTTACTTTACATTGCTTCTGACACATTTTCTGTGCTCGGGCAAGCTGCCCGGGTATATTTAAGAGGCTGTCCAAGTATATTTGGTGATTCCTTATTTATTTTATTTTTAATCCATCTGAGAGAACATCTGAACAGTCTCCTGACTCTTATTTTCAAACTTCATTTGCTCCTAGCCAACCACCCTTGGCTTTTTCCGTCTTGTGTTTTACCTTCTGGCTGTATCACTGGCCAGGTTGCTATTGTGGTGGTCCTTGTTGACAGTTGGCTTCTTCCTGATTGAGTCTCTCATCCTGGAGCTGTACATGTTCCAACTTCACAGATTAACTCTGAGCTTGAGAGCCACCCCAACCAGGGAGCTGGTTAATGTGCCACAAGGCTGCAGAGCAGAGCAAAGACTGTGATCAGCAGCAGCAGTCCAAGTTGGTGGAGTTGGAGTTCATCTTCAGAATGAGAGATGCACTGAAGAAGCGGCTTATTATATTTACCCATTATATATAGGTTTATTTATTCTGATCTGTGTAAAATATGAATAATCAACTTTTTATAGAGTTATAAGTCCAAAATCATTCTATCTCCGTGGTCATTCTAAGCTCAAAGAAGATCTGAACCCAGCAGTTAATCCTGTTTTTGGCCCTCTTCCATCACCTTCTCAGCATTTATAGAGGCTGAGGCCCCACTGCCTTTGCAGGGCAGGCAGCTTTGGTTTGGGGTTAGTGCATATGGTGTTGTGGCTGGTGCTCCTCATCTCCCTCCTCGCCCCAGCTTCCTTCCACATCCTATCCTGTCTTGCCTCGTCTGTTCCACTCAAACCAGATGTTTTTCTGCAGTCTAAGCAGCGCCGGGACGAAGCATTATCGCAGATGAAGAGCTGAAGCAGCAGCCAGGTGGAATGATGGGATGTTTAGAGCTCTGGGGATTGAGAGTAAGAAGTAGGGTGGGTGTTTGGGGATAAAGATTGAAGGGGCGTGAAAAATGCATCATACACCAGGGAGCCGGGACTGGGGAACACATTGAGCTCGGCCGAAGACAAATGCGTTTCCAATAATTGAATTTCTCCTTCTTCTTCTTCCCCTCTCTCCCTCGCTGTCTGTCTGTCTGTCTGTCTGTCCCTTGCCTAGTCAGACGGGTCCTGGAAAATATAAACAGGATGCACTCTTGTCTGATCGTAAATCCCCTCTCGTCTGCTCTCTGGCCCCAAGCCCTGGACCACGTCCGTTCCCCTACAGCCCTCTCCACTCCGTCTCCTATCCAGACCCCCTCCACCCCAACCCTGTTGCTCAGAAGAGGAAGCCAAGAGTGTGTTTGTGTGATATGTGCACATGTGCATTGAGAACGGTTGTGTGTTTAATATACTGTTACCCAACACTGGGGTTGGAAACGTGGTTGTGGGCTGGTTTTGTAACTACTAATCATTGGCCACATTTAGCATGTAATTAACTCAGAGAAGACCTGTCCTCCCACCTGTAGGGGTTAAATCTCCACAGCTGGATGCAAGCTGATCCACACATGGCGTTTCGCATGCTGTCATTGCTTTACTCTTTGCATTTCTCCTTACATTTTTAGCAGTGATGGCAAGCAGCATTGACCCTAGGCCTACTTGCAAATCTTTTACACTTTAAGTAAATTGGAAGGTTTTTAAAACTGTACATGACCAATTGGAATCCTTGTGCACTGATCCGATTCATGCAGTAACACTGCCGATGTTTGCACAGTTCTAATTTCACCTGTACAGTACATCAGGCTCCTTTTGAAGTAAACAACAGATTCTGTTTAAACAAAAAGTGTAAGAACATCCTTTGTTGAGAACGTGCTTCAGAACAAGATCCTTAATCAATCTTCATTTCCCCCGTGACACAGATAACAACTGTGGTTGTTAACTGATTGTGGAAAAGCAGGAAAAAGAAAACTAAGTTCCCTTTACAAGTGCTGCTTAGCCTCCTCTAAATAAGGCACTTGACCGCAGCTGCTCGGCATCCAACAATAGAAGACAGAGCGGCTTTCTATGGTTAGCAGGCATGTTTAATGACCTTTCCAGTAAATAAATAATTTTTTCTAACCTTTTCTTCAGAAGTATGTGCTCTATGTCAGTCATCACCTCACAATTTTTAAAAGCTAACTCGGCCCAGACTGTTTTCCTCGTGAGATCACTCTGCATTGACTGTTTTTGCAGAGCGAAACAAAGGCTCATTTTTTGATACTGACACATCAGTGTTTGTTTTCTTATCTTCTTTTTATTCAGTTGCAGACTAAAGGCATTCAAACCTTAAGCTCTTCAATTACACTCTCCTTCCCTTCTGCCTGCTTACTTTTCTCTGCAGGCCCAATTATTTTCACCGTCAAAAGGGGAATTAGCGTTCATTTTAAGATTTGCATTCACTAGGTGTGTATCATCACAGCAAGTACAAGCCTGAACGTTTTGAGTTAAAAAAACGGACTTGGTGCATATGGGTTTGGAATGAAACTGAAGAAAAATGGCACAAGCATTTCTTTTTTAGGCAGTGGATCCAGAACTCTTTTTGAATTTGAAATGATCCATCTTTTCTATAATATGTCAGCCTGAATGTTTTCAGGGAAAGCTTCTTTTTTCGTTTTGTTTTTAAAGTTGTTATACGTCAAACAAAAAGGCTTCCCTTCAGGTCAAACCTGTGTCAAGTCAGTTCTTTTTTTTTTTTTTTTTCTTTATTCAGCATGAAGTTGTTTTCCACTTCTGATTCGGTGACAGATTTACAGTAGCTGATGTAAACCTTCTCTGTGCAGGTTTGCACGCACTGAGGCGAGCACTGGGAGGTTCCCATCAACCACCGTCTGACCAGCAGCTAATGGGGACAGTGACAGTCACTCTGCAGGACCTCCAGTGGGCCATGTCTGTAGTGAAGCCCAGTGCCATGAGGGAGGTTGCTATTGATGTCCCCAAGGTACATTAACTTACACAACTAGTCTGTTTGTTTGTTTTTTCCATTCATTCTCTCATGACTTAAGCTCATTTAGACTCATCTGTCTGTCTTCTTAAAGGTGAAAAACATATCTTTTTAAAAATTCACTCATCTATAAGAAATGACCCTCATATTGATCTTGGAGTTAGTAGAAGCTGATGCTTCCAGATTGCACTATAAAGCTAAGCTCCTGTTCTAGCAGGAATTTTTATTTGGCCATTTGGCATAAACTCCAAAGGTAGGGTGTTTTCGCACATGCAGGGTTTAGTCCATTTCAGTTGAAATCTGGTTCATTTTCTCCCTTGGGCTGGTTCGTTTGTGCAGGTGTGAACACAGTAATCAACTCTTCCAAAAGAGTCTCGGTCCGACCCAACTACCAGGTATATATTACAAGTTTAAGCTAAAAAACTTCCTGTAGCCACGTTTGCTTTGTATCCTGAATGTGGAAAGGTACTATAGATGTGCAAAAATCTGTACAGGCTAGCAACTAGCTGTGAATATAAAACCTCTGTGATCTCCAATAGTCTAGAACACAGCACTTTCTTCCTGTATTTACTTTTGTTGCTTCCGCTCCAGACACATCTGGCCAATGAGCCGACTGAACCTGCTCACATGGTTTGTAGTGACGCGTTTTGGTTTGCTCAGAGTTCTTTTGGATTTTTTTCTGTGCAGAAAGAAACCAAATCATGAGGAAAAGCTACAAGTTTACAAACTCATCAACTGATTCAGACAGGAGTAAACGACCTACAGGTGTCAAAACACCCTTAATCATTCTCGTAGGTCCATGATGTAAAATTGTTAGAGTAGGAACATCAAATGATGTCATAGTGACTAAATTTAACTCCTGGGTTCATTAGTTCCTGAAATGGTTCCTAACCTTTGGAAATAGGCTAACAACTGTTAATGGGAGTGAAAGTTAAGCTGCAGTTATAGTGACAGCTTCTGAGTGTTTTTCTTCCAGTTATAGAGCCAAAAGAAGGAAATAAGGAAAAAAAGCGAGCTAACGTCAGAGAGTGCAACGTCTGCTATGCAACAGACAGGAAGCACAGGCACCGTAAAAACTAAATTAAACAGATATCTCTGCTGACGCCATAAAGAAATCTGGTTCTTGAGTTGCTAAATGTTCCACTATGATCACCACTCTCACTGACGTGATTATTCCTTGTCCACAAACTGTATAACAGACGTAATCGTGGTGACGTCACACATTGATTTCCAACTCTGCATTTCAAAACCTCAACATTTGAGCAGCTGCACTCTAGGTCTTTCTCGCCTTATGAGAAGAGAGACTGGAGTGCTGTTATCAGTTATCAGTTAAGGCTAGCAAGCTTAGTCAGCCAGCTGAACCATAGACGTATAGACACTATACTTGCTAATTAGTGCTAATCAAATAACTACCCTAACACAAGAATTTCACTCACAAAAACCGGAGCACAAACTTCTAGGATGATCTGTACCACATAGCAGGATTTGAAATGCTCTGAAAGGTGGTCAGTAATTTGTTTTTAATGTATTGCTCCTGAATATAAACTTATTAATTTCATATCTTAAGAGTTTCTGGGGATCGATCAGCTTAAACCTCCGGTTGGGCCACGCTTCCGTTCAAGTCATGAGCAATGCCTTTGAAATTCTCACTATGTCAACTTCATGACATTTAACAGATTGTTATTATGAAAGTGTCAGTTAGTGCCAGGTTAAATCTAAAGGGACAGAGCTCTGAGGCTGGGCTTGTACTCACATGTGGACATAGAAACGCATGAAGACTTTTGTTTGTTCATTTTCAACTGGAGCTGGATGTCAAAGAGTAGTCTGGGAAAAATTAAGAGACCTTCTCTTCACATACTTGACTTATTTATGGCATCATTCATAATGACACAGTCTGGATGAGATGATGAGAGGAAGTAGTCTGGTTTGTTTCATTCGATCTTTGTTTCATCGAAAGGAGAATGAAAATCTCTAAACTAAACAGAATCGCGAGAAAAGCTCAAAGAGAGCAGCAGCAGCAGCGGTCTTCCTGTGTATTTTATTGTCCCTTTTAAATGCACATGAAACAATCCCTTAACTACTCTCTGACCACTGAATTACCAGCAGATGAGGGTCAGGCTGAGGAAGAGTGGAAATGACCCCGTGGCCATTTTACCCTCCGCTACAATGAAGATGAATCACTTGTTCTTAGTGGATGAAGGGAGAAAAATGGAGCAAAGGAGGGGAGGGACAGAGGGGAAGGAGAGATGAGAGGACAGTGGTGAGACTCCAGGATGTTTTGGAGTTTGCATGTGCAAGACATAACGGACAGGAAGAGGGCTAACATCATCCTCCACCGGTAATTGAAAGCAGATCGGGTCGCTAACGGTTCCTGCCAGCAACCAAAAAAAGAGAAAGCGAAAAGAAGAAGAAACGTCCTTCCTATCCCTTCACCTCCACCCGCCTCCCCTTTTCTCTGCAGCACTCTGCACTGAGCTCGCCCAGAGACATTCAGTCCTTGTGGCCGGTTCCTGGAAACAAGAGAGGAGTGAGTTTGAGTTTGGATTTTTTTTTTCTCCTCTCCTTGCACAGCTCAGTTGAAAGGGCAGCCGCAGAGCCCCGGACTTGATTATATCCACATGAGTGCAAACATTTGTTTCTAATCCATTTTATATAAGAAACTTCCAGTGGTGCCGGATAAGTACATGCCTCGAGTTCCTCCGAAACCTTCTCAGATCACAGATCTAGAGATTTTACAGAATATGCCTCTCAATTTACCATTTATTTATGATTAAATACATCAGAAGTTTGATTTAATCCTTTGTTTGCTCTGTGATGAGAAATTCTTCAAACTATCTCAGTTTACCCAGTTTTTTTTTTAATGAACATCTTCCACTTTATAGCCTGGCTTTAATATTTTTATTTGGCAGCTGTATAACAAGCCTATTATTCTTCCTTTTAAACATACTCCTTGTCTCTCTTGACTTTTTTTTGTCTGTGAAGTCCCCCACACCCCTCCTCACAGCCCCATCAAAGGACCCGAGCTTGAGAAGGCCCCTTGTAAAGTTCAGAAAACAACAGTAAAAGATAATAACTGGGTCTCGTACAAAAAGGAAGAGAGGGAAGAAGGGGGAGAAACACAGCAGAGCGAGGTGTGAGTCAAAACATTGCCTTCTAATTCCACAAACACTTCATTCGTGACAAAAGGCAGCTTACACTTAATGTGACTTTTTATTGTTATTTCTTACAATGACTCCATTGAGTCTGCAGAGGCAACTTAAAAAAAACAAAAAACGGGGGGAAGATGAGTGCATAAAGTTGTGTTGCACATCTGCTTCTTTGATAGAAACATGGGAATAATTGATTTGTAATTAAACGCCTGTGGATGTGGCTGCTAATTTGGAGGCTTACATGCTTTTTCTCTGCATTTGACCCTAGCAGCTGTTTGTTGTTTGCAGTTGAAAAGGAAATGTTCAATCATTGTACCTCCAGCCAATTTTAATATGTGTCTACCTGTGTCATCAGCGTAATCATCGAAAACTCTCAGGGACCTAAACTTCCAGGAAAACTGCAAAGTTCTAGAAAACATTCTTCTCTTGTGACCCGATGCTGCACTCATACATGTAAATAATAAATGCAGCCAATGAGGCCAGGAAAAATGTTTGGACCATCCCTGCAATTTTTTGCCTTTTTTCACCAAAAGTAATATCCAGCTGATTTATTGTTCCCTTATTGTCTAATATAATTTCTCGGAGTTGCAAAACATCACAAAGTAATGATACTATTTCAGTTTGAATGACTGCATAAACACTGCAAAACTTGGCAAAAAGTAAAAGCCGAGGCATGTAGTTGGAGAATTCACGTCATTCGCTTTAAATATCATCGGTATCAGCACAAAGCTGCTCAGTTATCATTTTTTGCCTTCTAATTATTTCTTTTATAAATGTTGTGTAATGTATGTCACAAAAACCTCCTTTTTTTTTGTCTCCCTCCATTTTTTTTCTAATCATGCTCACCTGTTCCCTCAATCTCCCGTGTTTTACAGATGACCTTATCTCACTTTTTATTTCATTTCATTACTCTCTGGGGCTTCAAATGGGCATTTTGCTTTGCTTACCTACTTTCGGCTTATCTTCTCATCTCTGCAGCACTGTTTTCTCTCTTTTTCCTTTCCTCGCCTCCCTCCCCTCCAACCATCCGTTACCCTCTCTCTCTCGCTCGCTTAGCGCTGTCCATAAATTGTTCGGTATTTACAGTATGTGGCCAGACGCCAGGTTTCCATTAGGTGCTCTGTTCCCCGGAGACGGCGCCGGTGGCCTGGGATGTGTTACCTTTGGATGGAGGGCAGTAGGGAGGGTGAGGGGGGACAAGCTTGTGAGGAGAGAATAGGAAGTAAAAAGGAAAAAAAGAGGGGAAGGGAAAGAGATTTGAGCATGTATTTAAGGCAGAGTGAGAGAGGGTGATAGTGAGAAGGTCAAGTGAGGAAAAAGGAATGAGTGGAGAGATATAAAAAATAGAAAGCTCTGGGAAGAGAAGGTAGGAAGGTAGATGTAAATAGCTTTTGCACTTGTTGACAGTAACAAGGTTACCTTCTTTTTTAGAAAATTTGACTGGTGCTCAACAGGTGGTGCTTGAATGACTGGTGTTTAGTAATGAAGAGTTCAGTGGAACCTTGTTTTGTTGTGGAGACGAACAATATCTACATCACGGGGTGAGAGGATAGAGTTTTCTGCCTCCTAATGTGAATAAAAAGCCATATCTGGTTGGAATTTGTTTCCGTGCGTGGCACCGCGGCACTTCCAGCACAGCTGTTACTTTAAGATTGCTCCCTGTAAGCCCCATCCTAACCACTCACATTTGTGCCTCTGCAGTACGCACTGGATCTCCTTCGCTGTATCAAACCTCGACCCTTCAATTTGAATTTCATTTTGGGAAAGTGGATGAAGTTCTGGGGAACTAAATCTGGCAAGTAGTGCTGGTGATGAGCAACAGTTGCCCTGGTCCTGCCCAAATTTGTGGTTTAGTAGTGATGGAAGCTCTCCAGAGATGCAGAAGAAAATAACTTTGAGGAGGAGCTTGATCATGTTTAAATCTTTTATGGCTTTTTATTTCTATGTGCAGGATCAAGGAACATTTTGAATGCACTTTGCACTGGCTTTCAGTTGAATTTTACTCTCACATGTCACATCGCATTGTTGAGTTCAAAGAATTAAAAGTTTTCAGTATTCAGAGTGTTTTCTGCATTTAGATTATTTGTGAAATTCAGACCTGTGGCACTTGAACTGAAAACTGTTTAACTAGAGCCTGTCTGTTTATTTTAACAGTCAGTCTAAAGGTACAAATGAAAAATACATGTAGAAACAAGTTTGGTAGGGCCAGAGGTGCCACCAAGGAGGGGCCGGGGGGGCACTGGCCCCTCCTGGCAAGACTGTCCTATGTTGGTAATATTTTTAATAAACATGAGCACAAGAGAAGAAGGCATCCTACAATGAGTTGAAACATTAACCCTTTAAAACCGGTCGGAGCGGGCACGCTCTGTTTTGCGTAACTATTTTTAAATCCCTGTAGAACCGGAACTGCGTAAGCTAGCGCAATTATTTTTTTTTGCATATGAAACTGGAGGAGTTGTACTTACATCTTATGCCATCAGCTTGTCCTAGGTCACAGTTTCCTTCCACATAAAGCTTTGCAAAAATTGCATAAAAGGCGCTTGCAGGAACAAAAACGTATATAAAGCATAAAGTCATGTTTGACTTTATGCTTTTCTGAATAGTTGCTGGGATGCTTAGAACTCGAATTGCACTGCTGGAAATAGTTTATTTTGATGCACATGCTGTTTTCTTTGCAAATTTGCATCATAGGATTGTTTTTCGTTTTTCCTGCAGTATATAGAAATTGGTGTATCTTAAAAATAAAACTATGAAGACACTCAAAATAAATTCCCTGTTGTTGTAAACTATTTTTTGCAACTTTTTTGTATTTTAAGTTTTGAGGGATAAACCTCCTAAATTTCTCCAGGTAGAAATATATGCAAAAAAAACCAAAAACGATTTTCATTTTTTTTGTAGTTTATTGCACTGTTTTGCAATTAATGTGGTTACTATGGACTTAATGCATACATATTATTAAAATATGGGCTATAACAGTTGTATTGATGTATAGCAACTTGAAATGCTCCCAGAAATGGCACTACAGCATGTAAAAATATAATATAAGCTCTGGCGGACTTGGTTCTATGGTAGGTCTTAAAGGGTTAACTTGTTATTTTTTTTTTTTTTACACACACAGACAGAAGGTTGGTGGCACAGCGTGTGCCACCCCAATATTTTTAGTGATCCTCATATGGCCACCCTTATGAAAAACAATCTGAAGGTGCCCCTGCTGGTGACAGCATCTTATGTCACCAGTACACAAAATAAGCTTAGAAGCAGAGGAGCTATTTCTGAACTACTGTGTGTAGATTTTACAGTATCCAGCTGTACTACATTGCATATGGACACATTGTTTGACTTCCTAAAAAAACAGGTTTCTCTCTTTCGTTCATGTGAATGTAATAAGACAAATCCAAATGTGGGAGGACAGAAAAGCAGTGCGATAGATAAAGACAGAAGTAAAACAGGAAGGAATGAGTGGGGGAAAGTGGATCTAAAAGGAGATGGGGGAAAAAAAGAATGAGAGGAGATGCAGACCGAAAGAAGCATAAGAGGTGAAACATAAGGAAGAAAGAATTGGTAACGAAGAAAGAGACAGGAAGGCTTTAGAGGCTTTTGGATGAGGCTGTCTCCTTATCTGCTTTATCTCCTCCGGTTGTTCACTGCCGGACCCTCTCCCTCCCTTCCTCCCTCCTTCCATCTGTCAGACAGACAGCTGTTGGCAGACTCGCTCTGTTGTTGTTCACTCTGTCCAGAGTCTCCCCAATCCAAGCCCTCAGTTCCTCCATCTCTTTCCAAATATGCTTTTATATTTCTCTCCTCTCCACCCGACCCCTGTCAACAGTTTGGAAGAACTTGACATTCTTTGCGATTTACTCGTGTGGTCAGAAAGTTAAAAAGGTCTTCCTGTGGGTTACATGAGAACATCAGTGACATCAGTGTGCAATCAGAGTTTATTTGGTCTGTTGCACTTATTGTTGGCGATGTGTTTGTATTTGAGTGTATTATGTGAGTCTGAGCTTTATATTGGAATAAAGGACTAATGGTGAGCATTTATTAGAGTTTGGGCACTCTCGTCCTCTGCCAGTGAGATACATATATAGTTTGCTTGATTGCATGTTATTGTTTGGGTGATTGATTGCATTGAACCAGAGGTGTTTTAGTCAACATTTTGATTGGATTCCAGACTCTTCTAAATCTGCTTCAGCTAATACTAAGATTGCCTCTTTTTCTTCTTTAACTTCTCTTCGATTGCCTGTTCACTGATAAGTGTTATATGCAGAGTCTAGCATCAGGTCAATTAAACCTCTGGATGTTGATCTGGTCAGTGTCAAAGGGGGTTTATAATCACTTTCAGCTGCTTTGGTGTTAATGAAATTAGCAACAGGTGCACTAGAGGGGCAACAGTGAGACAGTCTCCGCAACAGGAATGGTTTTACAGTTGGAGGCCACTGATATTTTCTCCCTGCTCATCTTTTCTGAAAGCTTTTTTTTTTTTTTTTTTTTTTTTAATATAGTCAATATAATAGTCAATGGTATTATGAGGTAGCATGAGGGGATACCTGGATCCCACTGGTGTGAATATGACAGACAAAAGAAACAGAAACAAACTTTGTGAGGATGGCCTGAGAGCCTGACGTCCTCAAGAGGGTGCTGTGCTCACAGCCTGGCATCGTGGCAAATGGCATTTGCCATAAAATACCAGAATAGGTGTGTGTACCGCTAGTGCCCCGTGCTTTTCACAGATCACCTTCACCTTGAGCACATGTGACAGGCGTAAAAGGGTCTGGAGAGGCTGTGGAGAACATTATACCGCCTGTAGCCTTGATCAGCATGACCAGTTTGGTGGTGGGTCAGTGATGGTCTGGGAAGGCATATCCATGGAGGAACGCACGGAGCTGTACAGTCTAGACAACGCATGAAATCCTTGGGCCCATTTTCAGATACACTAGTATACTGGGTCCTGGGTTCCTCCTGGTGCACTGGTGCATGGCAATGCCTGACCTCATGTGGTGAAAGTATGCAGGCAGTTCCTGGAGAATGAAAGAATTGCCACCATGCTTGCCAATGGAAAACCTCTGGGGCATTATGCTTCAGCCTAACTGATGCCACCAGGTTGGACTTTAGCCTT
This sequence comes from Rhamphochromis longiceps, assembly GCF_057381845.1. NCBI lineage: Eukaryota > Metazoa > Chordata > Actinopteri > Cichliformes > Cichlidae > Rhamphochromis > Rhamphochromis longiceps. The sequence continues at coordinate 8,406,677 of NC_140558.1, forward strand.
TCCAGGAGCCATGCAGACAAACACATGTTTGTATGTCCACGAAATGACATCTTTTTGTTCCTAACACATTACCCAATCCTGGGTATCTGAGGGAGGACACTCAGCAGAACAGAAGCAAGCCATCATGCTGTCATGTACAACAAATTGAAAACACAAGTTGTTGTTTTTTTGGCCACATCAATAGAATCTTCTCTTACTGTACCTTACTCACCAAATTTTTCTCCTCCCTGCAACTTGGTCCTCTTTCCCAAAATAAAATTCAACTTGAAAGATCGTCATTTTGACTCATTGTCAATTCCATCATTGAGACGTAAATGCAAGGGGATAGAAGAGTACTTTCACAACATGATAACAGCTGAAAGCTTAAAACAGTCTAAAGATGAAACACTAAATATTTGTTGTATTACCTATACTAAAGAATTTATTTTTCAGCCTATCCCAGCTGTCGTAGGGCGAGAGGCGGGGTACACCCTGGACAGGTCGCCAGTCTGTCGCAGGGCTAACACAACCATTCACGCTCACATTCACTCCCGCATTCACACCTATGTGGCAATTTGGATTAATCAATTAACCTATCCCTGTACCCCGCCTCTCGCCCTATAACAGCTGGGATAGGCTCCAGTGCCCCCCGCGACCCTGAAAAGGATAAGTGGAAGCGAATGGATGGATGGATGGAATTTATTTTTCATTCCTTGAACATTTATAACAAAAGGTTTGTTATTAGTGTGTGAGGTATTTTATTTTGAAAGTCATTTGGGATAAAGAGAACATGCCTTGGTTTCGGTAACTTGTTAGAGAGCTGCATTATTAAACTACATTTGTAACTATTTACCCCCTCCCCCCCAAAAAACAAAAAACATTGTATTACTTCATTCCCTCGTTCCAGGTCCGCTGGTCAGATGTGGGTGGGATGGAAGAAGTGAAGCTAAAACTGAAGCAGGCAGTGGAGTGGCCCCTGAAGCACCCAGAGGCCTTCACCCGCATGGGGATCCAGCCACCTAAAGGCGTTCTTCTCTATGGGCCTCCGGGCTGCTCGAAGACCATGATTGCCAAGGCTCTGGCTAATGAAAGTGGGCTCAACTTTCTGGCTATTAAAGTGAGTTTCCTCCATGAAATCTTAAGAATAATCCTTTGCTATCTTTCTTTAGATGAGATTTAATAGAGAATTTTGCTTTTCTGTTATGCAATGGATGATGAGTTGAAATCAAAAAAGGCACTGGGCCAAAGCTTGCTGTTTTTTCCAAACTTTCATACATAAATATGAACAAATAATGTTTTACAGATGTGCCTGTTCATATCATATTCTTGGTTGAGTGCTCTGCCAAAACACTGCATATGACTCAGCCATTAGTTAGATGATGGGTGATTTGTTGAGTCAATCTCAACTCCCAGTCCAAGCCTTTTTAGCGGAACCTCAGTAACAGCAGTGTTTATGTACGTTGCATTGTCATTCCCTCAGAAACCAACTGGAAGAACTTAGTGAAATTACCTCCCTTTAACGTGCATGTGTTGAACAGTTGTGTTTCACATCTTCACTGAAATTTAAAGATGTTTGCACCAAGTTACCTGCTTCACAACTCCACGTTTTTAGCATAGATTGTATACAAAAAAAAAGAAATTACTACAATGAAATCAATCAGTCGTATCATATTTGTTTTTTGGAGGTAGATGTTGCCCTATTTAGACAAGAAGGTTAGTGCTAAGTTATTAGCTAATGTGTAGATCACTCCTTCATCCAAAGACTGTACTGGTGCGTTGCATAGACACAGATACCAGCTAATAAGTGACATGCAAGAAGCAAATACTAAAATTTCAATCACCAAAACAATGAGCACAAACTAGTAAAATGGGCTCTTAGTACCATTAAACACACACGGGGCCATATGATTTGTCAGATAATTGCATTAAAAGGAAACCACAAACGCAGATGGGAACTCCACTTAACTGACATTTATCTCTAGTCTGTCAGTGAGATGTAAGAGTTAAATGAACACTGAGATATCATTTGTGTTGAAGTAGCAGTGGTGATGTTTCCCTAATGACCTGAAGGCAGATTGGCGGGCCAGCTTCCTCTGCACAGAGCTTCCTTGCTTGCCCTTTGACCCCGTGTTTATCCTCTTTCATTCATCACTCCATCTTCTCTGCCACGTTAGCCTCGCTGCCCTCCAAGCACGGTTGACAGAGATTGATTGATCAGCTTGCTGAATTGTTATCAGTGAATATTTTTAAAGAATGTTGCCATGAAGACAAAAAGCCAAGACAGAAGCTCTCAAGTGGCACCATTAAGCCAGGAGCAAATCTAGATGTGAACTGCAACGTCTTTACCCGAATCAAATCCTGTCGCAAACCTCTGGGATCGACGGAAGGCAGTGCTCCTTTTGGCATGATGTTGGGGTCGAGGATACAACGTTTATGGCAGTTGGTGAAAAACAAAGGGTAGCACTGTAGAAACCAAAAATGTTGTTACACTTACTCTAAAAACAAATATCCCCCTGAAAATTACAAAACGTGCTGTTTCCTAATTACAATAATCAGGTTCAATGTGCAATAGCATTTTAATGGAGCAAATATAATCCAGAGGAATACGAGTTGTTTAATGTCTGTGCACGCACATTAGTCCTGGTGACTATTTCTAGCATTTGATACAAAGTTACTGCTTTTTTTTTTTTTAAAGAGTTTTATTATAATCTTGTGCTGCAAGTTTCAAGTCGTCACAAAAAGAATCAGTGAGAAGGGTAAAAACATCCTGTCCCTCCTGCTGAAAGCCACTCTCACCATCTGAAATAACACTATCAGGTTTTTCCAGAGTAGCGGTTGCTTTGACATAGATACTTTATCCAGATTTAAATGTGGATACTTTAAGGCTCAGTCTGTTTCCTCTGTGTGAAAAGCCCTATTATCATCTTGTCAATTTTAGTTTCCTCTCGCTGCAGCCACTCAAATCCACTCAAATCCACAGATGCATACGTGCACACTAACACACACATACGGAGACTGCTCATATCTCTACATTGTCAATGGTTTTAAACTCACCATGTCCACCCTTTGGCTCTACAACAGAGAGTGAGGAACCAGGGATTAATGAGTCAACCTCCTCACTTACTGCAGGAGACAAAGGGGCTGGGAGTTAAGTGTCGTCTCCTCGGTGAGCCCAGAGGCGTTGAAAGGGTGGATTGCAGTGGAGGAAGTTCTTCTGAGGTTTGAGTGGATGTTTATCTGCTCTGAGCAAGGGAGATATGAGGGAGAAAAGGACTAGGAAGTTAAGAAGAAGAGAGAGAACTGGAGGTTTATTTTGTAGTAATTTGAGTAAAATTAGTCATAATAGCAGTTTAAGTAGAATTAAATGAAGTGAGTACATTTTTTAGCGTCCACAATTCCCTCATCCACAATGAAATGCCGGAAATGGCTTAATCGCCTCCTATTTTGTCAGGAAATAACAAGCGTATGCTTTCCAGTAATTATCTATTTGAACAAGCAGGTTGTTTGTTATGCCAAACGTCTCTCTGATCGATGCTCTTCAATAGCATACTGACATTGAACGCGTCAGTGAGATGCTTTCCTAGTACAGTATTAGTTGATTTGCTGCTGCAGAGCATTTAAACATATCTTAAGTATATTCCATGCTTCTTGTAAAAACCCAGATGTAACTGTCCAAGCTGTGAGGGAAAACTCAAGAAACCATTTTCAAACATCTCTGGTTTTAGGCTGACAGGAGGCCAAAAATGAAGAGGGGAAAAAAGTATCCTCTCAAACATAACCGGCAGAGTGTGGATGTGGTCTTAGTAGCAGTGGTATCTGGAGGAATTAGTGTCTTCCAGTTGGAAGAAACTGCAACTAAATGGAAATAAAATGCTCATTTATCACTGTCAGCAAGGCTGGGTAAAAACCTTGACAAATTTGGCTGCTGTCCTGCACACAGTTTTGATCTGGCTGAGCCAATGCAGTGTTTGGTTTTGGTTACAAACCTTAAATTTTATCTGTGAGAATGAGCCCGAGATTTAATTTGGTAGGTTGTGATGCCAGCTACAGTTATCGTGGCGTTCATAGTAGGTACTGGTAGCACTATTGTACTAACAGTAACAAGGGAGGCCGCAGCAGCAAACAGTACTGTTTATTTGCCAAGTGAACCACAGGTGTTGCATAAAGCAGTACACAGTGTCCAGTAAACATCGAAAGAGTACTGTGGAGGTACGCACTCACACACACGTGCACGCACTGCTGTAATCTGTAACATTCTTACGCTGTATTATCATTGTTTGTTTTTCACCGGGCTCTTTGTAGCCTGCAAAAGATGTGACAAAGAAGCAGCTGCTGTGTGGTCACAGTTTAAACAGCTATGCTAACAGGACTGCCTCCAGATGAAGCTTCAGGATAAAAAAGGAATGATTAGTCATAAAGGTGCTAGTAATTAAGGCAAATGAATTCTTTCTGGACAGAATAAAACCCACATCAAAGTGTTTTGAGTATTAGTTAATATAATTTAGCATTTCAGGTTGTAAATATGTCACGTTTTAGACTAGCTTGAATAACTTTAAATCGCTTTAAACTTTTCTTTCAGGGCCCAGAATTACTGAGTAAATATGTTGGGGAATCTGAACGAGCTGTGAGAGAGGTATGTGCATTTAACATCCTTGTTTTTTATCATTTACATATACGTATATATATAAGTTGTGTAAGCAGAAAGTTATGCAAACTGAGTTGATTTCCTGGCCTCTTTATTTCCTCCGTCCATGCTCTGGATATTTTTGGTTGTTTACGCAATGAAAGGATGACCTGAGATGTAATTCATGGCATTAATGAGTGTTGTATTTCCTCTGTATGTTTGTGCGCACTTCTGGTTGGGAGTGATTCACAAGTCCGGTTAAACATTTGTCCTGTTTTCCTCTTTTCTATTGTTGCTGACGCTGCTCGCAGGTGTTTCGGAAGGCGAGGGCCGTCGCTCCCTCCATCGTCTTCTTTGACGAGATTGATGCTCTCGCAAGTGAAAGAGGAAGGTACAGTATGTTCTTTTCATAGTCTTCGTACATAATAATCCCCCCCCCCCCTTTCCTCCTCTGCTCTGTTCATTCCTTGTCCAGTCATGATGATGCACAATCATCACTGTGGTCGGCTTTAGTTCACCAGCCTTAATCTTTGACCCCCCGCAGATCTCACAGTTAATTCATATGAGGGTTAGCGCAAACATCCCAGGAAGTCTGCATGACTGCACTATCCAAGCCAGCCACTCAGTTCTCGTCGTGTCTCCTCAAACTTCTGCGGCTTTTCACTCCCGGTGAACACAGAACACAGTCTTGTCTGGAGGAGCTTTAGTGGGATGGCACTGGGAACATCTGTGGCTTAAAGGAAAGAGGACGAGGGGGAGGGAGGGGGGGCGGACAGAGGACACAGGCCGGAGGCGCACAAACACTTCATTGTGCCCTTCCACAGCAGATGGGGAAGGCCAAATATGCAGCAAGCTTCCTGGTTAAACCAACCGATGAAACTAAGTTGTAGGAAGGAGCAGAGAAAGGCCAATGGGCAGTCTTTGTAACCTTTGTGAGTGGGCCCTTTGTCAAAGCATCACATTCTGCTTCTAAGACAAAACATATTTTGATAACTGTACTTTTGTTAACGGGCTTCCGCTCATGAGATGTTGAATTTTTAACATCTTATATTCCCTTGACCTTAGTCTTAGACTTGATAAGCTAGGCCTTTCACTAGGCTGAGCTTTAGAGCTTGTGACTTATAATGCAGTCTTGGCTCTTGCGCTGCAATCAGCATACAGGATATACTATTGCAACTTTGATTCATCCATTTGCCAGCGGGACTGACGAGCATTTTGGCTCTTACGATATGATTGAGCCTGGCTTTCTCATTATCTCCATGTCCAATTTTGTGATTGATCTCAACGAGAACCAACTGTGAGGTGGCAACGATCGACGTTTGCCTGGATGTGTGCCTTGAGCCCACTCACTGTTTTAAAAATGCACTTAGCGCTGATCTGTAAAGGTTATTTATTGGTGTTCACTTCCTGCCATGTTTAATCAATGAAGTGCCTCGCGCATGCCGGCAAGAATTTAAAACTGTTGACACAACCAGACAGTCTCTGCCGGATTGTGAGCCCGTGCGTGTGTGAGAGATTGCGTTTTTCTTTTCGAGGCAGGACAAACACCTGTAAATCTGTCAGCCTACCTGCCACGAGTCTAAACTGGTGAAATGAAATGAAGAAAATTGAAGAAAGACGGAAACAGAGGCCAAATTTGAGAAGCAGAGAGTGATTGGTTTTACTTCTGATAAGTTTTTTCCCACATAATAGCACCTTTTAATGCTTTCCTTTTTATTTCTGTTTTCCTTTTTTTTTCTCTGTTTTGTTTTTATCGTCCCATCCTCAGCTTGTTTTTTGTTCAGTTTCTCTTTTTCTCCTCCTCATGACTTTTTTCTGTTTATTTTCCCATGATAACTTTTCTCATCTTGCGCCTTTGCTACTTTTCTCTTCAAGCTGCCATCCCAATTCATTGCAGCTTCCTTGGCATCTCCCCTCGCCCAAACTTTGTCTCTCCCCCTTCCCCCCACCCCCTTTTCTGTCTCCCTTCATATCTCAGCGACAGAGCTCTTTTGTGTTCCTCTGCAGCCTTGTCTGTGCTAATGACGTCTGGCACTTCCGCTGGCCCTGTCAACAGAGACTGTGTGTGTGTGTGTTTGAGCTTGGAGGGATAGCTGTCTGCACTGTGTTATGGAAAATAACCACCTTGTTATGCAGTGACTAATGCAACGATGAGCTTTTTTTGTTTTTTACGATACAGCTGTCGATTTGCTATTATGCAGTTCTTCTGTCCCACTGTTGCAATGGACGAAGTGGTCCGTCACTGCAATGTATAAAGTTTTGTTTGGTAAAAACTGTTCCTGGATGTTCAGGTAGCCTCAGATGGCTGACCTTACTCATTCACTGACCCCTTTAACATTTGGAAGCTGCTCAATCTTTAAATTTTGCTCCATTTAGGTGAAAGGGAACAGCCTGTCTTTCCTTCTTTTACCCTTCTCTGACTCATTTTCAGTAGAGCATCTCAATACTTTGGTTTACCTTTGAATTACATGAAATATTTGCATAGATCGGCTTTCGCTTCTTCATCACATTGACTTCAGGTGAGGCAAGATATTCACAAGTCCAAACAAAGGGACGTATTTAACAACCAAAGAAGAGCTGCTTTATTATAGAGGGATTGCCTGTTTTCTGCTGCCTTGTTTTGAGTTCAGTTTAATACGTCATTGGCAAGAGAGCTCGCTTTTGCTGCCAGTTTTTTTGAAAGAAGTATTGTGCTAATGAAAGTGTCTGCTTGCCGAATGTCAAATGTTCCCTTCAAGTACTCAAGAACTGGCAAATTTTCCTGATTATGTAGAATTGTAAATATTGTGATGGATGATAAAGTTTTTCAGCATGTGTTGTACCGCACTCCTGAGAGAAAAAGGATGAATTCTTCTACATATCTGGATCATTTATCTTCCCATTCATCCATCACGCATGTAACTTCATTATCCCTTATCCTTTACTCTCATTGCTCCGAGTATTTCTTTTCTGTGCATTTCCTCCTTTCCACGTTCATACCTTTACAGGTCATGGTGTTCTTCCTCCCTTCCCATCCATCATTTAGCTGTACTTCACTTAACACTCAGTAATTCAATAATTAAGTTTTTCACCCGATTCGAGGTAATTTATATACGTCCTTTCCTGTCTCCGTTATCCATTTAATCATCCAGCCACACATCGCTTTCTTCTCTCTTTTCCATCTTCTTTCGCTCATCTATCTTCTGTGCTTCTCCATGCCTTCAGCTCCTCTGGTTCCAGTGGTGTGGGGGACCGGGTCCTGGCTCAGCTCCTGACAGAGATGGACGGCATCGAGCAGCTCAGAGACGTCACCGTTCTGGCTGCCACCAACCGGCCTGACATGATCGATAAGGTAAACAGACGCCGGCTCTCTGTCTTCATCTCTCCATCCTCCTCTTTGGTCCATGATTGATAAGCTTGAGGAGATGTTTAGTTTGTCTCCCTTGTCTACTCCTCTCCCTCCCTTACTTTGTTGTACGTGATTGATAAGGTTAAAGGCCGCTTGCCCCGCTCCGTCTTCTGTGACTTGCTCTTCGGATGCTGATGCCATTAGTACGTCGTGGTGCACTTTATATGGTTTCAGTTGCATCCATAATAAATTGTTCTAAGTAACTCGATCTACCTTCATGCTTCTACCCTTTTAGTTTACTTTAGTGGAATAACTGCTGCCAAAGCATTTTTTTTTGTCCTCTTTCTGACCCAAACCAATTCACATATCTGATTAGAAATTAGGCTGTAATATGATGAGGTCATCAAATATAATAAATTCTTCGTTTCATTTTAGCCTCCGGGGATTGGGAGCATTAGTGATTGGGAGCTCAAGCCAAGCCGCTAAACATCTACAACCGCTTTACCTTTACGTTTAATTTGCTTCATTTAAAACTCAGTAAAGGTCAAACATTTGTCTCATTGTCATTTCTACTTCCTCTCCTTGACAATTTGAAGATCATACTCCCGTCTTTTCTCCCTTAGCCTCCCTCTGTTTTTATCTCCTCCTTTCTCTTTTCTCCACAAAACCTGTGTTTGGTATCCACCCATCTCTGTTTTAATGAAATTTCCTGAGTGCTGATCAAAGACTGAGCCTGTGCCTTGTCAAGAAGGACACAGGAAAGGAGAATGTCGCCGTGCTCTGTAAGCTTCTGCACAGGCAGCCCTTTCTCAGTTTTTCTTCTGCTTTTTTTGCGGTAGGGTGTCCTCCGATATTGAGTTTAAAAAATACTTTGATGTTACACATTTTAAAAGACGGTATCACGTCCTAATTTAACATGGCAAGCATTAAAATATTGCTGAATTAAGTAAACAGGAAGAAAATTACATAAAGCTGTTGTTCCTCCAACCAGCAACGGATCAACAGATCAATACACTTTTTTATATATTGATTAGTTGTTATAAACTGGTAAGGACTTTTTGATAACATGCTGCTCAAACAGCCCACTTGTGGAAAATTGATCCATCACTATGGTGATGGTAAAACCAAAATAAATTTCAGCAACAACTGATTGCAGTCTCAATTCAGACGCTTTTTAGTGGTATCACTGCTAAAGAAACATACTAAGCATAGAACTGTGAGAGTGTGTATGTGTGTGTCTAAAAGAAAGAAAGATTTAAAAAAAAAGGGGGGGGGGGGGGGGGAATCAAGCCCCTGGGTGCACAGATGGGAAACCCCAGGCGTCCTTGTACAAGCTGGCCTCCCTCTCAGGAAGTGGTCCCCCGTGCAGCTGAGAAATCAGATTACCTCCTGCTGGCAGTATCCCCCGACACAGTGTGTGTGCGTGCTTGCATGTGTAACGTGTGTGTTTTCATAGGTTCAAGTCATCTGAATGAGGAACGGAAGCTGCCAAATGGACAGACAGGCACCCCACATTCACCCCTTACTTTTTTAACACCCTACCCTTCTTTACCGCTCATTCGCCACCACCGGCGCTGTCTGTCACTTCAAGCCGGAGATGGGCAGACATTTCCATGCCAATGGCAGGATATGATAGGACAAATGAAGATTAATGGGACGCCTTGGTGTCAATGAAGTTATTGTGGGCTGTTAGAGGTGCAGTGGAGGCCTCCTGGGGGCCTCAGCTGTTTGACAGACAGATTGAGTGGGATGGCGAGAGAAAGAGAGTGGGGAAAGTGGTGTTTATTTTAGCTCGAAAGGAGCAGGGCTGTTGTCCATCTCTCAACAGCTCCTACACAACATTTTAGGTTTTAGTTTTTTTATCCGGTTGTTTTAGTGCTCTCCATTTAATGTCTGTGTAAATAATGTTTTTCATTTAGTCAGTTAAAGACCTGCAACACATCTTTGGTAAGTGTATATTGAGGAGGCAGTTTAGCAAAAATATAATCATTTAAATATAGATTCCCACATGGTTCTTATCAGCTCTTTTGGGAAAAATGAAATTGTCATTTCTTTCCTTAAAAATGCTCTTAGAGTGATGCTCTGAGATGCACAAATGGATGGATTTACTTTGCTAAGGAGTAAAATAAATCCTGATTTTCTTTGCTTTTTCCTTACTTGGGAGTGATGTCCCTCCGAGCTCCGAGGCAAATGGGACGCAGGATTCTAGCATATCATGTCATGATGGCATAATCAAAGCATGTTGTCAAACAAAATGTAAGTTTACACCTGATTGTAATGATCCACGATTTATGATTTCACTTAAATTAACCTCCTAAGACCCGAACTCTTCCACGGCATGCATTTTTTATTTCTCTTTGATATTTGAGCTGATTGGGATATTTGACCTGAAGAATGAAAAACAAAGAATTACCAGATATTTTTATTTTTTTATTTTTTTTTACCTAATTTTTGTTTCTAAGAAAAATGAGCTCCACATATGAGAACATTTGTTTAAATTTAGATAGAACAGAAGCAGTATAATGTCCTGGTAAGTGGGTGTTTGAGTATTTTGGTCTAAATAACCCAAAATGTGATGTCCACATATGTGGATGCCAGGTCCTAGGAGGTTAGTATAGAAATATGTTGACATTAACACGTTTAAATCAGCCTTACTTACTGCTACTTATGAAATTACCTAACCCAAGACCAATTTATTGATTACTATATTTAGATTTAGATTTTCCATTGTTTTCTTTCAGTAAACTGTCATGTATGTGTTGCATTTCTTCATCATAAAACAACAGATTATCTTAATATTTGCATACAGTTTCTTACACACTATTAGGAGTTAAACTGTAGATGCCTGCAGTTGATTTGATTCTCAAGCCCAACAGTGGATTTATGTTTCTGTGTTAAATATGTGCCATAGGTACACTGCAATCATAAACCCTTCAGAAATCTTATACCGTAACCTGATGCTTAACTCCGTAGATATCTAACCACATGCCCCCAAGCACCCAGCATGAATAAAGTGAATGTGCATTATTACCTTGTCAAAAAAACATACAAACGGGGACAGCCTGTTCTTGTCCCAAACATGCACGAAAAGGGTCTGTGTAAGAAATGTCATAAAGCAGTCATGATGACGTGTCACCAAACACCACCATCCTACCCCCGTTGCCCCCTCCAGCTTAAGAAGAAAAAAAAACTCTCCCACTTCCTCTTTCCTTTGTATTGCGCCAATCACCCAGGCCCACCTCTGACCCACTATGACTGAGCTGTGGTGATTGATTAGCACCACCAGGAATATTTATCCAGGCTGATCTAGTAGGAAGAACCCCCTGTCACTCTGTTTGTCGAGCAGCTGTCCATCTTGTTTATTGTACACACAAACACACACTCACAAACCAGAAGCCCCTTTTCTAGTCGGTAAAATGATGCTTTGATAGTTTTTTTTCCCCATTACAGTTTGTCTTTGCTGTGAACCCATGGGTTACTTTTGTCTCAGAAAGATAGTGTTGGTCTGTTGTTTCACTGAAAAGCCCATTTGTTTGCCCTAATGTGTGCTAGGCTTTATCCATGCTATCAGGAGGCAGGGCTACTTACAGTGGAGAAGATTGCTAGCAGATGGGTCTTTGTTTGTGACCAGAAGTTACCAACTGGGCTCTTATCTGAACAAGGGGCCACAACAAAACAGAGGCAGCAGAATTAGAATTGAAAGGGCAGCATGTCTACGTTGCTGTTCAGTACTGTAGGGGAAATTACAGTGGGTGAGTTTATCCTTCAACAAGTCAACACTTTCTGCTATTATTAGACATGAGAGTGTTTTTAATATTTATATTTTATAAGTATTGTGTTGGTGCACCCAGCAACTTACAAATTTCCACCTACACCAGATTCCTCTTTCTATTTTACAAAAACCCAAAGATTATTTATGACTCAAAAATGATCCGTTGAGTCACAAGTAGAGTACACAGCGTCAGTGGCATCCATTTGTCATCGAGCCTTTTTGTTGTTGACATTTTCCAGCGTTTGAAACCTGTTTCCCACCAGATCACAGTGTGTTTTAGTCACTAACCGTTATGTATTCGATTTTCTGCCCTCTCATGTTTACGGACTCCTCCTTCTCAAAGTCTTCTGTGCTGTAGTGTAACTTCTGAACAGGAGATGGGGCCAAAACTGACACGGGCCAAGATTCTTGACAATTCTTTTCAAAACTTGTCGATCCTACTTTAAAGTAAAGAAATGAAAATGTTCAAAAGTGTTAAAACGCCTTTGGTGCTTAAAGGATCGTGTAAGAAGCCTTTAATGTTATAAAGTAAATTCCTTCTGTGGCTGGTAACAGTCACATGTTTTATGTGACACAGAATACATTTTGGCACATAAAAATGAGCTTAGGGTGGAAGGAGTAGTGTACTTGTTATATTATTTAAAAGCATGTAATGATGATGCTTTGTGCACTGTTGTCTCTATAAATTAATGTAACTGCTATGCCTAGAGTTTTTTGATTTGGTCCAAAAAGTCATACCACATGATGTCTGGCACTGGAAACATGAGGACACATGAATCTCTGTGCTCTTGTAGTACCGTAACTGACCTTATAAATGTGTAACTTTTTATTCATTCATAATTGTAGCTATGTTTTTGTAGAATCTGTGGTCCTTTCTAATCCAAGATCCACAAAGTTAAACATTTGTATTTTGTAATCAGATCAAAAGAAAAAGTATATTCTCATTTCATGTGTATATCAGTGCACCTGGCCCTAGGTTTGACCAAGTATATGGAGCATGTTGATCAAAGTCCATTCATTAAGCCGTTCTGTGGCCTACCGGGCTTTAGCAGGAGTCATACAAAGTAAACACTTGACATCACGCCAGTTCGAGCAGCCTGAACATCTGCCAGTGTTTTCCCAGCCAGTCTGGATGTTGCTAATTGTAATCACAGATGAATTCCACCAGACTGTAATTAGTGGGCCACTTGTTAAATATTCAGGCATTAGTTAAGTGTAGCTTTGATTTTTTTTTTCCTCCCCTCTCCTCCTCTCTGCTGCATTCAGTGCTTCTGTGTCTGTTGTGGCTTTCCATTCATCTGTGCAGGTCATTGTGCTGGTTTATGCTTTTGTTATCACCTGTTTAGCGAACCAAAATGGTAGAATCTCCCACCTCATGAAATGAAAAAGCATCAAATAAGTTATCTAATAATAACTGCAATCTGCATTCGTGACAGTGGTAGATATGCCGACTGCAAATCATCGTCTCTGCGAATCTAGAAACCGTAAATGTTTATATTTCCCTTGATCATTTTTAGACTGCCAGTTAAGTGTGAATGGCCAAATTCCATATTAATCATGGAAACCCACCTCAAGGTACATTTAGTAACTATACTGGAGCTTTTGAATGGTTGCCTTGCACATAAAAGAGTCCTGGTTTCAATTCAGGAAGGAGACACAAAACCCGGGCTCAGGGGGTCACTGCGCTCAGTGTGGTTTCCAAGCCCAGAGAAATCATCAGGAAGGCATCTGGTATAAAATTTGTGCCAAATCAAATATGCAGATCCGTCCGTTATGGCGACCTTTTGGGAAATAAGGAAGCAGTTGAAAATGTCTTCTTTTACCAGAGATTCTAAAGGTATCACAGGCTTCCTTAGGCCAATTTTGCTCTGTTGTTAGCCCGTTTTCCTTTTTAAGGGAACTTTTTTACCTTAAAACATATCAGCAGCATCTGAAATCCAAATTGTTGTGAATTATTATATTTTTCTCTCAGTCAAATGAATTATTTAACTGGTTATTTTTGATTTTTTCATGGCTAATCTGACTCAAAGGTGAAGTAACCTAATGAAAAGCTTTTGAAATGCATACGTCTGAACCATGCTGTGCTTTTGCTTCTCTGTGTTGGCTCTTATGAATACCTCTTAATTCCTTCTTCCATAAAGACTGTACATTAAGGCTTTCTTCACTTAAGTATCGAAAGCCTCTCTTGAACACTCAAAACATTTCAGTCTTTGTTATGTGGCCTCACAACAGGGCATCGGAGGATCCTCAGTTTCTCTCTGTGAATACCTTTTGTTTTGCCTTTTCTTTAGTAGAAACCTCCACCTGAGCCATGCCTCCACTCAACAGGAAACTACCCTTAGCTAAAAGACCGACTATAAGCCAGGCAGTCAAAACAGGCCATATTTTATTTTGTGTTGGCCTGACGTTATCATCTCCCAAGCTTTGCTCTCCTCTCGTGACGAGCCAAGCATGATGGAATCTCTATTGGTGCTGTCTTAAAGGATTAGAGCTTATTCACTGTTTTTTCCTGACTGCACAGTTCTGAATAGAGCCCTGCTGCCACAGTTCAGTGTCCTACTGAAGCCGAGCTGAGCTGTTGATAGCTGTGCTTCAAAATGCTGTTTTCATGTAGAGATAAGGGGTTTTTTGTTGCATTTACCACTTATTCTATTTTTTGGTATGATTCGCTGTTTGAGAATCGCTCTTTCCTGTCCCGGTAACGTTTCCAAGATTTGGTAATGAGAATGCAGAGTGAGAGTTTTGACCTGCAGGTTAGTAAAACTGCTAACCTGCAAAATAAAGTGTGCGAGTATGTCTTTGCAAACAAGAAATGAGATACCACCGAGGCATGGATGAGCTCTGGGAAGCTGCGTGTGTGTGTGTTTGTGTGTTTGGGCACTGGGGGAGCAGGATCCCCAGGCAAGTATCAAACTTCAAGGGCTGTATTAGTGTCAGCTTACACATGTGTGCATCCAAGAATATCATCACAAAAAAGCCTCCAGTCCAACCAGACATAGAAAAAATCCTGCAGGGCCACAATTTGGTTATCCAAGCCTAGACGCAAGTTTTCTGCAAAGAAAATTTATTTTCTGGTAAAAGGCAACATATTTCTCATATTCACACACTTACAAACATAAAATTCAAATATTTAGTGAGACATTGCTTGTTTTTTGTGGTATTGCTTTTATCCAACACATCTCGGTTTGTGTGTGTTTTTAAATATTCTTCCTGCAGTTGGCATTGAGCAAAAGCAAAAGAGACATGAGGATGGGAGAGGGAGGTGTGCGTGGGGTGGAAAGGAGGGAGTAAGGGAGGGGTAGGGAGGAAATGAGGGCTCTTTGTGCTCTGCTACCTGGCAGACATCTCCAGCATGTGTCGTCTTGCCTTTTGGCAAGCCGAGACCACCGGCGCCCTTGGAATGCTCTCAGTTCAGGAAATCTCGTTTATTCTCATAAACGCTACTCCTAACCCCTCTCCTGCTGCACTGCTGAAGAGCTTGCATATTTTTTTTCCTCTTTCGCAGTTTAGTATTTCTGTCTTGTGCAGTAATTCATTTGTTCGTTTTCTGTTTTTCCTGTAGAATTTACACCACGAGAGAAGGGTTTATCCGTGTTCTTCTTCACCCGTGAGCTTTATAAGCGCACAATTAAGGGCCACTTTCAAGTCCGTCAGTAACTAGCGTGTCCTTGTGTAAATGTTTGTTTTCAGGTTCTGCTATTTGTGTCTGATAAACATCGCAAACATTTATGAAACCAGTTGTCGGTGTGCAAGGTTGGATCAGTCAGAGGGATGCTCTTTTTTGTTGTGGCTGATTGTCTTGCAGTGCAGCTGTGACTTGTTGTTTTGCTATCAGGCAACAGGTAAATCTTTCAGTTGAGAACTTAGCTAAGGTGCTTTGTTTTTTTGTAATTGCATTCCTGCCAATGAGTCGGCTGTATAAGTTTTAAAAACCTCTGACGAGTGACTTTACAGCTCTGATGAGAGTGAAAGAGTCGATGTTCCCAGCAGGCTGCAGCACCCACATAAAAGGAGTAGTTTATGAAAAATGAAAATTTAAACTGGAACCATGGAATGTTGGTGTTTTAACCAACAAGTGGTTCAGCTTTAATTACAAAAAATTCCTTCGATTGGATGGCTTAAAGAAAACTAAGAAAAGAAAAAACAAACTCACAATTTTTATGCAACATTTAAAGGGGACACTCACCATGAAAGAATCTTGTTCGCAAGACTTTTTGTCCAGTAAATTTGTTTTGAAGGAATCTCTGCCTACATTTTTCTGTCAAGCTGGTTGGACAAGTGTCAGCTACAAGGAACAAAACGAATGAGAATCACTCATTTATTGAATCTGGCTCCATCCTAACATTAATTTATTATTTATTTGTTTGTTTATGTTTTTAAAGATATCAAACTAACATCATCTACGTGATTTCAGCAAGGATTCAAATTTACTTGAGTTTTTGTTATGCCGACTAATCCAAATGCATAGGTTCATATTACGTTAGCTTAGTTTAAATGCAATAAGATAAGCTATGTTGTGTTTCCAGGCTAAATTCTGAGTGACAAATAAACTAATCTAAAATAGTCCCTTCGAATGGGGCCAGTTTCTCGGCACAGCGTGGTATGCCAACAGTGAGAGCTTTGACTAAAAATGCAGTGTCATTCGCCATGACAGAGCAAATGCATGCTATCACACAGGGCTTGGTAGCTTACAGCGATATGAAGCGCATCCTGTGTTGCCTGTAACAAAAAACAGGACGACTGTCACTGTGAAGGCTTTAGAGAATTGTAAAATCTTACTTTTTTGGCATCTGATAACCATAGTAGGCGTAATGTATATTCGAGGAAGCCTTCCTGGATCGTTTATCATTTTTCAAGGCTGCCTGCAAGAAGGCACTCGCACCCACACACCAATAAAATATTCAGCAGGAAAACACTGAAGTTTATGGGAAGTTTTTTGGGGAAACATGAAATGGAATATGCTGACAACAGTATGATTTAATCTTATGGACACATAGATACACCACAGTCATTGTTTAGGCATTAAAATTAAATGTAAAAAGCATCTCATTTAAAAAAAGTATAAAGTATATAGAGACCAATATATATGTAAGTATGTCAATAATACATATAAAAAAAAAACACCCAGCACGCCCCTGCGGGCGGTTTATCCTTCAAGCTCGGGTCCTCTACCAGAGGCCTGGGAGCTTGAGGGTCCTGCGCAGTATCTTAGCTGTTCCCAGGACTGCGCTCTTCTGGACAGAGATCTCCGATGTTATTCCCGGGATCTGCTGGAGCCACTCGCCTAGCTTGGGAGTCACCGCACCTAGTGCTCCGATTACCACGGGGACCACCGTTACCTTCACCCTCCACATCCTCTCGAGCTCTTCTCTGAGCCCTTGGTATTTCTCCAGCTTCTCGTGTTCCTTCTTCCTGATATTGCTGTCATTCGGAACCGCTACATCGATCACTACAGCCGTCTTCTTCTGTTTGTCTACCACCACTATGTCCGGTTGGTTAGCCACCACCATTTTGTCCGTCTGTATCTGGAAGTCCCACAGGATCTTAGCTCGGTCATTCTCCACCACCCTTGGGGGCATCTCCCATTTTGACCTCGGGACTTCCAGGTTATACTCGGCACAGATGTTCCTGTACACTATGCCGGCCACTTGGTTATGGCGTTCCATGTATGCCTTGCCTGCTAGCATCTTGCACCCTGCTGTTATGTGCTGGATTGTCTCTGGGGCATCTTTACACAGCCTGCACCTGGGGTCTTGCCTGGTGTGATAGACCCCAGCCTCTATGGATCTTGTGCTCAGAGCTTGTTCTTGTGCTGCCATGATTAGTGCCTCTGTGCTGTCTTTCAGTCCAGCTTTGTCCAGCCACTGGTAGGATTTCTGGATATCAGCCACCTCCTCTATCTGCCGGTGGTACATACCGTGCAGGGGCCTGTCCTTCCATGATGGTTCCTCGTCTCCCTCCTCTTTCTTGGGTTTCTGCTGCCTGAGGTATTCACTGAGCACTCGGTCAGTTGGGGCCATCTTCCTAATGTATTCTTGGATGTTCGTTGTCTCATCCTGGACTGTGGTGCTGACACTCACCAGTCCCCGGCCCCCTTCCTTCCGCTTAGCGTACAGCCTCAGGGTGCTGGATTTGGGGTGAAACCCTCCATGCATGGTAAGGAGCTTTCTTGTCTTTATGTCAGTGGCTTCTATCTCCTCCTTTGGCCAGCCTATTACCCCAGCAGGGTACCTGATCACGGGCAGGGCGTACGTGTTGATGGCCCGGATCTTGTTCTTACCATTCAGCTGACTCCTCAGGACTTGCCTGACCCTCTGCAGGTACTTGGTGGTTGCAGCTTTTCTAGCGGCCTCTTCATGGTTCCCATTCGCCTGTGGGATCCCCAAGTACTTGTAACTGTCCTCTATGTCTGCAATGTTGCCTTCTGGTAGTTCAATCCCCTCAGTTCTGACTACCTTCCCTCTCTTTGTTACCATCCGACTACACTTCTCCAGTCCGAACGACATTCCAATGTCATTGCTGTATAGCCTGGTAGTGTGGATCAGTGAATCGATGTCTCGTTCACTCTTGGCATACAGCTTGATGTCATCCATGTACAGGAGGTGGCTGACAACTGCTCCGTTCCGTAGTCGGTATCCGTAGCCAGTCTTGTTAATGATCTCACTGAGGGGGTTCAGGCCTATGCAGAACAGCAGTGGGGACAGAGCATCTCCTTGGTAGATCCCGCACTTGATGGTGACTTGTGCTATGGGCTTGGAGTTGGCCTCTAGTGTTGTACGCCACATCCCCATTGAGTTCCTGATGAAGGCTCTTAGGGTCCCATTGATCTTGTACAATTCTAGGCATTCCAGTATCCAGCTGTGGGGCATTGAGTCATAGGCCTTCTTGTAATCAATCCAGGCAGTGCACAGGTTGGTCAGTCTGGTCTTGCAGTCTCGGCTGATTGTTCTGTCTACCAGTAGCTGGTGTTTTGCGCCTCTGGTATTCTTGCCAATTCCTTTCTGTGTCCCGCTCATGTATTGACCCATGTGCCTGTTCATCTTATATATATATATATATATATATATATATATATATATATATATATATATATATATATATATATATATATATATATATATATAGATCCATCTGGAAAGTTGGCGAGCCTACTTGATCTTGTTCTAGCGTGTGTAAGAAACATGGAGTAAGAAGGAGTCATCATTCACCACCATCAGGATACAGTCAGACCCACATACAAAATAGGAGCTGGTAGGGGGCCAACAGGGGGTTGCAACAAATAATACCCTCTTTGTATGTTTCAAATATCCCCTGCTGAAGCCCCCTGAGCCTGGCTCTCTGCTCCGGGGATCCCAACACCACATTAAGAGACGCTTACAAGTGGATAAGGTGTAAGATTGGAGGAGGTGGGGGTTTGGTTAAGGGAGCTACCCTGGGTTTCCTGTGATAAAAAGCAGATTTGTGCTCTCTTTTCTTTTCCCTTTCACCTCAACAGGTCCAATGCCTTGTTTAGGAGAATGGCTAAACAAACGGACTATTATTTAGTGCAGTCATTTCAGAGGCGCACTGGAGAGGCCAACGGAGTAATGGTATCCCAATGTATATCCTCTGTCGGGTTCAGTCATCTTCATCGGGATTAGGTTACCCATTGTAGATGAAATGGAATCAGTCCCATCAGACCTTTCTGTGAGGATGACCATTTGGCTGTCAGAGCAGGAGTTGTTTCCTTATACTGCAGCCACAATATATTAGTATTAGTCTAGCTTGCGGTTGCTTTTTGATGGTTTACGGTCTCAACAGCTTCTCTTTTTCGTGTTGGACATAATTAGCTAATATTAGGATTACAACATTATGTTTTGTTTGGCTCTATAGGTGCTGATTGAGCTTTCATTGGTCAGGCCGATCGTGGCTCAAAGAGTTGGCGGTTCATCTTGTAACCGGAAGGTTGCCGGTTCGAGCCCCGTCTCGGTCGTTGTGTCCTTGGGCAAGACACTTCACCTACCCATCACCAGTAGGCGATTGGTGAAGTGTCAGAGGGGCCGATGGTGCGATATGGCAGCCTCGCTTCTGTCACTCTGCCCCAGGGCAGCTGTGGCTACAACTGTAGCTGCCTCCACCAGTGTATGAATGTAAGAGTGAATGAATAGTGGAATTGCACAGCGCTTTGAGGGCCCCAAAAAGCGCTATATAAATGCAATCCATTATTATTACTTTGAACACCAGTTGACTTAAACATAAGCAGTGTTGCAACAGTATCCTTTTTTTGTTTTGAAAGATTTAAACCACTTATCTCTGTGGCTTGTGACTTTTATCTATTGTCTTTGCATTGTGCTTTTCAATATGTAACATTAAGTGAGGAGAAGAGTGGCCTGTGTCTTTTGCAAACTGGAAATAAATCCGTTTCTAATTGTAAGTATAGTTTTTTTTTCTGTTTTATAATTGCTGCAATATGTCTGGTCCATGACGTCAGGTACAGAGACACAGTAATAAAGTGAGACAAAAAATGTCTGAGGGCTTTGAGGCCTTGTGTTCCTGCTGCAAGGACTTGGCAGATGCATCGGAAAGAGGATGATGGCAGGGTGTCACCTCATTTCCTCTTTCACCAGCTCTGTTTGATGAATGACCGTGTGAAAGGCTGGCTGTATCTTAGGTTTGGGATTGCACCTTGTTGTGTGTGTGCGTGTGTGAGAGAGGGGACGAGAGGGGGGAGACAGAAGGTGTTCCAAAAAAGGGTAACAGTGCTTTCTTTTCCCACCTTGTCATTTCTGAAGTCAAAGTAAATTATGACTGTCAGGATGTCCCCAGAAGCACTGTTAGGCCCAAAAAACCCTTGACTTGGGTCGAACTGCGGGTGGAGCAGGTTGAGAGAATGTCCCACCCACAAAATGCTCTCATGTATTTCTCGTGTCAAAGGGCCATGGGGAGGTCCCATTCTAAATCCTGTTGCCTGAGAAATGAAATAATTTCAGAGGTTGTCCACTGTCCCTTCAGGGCAGACCCCAGAACTAATCTCTTTCATCTCCTTTTCTTGCTGGTGGGGGGAAGATGGGTGGGTTAGGATGAGAGGGATGCAGCAGTCCCTTCCACCTCCTCGTCGTCTTTCTCTTTGTTTTGGATCTTTACGTCTGTTGAACAGCCTCAGGGAGATGAGCCCTCCTTCACCATTGCCCTTCCCCTCTTTGCTATTAAAGACCACCGATCCCTCTGCACTGCTTCCCCATCTCCCTCCCTCTGTCCTTTAAGCCTTACCCCTTGTTCTCTCCCTGCCTCCCTCCTTCCCTTCTCATCCTCTCCCTCCCTGGGCCTCTGCGCTGGACTGCCTTCCCTTTGGCTTTCCTCTCTTCCTTCCTTCCTCAGTTCCTCTGCTAATAGCTCCCTTGTTCCTGGCTAGTAAGGGCTGCCAGTTGAGCAGTCATTCGTGGAAGATTCATTCGCGGTACGGTAATTGTAAACAGACAGGAGAGAGAGAGAGAGAAGGATGTTTGACCATTAAACCTACTGGTCACAAAAAGAAAGTAGAATGGAGGAAGCTTCAACTCTTTCTTTGAATTCTTTAGCACCATATCTTTCGTCTTTGTGTCACATATCGCTATCACCTTTATTACATATCCAGTTGTGTACCCCCCTCCCCATTCACCTCCCTTAACCTCCTTTATTTTTTGCCCCTCATAAATTAGGCACTGCTTACATCTGTCAGTGTCTTATTTCACCGCTAGATGTTGGAATTATCTTTGCTCTCAGATGTTTAACAGAGCTCTTTGCTTCTTTGCTTTGCAGAAATAGAATTATGTGTTTGTTGCAATTTGCAGCTATTCCAGCTCATGGGGAAATACATGCAAACAATCATACCAGATACGCTCAGTTAAGTAATAAATGCCTGGAAATGCCAGAAGTGACAGAAGTAATTTAAATAATTCTGATGTCATTTACTCATTTTTCAGTTTAAAATTTTTTTCAAATCTGCTCTCATTACTGTTGTGTGGAAAACAGCTTTTCTGTGCAGAGTTGAATTTCCTGAAGTTTCCCCTGTAAAAAGGAAATGTGTTTGTTGGCTAGCGGAAATGGTAAAGATGAGAGAGGATGACACAGGGAGTGTGTGTGTGCGCGAGTGTGAATCCACTAGTGCCAGGCAACCAGACCTGTCCCTGACCCTCAAATGATTGCTCCCTGAAGCTCGGCTGTAAGCCGTCAGCAGCCAAACGGTTGCTCTTTTCCCAGCTTTTATCTCCTTTTCCTGTGTCCTCATTTATTTATTTATTTTTTCTGGTTGTGTCCCACGCTTATCTCTCCAGTATACTCAAAGTCCAGCAGTAGTTGTTTTGGAAAAGATTTCATTTGTGTTATCAAATCAAAAATATTTTGGAGTCAGCCATCCATAGCCTCATTTCTGTGTTAGCAATTTTGCCGATGATGCTTTTAAGCCATTTTTACCACCTCGGACGTGTCAAGCAAATCAACATATGACAAAAGTAAGATGTCCAGCTCTGGCTTACCTGAGTCTCATTACTCACCCACACACCTTGAATGGAAAGCTACATGGGGAGCGTTTACTCGTCTACGCTTTGATACAAAAACCATTTAAAGACCACATACCCCGCAATAAACATACCACAGTAAGCTTTGGCTTTGTGATCTGTGTGTTTTTACTCACAGTTAGCTTTTGTTGCATGCAATAAACATGACTCAGTTGTTAGGTAATGGGTAAACTTTTGCATTCAGTTAATGTACTTTCCAGAAACCATTATAAGGACTCAGCTTCCACATGAATGGAGCATCAGTGGGAGTTGTATAATAATGAAACAGAAGTATATAAAGATTCCAAATGACATTTTACATGTTGGTGTTTTAAAATATAAAAATATCTTTCTTCTTTTTTATGATCTCTAAGAATTTAAGTGTAGTTTGGGGCTTTTTCTTCCTTTTCCTTTTGCATGACTTAACATTCGCAACATAATCCAGAGGCTTTTCCTCCAGTTGGTCTCACAATCCATACAAACGTATTTCTTTAAAGACGGGGAAAACTGAAAAGGAATGGGGTTGACTGTTTTCTGCACCCACTTGCTTGTGCTGCCCTTGAAAATGCTCATTTTATGTCTTGATTACAGTGTGTGGTTTCTCTCAAGACAAACACAGCAAACTAAATGCAGCATGGTCAATTGGTCCGATCCCGAATTAAGGCGGAGGGAAACGGAGAGCAACCAATTAGGAGACGGAAGCCACTAATTAAAAGCTGCATGCTCTACAGGTTGCATCAATTTTATTTTCTTTAGCAATGGCCAGGGCCATAATTTCAGAGCTTGCACATTCCAGCACAGCTGCCTTCTGTGTTTGGAAAGTCCTTGTGCACAGAGGCAGCTCTGTCCGTCTTCCCCTCTCTCTTGTTGGTAGGTTGGAATGAGGAAAACAAAAACAAAAAAAGAACGAGAGAGAGAAACTGAGGAAATTTGGAAAAATCTTTAAGACTCTACATCATTCAGAGTAGATGAGAAACCATTCATTAGAAGTTTTCAACAAGAGTCTGTTTGGAGAAATGTTTCCACTTCCTGGATTAGGTTCAGTGGAATGCTGCCAATACATTTTGTGTGTTGTGAATTGGAGATTGCATTATGCTCGAGTGGTTTGGGTGGTTAACCAATACGCTTGCTTTGGAAAGCTGCAGGGAAATGTTGAGCACCTGAGGAAAGCCACAGGATTGTTCTGAACAGTGGGCCCACAAAAGGCAGCGGCCAGTATTTGTAAAATGCTTCAGGAATAATGGTGTTCGTTTGGCAGTGACTGAGAGCACTTGTCATTGTGCTTTTTTTGTGTGTAAAATGAGGATACGCAGATATGTCTTGTTCTTTTGCACGTAAACTTGACAAGTGTGTCAAATAAAATATAATACAAATAAATCCATTCATATATTTCCCTGGCAATCTCATGAAAAGCCTGAAATATTTCATTATTATTGACTGAAAAGGCAAAGTGATGCAGTGCCTTCTCCAGATTTATATAAAGCTTAGCTTCCTGTTTCCAATTCTTCTCATTGTTTTACAGGTGATTATTTAACACCTCATGGGAACTTTCCACCTTAAGCTGTTATACAACCAGCGTACATGAGCCTTTACTTAGGTATTCATTCACATGTTCAGGATACTAGGCATTTTTTGTGACGTCTAAGACAGCAAAGCAAGAACCTATATATCAAGCATTCAGTTGCCCCGTTCTGTCACAATATACAAGTTTGTCCTGAATCCTCTTATCGTGGCTTCCTTCTCAGCACGATGACACTCAAAGGGGAGTAAGGCACCCCTCCCACCCCATTTTTTTCTCAAATGATGGAGAGAAAAGGGAAAAAGAGAGGAAATAACTTAGACCTCATCTTTTTCCTTCCATTCCAACTAATGGTTTTTCCAGACCTCAAATGCTGAAGGCTGACCTTCTCTCTCGAACTGGATTTTTCCTGTACCCTACACCTTGGATTTCAGGAAATGTACAAAACAGGATAGCACAGCACAACATATTTCTTGTGTCAGTTTTCCTCTTTTTGAGAGACAGAAAAACACTTGAGAATCCAATGACATCAGCAGCCAAGGCTGCTGTTTTTCCTTTTTTCTTTTCCCATGTATTATTTTATGCATACTAATGAGATGCGAGTGTAGCTCTTCATAGTCCAGTGATAACTAATGCTTACTTTGGGGCTGTATCATTTAGTGTTTTTCACTTTCAAATATGTTGAAATACAGCCAGGCAGATACGCAGAAGGCAGCTTTTTTTTTTTCTTTTAATTTGGCCAAAACCTTTAACCTGCAGATTACAAAATAAGAGCTTACATTTACGTCTCACTTTTTACGTTTATGACGTTTGTTGAGTACTGACCCCTGTACCATTTCCACAAAAAGCAAGGGCTCAAGCAAATCAGAAGCAAGTAAACAGGCCTTGTTTTACAGTTGTGTTCTAAGAAGCCAACTGCCCCCAAGTTGGATGTGATTTGCATGTTGAAACAGTTGGAGCTAACGGTCCCAGCGCCCCTCTGTAATTAGTGGCCAGAAGGCCTTATTTGCCTTTCACGCCAGTATGGGCTTTGCCACATTGTTCAGAGTAGGGGCACTGCTGAAGGATATAAACACAGTTGACTGTGTCCTTTTTCCTTGGTCATAGTCACAGTAGCCCATTGATGAGTTGCCCAGTTCCAGATAAATTCTTGGCAGTTTCCACCCTACAGCACCATTTGGAATTGCCCTTGCAGCACCCCTCCATTTTTACCATTTACAAAGTGACTGAGTCGTATAAACTAGTTTTAGCATTCATTTCCCTGATATTACAGACATTATGCCCACACCGATAAATACTTGGTGCTTTAAACGTTTACACAAAGCTTTCCCGTTCCTGTTTTAGTATGAATATGTTTATTGGCAACAGCTGGTCACTGCACCTGTCACTATTTTAGAGACACCGTAACTGTGCTGCGTTCATGCTGTGAAGTCGCCCACTCTCCACATTTCTTACCATGTTTGCTTTTCTCAATGTTTTTCCTTCTCCACAATCAACGGGGAATTATCTGTCTTCCGGAAAAAAGAGGCAGCCCACTAATTTTAGATTGACTTGATTGAGCCTGGAGGCCAAAGGGATCAAACCCACATCCGCTGAAAACCAGGGATGCTAATTCTAACCATAACATAGCTAACATGTGTTTTGCTCTCCCCAAGTGCTGATTTGGAACCTGCTTGGAGCACAGCTCTCGCTGCTGCCTTCTCCACTGCACCCGCTGCAAAGGACCATTCTTTCTTGTGGCATGTTTTGTGGGTATTGGCCCACCGTCTGTATATTTATAGAGACCGGGTCATGACACATGTACATGGACTACTTGTTCTCTCCTATGTTCTTTCTTCAGCCAGCTGCCATTACTGAATGTTTTTGTAAGTGTCAGTGTGGACATTTTAATGTAGCTTAATTCATTTTCAGGATGTTGAACATCAATTTAACTAAATTTGTCAGGATACCTGTATAAACTTGTTCAAATTCATGCAAAGAGAAGTTTTTGGGGGTTTTTTGCCTAGGGAAAGTGCACAGAAACTCTATAGAATGCAGTACATTATTTAATGTGATAAAGGCTTTATTCATTCATGTAGCAAATTGCTTTTAATGCTGAGGTGTCATTTAAAAAACTGAAAACTGGAATATTATAAAAAAAAATCTTTTTCTGTTGACTTTTCTAGTTCTCGTTTACTCTTTATATGTATGTATGTGCTTTTTTAGTTTTTTGAGCCATTGTTTTTATGCACTCTTTCTTTTTTTCTCTCTTTCTTTCTTTCTTTGTTTCTTTTTTAGAGTTTGTCTGCTTTGTATTTGTGTTTCTAGTATTGCACATACAAGATATGTTCCAAGTGAAATAAGATCTCTGTGTTTCAATCAGGTCAAAGAATGGAAGCATATATCCTGTCGAAAACTGCCTCATGTCAAAGTTCGGCTCCCCAGGCATTCATCAAGCACACCAAAGTATTCATTATTAGTGCTTTGTCACCAGAAGCAATCCTGGGCGTCTTCAGATATGGCATGAAAAGCATAGCGAATGGTCAGACTCCATCTTTGGTGTCTTCAAAGAGAACATAGTAATGACAACACTGCTAGCTGTTTAGCCCTCAGGGTCTGCTGTGGAGTTGCTTGACTACCAGACTAATTATTTACAAAGACAACCTAAGGAGGAGACACGATGTTCGTGCCACAATAACAGTCCCATCTTCTTCACGTCCACCCACTCATTAGGTTTAATAGTGCCGCAGGCCATTTTTAGCTTCAAATGTAGCTTTGTGTTGACACTTTCCCTGTCACACCTTACAAGCCTTTACCTCATGAGCTATAGTTTCACAAGTTAGAGTAGGTCGTTTACCAATTGGAAGGTTGATGGTTCAGTCCCTGACTACTCCAGTCTGTGGGTAAGATTTTGAACTCTGAGTCATCCATCAGAGCCAGCTTGATGGTGCGTGCAAAAGTTGGGCAAGGTGCTTAGGTATAGAAAATGGCTTTGGGAAGAATGTGTGTGTGTGTGTGTGTGTGATCCTCCTGTCGAGGCTTTTACGCTTGTATATTTAGGATTATGCAGACAGGAGCGCCTTCAGGTGCCTGATATTTATTGTTTGCAAGGTACTATAAAACAATGGGTGTTTGTGGATCTGCAAAGCCAGGAAGTGTACAGTATCCTTTCTGGAAAATACACAAGACACTTCATTAGTCTTCCCTAGTGCAGTCGTATGGTTGGATTTAACACAATCATAGTCAATAAGGGAAGTGAACTAGCTGACAGACTAGCATACTATCCATCATTCTGTAAGTAAGCTGCCAAATCAGCAGAGCAGTTGGTTGAGCCAGCAGTTGGGTCTCATTCGTTGAGTCCTTTGCAATCCCCCTGGCTTAGTCCCCATCTGGCCGGTGGTTCCGTGCTAAAGCTGGGAGATGAGTAGGACCTAATTCCTACACACTAAAGCATTCCCGTCTGTCCAGGGCCCACGGAGACAAGATGGTCGCCAGGTGTATTCCTGTCTTCAAAGTGTCGGCATCGTTAATCATGCCCCCACCTCTTTTGCGTCACCTCACATCTGTTTTATTTTCCTCAGCCCCACATACACACCCGGACTCCTTGTTTCTCTAACTCTCTTTATTTTAGGACAGTCTGTCACCCAGCTGCATTTCCTGCGGGGTTTATGTACTGTTTTGGTGAGATTGAAACCACATTGGCAATCAACGTGCCATCTTAATGAAGTCACTGGGATCCAAATGGGTAGGTGGCACATAGGGAGATACTGAAGAAATCATGCCTTTATGTAAAGGGACAGAGGATGTTGCTAACTTCTCAGATTGGCCTTTTTTCCCCAGTAGTAGTTGCTCTTTTAAGCTAACGTTCCCCCTTTAGTGTTATCCAGTAATGCGCAGTTGCAGCAGAGAAGTACTAGTACGGGGGGGTGGTATTTATGTCTTTCAAACCTTTGCCAGAAATTGACAGTTTACAAGCCCAGCGATATTGCAAGCAACATATTATCTTTTAACAAACAGGAAGTTGTGGCCGCATGGTAATATAAATAAAATCCAGTGTTTGTGATCCAGAACACTTTGTGATGCACACAAATATGGATCATTAAAAAGTTTCTTTTGGGAGTCCTGCGTGTTCTTTATAGTCATAAATGATGTGTATATCCACAAGTGAACAATATAGTCTTTTGTGGTCTATGTCAGGGCTATCAAGGTTCACGTCAAGGTCTCTGTTTTTTCTGCTGTTTTGGAAAGGCCCACTGAGTTTAATTTGGTACGTTGGCTGCCGAGGCCTAGTTTCATTAACAGGGTAAAGGGTGCACTCTTGATGCCCTCACTGACGCAAACTGAGCAAATAGAAAAAGAGCTCTTTCCTCTGGAAAAGCACCAGGGGGACTATTTCTGTAGTTTAAAATTGTTAGAGAGGGGATTGGGCCAGAGAAAGGGAGGGGGGTGGGGTTGAGTTGAGTTGAGTTGTGAGCAGCAGACTGTTTCACGTGCCAGATCTGTAATGCGTTCCTCTGAGCTGGGAGCTGGCTGAACTCTAGGCCGTGGCGCTCCGGGAGAGGAAGTCCCAAGCCTGGGGAGTTTCAGACATCCTGTTTTGGAGTGCCATTGGCCAATACCGGGGCTGTTGCACGCCACCTGCAGACTGGATCACATCTGCCAATAGACTAAGGATAGCAGCCAAACGTCACACACCTCCTGCAGTTGTGCTCATAATGGCTTCTCTTTTTCTATCTCCCACTCTGACTTTTTTAAAATGTTTGATATCCCTGTACAGAATATGAATGTACTTTTTAAACAAATTGGTCTATGTTGTAGTGACACAAGCAACTCTACTTTATGTCTCTAATTTTCACTGGTAAACGTGTTTAATTTAATAGAAATCCATGCTCAAATGAATGTTTTAATGTAGTTAATGCTGCTTTTTCCTTCTACTCCGAGAACTGTACGGTATTTGTTGAAATCCTCTTGGAATTTAAAGATCCTCTGGCCTTAGGAAAATGTCATTAGAAATGTCTGATAAGCCTGCAACCGAAATATGCATCTTTCATCACTATTCAGTCTCTTGTCAGTGGCCTCCAGTGATGTAACACCATGTTTGCTCTATGACCAGCTGGCTCTCCCTGTTCTCAGAGTCCCCATGAGCTGATAGGGCAGGAAGTTTGGGGGGAGATAACACTCCCTTGATTGTAGCTATTTAGGACAACAGGAAGAGGTTTGTGTCTGGCCCCCTGCCTCCCTCCCTACCTCCACCTCCTCCCCTCCTCTTGATGAGTCTGGAGTGTTTATTCAGAGTCATTCTCACCAGTCCAGCTGCATTTCAGTCTTCCCTGTTTAAATGGCCACCATATGACCTTTTTTTGCCTATGTGCTATCACCAGGTCTTTAAATTCACTCTGATCACTCTTCTCAGAACTATCTGATTGCAAGTATCGATGGCATTAGATGACGACATTGTACTTTTTTTATGCAAAGAACAAATGTAACATTTTACTGTGGCTTGGTGGTTTCATGGTTTTGTGACATAAAACAGCATGCTGTGACAGCACGAGTCAGAAAGATACCTTTGACTGTCCCAATCTTCAGACACGGAGATGCATATTCATGCTCAGCCTGTTGTTGAATTACAGAATATTTGAAACGAGGTTCAAACTACATTAGTGATTTTCATAAAGACTAGGTCGTTGCTTATTTTGGTATAATTAGTATAACTTGGTAACTCCAGAAGAGCTGATGGTAACGTATCGGAGGGAGACTTTGTAAAGAATTAAAACCTGTTTTCAGGCCACCTGCGTTTGAAGCAGACGGCCTTCTCCACTTTTTGAGGAAATGCAGCCTTTCTGGTTTTCTTCCACGTTTTCTGATAAATGGAGAACACCCTGGTGGCCCGGGTAACCCTTCACATATAGCATACAGAAAACGGTGTCATGGGACTGGGGGGGGGGAGATACTCATCTGGCATCCCTTAACTGGGCTGAAAAGACCTAAATGCTGCAGGGGCTCAACTTCTAACCCCAGGAAAACACCAATAGACTCTGCAGGCCAACTTCAAAGGGCTCGTACATCAAACAGAACCAAGCACATAGATGGTCAACCTGGATAAAAACAAGCATGAACCATCCCATTTGTCAGTCTAGTGACTTATGTGCTTCTCCCCCCCATCAGTCCCACTGTTCAGTAGTGAGAGTGCAGGGTGGAAGTCGCAATACAAAGGCTTGCATGCAGCCAGCACTCACTATTAACTGTTAGCTACTGAGCTGTTGTGCCAGGAAGTGCTCATGTGGAGTATGAAATGTTATGTCATAAACAGGGGTGTGTGCTTCCACCCTCCTCCAAGTAAAAGAAAAGAGAGAGAGAGTCCGTTTTAGGCTGTCTTTTGCGCCTATATATCTCCGTACTCTCCCCTCTTCACTCCATCCCACCCCCACCCCCCCAACCCTGACGCTAGCTTGTCTGAGTGGCCTTTTGCCATGCATTCCTCTCTTCCCTGTTTGGCCTCTGTCTCAGGAAGTGGCCCAATTAGTGGATAAACACCATAGAAGAGATGGGGAGGAGGGGATGGGGTTTTCTGGGGGTTAGTAGTATTGGTGGTGACGGTGGGTGGGGGCACCAATTAGGTCTCTATGGGCTCCAAGACCAGGCCCTCCAACTGCACAGCAACTCCCACCCCCTGTGTCTATGCCAGTGTACTACCATCAAAGAGGATGGGAATTGGATAGATAAGATTAGAGGGGAGGGGGTGCGAGAGGAAGATGTGAATTATTAAAATTCCCTGGCAAGATAAAAAATTATGATGCACTTTGCACTTTGACTGTGAAACTCACTTCTATTTCTTTCTACAAATAAACTGGGCAATACTATTTAATGGAAGAGTGACTATATAGAATTACATAGAAAAGTTCTCCTACTGCTAACTAAATTCATGAAGATTGGTAATAGTTCTCTAATATATTTATGAACTCAGTCACTAGTTTAAAGTCATATTTAATGCGGCATGCTGTTTATTTGGTAAATTATAGTCACATTGATAGTTAAGTAGAACATAAAGCAAAATATGCTCTGGGGGAGTCTTTGTGATTACCATATGTGTGCAAACTCATGTTTCATAGTGGCATTTAGCATGTTTAGCAGTTTCAAGAAACCAGACTGGCGATGGCCAGAGTGCTCTGTTTATGTTAATCTTTTATATGCAGTTCCATGAATACTGTAGGACCATATATGGTAAGCTGTAATAATGTGGATTTAGACAATGTTTAAGATAAAGCAGAGTAGATAAGTTGGATAGTATCTGTTAAAATTTACATGGAAAACATAAAATTTATAACACATGTGTTATAAATTATGTATTCCATTTTGAGCAAGCTGTTCTTGGTATATTTGCCTCAAGTGGCGCAGTATGCTGTTTAAGCAATCTGCTGATTGACTTGTGCAAACTGCCTCCACTGTAGCCTCGGGACAGGGAATCTTGATTTGTAAATAACACTTCCAATTAGGCATGTAAAGATCAAACCAAACCGCATATACCAATATTAAATTCCTGATAGGTTTTTCCTGTAATGCTTGCTTTCACCAAATAGTTGTGAAATATATTTGTGTTTCAAGCTGCTTTTGGTGTTTGCCACTTAAGTATAATGTCATCAACAAGATGGAAAAATAACAAACAAGGGATTCAATTGAATTGCATGTTTTCGGGCTATGTTACTCGACTGGTTAAGAGAATTAAGTAAATGACTTGAATAATCTATGTGGTGCTAATTTCTTTGAGTTTATAGTCACTCTTTCTCTTCTTACATTCAAATGGAATGCATTATGGCATTTAGTAACATGATTTAAAGTTGACACTGACTTTGTGTATGCACCTGGCTAACCTCAGGAAGCACTTAGTTTGACATATGGCACTCCTGTGACCCCAAGCTTGCAGTCATTGAATCTGCTTGAATCTGAATGTGAAAACTCAACTGGTAGCACAGGTCGCCCCAATATGAAAAACTCTCATGTAGAGTAAGAGTGCAAGATTTGATTAAATGAGCTTAAACACTGTGACACTGTAACTAACCTAAGTGTGCAGGACTCATTAAATGGTAGTACATGACACACAAGTAAATACAGCCTTGATTGAAACTAAGTCATCAATGTTTTCTGTCTTTAGGATTCTTCACCAGGGGTTATCAAACCTTCTGTCACTATAGTTTTTAGCAGCTGAAATCTTTGCACGCATGCTGGAGGTGTTGTGTCGTCTGTCTGGTTTGAAGGCTTCGCTTGCTAGCACCCAAAGACAGGCCACCCATTGTGTGTTCTCCACTGTTGCTTTCAGTAAAGCAAGTAAGCTGCCAACAATTCTTTCCTATTATTTTTTTTGTAAATCAAGACTGGTCTTTCAGATACCTAGCTATCCGACAACCTTTATTTCCATGGTCTGATACATCATAGCGTATTGGAATTTCTGTTTGATCCATGATGTCTTGATGGTCTGTTTATTTGATAGCACAAAGTAACACCAGTGGTATTTACAAGAAACAATTTGAACTAGTCCGGGTTTACCAATAATTAAGCCCTCAATGGAATGAGGAAACTACTTTGAGAACCTGTTTTGCTAAGAAATCTCTGTGCTTAGTTGGTTCTAAGTGGAACAGAGTGTGCCAAAAAAATATCCCCCATCCTATTACACTAACACCAAGAGCCTAAACTATTATTTCAAGGAGAGATTGATTTATACTATTGTGATGTTTACTTCAAATTCTGAAGCAGAAATTGAGAATTATCAGACCAGGGGTACGTGTACTGTCCACATTCGGTGAGCCTGTGAATTGTAGCCCCGGGTTCCTGTTCTTAGTTGGCATGAGTGGCACCTGGTGTGTTCTTCATATGTAGCCCATATGCGTCAAGGATCGGTGTGCTGTGCATTCAGAGATGCTCTTTGCGTACCTTGGTTGTAACAAACAGTTTTTTGAGTGGCCTTCATATCAGCTCAAAGCAGTCTGGCCAGTTCTTCTGAACCTTTACATTAATAATGTATTTTCAACAAGAGAACTGGCTACTTGAAATCTTAGCAAATCATGTTGACCATGTCTACATGCCTAAATGCATTGAGATATTGCTATCATCTCTTCTAACATCTCTTCAGTATAGAAAAGAAGTGACTTAATAAGGAGATTTCTTGCAGCACACACAAAGCTGTGTGCTGCAAAAAGTCTGTCAGGATAACAAAATCAGATAGATCCTTGGCAGGTTACTCTTATGGGTTTTAGGAGATTTAAGTTGAGGCTAAAGCTCTGTATATGTAATAGTCTCACTTTGAAATGTGGTCAGATCTACACAAGCCATCCAGAATCATATAGTACAGTTTTTCTTTTCACCACATAACCCCCCACTTGCTATATTATAGTTATTTCAAGTGGCAAATATGTACCCTTCATTCCACCTCCATCTGTGGCAGCACATGCTGCTTCATATCCCCGAATCAGTCACATAACCAACAGTGCAATTACTGTCCGTATGTGCCCAAACACAGTTGGTCCATGGCTGGATAAATAAAATGTTACTCGATATGGACAAATTATAGATGTATGGTCAAATTATAGATGCAGAGACCACTTTCAGTTTTCAAGGGAAACATTTCAATCAGGGATTTAATACTGATATGGGAGCGATTGCCAGCGTGTCTGAAATGTTTGAATTCTCATTGAGATAGCAGGAAGGAGGCCCTGTCTTTCCTTTTTTCTTATTCTCCCTTGGTTGGTGGCTCTGTGTTGGGGAGGTTTAGAGCAGTATACCATATGGCTGTCAGTGTGCATAAATTATTGTTAGCAGTCCCGCTGAGAAGCATAGAGATGATAGCTGGAGAAGATAACTGGAAAAACTGTTTGCATGCTACTTTTTACACAGTGCACACCTTTGACTGAAGAGTTTCTGTCATAAAACAACATAAAAAAAAGTAATACGTTATTTTGCTCTGAGACCTTTGTGTGGATGTAGGTGGCTGAAAAAACTTAACTTGAAATCTGCTGCACAGATAAAGGAGAAAATGTCTTAAACAGCACATAGCAGCACATTGAATTAAGTAATCATACAGAAGATATGCTGCTGAAGAAACAGTTTCTTGTGCATGGTCAGTGTAAACGGAGATGCTAAAATTGAACAAAAGTGAAGATACTGCATATAAATCTTCACTATCCTGTCATGAACACCAGAGATTTGTTAGATGGAGATACCAGAGACTTGTGGTTTTCAGAGAATGAACTAAGGAGGGTTTAAAAAGAAAAATGGTGTGTTTGGGGGTGTCAATAAAACCAAACAACCCACAGGATATAAGACCGTAAGTAGTATATTATCTAAATTGCAAGACACAAGGCTTGAAACAAGATCTCCCAAATTACACATCACAGTGTTTGGTACATAAATAGTCATTTCCGCACACAGACCAAAAAAGAAAAAAAGACATGCCTCCCACTGAAAATGGGATTTCTAGCTGTGAAAGTCAAGCTATTTATGGTATGCACCACTTTCCATCCCTGAAATGACCGTTCTTTTTTTTTTTCTGTTCTTTTTCTGTGACAGTAAAAAACCACCTCTAGTCGAACTTTGAGCCAGGGTTAAATTTGACAGGCAAACAGCCGCTCTTAAGACTGTGATGGGTCATCTGTTGTCATAGCAGCAGTTGGAGCCTTATACACACAAAGATTGTAGTCACTGAGAGATTTACAGAGCCCGAATTACTGTAGAGTTACAGTACAGTAGGGGCCTGCTCTGGTGAGGGCCTCAGACAGAGAGAGGCAGACTGGGCCCTGGGTTAGGGGCTTTAAAAAGGTTGTAGGTTATAAATACTTGACAGTGTAGTAAAGCTGTCACAATCTTCCTGAAGCAAGCTTGCACTCGTGTAAGTGAAACACATAGCTCTCAAGTATTTTCTAATAATTTCTGGTGATGTGAAGCTAGCCTCACAAAAGAAAAGTTATGATGAAGATTTCTTGATTTGCATGTCACTGAAGAAGGTTACAGGGGTGGCCAAGTACTTTCGATATATAGTTGCTACATTTGAACAGATTTTCTCTAAATTCAGTTTATTAAAAGTGGCTGGGGAGATAAGAGGACTCTAAAAGTAGAGCCTGAGCAGAAAGTGCCAAAAGTTATAATTTTAATAGCGATGGTTGTATTTGCTGATTATCGGTTAATCTGCTGTATTTGATTAGCAGCGCCTGGCTATTACATACCCTTTTAATTCCAATAAAAGCAATAAATAGGCAAGTTTTTCACAGGAACCCACAGAGCCCTGTGAAAAAGTTCTTTTTCACATGAGTATTTCTTTACGTAGTTCTTCTAGTTTGTAGTAGATTTAATTAGCCGATTGCTTTGACTTGTTCAGTTATGAAAAGGCTTGCATACCCCCACCATCCAATATAATACACAGACCACACTCCCTCACCTGCATGCCCCTCTACCCAAATATATGCAGGCTGTCTGCTGCTGATGGTTCACTGTGATAGCTCTAATATCTGTAGTTGGAGAAGGGGGTAAGGTGGGTGATTGATTCATAACAACATCCTGACCCTAACAAAGACTTCCCACACATTTCCCCCTGACTGTTAAGAACAGGGAGCGGGAAATGTGTGAAAACAACTTTTTCTTTTCCATTTTTTTAAAACTAAAAGCTATAACATACTGGTACCTGCACTAAAACGTGAAAGGAGCTCATTAAGAATGGCTCACTTGCCTACTGATGTTTAACCTCTAATTCTTTCCTTTACAAACAACATGAACAAAGGCTTTTTTCTCTTCCCAGCTTTATTTTCTCCCTCTTCTTTCCTTTTATCGTGATTTTATAAAAGATGGTAGGACAGGAGAAAAGGCTGAGGCCTCGCCTTCCTGACAGTTTTGTGTCATTCTTTTGGGAGCTCTGTGACGTTACCATGAAAGGAGTCATATTTTTTGTGGTTTCTTGTGACTTTATTGAAAATGTTAGTAGCCTACTCAGAATTGCATTTATTGCACAGTTTTTACACAAACAAAGAATTTGTCTTTGTGTCATGGTGCAAACACTGGTACAAAAATTGGGGGGGAAAAAAAATCCTTGAATGATGAATCCATTGTGCAGTGTTAATTGTGCCACGTTTGGTGACTTAAGGTGCAGCCGTTAGTATACATGGAGAAAAGCGAGAGAGAGTACATAGCCTTGAGGAGAACTTGTGCTGATGGACTGAAAGTGTGAGACATACGTGCCCAGTCTCACATGCTGACTCCTGTCAGACAGGAAGTCAGTGATCCAGGTGCAGGTGAGAGCAGGCACATTCAGCAGGGAGAACTTGTCATGCAGGACTGAATGGCTAATTTTAATAATGGGTCCTTTCACACCCCACAAAAAATGTATAGTTTAAAGAACACATGCACTAAAAGTAAAAACCTTTGTGTGCCAGATTTCACTGGCATGTCATTACAAGATTTAACACATTACAACAGAAATTGTTGCAATGTGTTCATAGTATCCATCATCCTTCACGGAAGCAAAAACGTGTTTTGTCCAAACAGGAGGCCAAAAATCCAAGGCCTTAAGTGCCTATTATTCTTCAAACAGGCGGTGCTGGATTGCTGAAATCATCACACCCTGATATCTAGACATTTATTTTCCAATTTTACAAAATGGTCAAGCACCACTTTGAAAAGTAACTGACCCGGTGTAAAAAAGGTGAGAAAGTAGGCAAGATTTGTCAAACCAGTGAAATTTGGTGTAACTAATTTGACTTGTTTTCATATGTAAAACCAATTTATTGAGCCTAGTGAGCTGTACAACACTGTGATCTAATATCCTGGTTTTGAAAACTTTCTATGATAACAAATTTTCCTGCCACATCCTCATGAGTTCCTGTGTGAATTATCTTTTAAGGTTCGCCAAGTGTATTCTGACGATAGCTGTGTGTTTACACTCTGTTGTAAGCCATGTGTTGCCATTTTTAAAACGGTGACCACATCTGGTCAATAGCTTGTTGTCTACAGAGGCAAATGAATGTAAAGACAACTTTGACATCTTTTGTAGCCCAGGCTCTGATTTCCCACTGATGGCAAGTTTATACTGCAGAAATATTCAGTTGATCAAAAGCGAAATTATCCCGTGGATTTTAAAATTTCAGCTATTAGTTTTCTTTGTCCTGCATGGGTCATAAGGGAGATATGATAAATACAAATTGGTTCGTGCACTGTTTTAACATGTGTGCATGTGGGGTTTTTTTGTTTTTATGTTAGACAAAATATCTTTTATGTGAAACCTTTAGCAGATGGGCAAATGTCATGTTACATTGCTCGTCATTATCACTGTTATGTAAAAACTCATATTAGCTTCAGCATGTTCGTTTTTTTACAATGAGGGCTTTGTATGCAGGCCAAAGGGCCTCTCATGTTTTATCACCACGTTGGCTGAAAACCATAACAACATATCACTCAAACACCGAAACCAATAAGGTTTTCTGTGATTGAAAAAACTAAAACATCAGGTCCAACCCAAAATATAAGCAAGAGCTGGTGTTTAGCATGAGTTTAATATAATATTTGCATGACCCTGAAGAGCATGTGGTTAATCCTTAAGTGTCAAACTAAAGTTAAATACAAAGCAGTGTTTTAAAAATGTAAAAAGTGTGCATGGCCATCGTATTAAGATATATATAAAGGCACTCTCCCAGACTGATAGTAGTGTTTGTTGAGCCATTAAAGTGTCAGGCTGCAGCAAAGATAGACGTGAAAGCCTCATAATTCAGTCCTTTGTGTTGCTTTTAAATTGAATTTATCTCAATGGAAAGTTTTCTTGCCTCTGCTTGTGTTGATCAAGATGAGGACAAGATGTATATTCTTTGTAAGTTGAACATTTGGAAGTTTTTACATGGATCATATAGGTTTTGAAACATAATCTGAACTCTCACAACAAGACACTTAAATCTGTACAAAAATTTGATTGACTGGTAGTTGCTTCTACATTTCTCCTTTTTTCCTTTGTCTTATCTATTTCTCTCATTCTTCTCTTGTTCTAAGGCATAGAAACATACTTGTGCACACACACACACACACACACACACACACACACACACACACACACACACACACACACACACACACACACACACACACACACACACACACACGTGTGTGCACTCACAGAGAAAGAGAAAGAAGTGAGGTGATACTGGTTGAGAGGAACATGTACATGCAGCTCCTGGTCTGAATAGCACTTCCTGGCGTGTGAAAGGCGAGCTGGGGAGGGAGGAGAGGGATGAAGGGAGTGAGTGGTGGTGAAGGTAGTGGGGTATACCTCCTCCTCCTCTTCCTCCTTCCTCCTGCTGCTGAAAGCCTTGTTTGCCATTCTTGCGAGTGCCTCTTTGAAAAGGGAGTCAACGGGGGGGTTGGAGTGGGTGGTGTGACAATGAGATGAGGAGGACCACATCCGTGTTTGCCAGGTGTTCCTTTTGTGATTCTCACCTTGCACTCAGGCATGGAGAGTGAAACGGAGAGATGCACAAGAAGGAATATGGCAGAAGAAAACATGAGACTGGAAAGGAGGGAAGAAGAGAGAAAAACTGAGTTAGCAGTAGTGTGTGTGTGTGTATGTGTGTGTGTTGGGGGGGGGGGGGGGGGGGAGGGGTAGGCAGGGAGGAGGGAAAGACCCATAGATCCCGCCATTCTTTCACAGAGATAATCTGCAGGAAAGGCGCTGCAAAGATGAGGTGTATATGTGCGTGCATGTGCTTGCGGGTACACACATTTGTCTTTCTGTGGGTGTGTGCTGCCTCTTATTTATTCAGCACAGGTTCATGCCTTTTATGCACGCTATTATGCTCCAGTGATAAAACGCTTTTCCACAGTCCATCAACAATGACTTATCAAAGCCCTAATCACAACCCGGACTGCAACAGCCTGCTAAACCTGAATGCACAACGAATATGCGATAGAACTGTTTTTCAGTCCTTCAAATCCTCAAGACCCCCCAAGTTAACTCGGTTCAAGATATATGCATTACTGTAAATGCTATTACCAACAGGTTTTACACAAACACTTAACTACACTGCAGAAGACATAAATATAGCTAATGGATACAAATTAGACTGGGGACCCTCATCTGAGAGAGTTTTTCCCCAAAGATGCTTATCTCAGAGGACTTTTGCCCCCTAGAATAGATTTTACTTAAAATTGCAAACAGATGGCAGGCACCAAATAACTTCTAATTTTATAGTAATTGATGCACTGTCCCTCTGTTCTCACCAGCCTTTGTGCAGTCTTGTAGCACTCATGCACGATAGTTGCAGTAACAGGGAAGTGAATTTTCCAGTGTGGGGTTTTTTAAAGGTCTCCAAAATAGTACCCGGAGGCCAGCTTGCTGGGGAAGTTTCTGACGTCTGTTGACTATACTATGATATTCACCTTGATTCCACAACGAATTGTTCACTAATGAACAAACTGGATGAATGTCCCAGTTCCCCAGTAACCTTCATAGATTCTTGAGGAATTCTATTAACACATGACGAATAATAACATAACACACGGACTGTTAGTTTACATTTATTTGCCGTTAACCTATTATCATTCCCACTTTGTGATAAGACATTTGAAATGAAAGGGATAACTAAGTTAGGAATAATGCCTGGAAATAGTAATTCACACTTATGACAAATTAGTAGGAACAGAGATTCGTTACTGGAAGGCCAGTGACTTTCAGTTTGTGGTTTATTTGTGTGGAGATTAAGCAGCTGACAGGATGCGAATAGACCAGTTTATCTATCTTTAGAAACTGAGGGTTGTTTTTTCTTGCCAAAGGGAATCACCCAGATCCGGAGTTGTTACACAACTAAAGGTGTGGTTAATTTACAGATTTCTTACGAACAGATTGACAGGAATCGGTTGGGAAGTTTTTTTTCTTCCCTTTATTCACATTCACATTCTTTCACATCAGTTAGAAACACAGCTGACCTCTACTGATATTTGTGTCCTCACATTTTGTGTGTCTCTTTTCTTCCAATGAATACCCCTTGGGTATAATCTGTCAAAAAACAGGGCATACAGATATGAGTCATGAGAAATATACCATGATGATGTTAACCATGCAGTGTGCTTGTTTTGCTATTAGAGATTTCCATATAGGTATCTTTTAGGATTAAGAGAATAAAAAGCCAACTTCCAAGAGCCTATTTGTGAAATGGGTGAAAAGAATATCTCAAGGCATCATCTCATTATGGATCAGTTGCTTTCCAGTGCTAAAGAACCTAATTTTGCACATAAACCCTTTTATTTGAAGGTATGAAAACAAAGTGAAGAGAAAGCAAACATGTCAAGTCACATGGTAGCATAAGATTATACCTTATTCTTAACCACTGTAGCTAAGTCTTAATGTGTCTACAGCACCATTCATGTTTCATAGTCCTGGAGAGCATGATTCAATTACAGGCAGCTTACTGTAAGACAAATACAGAAATAGACCGGTGGGCGGTGTTGTGTTTCACTCCGTGTACCCAAGGTCAGGAGATTGTAAAATTATATCCCCTTGTAAAAGGAAGGATGTATGTCTCTGCAAACAGGGTGTTGCTAAGTTGGCTAAATAAAAAAAAAGGACTGTACATAATGCAGTTATTGCTTTGAGATATCTAAATGCCTCGTGTTGATGGGGCAACTTTATGTGATTGATTGTTTTCATCATCAGGTGACCGACCCACTTAAACCTAGAAAGACAGTTATACATCATGCTGCGGTATTTCTCAAGAGTTGCTAGTAGTACACAAAGTAAATATTTTTGTCTCCTAGAGTATATTAGGACTGGCTACACTTAAGCCCTTGTCCTTATGACAGTACAAGCACAGTACTAGGGCTGGATATCATACACATTTTTCTGTTTACAGTATCATAAAAAAGAAGCAAGTCAATCCCCATAAACTCCCAAGCTAATATTCTCAACTTTTGTGATGTAATATTAAGATATTTAAAGCCTGATACAAAAGCTGTATTTATCTCTTGATCTAATTTTCCTTTCATTATAACAGCTCTCAACCTTTTTATGGTGCCCTTTGAAGCCTTTTTAATTATTTTATGAGGCTTGAAAAGCATATTCTACCATTCAACAGGCAGTATTAGATCTGATACTTTTATTTTAACTGTGGCAATTATTTTGCATAAATGTAACATGTAACTGGGTGGAGATTCTGTCTTTACTCAGTGAGTCAAGGGAACGATGTAACCATATTTGTTATCCCTCTGGATTACTGTTGCTTTTAATCTTTATCAAGTCAACTCAAGTGAAACTCCATAACATTGCCCTCCACTGTATCTTATCAAACTGTCTTCTATTAATTATTTTCAAAGGATATAAGAAAGAAAGGAAATGTAAGTGAAAATATATATTAGGAAAAAGATCTTTTCACAGGTGCAAAGAGCTTCTGTAGAACTAATTTAGACTAATTGGCTATAAGTCACCACCATCTTGGTTTTCATTTAGGGGTATATTTATGGTTGTGATGCCCTGATGTCCCTTGACCCTCTGCATAAACCCCCCCTATCAAATCGCTTTGCTCCACTGAAAGATGCTTAAGCTGCCTCAGCCTGGTGAGCTTGTGTCATCAGTGTGTTATTTAGCTCACGGTGCTAACCTGTCCCTCCAGTATCCATTTCCAACATCCAATCTCATCCATAAATGGAAGATCTCACCCCACTCCCCACCCAGTCGTTGCCATAGAGATGGCCAGTTAGACCTTGTATGACACTCTTTAGCTCTACTGTGGCTTTCTCTCTGCATTTGGAAGGGCTAAAACTATCAATTAAGGCACTACCATCCTTCTCATACGCGACCTTGGCTTATCCCTATCCTGTCAGCCCCCATCCCCCACTCACATAACTTAAGCAGTCGGAACTCAAGAGGACACCAATTTGACCAGATTCCACTTTCTCAAATTGCAGAAAAACACACTTAACTGATGGGCCCTCCTGCCTTGAGAGGGGTCATTGTTGTATGCCTTGACCCCCCACCCTATACCTCCTCACCTTCCTTTGGCCTGTCTCCCCTCCGTGTCGCATAACAAGCTAAGAGCACACCTTTTTCCACCAGGCCAGCAGAACCTCAACAGGAGAGTCTTTGACAAGCCTGGGGCCTCTCCGGGCTTCTGAACGTTCATTCTCTAGAGTCAGGACCATAGGGGAAAAGTGTGTAAATGATACCGGCTGGCATGTAAATAGATCATTTGATAAGTAGGCATACCTGTCTGCACTACAGGACAACTTCACCACAGGATTTTAGGAATTGCACAATGGCTCATGTGCACTTAGCAGATTGTCTCTGTCTGCAAGATGTGACTATAAACTTAGGCTATAATGCATGCTAATGTAATGCTGTAAGTTCCTAAATTTGTAGAACATGCATTGGAGTAGAGCTGCGGAGCAACTGACTGCTTTTGACAGCAAGTCGTCTATACCATTGTTCTACTCAAAGTGATTCTTAAATTGCAAATGCTATTTTCGCATTTTTAGAACTTTTGTTTTGCCAAATATATGCATGGACAATTAAACTACATCTTTATAACATTTTATAAAGACCTTTTTTGATGTTGGAAAACTGACTTTTACAAAAAAAAACATGCTAGCATGCCAATGAATGAAGTAATTTATCACAAAGCTGTTTTCTATTTTAAGTTTACCCTACAATCAACATTTGTGTCTTTGTTGTTGCTCTGCACTAAGGAGAAACCAAAGTTTGGCTCTATTTTCCAACGTACGGTATAAGAGCAATAATTAATAACTGTGTAATTCCAATGACTGCACCCCACAATTATTCAGATGCCCTGTGTGTTTAGCTGGCGTGATTCACATCTCCGTTCGTTGCCAGTATATCCAGAAACCTTTGAGGTGTACGACTACATGTGCAGTTACGCTTTGCTTTGGTTTTCAATCTCTCCATCATCGCTAAGAGACATTCCTCAACACACTGAAGAGGAAGTGCAGTGTGTAATTTGTGCTGTCTGAAAGAGTTATTCAGCTCAACTCAGCTGCTCTGAATTTGATGAGAAGCTCTGAGAAAAAAAAAAAAGATCAGTGATTTAGGAAAAGAGGTCAGCGATCACCACATAAATCACCTTACTATGGCAAGAGATTGCCCAGAAGCAGATGTGTCTTTGGCACTTGGCACAGGATTGCACTGCCGGATCAAAAAAATAGGCCCAACCCTCAGACCATAAACATGTCCTTCCTCAACCCCAAAACGGAGGCTACAGCAGCACAACAAGCCTCCCTCCCTCTAGCCCTCCCTCATTCTCTCTGTTTCAACACATCCCTCTCTCGACTTCCTTCCTGCCCCACCCATTGAATTTTAATACCTGCCTGTCATGTTTTCTTCTCTCTCTTTTTTTCTACCTCCCCCCTCCTTCACCAGACCCTTGCTGCGTATCTAGTAATTACCAGAGGACTGAGAAAACCCTTTCATTTAAGGGATTGGCAATTATCTCAGTGGAACACAATAAAATGGCTTCCCCTCAAGAGGAAGGGGAAGTTTGAGCTGTGGTACGCCACTGCATGTCGCACCGCCTTGCTCTTGAAGTGGGGGCAGAGGTGGAGGTCCTGTAGGAGGTGTATTTTCTTCGTTTTTTTCCCCCCTTCATCTCCTTCTGCTCAGATATTTGATAATCAAAGAGAAGTCTGGGGAAACAACGCAAGTCTAGCGGTAGGGCTTTATTGCCTGAGATTTGTTCCTTCTTGTTGTTAAGTCGCCACACTAAAATATGAGCTTGGTTCAGATTGAAAAAAGGTTGAAATAGCTATCTTTATCCGGCTTTGATTTAGAGCCTTGGCCTCCTATTCACCTTCGGGGGAATCTATAAAGTTGTACAAATCATTGTAAATAACACTTTTATAGTGCTGCTGGGAGAGTCTGATCCTAACACCTCATTGGGACCAACACCACTGTTTGGTAGATCAGTTGGTTTTGGCCCTTTTTCAGAGCAGCAGCAAAGGATACTGTGACAAAGCACACAAAAATGTAAATGAGCATGAAGTTGTAAACTTTTCTATTTAGGAAAGTGTGGAAAAGGGAGACTGTTGAATTTGGCTGAGGAGTTGTCTGTAGTGTTTCGGACTGTGTAAATGTAGAATGTGTTTGAATTAGGAGCAAAAGACATGCTCAAAATGTAATCTTTTAACCAGATGGGACAATTTGGCTAGTTGACAGCGATAGCAGCCTGCACTGATCAGAGCAGCATTAAGTCAACGTGCTTTTTCAGTAGGTTTGAATGGTCAGAGGTTTTTTCTGTCCTAGTAATAATTTTCAAATCTCAGCTCAATGCAGTTACTCGTACTGAGCCACCCATCTGACGATTCCATAAAAAACTTTGCTCTGTGTTACCCATTATGTGGAGTAATATGAGATTTAGTATTCTTTGGCACCAAAAATCGAGTTGGCATTATGTCTCAAATGAATAAATGAAACTGGGAGCAGAAACAATTCATTTTTATGATG
Organism: Rhamphochromis longiceps; assembly: GCF_057381845.1. NCBI lineage: Eukaryota > Metazoa > Chordata > Actinopteri > Cichliformes > Cichlidae > Rhamphochromis > Rhamphochromis longiceps. Next base: position 8,450,853 of record NC_140558.1, read on the forward strand.
CATAACCTGTAATGAATTTACACAGATCAGTCAGATTATGGTCAATACCACATCCACACAATAAGTAGAAAAATATCAGAATACAATAAGGCAAATTAGAATTTTATTTCTGGTGCTTTTTTCTTTTTCTCCTTCTTTTCTGTGGTACAAAGTGAAATTCCACCAGCCGGGCAAGAAATGTAATATCTTTATTTTGCCCGATGCTTCACCTGCCCAACGCATGTCCGTCAAATTATTTTTTTCTCTCTTTTTTTTTTTGGAGGGGTGGGTCACTGCAGCAGAATTTCTTGTGCATGGTTAAATTCCTACCACCGTGTCTTCTCACCACTGAACCAGCTTTATGTTTTCACAAGCACCTCAGAGCTGCTTCTACTAGCCTTGTAGCCCCACCTGTCGTTTTTGCCGCCGGCTCGGAGAGAAAGCAAAGTTTGGCTGGAACAGCTGGTTGCCTTGGCAACACTTTGTGCCACAGCAGCGGATTGGAACAGGAACTGGCCTATCCATGTCAGTCTGCAGGCAGGATCTGGGCCATGCCTTGTGTTAACAGATTATCTGATTTCCATTCAGACAGCTCGGGTATCAGCCCCACTCCTCCGTTCTCTGGAAAAGCGACCCCAGCCAGCCTCTTTCTGAAAGCCCCCAGAGCCCTCCTCTCTTCTCCCATTTCCTGTCTTAATTACGCACTCCTTTGTGCCGTTGTTTTTTTTTTCTACCCTCCCTCCTCCTCTCCTGCCTCCCCTTCTTCTTGTCTTGATCCCTCACCCCCCTCCCTTCTCACTGTCTGTCTCTCACTCTCTTTTTGTGAAGAGATGAGGACCAAGATTTTGAAGTTTGAGGTCTGTTGTAGGGACCGTCCTTGGCTTCCCCCCACCACCACTACCTCCCACAACCCAGCTCCCCTTCTCCCTTCCATCGTCTCTTCACCTGAAAGGGAATACTGTGTTTTCGATGCATAAAAGGCTTGGCGCTGTCAACAGGATGAATCCACCAGGGCCCATGGAAAACATACTCAGCTACAGTTTCTCTGAAAGGGAAGAGGAGGGGAAGAGGAAGGTGGATGGGTGAGTGAGGGAGGCAGCTGGAAGGGATTACAGTGCAGTTTCATAGGCAGCACAATTACAAACATACCAAGTGTTAACTTGGCTGTGTAGCATAACACCGATGATGATGCTTTGGCTCTAGAATTAAAACAAGATTTTTCTTTCTTTCTCTTCTTTTTGGTGTTTGTATCCACAAGTGTGTGTAAAGTGTTCCCAGGGTGTTCACAGCTGTACAAAGTTATGCTCAACTCCTCAGATCCCTGTACAGGTAAATTGAAGGTTGGGTGTAAAGAAAAACAAGGCGGAAAAAAATAAAAGTGTAAAGTTTTTGCAAACATAATCAGCCAAGTGGGCACCTCTCCTATAACAGAAACAGGTTTGTCGCCATCCTGCATGGGATCTGGTTACCAAGCCAGGGCATTGAGGCAAGACCAAGAGCGGGTGACCTTGTCTGTGGTGAAATCTGACACAGGTTTTCACATGCTGGGTGGGGGATTTTTTTCTCCCTCCCTCCCCCTTTCCCTGTCTTGTTATCTCCTGCAGTAGGTGGCTAATTGCCCTGATGTTGTAGATTAGATTTAGCGCACAGCTCTTATTGTGCATATTGCAGTAGTACATAAAAGCAGGATGTGGTTCAACTGTACTCAAATGCTATAAATAACTTTAGGAAAGCCACATCATTTTCAGGGGAATTGGCTAACTTAATGAGATTTTTAAGATTATATATTTAAGGCAAATATATAGCTATTTGTCACTGCAAAGAATCCAAATCTAGCAGAAAATGATATAAATATAACATCAAAGTGACCAAATTAAACTCATACACGTTCATTTGTTTTAAGGGTCTATTAAATTATGTTAACAGGCTTTTATGTTTAAAATATTTTTTTCATATTATACGTTACTACACCACCTCTTTCTGCCATCTGTAAATAACACCCTAGTTTTACTCTTGTCTGCCCTTCTGAAACAGATTGATTGGTTGCCAGGCTCGACGTAAAATTAAGTATTGGTAACCAACTGTAATTCTATGAGTAGAGGTGAGCCTCTCTAAGAAGAAAAAAAAAAAAAAAATTCATCCACAAACTTTTTTTTTTCCTTTAAAGACATGCCAAATTAGAAGACCGTATGCCAGTATGTTGCTTAGTGATGCAAATAAGTTATGACAGAAAATCATGGATTTTATGTGGTGTTGTAGACAGCATTAATACAGTATGGAAGGCCTGAATTGTGGGACACTGGGAAAATGTACCGGCAATCCCCCATTTGGGGCCTAAGAGACGGAGGAGACATCACAAACAAAAATGGAGTAAGAGGAGCAGCCTGCGCATTCAGCCACATGCTAACCCACACAGACCGGCTTTTCCCAGTCTCTTCCTCGCTAATGCTCAGTCATTCGCCAAGAAAACAGACAAGTTTCGGCTAAGGATCATCTCATGCAGGATGGACAGCTGTGTGGCGATTGTTGCAGAGACCTGGCGGGATAACAACATCCCGGTGGAGGAGACAGGTACTCTCTGTTTGAGCAGATGGGACTGCAGCTTTAGCTAAATGCAAAGGCGGAGATTTAGCGCTATACATAAACAAGTCCTGCTGCACAGCTGCAAACATTATCGTGCGTCTCCCTAACATCCTCTATCATTGAGCTTGTACCAAAAAGATCAGCTCTCTCTTGCCTCAACGATTATCACCCCATCGCCCTGACAACAGTAATTATGAAGCACGTTCTGAAGCACATCAACAACATCATCCCTGTTGGTCTGGACAGCCATCAGTTTGCATGCAGGTGGAACTGTTCAACAGAAGATGCTGTCTCAACAGCACTGCAATCAGCCCTGACCAACCTCAAACATCCAAACTCTTATCTTAGGATGCTATTTGTTGACTTCAGCTTGGATTTCAACACAGTGATCCCGGATAAGCTGGCTCTGAAGCTTAATAACCTGGGCCTGTCGACATCACTTTACCACCGGATCAGGGATTTCCTCTCCGACAGGCCTTGGGTGGTGCGAGTGGGGAGCTGGACATCTTCCACACTGATCCTGAACACAGGCACTCCACAGGGCTGTGTGCTCAGCCCGACCCTATTTACTCTCTTTACTCATGATTGTTCTGCCACTCACTTCATTAACAGTTGTGGAGTTTGTGGATGATACCACCATGGTGGGTCTCATATCAGACAATGATGAGACTCATTATAGAGAGGAGATCCAACACCTGACACAGTGGTGCATCCTGAACACCAACAAGACCAAGGAGCTCATTGTGGATAGCAGGACATCCAGGAAGAAAGGAAACGCTCCTGTCCTCATACACAGGGAGGCAGTAGAGCATCTGGACAGCATCAAGTTCTTGGGTCTCCACATAACATCTGACCTGACCTGGTTGCTCAACACATTGCACCTGGTGAAAAAAGCCCAACAAAAGCTATTTTTCCACAGGAAGCTAAAACCGACCAGACTCTGTTTTGCTGGTTGTGAATTTCTTCCGAGCCACAATGGAAAGCATCCTCTGGCTTAGTATGACGGCAGCTGCACACCACAAGACAGAAAGAACTTGGCTGGGAGAACTTTCTGAAAACAGCACAGGGGATTGTGGGAAGTCCACTCCCACATCTGGACTCCTTACACACTGGATGGATCCAGAAGAAGACTAGACGTATCGCTGCCGACCCCACCTCCCCTGGCAATGGACTGCATATACCGCTTCCTTCTCCAAAGCTGTACAGGAACATACAAACACGCACCACCAGACTGAGAGGCAGCTTCTTCCCCAGAGCTATGAAATCCATCTAAATTCTATCTGTAACTTTCTGCACATTTTTATTCTGCACACCTGCACATGTGAATAGTGTGCATTCAAATGTTTTATAGTGTTGGTTGTGTGTATGTATGTATGCATTTATATAGATATCAAACAAAATTTCGTTATATGTGAACACATAAAGGCAATAAAGGATTCTTTTTCTTCTTGTTTTTATTATTATTACCTTCATACATATGAAGTTATGTATATGGAAGGTTTGCAGTTGGATAATAAGTTCTCATACTGGTGCCATCAAGGTGGTCTATTCAAGTGTTACCTTAAATAAATAATTTACTGTACTGTGCACAGGTTTCAGGCACGTTGAATATTTAGATTATCCTCCATACGGTGTCATCAGGGAAGCTCCTGGTGTTATTCAGAGAGGCGCTTGCTGAGCAACAAGAAGAACTGATGCCCACAAGAAAGGCCTTCATCTTAATCTGATAAAAGTAAGACGCTGTAGTAAAGTTCATGCTTGGAACAAGCAAGAGTACCCTGAAAAACACTACACAAATATGTTATAAAGGAACTGGTACTTTTTTGAAGGAAACAGCATTAAGCATTTTGTAGTCATTATATTTTTTGGTTTGTTTGTTTACTGTACTTTGTAGGAAATGTAGTGATAAACAGAAACTCAGCAAAATTGGGTTTTCTATAGCTAAAACTATTAAACATGCAGTTTAAGTAATAAAATTGCGCATAATAATAATATAATATAAATTCATAATAAAACTCTTGCGTGAGTTTTAGGTTACGAGTTGGATCTAAACTTTGTTATAATATTAACCTCTTCATAGTTGCCTAGGCTTAGAAGGCCCATCATCTCAGGTCACCTATAATGAATCAACTAACTGTTGACTTTGCTTGAAAACCAGCAAGTTACTTCTGTAGATCAGCCCAGATTAACACTTTGTAAAGAAGTTTTGTGCAAGAGCTTCTAATATGCTTGTCAGAGGATATTTCTTTCGTTGTAATATATCTATACTACACAAATCAGGCATAACGTTATGGCCACTGACAGGTGAGGTGAATAACACTGATTATCTCTTTACCACTCGCCTGTTAGCGAGTGGGATTCAGTGGGAGCAAGTAAACTTTTTGTCCTCAAAGTTTATGTGTTACAAGCAGAAAAAATAGGCAAACATAAGGATTTGAGCGAGTTTGACAAGGGTTCAGTTGTGATACCTTGAAAACTGGGTTAGAGCATCTCCTGCAGCCGTGTTCCCAGTTTGCAATGGTCAGTATCTATTAAAAGTGAAGAAACAATGAGAAACCAGCGACGGGTCATGGGCGTCTAAGGCTCACTGATGTATGTGGGGAGTGAAGTGTGGTCTGCCAAAATGGGCCTGTGATCATCAGAACTGGACAACGGAGCAACAGAAGAAGTTGGCTTGGTCTGACGAATCACGTTTTCTTTTACGTCACGTGGCTGGCAGGGTATGTGTCGGTCACTTACTTGGGGAACACCTGGGACCAGGTTGCACTATGGGACAAAGAGAAGCCACTGGAGGCAGTGTAATGCTTTGGGCAATGTTCTGCTGGGAAACCTTGGGTGCTCCCATCCATGTGGATGTTACTTTGACGTGAACCACCTACTTAAGCATTACTCTGGACCATGTACACCCTCTCATGAAAATGATATTCCCTGATGGCTGTGGCCTCTTTCTGCAGGATAATGCACTCTACCGCAAAGCAAGAAATGTTCTGGATTGATGTGAGGAGTACTACAATGAGTTTGAGGGGTTGACTTTATCTCTAAATTCTAAATGGTCCAAAAAAGAGTAAATATCCATTGAGTTATATGGACGAAGATGCCTTGCTGAGGTCAGAGGAGAATGCCCAGACTGCTACATAGACTTGCCAAAAGTGGTAAAGATTAGAACAGTTTCCTGGTCTGATGAGTCTTGATTTCTGCTGTAACATTTGTATTGTAGGGACCTTGCCATGGCAAACATCCATCCATCCATCCATCCTGCCTTGTATCAGTGGTTCAGGCTGCTATTGGTGGTGCAACTGAGCATCGTGTAAATTCCACAGCCTACCTAAGTGTTGTTGCTGGCTATTTCCCTTTCTGTATGACCACAGTGTATCCATCCTCTGATGGCTGCTTCCAGCAGCACATCACAGCATGTCACAAAGCCAAAACGTGTTAAACTTGTTAAACATGTTTCTTCAGCGTGACTATGAGTTAATTGCACTCAAATCCCCTCCACAGTCACCAGATCGCGATCCAATAGAGCATTTTTGGGTTGCGGTGGAACGGGAGATCATTGTGCATGTGCAGCCAACAAATCTGCAGCAACTCTGTGATGCTCTCATTTCGATATGGACCTAAATCTCTGAGGAACGTTTCCGGCACCTCGTTGTTTTCCATGAAGACTTAAGGCAGTTGTGATGGCAAAAGGAGGTGCAGTCCAGTAATAGCAAAGCATACCTAATAAAGTTTCTAACCAACCCTATAAGCACAGCTTTTACTCTACAGTTTGCTCTCCCCTGACAGCTATGTAATAGACATCATGGGTTACATAATATTAGAGGGAATAGCTGTATACTGTTTTTGTTCTTTTGTTTTGTTTTATTCTCCGTCTTCCTCCACCTTTGAGGTATTGTCTCTGATAGCATGTCCCCCTGTTTCTTGTCTTCTGTGGACCTACGCTCACACACTAAGAGGTAGAGACACACACTCTGCTCTCTCACCCAGGCCCAGCCTCAGCTCAGGATCAGGGTAAACAAGCTAATGTTTAGATTTCACGGAAGTGGAAACTGATCTGGCTGAGTCGAGTCTGTCACTCAGCAACGTGCCTGTTTATGTTTTTCTCTTTGTTAAGTATCTGCAAGTGGCAGCATATGTGAGCATTAAATTCTCTGTGTGTGAGTTTTTGTGAACTCGTGCGTGCACACTTATAAAGGAGTATAAAGCCTTTTGTTTTTAAGCATAGAGTGCAGTTGCAAACAGGTCGTTGTGGGAGAAGCTATCTCTTCCGTTGCAGGGACTCATGAGGTTGTGGATGATTGGGGCGATAGAGATGATGGAGGTGGAAATAACTATGATCGTGGTATTAAGTGTGAAGCTGGTGATGCTGGTACTGATGTTTATGAAAACATGATTTCTTTCTTCAAAGTTTTTTTTTTGTCTAAGTCTTCTTTTGGATCATTTATAATCTTATTTGAAAAGCCTTGAATTCCTATCATGTACCAATGACCCATTTAGGATTAGGGTTCTGGTTTGGTTTAACTTGATAATAAAGAGGGACTGTTTTTAACACCAGAAGAGTTTACATTTCTAATAATAAATACAATTTGGTGTTACAGATATTCTTTGTTTTGTTGCTTTTTTTCTATTACCGGTAAGCCCCTTTTTGCTGTGAAAAATCGGCAGCGTAACCAATGTAAAATTCCTAAAAGGGCTCCAAAGAAGGTTGCATGCAACTGTGTGAATGTTAAGCATTAAAAAGACACGATGGAATATCAGTGGTCATTTTCTTTCTTATCTAAAGCAACTTTATACCCCGACAAGTAAATGTTAATTCTTTTGGGAGTGATATATATGCCATTCTTTGAAAAAAATGTGTAAATAACAGTAATGTTAGAGACTATGATATTTTTTGTTGCAAATGAGTCAAACAAAACTGTCATACTCCTTTAAAACTGTACAAGGCCATACAGTGACTCTCTGTCAAGTTCTTCAAAGCACTAATCTCTGAAGTTTTCCTCTTTTCCTTTTTTTTCACCACTACATCCAGAGGACGACAGGGGCTGTCAGAGAAACACAAAGCACTCAGGGTTGCGTGTTAGGAGCCGCCTGAATGGCACCAGGCCTAACGAGAGCCCGGCAGGGACCCTGAGGTGGGCCTGGCACCTGCAGTCTGTCTCTCCGCGCAAGTGGGGCCTCCGTGTATGTGTGCAGGATGGGGATGTGTGAGGTGTGTAAGTGTTGCTGCATGCTGCAGATGGAGTTTTTCTACAGATGCATGTTTCTACATGCGTGTATTTAGGTAGGGGGTGCAATAAGATGTTTTTATCCTCAGCCACATACAGTGGGGCAAAAAAGTATTTAGTCAGCCACCGATTGTGCAAGTTCCCCCACCTAAAATGATGACAGAGGTCAGTAATTTGCACCAGAGGTACACTTCAACTGTGAGAGACAGAATGTGAAAAAAAAATCCATGAATCCACATGGTAGGATTTGTAAATAATTTATTCGTAAATCAGGGTGGAAAATAAGTATTTGGTCAATAACAAAAATACAACTCAATACTTTGTAACATAACCTTTGTTGGCAATAACAGAGGTCAAACGTTTACTATAGGTCTTTACCAGGTTTGCACACACAGTAGCTGGTATTTTGGCCCATTCCTCCATGCAGATCTTCTCGAGAGCAGTGATGTTTTGGGGCTGTCGCCGAGCAACACGGACTTTCAACTCCCGCCACAGATTTTCTATGGGGTTGAGGTCTGGAGACTGGCTAGGCCACTCCAGGACTTTCAAATGCTTCTTACGGAGCCACTCCTTTGTTGCCCGGGCGGTGTGTTTTGGATCATTGTCATGTTGGAAGACCCAGCCTCGTTTCATCTTCAAAGTTCTCACTGATGGAAGGAGGTTTTGGCTCAAAATCTCACGATACATGGCCCCATTCATTCTGTCCTTAACACGGATCAGTCGTCCTGTCCCCTTGGCAGAAAAACAGCCCCATAGCATGATGTTTCCACCCCCATGCTTCACAGTAGGTATGGTGTTCTTGGGATGCAACTCAGTATTCTTCTTCCTCCAAACACGACGAGTTGAGTTTATACCAAAAAGTTCTACTTTGGTTTCATCTGACCACATGACATTCTCCCAATCCTCTGCTGTATCATCCATGTGCTCTCTGGCAAACTTCAGACGGGCCTGGACATGCACTGGCTTCAGCAGCGGTACACGTCTGGCACTGCGGGATTTGATTCCCTGCCGTTGTAGTGTGTTACTGATGGTGACCTTTGTTACTTTGGTCCCAGCTCTCTGCAGGTCATTCACCAGGTCCCCCCGTGTGGTTCTGGGATCTTTGCTCACCGTTCTCATGATCATTTTGACCCCACGGGATGAGATCTTGCGTGGAGCCCCAGATCGAGGGAGATTATCAGTGGTCTTGTATGTCTTCCATTTTCTGATGATTGCTCCCACAGTTGATTTTTTCACACCAAGCTGCTTGCCTATGTTAGATTCACTCTTCCCAGTCTGGTGCAGGTCTACAATACTTTTCCTGGTGTCCTTCGAAAGCTCTTTGGTCTTGGCCATGGCGGAGTTTGGAGTCTGACTGTTTGAGGCTGTGGACAGGTGTCTTTTATACAGATGATGAGTTCAAACAGGTGCCATTCATACAGGTAACGAGTGGGGGACAGAAAAGCGTCTTACAGAAGACGTTACAGGTCTGTGAGAGCCAGAGATTTTCCATGTTTGAGGTGACCAAATACTTATTTTCCACCCTAATTTACGAATAAATTCTTTACAAATCCTACCATGTGAATTCATGGATTTTTTTTTCACATTCTGTCTCTCACAGTTGAAGTGTACCTCTGGTGCAAATTACTGACCTCTGTCATCATTTTAAGTGGGGGAACTTGCACAATCGGTGGCTGACGAAATACTTTTTTGCCCCACTGTACTTAACCTCTGTAGAGGATATTTAAGCAGCTCATGAAATTCTTTATAGATATGTTTTAGTTTTAATGGGAAATTCTGTGAAACATCTTTGCATCTGCCGTTCTTGACTGCCTTTAATTTTAATTCAGTTCAGTTTTATTTATATAGCACCAAATCACAACAACAGTCGCCTCAGGGCACTTGATATTGTTAGGTAAACACCCTGCACCTGCAATATTATAGAGAAATCTCATCAATCAGATGACCCCCTTCTGAGCAAGCACTTTGGCGATAGTGGGAAGGAAAAACTCCCTTTTAACAGGAAGAAACCTCAGGCAGATCCAGGCTGATGGAGAGGCAGGCATGCAGTGACCAGTTGAGGGTGAAGGGAGGGAGACGGGACAAAAGATATGCTGTGAAAGAGAGCCAGAGATTAATAGTAATTCGTAATTAAATGCAGAGTGATGTATAAACAAACAGTGAGTGGATGTGAAATGTGAGAAAGAAAATCTTCTTAATCTATGACATTAAAGTGAGTCTTTATTTGCACGATGAGTGGATAAATGTCTCCATCAAATAATCACTTCAGTCTTACTATGAAGACTGCACAAATTCTTTACTGAATGTGTTGTATTTGCTTTTCAGTGATTTACCTTTTTATATATGGCTAACTTGGGGCGATGGCACAGTTTCAGATTTTATAGTGGTGCTGCAATCAGCAGGTTTAAGTTGTTGTTGTTGGCTGTGTCTGTTGGATGGCCCTTCTCCATACGCACATGGACACACAAGCATGTGTTCTACAAGAATACCAGCAGTCTACCAGAGGGTGACAGTAGCACTTGCAAGCTCAAAGCCACGATTGAGACAAATGGATTACGCCAGAAAAAGTGTCTGTAGGGAAACATTGCTCATTGGCTGTGGCTGCTGATTTGTTTGAGGCAGCTACTGGACCAGGGAGTTTGGAGGGTGCTCACACATTATGGAAACCAGACCCTGATGAGTTTACACCAAAGGCAAGGCTGCATAGAACTGAACTGTGAACTGTGGACAGCTCACAGGAAACGCCTCTTTGTAAAGCAAACATACATGTGTTTTATGGCAGGCGCTTTACTGCGTTTTTATTTTGGGCTCCAATGAGCCGACTTTTCAACATGGTCATGGTCTTATTTCCTCTGCTTTTCTTCACTTTTTTTTCTGCTTGACAATTACCGCCCCCACCTCCACTCATTCACACAGACGCACACACATACATGCACTTACTTTGCCTACCTACTCCTTCCAAAAAGAGTGTTATTTTCATTGAGGTGTGAGGGCTGGCCATTTTGTGTAGTTTCAACACAATCGTGGACCTCCAGGACAGCTGTAGGGGTGTAAGGCTGACACCACCCCCCATCCCCACCCTCTAAACCCAAAGGAAGCAACAACACAGCTGCTGCTACTTCTTTACCCCCTTCCTTCCCTGATCGTGGCCCTTTTACCTGCTTACACAACGCACATAAAAGGTAAAAGAGGTGGGATATCTAATTCTGTAATAATTATTTGCCCAGTTACACTGTGCATGCACATGACTGCACTGTTTCTAGGTTTTGAGCCTCCTGCTTGGTTTACAAATTTAAAAAAGAAAATAAAAATCTAAAATCACAACACTCTAGAAAAAACACCATCTGCCTGTGTGTTAAGGAAAATTTGGGTCATTTTTTATGATAATAACAGCAAACTAATTTAATTTCCTGAAATCTGGGCGCTCTGGGGCATTTCTAAAAAAGCTGTGCTTTAGGACAAGAAATGCAAGCATTCAAACAGTCATTGAGGCTTTTAACAAAACCCCAGATTAGTGAGTGTTATTGGAACCCAACCCACGATCTTTTGTGAAGGAACACATTCTATACACCATTTACACACTTGTAGGCACAGGGTGTTATTTCTGTCAACAGGTAAGGTGCAATCACCACTGATTTTATATACAAATATTGTAAAATTAGATGAGTTTCTGCTATAGAAACGGAAGTAATGACTTCCATTTGGTGGCATAAAAAGTCATAAATGTTATCTTTGATGAAAATGTCTTGATTTATTATGCTGTGCGGCCCTAAGAGTAAAAGTTTATAGTTCATACAGTATTTTGGAGTCAAATGCTTTAAATATTTCAAAAAAGTGTCTTTTGTCCCGAACGGCTTTCTTTTTCCGTGATAAAAAATGATTTTTTTTATTCTCTAAAAGAAAATATTACTTGCTCAAATGGTTTATACTTTATTTTAAAACTCTAAATCTTTACTTCCTCTTGGCTGTGCACGAGTATGTGAGACAGCGGGGGTTAACAGCGGCAGAGTTATTTGGTTCTTGGACACGGTGGCCTCGCCTGCCGGATGCAAGTTTGACTCAAGGGCAAAATCCAGAGTGAAAGCCTCTCATGTTTTTGAGCGGTTGCCAACTCCTCTCTTTCGCTCTCTCTCTCTCTCCACCTCTCACCGCATACTTACTTTCTTCCTCTGTCATTCTCATCCCTCTCTGCTCTGCTGTCCCCTCCCCTCTCTCCTTGATTTACTCTCTCTTTCCCTCCGCTCCAGTTCTCTCTGATCCTCTCTCACGTCGAAATCAAGACTGACATAAAGAAGGTCCAGTGTCTCTCTGAAGACAGCGTGGCCTCGATCAGAATTATGTCACCTTTGTGAAAGGAAGCTTGGGCAAAATGTTCTGTAGATGCAAATCGGATTTGCGTGATTTGAAGGATTTGAAAAACAGAACCGGCTGATAGCTTGTTTTGTACTCTGACATAAATCAGAGTGACGAAATAAAGCTCAAGGGTATTTTCACATACTTGGAGAGGTTTTTATACAATGAGGCCACTCTCTGCAAGAGTTTAGTGGGAACAACAAGGAATATGTTGAATCCAGGTGGTTAAAAAAAATCCAAGTCAGGTTCACTTTGTGGTAGAAATATGAGAGGAAGTCGTTCCTTCTCCCATAAATTGAACAACGGAAATGTATATCCATAAAATAACTATAACTCTTCTAGCAATCATTGCAGTACGTTAAGGTTATAGGTGCCTGATTTTTGCACATAGTACAGTCCACAAAACACTGGTGCAGTGTTTTTAATGACTTGCTGCTGCATGTGACATGCCACACACCCAGGTATGACTGACTGAATTCCTTCCCTTTTTGCACTTTAGCAAGTGAAAGGTAAGGCACTTTGATTAATGATTGGCATGTTGTGGAAGGATCAGAACATAACACATTTCACGGAAGTGCCACAGATGCCACGCAGTCTTCCACTCATGCATGTTGCACAATCGATGTGAGGCTCAGTAGGTCTCTCATCTGTAAAAGGAAGCTCCCTTGAAAACTGTGAAAGAAACAAACTGGCTCTGGATTTGTGTTTTTGTGGAAATTGCTCCTGAGCTGGGACTTTGTAAACCAGATTTTTCTGAAAGAGGACATCCACTGAATCACAGCTGTTGCAAAAAATCTTCATCTTCCCAATTTTGTGTTACTTTCACAGATATAACAGCAATCTTGACTTTAAGAATACCAGTGACACCTGACAGTCTGTAACATTTACTGGTATTCGGCTAGTGCATTGTATCTAAGATTACTGCGTCTGAATGCTGACCTTTCTGTGAGCTCTGTGTTCCCATCGTGCTTTCTGCATTTTCTGTTTTGTGTGTGCTCGGAATAAATCCAGGGTGGCCCATCTCCGAGTCGGTATGACTCACCAAGGCCTCTAAGGATTGCAGACTGACAGGTTAGGAAGCCACATACAGCAAATGCCTTCTGGCAGGCAACAAAGTCAACTCATGTCTCCTCAGGCAAACCTCTCATTCATGCAGACAGCCTGCTATCATGCTGTACATTTTAAAAAGTGCCACTGAAAACAGCTTATTGGAAAAACAGAGATAGCACCAGATGTGCAGGGAAGAACTTAGTCATCATGTTCAGTTTCACAAACCCAGTGTTTCATTTCGTTTTTCATTTGATCTGAAGGCGTCGTGAGTAACAAAGCAGATCTTGATCTTGATTTAGTCACACCAAGTCTAAGTTTCTATCTAAGAATAAGACACCTGAATTGCGGGGGCGTCCGTTTGTAAACAGTTTGTAGACGTAGCTCAGAGCGGGTCAGATTGAAGCTGGCCAAGAATGTGCTTAGGAACAACGCTCTAAGGAAAAGATTCCCAGCATTCCTCATTGGTTAAGGAGAGGTACCGGCCTTCGCAGATAGGAAGTTGTCTGTCATTAGGGGGTAATCACTTCATGTGGAGGATTGCAATGCCTTGGAATGATTCCTGTTGTTATCGGCAGTGAAACTTGGTGCAGAAAGCATGGATGAGTTTTTTCTCTCTCTTGTCTCTCTCTGTCTTTTTTTGGTTTGCTTTTTAATCAGCTTGACTGATCCACATGTTTTTCCAAACTTTCTCAGCGTTGCAACATACATTTTGCTGAGGTTAAGTCCACAGTGCACACTCTGCTAGATTCAGTGGTATATAAATGGTTCTGTGTTGACTTAAAGGTGGTTGGTATTTTTTACCTAGGGGCATTTCTAATTACTAATGGCTCGTGTGTAATGATGCCTATCATGTCAGTGGTGCAACAAGGTGGATGCAATCCGTCATGCAGACTCATGTTAGAACAGCAGAGAATTTATACAACTGGGTTTTGTCTGTGGTGGTTTGCTGTCTCCCACACCACTTATCTGTGTTTGTTTGCAGGGCTTTGGTCCTGCTGTCCTTTCAAGTGGGTTGTCTGAGTGCCCTGGTCTGGCTGGTTTTGTCCTCTCCTCTCTCATCTCCTCGCCTGACTCCTTTTTTTCTTGCCTTCTGCCAACGGAGCCAAGACTTCAGGTGGAATGATGCCATTACGAAAAGAGCCCGTCAACGCTTGCCCGACATGCCAAGCCAAGTATTTGTCTTTTGGGGTCCCCCCTCCTTACCTCCTCCTCCTCTTATTCCCTCCACACCACCACCACCTCCCCCGGATCCTTGAGAACAGGAAGTATATCTTGTTAAGTGATGGATGGGCCCCCTGCTCTTGCTGGGAGGAAAGAAAAAAAGCCTTTCTTTCCCTCCAGGGCAGTCAGATGAGTTTAGCAGTCTCAAAGCTGAGGGTCGGCTCTGCTTTTTCGGGAGCGTCTTGGAACGCTCGGAGCCCGAGTGCCTGGAAGCTACAGGCACTTCTCCATTATGTGTGCGGAGAGAATTAATAGCTGATAAAGTGCAAAGTGGTGTTTTTGCACTAGGAAAATGGATCGGAAATTAAAACGATCCGTCCAAGGAGAGTTTATTGGAATATATGTGTGCTTACATGCACGCTTGCATATGCGAATGTGTTTGTCAGCGTGTGTGGGAGTGACTGAGTTATTTAGTCCGGGGTCAGCAGGTTTGTGTTGGCATGCAGCCGCCCGATACTTCCAGGGAGAGCAACTCAGGAAGTGTCCCTGGCACGTCCTCTGCATAATGCAATATACTGTGCTGCAACGGGCTTGACTTGCTGTGACAAACAATCACAGATTAAAGTTCCCACTACAATCACCTCACGCCTCGAGCACAGTTTTGTACCAACAATATATGTTAACCCACAGGAAGAAACATAATAACAAACCTGATCCCACAGGTGTTGTTTTATAATTGCTTTGCCAGATGCACCTTATTAGGCCTTAAGCCCTTACATCTTTGATTTAATACTGCAGCCCTCCAGCCATCCGTCCATCTATCTCCCAGCATGTCACCGCAGCAGCCACCCCTTTCCTGCTTCGATTGAGGGTGGTGTTATTCCTCTCTATCCATTTTGTTACACTACCGTCACAGATAGCCACCCACCTTTCTGTAATCAAGCGTAAGAGTCGAGAGACCTGAAAAGCAAGAACGTTTGCTGTCATGAGCCACGGCTCCTTTGTCACCCATTACTCTGTTGTGGATACGTAAAGGTAGCTACTAACATTCGTCTCCGGTTTCTGTCCTCTCATGTTCCATACACATGTACAGGAAAACCAGTAGATAAAAGGCTGGGATACTATCCATCACCCCAGTAAACTGGAATTTGCTATCCAGAGGGGAAATATAGCAAACCGTAAAACAAAACTCCAAACCTGAAATTTCCTCCAAGACACTTATCGAGCAGGTGGTCTTCAAATGAAACGCAGAAAAGATTTTTTTTGCTTACATTTTTTTAAGCTGGAAAATTCTATGCACCTAGAGTTCCCTTTTTTTTAAATTATGGAATATAGGTTTTGCAGATGTTTGGCATTTCTGCTTGTTAAGTGAGTTAAATATCAACCTTATTAAAACCCAGATTCACAGAGTGCTTATGCACTAGTTAGCTGAACTCGTAGCATGTGCTGATTGTTCTGTTCTCCTACTCAAACATACAGGATGACATGACGTACAGTAGATGCTCATATTCTTTGCAAGTAAAAGAGGAGAGTTGCAGAGGTAGAAGCGCAGTATCTAACAGTTCAAAGGCTGCTTGTCCAGTCCCTCCAACCTTCACTGATCACTCCTGACATGGCCTCCTGTATGGCTTGCATCTGTGAGTATCTCCTGTCTCGGCTCCACAGGCCAGAGTCTGGCCCCGCTGTGGCCTGTCTGGCTCAGAGCCAGGGCCTTCAGGACTTACTGACTCTTAGGAGAATAGCAACAAAGAAACTTTGAGTTTCAGTTGATGTTCGTTTTCTGTTTATAGTTCATTCCATTGCTACCAATAAATGCCAGTTCACACTGTGCTCATTTATTTTCCCAAACCCACTGCTCCTCAGCTAGTT
Organism: Rhamphochromis longiceps; assembly: GCF_057381845.1. NCBI lineage: Eukaryota > Metazoa > Chordata > Actinopteri > Cichliformes > Cichlidae > Rhamphochromis > Rhamphochromis longiceps. The sequence goes on from NC_140558.1 coordinate 8,467,070, forward strand.
GGCTTGTCAAATGGGTTACCACACTGCAGCTTGTCACGGCCTGGCTGAGGACAGCAGATGGAGGCAGGACATATTTGTCAGTCTGTCTGCTTGTCTGAGTTTGAGAGGCGCCTGCCACTTAATGACGTCTGACAAGCGGGACAGCGGCAGCTTTGGGTACTCAAGGACTGTTTTGGGGTCACAGAGATGTGATCTGTAGGAAGTGGAAGGTTTATCAGATAACGGGGAGATTGTCTCCATGCTGACGCCAGAAGTGGAAATCTCAAATTTCACAGTTTGTATATCAGGCATTTGCTTTATAGTCCTGTTTAAATAGGTGTACAATTATTTCAGGAGTGGACTGAACTATTTTTTCACAGCTTAACAAGCAACCAGCAATAAGGTCAAAGGTCAGAAACATAGTGTCATGACAGTATTTTTGTGACATAAGAATGGCAATGTACAAAGGAAACACTGTTGAAATAAAGCAATAATGCTGAAAACATTTTTAAAACCCTTTATGTGTCGCAATTTTTGAAATATGACCTTAAAACAGATGCTGTCTGTCTTTTTTCTGTCCCACAGGCTCTGATGCGTCCAGGTCGCCTCGACCGAATCGTCTACGTGCCGCTTCCAGATGCGCGTACTCGAAAGGAAATATTTTCTCTGCAGTTTCGTAATATGCCTGTTGCTGAAAATGTGTCTCTTGACCACCTGGTGACTCGGACCAACAATTATTCCGGAGCTGAGGTGAGCTTTAGGAATATCTTTTGCATGCACATAAAATCACAACTATGGTCTTCTTTGGTTGGGGACAATATGTCTTTTGCAAACACACAAAAATTCTTGAAATTACCAGTTACCAAAATTGACAATTGGGACACAAAAAAAAATTATGCAGTTACCCAGCAGGTTGTATTGTTTGGATATCTGCATCTCTCTACCACATGTCAGACTCAATCCACTAAAAGAATAACTTTGACTTAGAAATCGATGCTTTATTGCTGTTTTGCAACACCATTCTTACTACTTCTGGCACGTAATAAGAAATTGTGAGTGTAGCCAGAATTGCAGAAAGATGTTACTGTGCTTTTCTGTGATGTCTGCATCGTGTCTGTACTGTGTCACAGAGCACCCTCGTGATCTCACAGCAGACCGGGAGAAATCGTACAAACAGTTCTTTGTGTAACAGATTTGTCTCCCTGCATTTGTCTCCCGCGTGATTCACATTGTCTCGAGCAGAGAAATTGCTGCTGTTCTCCATGGCACAAGTAACTCACAAGTTCTGAGAAATTGTGAAACCAGTGCATCACAATTTGGCCAAAATAAACTGTTTCCTCTGTAAGATCTAGTTTTTGATATTTTTTTTAAAAATCCCTGTTTTTTCTTGACCTTCAAATTTATACTGTTTATAGATCTTAATCTTAATTGTAAAACTTTGCTTTAATTCAGCTTGAAAAGTTATAGACGTGATAGGAAATAAAATGTTTGTCACTTAATACCACTGTGTGTTATTACGTGCAATTTTTCTTTAGCTATAATTTGAGATGCATGCAAATGAAGTTTCCAGTATGCTAAAGCTCATTTAACACATGAAGTCAAGACAATATGAGGAGAATCAGGTCTAGACGTCGCAGTTACCCACTGTGCACTTTGGAAAGTGCATGTCAAAGGCCGGACAAATCCACTGTGTAATCATCTTTGCCATAAACAATCTAACATCACAAAAAAGCTGGTAGATTAAAGACCAGCTAATGTCAAAACCAACTGAGTCAGACATTCTTTCTGAATGCATCTCAGTCAGGTAATGTCTAAGAACTTCAGGGTTTCAGTGTATGGCTCAAACAACACCCACTTCACTCCATAAACTGCTAGTACACATTAACAACCACGCACAAGAGCAAACAAGCCTTTCAGGAGAAACTGTCTTAAAAGGTGCTCGGTTATCCCTGCTTTAGCAGAATGGTGATTGGAGTTGGGATTGTTTGGTCATCACTTTCCAGCCACTGTAAGAGCATGGTTATCATTCCCAGTGGGTGTTAAACACAGCCAGGGCTGCCCCTTGCCACCAGTTCTGTTCATAAGTTTATTATGTGTCTCGTGGACTGAGGATTTCGTGTCAGACTTTTGTGGATCATGTGCTTCTGTTGCCTTAATTGAGCAACAACCTCTAGCTTACAATCAGGTGGTTTGCAGTGAAGTGTGAAATGGCTGGGACAAGAAATAGCTCTTCAATCCTGAGGCCATGGTTCTCTGATGGAAAAGGGTGGTGTGTCTACAACGGGATGGGAATGAGTAACTGGAAGTGAAGTGGAGTTCAAGTCTCTGGTCGAAGAAAAAGTAGAAAATTGACAGATGAATTGGTGCAGTGTCTGCAGTAATCTGGATGTTTTACCAGTCTGTTGAAGTGAATGGAGCTATGCTTATACTCTTTCTACTCAGTTTCAGTACTTTCTAATTCAAGCACCCAATTAAATATTCATAAAGCGCTTTTTAAAAAGTGAAGCAGTCAGTTTACTATCCGATCATTGTTCCCATCTTCATCTAAAGCCACAAGCTGTGGGTAGTGACCAAAAGATTGAGATCACAGACACGGGTAGCAGAAATTTGGGTGTCTCAACTCAGCCTTTGACCAAGGGCTTCATCCTTTCTTGTTCTCGGGGTTCTGCTTCTCCACATCAAACATGGTTCTGGCATTTCCTAGGTAAGGTGTTTCAGTTATGTCCGACTGGGAGGACACCCTGTAGCAGACCCAGGACACGGTGGAGAAAGCACATCTCTTGTCTGACAAAGTGGCTGTGAAGAGGGAGGTCCGGGGACTGTTGCCCCAGTGACCTGGACTTTGATAAGAAGCAGAAAACGGATGGATGGATTCTATTATTCCCACATTTAAACAATTATCTCATTCGGCCTGTCAGTTTCGCTATGTGGAGCATTTGCAAACAACATTTGATTTCCACTACGCTTGCACAACATGTCATATGAACCAAGACTCCTCAGGCTTTGCCCAACCCTTGATCTGGATTGTAGAGCAGTGATAAATATTATGAAGTGAGTCATTTCACAAGCAAAAACGACCAAACGTTTTCATCTCCTATCAGATGTGAGGCCTGCTGTTTTTCTCATTGTTTAATTGATGTATGCTGATTATCTTTTGTTTTTAGACAGTTGGCTGAAGAGGCCATTTTTTACTTCGCTCTGAAGTTTAAAACAAATATACATTTGCGCCGATTGCTTGGGTTCATTCTGCCAATCAAAACTCCGCTGACCACACCTACACAGGACAAAGAACATTTCTTAATTTTTTTAGGATAAAACGTTTATATGACTTGAGATGATTTCACTAACCAAGCACGCAAATACGCAGTCAGTGCACCTCACCTGGTTAAGCAGGTGGTCCATATGCTGAAGGCTGTTGCTAGGGCCTGGGTTCAAGTCGGCCCTTTTTGTTTTGTTTTCACCCCACTCTTTCCTTACTATTCTTTCAACTGTCTTTTACTTTTGACATCCCTATATGCAGTAGGAGGTTATAGTAGAGACTCCTCATCTACCCTCCTTCCCAACTTGTCAGCCCCCACCCTAAAAATCAGCCTAAAGCAGGCGTACACCTGGAGGAGGTATGCAGTTAGGAAACCAATCCCTTACTATCAGGTGTTGTGTTTAACACCGGGGTTTCTGGTATAGTGTCTCATCTGTGGAATGGAGGTTTGCAGTCACTTGCCACTGAGCTCTTGAAACCACACAAAAATTCAAAGGCATGCCACAGTCAAGCTGATAAGAGTTCATAGGTGGAAAAAACCAAGTCTCACCATTGTTGTACCATTGCATTTTATTTTACGTACCTGTCCTATAGATCATATTAAATTAAATGAAACTTTAGACTCCCCTGATCACTGAGGGGAAGTTTGTGAGGAAACAGGATACAGATAACACATCACAGCACTGAAGATGTGTGTTTAGAAAGAAAAAGCTTCAAAGCTTCAGTGAAGAAATACAGCACGTCTAAAGGTAAATGATATATACACATATGTCGATTGCTGACAACGTGACTAGCTCCCCAAATGAACAGGAACATTAATAAAACATTTGTGCAAAAAGGTCACACAGCCTTTATGCTGAAGGACTCTTAAAAAAAGATTTTTCACCTGCATACTATTCTTCCATAAATCCTAAAATGCTTCAGAATGGCAACATCCACCACAGTTTACAGTAAACTCGATCCGTCTGCGTTGTTGATAGCTCAAGGACCTTTGCTGTCAAAAAGAAGTGGGGAGAGTAATCAACCAGGACACAAGCGCTCACAACCACTTCTTGTTTACAATTTATTAACTTTTTTCATTTTTATCCAATTTGTTCAACATACAAGAATAAACCTCCCCCTGACAGAAAACCAACTTTAAATAAACATTAAAAAAAAAACTTTTGTTTATATGAGGCAGGACATTTTTGCACATGGTTAGAAACATTATTAGAATTGACTTTTTTTTTGAACAAATGTCTTGAACGCATGCTTAACATAAAACTTACTGAACTATTTGATGGTTTTCGGGCACGTCCAAACACTCTTACTTTCAGACAAAGCAATGACAAAGCAGCAGATATGTTTGTGTTGCTTTCAAACATTAAATTAAATCAGTGGAAATATGGAAAACATATTTTTGTATGTTTTTCAGCCAGCATTGTAATAATCTACCACACATCTAGTCCGGTCAAACTTTTACAACTCTATGGGTAGCAATACCTTTCCGTCTCCATGTGACTGAATGACTGGTATGCTTGCTGGCAATGCTGCAAGCAGCCTGGTGAGCCACAGCACTGGTCAGCAATGCATCGAGCTCATGCTGGCAGGGACCAAAATGGACAAATTGGAACCTCATAAATCAACAGCAAGATAATTACTGAAGCTAGAGGCAACTAAGCAGAGTCCACTTTTAGTTTCCATACACACTGTCGCTGCTTTTTCTCCCTTCTGACTGTTCGCACTTCCTTAGAGTGCATGCTCAGCTCACACTCCCTCTGTCTACTGGTCGTATAGAGGTGTCATCATGGCGCTTTGGTTACGGCTGAATGCTAGTCCAAAATGGTTCACTCTTCAGCAGCACTGGCCTTGCAAAGTTCAGTTTCATTCAAAAGAATGGATGACATGCTGAGACATTTTCTATCAGTAAAATGTAATTCGTTAAATAAATGTTGGTGTTGATGGGGTTTATTTAACTAAAAGGGGGAAAAAACCACATGTTTAAGTATCCAGTATGTTTCAGACTGGTGAACTCTTGTATATGTTCACCCCAGATTTATCCATCTGGTTCAGAGTTCACAGGTCACCTGATTGTTGTCCAATTTCTTCAGTCATTAAGCCACTAAAACTGGAATTTTATAGTGAATATTTTACTATATATATTATCGTATCAAATATGGTTCACATAGAACTTGAAATAATGCACAAATGGATGAATTCAGTACAATTCAGTCCTCAGGGATGGCAGTATGACGACTTGAAGCTTTGACTTTAATTACATTCTTGGGATTTCAAACTTGTCTGAGAGGAGGAGGAGGCAGGATCTCGAGAGGAGGAGGTGTGGAGGTCACTCAAGAGGTCACAGTAGTTGTCTGCTCAGCCGTAGAAGCTTGTTAAAATCACCTGTCTTCCTACCTGCCTGGAGTGACATCTGGTTTCACAAGCCTCAGCTTCCCACTAAACTTTCCACCCTCAACACCCCTCAACACACTTTTAACTCACACTCATCCTAGAAAATTGCTTCTGGCTTTCCCTCCTCACCTCTGCCATCGCTCCTCCAAACAGAAGCAGCATTTGATACTGTAATCGGAGTGTTGTCGTGAAGGAGAAGAAGGGCTTAACTTGCTTCTGAAAAACAGTGTGATGCTATTTTTTTTTTCCTTTTCTGATCAAGTCCTGACAGGAAAAGACCCCGGGGATTTATTGCACCCTGTCAGATGTACCAAGTCAGTTCCAGGCCTTGTTTGTACCTTAATTTAAAAGAAGAAGAAAAAGAAGCCATATCAAATTTCACAGCTGTTTTTCGTGTTCCTTTAATGTTCGTTCCAGAATGAGTGTTTGCCATCAGGGCAAAAGTTGTTTTGTTTTTCTTTCTTTGCATTTGTTTAAAAACAGTAAAAATTTCAGGTTTTTTTCTTGTTTTTTTGTTTTATGATTTTTTCCCCCGATCAACCACTTAACGCTGACATATGAATCATTCAAGCATTTAAAAAGCTGTCTGTAGAACATGGTGGAGTCTCTGTCATGGTTTGCGGTTTCGGACAGTGGTGTTGGAGAGATTGCCAGAATTGATGGATTTATCATATTTTCCGCACTATAGGGCGCACTTAAAATCCTTTAATTTTCCCAAAAATCGACAGTGCGGCTTATAATCCGGTGCACCTTATGTATGAATTCTGGTTGTGCTTACTGACCTCGAAATGATGAAAAAATCTGTCAAAAAATGTTTTATTACAACTTTGGTAAGCTACGAAGCTGCACCGCTTGATGGATTGTCGTAGCATTATGGCCACCATAGTCAGGAGCCTCGCGGAGTGATCTGGGTCCAAAACTCCGTCTGGTTCAGGTCCCAAAGTCAAACAAACACTGCAGCATCACTGAGAGGAAGTTAGCTAGCTGGTTTCCACCTAAACATGATATACCTATCACTTCCAACATAAATGAAAACAGAAAACTAAACAGCTGACTTTTGTAGGGTTACCGAAGTTCCACTAGCTGGTATATGTTTGCTACTTGATTGTAACATAAACACAGTGAAGCTGGAGGATGAATGCTAATTTTTTTTTTCACTCAATAAAAGTTAATGTGAGGGCTCCCGATGGTTAGGGACAAATGCAGTCATATGGCAGGATGCTGTAAACAGACCAAACTTCAGTCAGGAGAACAACTGAGATAATCCATCCACAATACGAGGTTAGTCATTAATATACTGCAACAACGCAGGAATAGAGCAGCTGCGAGAGAATGCAGCGTTAATAAATCAATGGTACGGAAGTGCAGGAAGCAAGAAGAACGAGTTCAGTAAAGATTGACTTATCTGACGGTTTTGTTTCGCTTAATGCGCCTTATAATCCGGTGCGCCTTATGTATGAAAACAGACATGTTCATTGACAGTGTGCCTATAATCCGGTACCTTATGGTCCGAAAAATATGGTACACAGAAAAGTACTTTCAGCTTTTGATCCACCATGCAAAACCATTAGGCATCTGAATGGCAATAACTTTTTTTCAGCATGACTATGATCCCAAACAGATGGACAATGCAGTAAAACTTGGACAGAAAACTAAAAAAAACAATCAAACGCTATAATTTATCGATTGGCCCCAGAGCCTGGACCTCAGCATTATAAAAGTAGCGTGGGGTCTGAAAGGCATTCAAAGCTCTGAATGTTCTTTATTAAATCAACATTTTCTCCTCCGTCTTTTAGGAAGATGTCATATTAGTCTTGATGTGTAAGTGGTATTTAGGGTAACACCTAACATAACCCCACAGGAACTTTTTTCAGTTATAGGTATGTTTCCCCAGCCTGTTTCCTCGGTAGAAATGACAATCTAGCTAATCATGGCTTGGAAGGAGGGGATAAGGGGATTCAGTGTTTTGCACAGCTAGTTGTAGGAATAAGCTGGTTTTAACTGCTTCTGCTAAAAAAAACAAATTGCATAAATGTGTCTGATACATGACTTGAGTGAATGATTGATTAGGGCTAAGTAACCCTCACCTTAACTGAAAATGGATAACACAATGAACTCTTGAACTATTGTGATTACCAGACGAGAAAAACGGGTTCCATGACAGAGCTTTGGCTCCCTGAAGCTTCAGTGCAGATTGTCACTGTTTTGCATCGTCAGACAAGTGAAGGCAGAAAGGGCCACGGACCTAAAACATGAGCAGCCTTTGACTAAATTTATTTGAAAATACATGTTTTTTTTTGCTAATAACCGAGCAAATAGGAAATTTCAGTTTGCTTTTAGGGCTTCTTTCCTTGGAAAAATCCACAGATGCTCAGTATTGAAGTTTTTCTCTCTCCAACGTGTTTTGAATAAACAGGAAATGAACTGAGTCATTAAAAGGAGTAATGACAGTCCCTGAGTGCGCAGCTCGTACTCTATTAACATTGGATGTCACAGACCTCCCCGTGGTGCTTGATTGAAAAGTGACCTCCGTGAAGTGGAATATAAAAACACCGCAGTAATGAGCATTTGGCAGATGTTGACAAGTTGCTGAGAAAAAGCTAAATATCAAGACTTCTCAGCATGATCACAGTAAGGACACAGCTCAAAGTATTTAGATGCAGATCACGTAGAGGTGGCAACAAGTGATAGGCAGCACCAACCCTGCTGGGTGCCCTCCTGCTGATCTCACAGCCCTGTAACATTCATGTCCAAAAAAGGGGGTGTGTTGGGGGACGGTTGTTCAGGCATTTTAATAAAACTTCAAGCTGCAGCGCTCAGCCGTATCAGAATATCTTTGTGTTCAGCCACAGATGCCTTTGACCGGCTGCGACCTCCATAGCGGTGGGTCTTTTCGCTCCAACAGGGGGAGAGCTGTTTGGTCCAAGCCCAGGTGTCTGGGACGCTTGGCTGACATCCATTCAAACTCACTGGCGCAATTGTTTTCTTAATGTTTTTTTTTCTTCTTCCACACTGGCAAGAGCAAGTCTGTTCCAATGCGGGACATACAAATAAGGCAGATCAACGGCAGCCTGCAAAGCTTAATACTCCCCTTTACAAGATAGCTAAGCACATTTGCACACCCCAGTCAACTGAGTCAGAGTGTATTATGATGTAGTTTGATGAAGCAGTGATTTGTTTTTTCTGTAATATATAAAAGTAGTTTTGATTTTTTTAAATTATTCATTAAAAATAGAAACCTGAGCAGGCGAGCAGTATCTGCAGTAGCTGCAATGCGACTATTAAAAGCAAAAAAAAAAAAAATTGATTGTAAGTACAGCCTTGTTGTATTGTGACAGACACACACACGCACACACACATAGTAAAACCACCCTCACAGGAAGACAAATGGTTTCCTCTTAACACCTGTTGTGGTTGTGGCTGTTCCTCCTCTGGCTCTGTGTTGTCTGTCTGATTTATGGCCTGGTATTTGTTGTTGCAAAGATTTTTATCACCAAGGACACAGGCGCAAAAAAAATGCATCAACAAAAACGTGTTGCTGTTTGAATAACAGTGACATTACACAATGTATGAATCAGATATTAGCCATGGAAAAAAAAGAAAAAAGATCTTCAATCATCAAATAAACTTGTCAGCTTTTGTGGAAAGTGCATCTGACTTGGTCTGAAGTTGGCAGGTATTTGCCGAAATATGCTCTAACTTCTTGTCTTGACTGCATTCATGTGTCTGCGTTTTATTTTCTGTGTGACTGACCGACCGCCGCCGACACAGTCACGCTGTCACTCAGACGCAGTCTTTGTTGATATGGAAAGCGCTTAACAAATGCTGCGAGGAAAAAGCCATTCACACCCCTGCAATTCCATGACTGTGAAACACCTCACTTCACTTCCTTCCCAGCAAGCCTGTTACCTCTTGACATTGTGAACATGTTGTTTTTAGAAAGGTTAAAAAAGAAAACATTTCCCTCGCTGCTACTGCCAGCCAGCTTCTGTGGCCTGCAAAAGGCCAGATGTCACAGCGAGAGAAATGGCTCCAATTGGCCCCTGATTTTACATTTTATATATAAAGCCTTCACTGTGGTTTATGTCTGAGTACATGGTGAGCACCAATTGAATTTTTCTGGGAAATATAAGCCCTTAAGCGTACCCAACATGCTGTTTCCCTTGGCTAGGAAAGAAGACAGAACGTGGGTAGCAAAAGCCAAAAAAGAAAGAAACTGAGCAAGAGAGTAGGAACATAGAAAGGGACAGAGAGGAGACACGTGAAGAGGAAGATGGTAAATTGTGGAGAAACAGAAGAGAGGAGAGGGGTGCACTTACCTACCTGAAAGTAGCTAATAAAACTAGAGGAGGACGCCAAAAAGGAAATGGACAGTGACAAGAACACACCATTAATTCAGTTTCAATTCCTGGAGACTCTCTTTCTTTGGAGTCCAGTTGTCTGGCAAATTATCAGGACCAAGAAATAATCTGCCTCTTAACCCTGTGTAAAACAGGTATTTGTCATTTTTACAGTGGTGGGTAGATTTTGTTGCCTTTGGACACAGCCAGGCTAGCGGTTTCTCCCACTATGCTAGACTAAATTAGCCGGCTGCTCACGGTAACTTCATATTTAGTATATGAACATGAGACAGGATATTATGCTTCTCAGGTAACTCTCCCTTATAGAGCCTATTTAGTCTGTCCCTTAATTAAAAACTAGATTTATTGGAAATTAAATAATTGCAGTCTAACTTATTTTAATGATTTGCAAATTTAGTTATATTAAATAGCACATTCAGAAGCCTTAAAATTTAGAACTTGTATATAATGTATGTGTATAGTGTTGTAATACCACTAATAAGATAAGATAAGATAACCTTTATTAGTCCCACATGTGGAAAATTTGTATATTATAACAAATTATTATAACATGAACATTCACTGTGTATATGCAGGTAGTATGCATCTCGTGAAAGATGAAGCAAACAGGAAAGACAAATGTTCATATGACACATCTGGAGTTTCACCTGCCTTGGCATTACAAAATGCATACACACCACACATGCACACGCACACATGCACAGACGTACCCAATCACAGCTGTCTCCAGGTCACTTCACTGTGGGCGTGTTTGGTAAATATGCCATCCTTGCCTTCCCAAGTCCACAGAGAATGCGAAGCTTTCATTCATCTGATTAAGGGGTGAGGACAAATGTGCCCTTAAAGGCGAGGCCCAGCAATGCTACCCTACACACACACACACACACACACACACACGTACAACACCTTAACAGGGTGTAGCCCCAACACAGGTGCTATCCCACATGGGTCGTTCCAAAACATAGAGTGGACAATGGCTTAATATGATAACACTGAAACGCCTGAGCTGCAAGTTATTTGGTATTTGTAGGAGGTTTCTTAATATTATCAGTGAGTCATCTAACAGAGGAAAAACCACCACTTTCATTACAAACATTTCCTACGTGTTCAGAAAATGTTTCTTTATTTGCATAGTGAATACAGAGTGACTATTAGAGCTTTCACTCTATCTGATTTTCACTATATGATAACAAGCAGAGGTAGCGGGACTAATCTGTAATCTGTACAAAAGAGCAAGAAAAAAAATATCTCATTTGTCATATAAATAATAACATAATATCAGTTTGAGTACTGGTATATATTTAATCCTTCTTTAATTTCAAGGCTATGTTACAGGCTGTGTTATATACACTACAGCAATCAACAATTTATAAAAAGAAGGAAAGAAAGGCATGTTGCAACTACTTTTCCCCACTGATCTGTTCAATTTATTTGCTCTACTTTTATTTACACTACATTACTTTCTCTTTAATGGTCATAACCTGTCACCGTGGCGGTTAGTTGGCTTACACTTACAGGTCCAAGGAGTATAAGCTATAACGTAAAGTTCAATACTGGGGAGAAGTCTGACCATGTCAGAAATCAGACATTTAGAATTGTCTTGACTGGCTACACAGGAACAGGGAGTGAAATGAAGGCAGTGATGCAATAAAATCAAATCAAATATATGCAATAAAATACAACTTTTAAAAAATGAATTAAGCACACACTTTGCAGACTTTCTCTAGAGGGAAACAATGATGGCTCTACATTTGAAAAGTGCCACCCAGAGTCTGAAGTACAGTGTCCCACGTTCCACTGTGTCTTCCACACAGTGTGAACATCGTGGCATTATTCAGATTTTAGGCTAAAAATGTTAATACTTTACAAACACCAATATTTTAAAGCATAAAATTGGAGTTGATTGCCTGCTGGAATACATATGTAATATCTTCCTTGATGTCTGTTGTCTCAGCCGTAACATATGGCGAGGAAAGCCCGCACGAGTTCAATTTCATCATCGGAGTTTTCTATGGAATCTAAATTCCTCTGCTGAGAGCACAAGCATGTGCACGTTCATCCACAGCTCACACACCTCCGCTCTGTTATTTATGATCATGTGCCATGTTTCCATCCCCCCACCGCCCCCCACCCCCTCCCTTTTCCCCACGTGACTCTCCTCCTTCCATGCTTAACCTCACCTCCCTCTCTTTAACCTCCTCTCTCACTCTCGCCTTGTAATCTTAAATAGGTTTCACATGGAGTTGTGGTCAGGCCTTGTTTCTCTTGGCAGAAGCATGTCACTGCAGACACTTCCTCTTTGCTTCTTTGGAGGATGAAATGTTTTATTTCTGGTTAAGAGTTTGGGCTCTGCACCCCCAACGTCGTTTGATTTATGTATTATTTAATTTCCTCCAAGAAAATTGGATGCAGAAACCCCCCCCCCTTTTTTTTTTCCAGTAAAGGGGTTGGGGATGATACTGTGGTGGGGCTAGGGGTGATTATTTTGAATAAGAGCACCTCTTTGAGCCTAAGTTTAATTTAGTTTTCTTCCTGAGTGAACAAAGTTTTATGAGTTCAGTTAAACTCCAGTTATACATTTTTTTTCTTCCTTTTTTGTTCATATTTAATTATAGATTGGATATATTTTCAAGGTAAGTTACTCCCCACTCCCTTTGTCTTGTGTTACAGCACAAAAATCTGCAGTCAACACTGATATCGCAGGATGTCAACTTGGGCCTAAAAACATCAACATGGGAAATTTTTATGAACAAATGCCGTTATTTTTCTGATATCTTATTGAGCAATTGATTAATGCAGAAAACTAAAGATACATTCATTATAATCACTGCCCCCTATTTGTTTGTATTCACTTAGAAAAAAATATATAAAATGTTGATCAGGTATGACAGCTCTGCATCAGTCCTAATATTAGTCAAACCTATGGATAGGATTGATTATTAAGAATTTGCACTTGTGGCCTATTCTGCATTCTTGTTTTACAGTTATGACCTATAAGTAAGTCATGAAGATAAAAGAATAAGCTGCTTCTTCTAGCTGCAACTTCTGAAGGTTAAATGAGCGTTTAACAGTTTGTTAAGCAAACATGCAAATGTTTGCTCTACGAAACACTATGTAACCAAGAATGTAGGTCTTTGCATGAAGTTAATACCTATATGTATATGTACTGGATACATGTATGTGTATGTGCACATGCATTTCTGTCTAAACATGCATGTGAGGACGCATGTGTAGCTTTTCTTTTTTTGGGGTACGTTTTTCGATATTGACCTCATAAACCTTATCTGTGTGTTGCATATGTGTGCTCACATGCCTGCACAGTGCAGGAAAGTGCAATGTGTTCAGAGAGGGTGTGTGCCCGCGCCTCTCTGCACTGCAGTGTATGTGTGCAGGACTTGTGGAGTGATGGAGGAGAGGTTTTGTGGCAGGCGGGGTGGAGGGGGAGTTGTCGGGGCTCGCTCCTGTAAATGTGGCCGTTTGTGTTTGAGGGAGGGCGGGCGGGTGAGGCAGGAGAGAGGAGGAGGGGGGGGGGGGGGGGGGGGACTGGATGTAGCCCGCTGTAGACACAAGGCGATTGATAGTAAACACACACTCCGGGTCTAGTGGATCTGCTGCCGGTAGCCCGGCTAACAAGCCCTTCATTAAGGCCGTCTGATACACTCACTGAGCGCTTTTGTTGAAGTAGGAAGCGAAAAGTACACCAGACAGATTTGACCTGAGAACGCTGGTATGTGCTGCCAGCAGTCACAAGCTTTTTTCCCCCCTCTCCTCCACCTCGAGAAGGGTTTATTTTTGTCGTGCTGAACAGGTTGTCTCATGGCACGCGCCCCCCTCTTACCCCCACCAGGGAAATACTGCAGAGAAAACTACCGATTTTTTTTTTTTTTTTTGGCTGTGTACGTGTAGAATATATGTCACAGTGTGCTTTGGTGGTTTTGTAGGCGTTTGCATGTTTGGATGTGTATGTGTACAGTGCATTTGTGGTGTGCGCATACTCGAATGTTAAGCATTCAGATTCAAATTTACATCTTTTTATACTTTTTGTACGAGGTTTGTATTCTTCTTTACATTGCACCTGTACAGTGTAGTCACTATACACTGCTCATAGCGCTCCTTAGACACGTAGGTGTCAATAGACATGCAGTCACTTTTTCCACAGTGTCTAAACAGTGTAAGCTTTAACTTTATTTTACCGCTTCAATTTTTCGGTATCGTCCATCTGTGTGCTGTCTCACTTCCAGTTCTTCCATGACCACAGTATGCTTTGATTATTACGATTACTGTTTTCCATCTCCATGGAAATGTTGATATTCAAATAACTTTTTTATTCCACTTATATGCGTTTCCTGCCATGTTCTAGTGCTAAAAAGTGTCGGGTGTGTTTGTTTAACCTGAGCTTTGCCGTGTTCTTATTTATACTCTGTTATTCTTTGCTGTATCTTGTTACCATTTGCCGCTATAACGGCTTAATTTCCTCTCGCAAGTCAATAAAGTTTTGCGTTGTCTTAGAAGGACAACAAGACCTCACATACAGTGCTGGATGTGCCGTAGTATATCACTCCACATACAATATATATATCCAATGTTTTAAAAGTGTGCACTGAAACGGCATGATATAGGGTGTAGTTGTGGCTTGGAATGGAGGTGCAGTACAGTGACCAGTGGGGCATAAAGGCTGCTGTTGTATCCAGGGTTTCATGTTGTGGTACCCTAATGACTGAGCGCACAAGGAGGCCAGAGGTGGCTAGCAGCCTTGAGCAAAAGTAAGCCCTGGAAGTGCCCATCCTCATTTGGTAACCCCATTAAGATGGCTTCACTGGCTAAAATCCTCTGGCTTTATCTGTTACAACGCAAGACTGAATCAAAATTTATTACAATTTCTTCCTGTAGTAATTTTTTCCTATACTCTCTATTTTGAAACATAAAGATATTAACTAATAATAAAGAAACATGTATAAAATATGTAAATGAATAACTAATAAATAGGCTTTTCATTTTCTATCAGCCACAAAGCTCTCACAGCTATAAGAAAAATCTGAATCATTAGCGAAGGAGAGTGGGTGGTTTCACATAAGTTGTCTTGCAAATGTACTTACTCCCACTTTTTTCTATTTGTATATGTAAAGTAGAACTGTTGTGCTTTCCCTTATAGTTAGTCATGGATCCTCATATTCAGCATGGCCAACATGAATAATGAAAAATAATTCTACTAGAGACCAAAAATGAAAAAATATAGAGAGAGCTAGAAATGAGCATTATAGGCCACCTTTCAGTACTGTGGACAATAGTGTTCATCTTTCTTACATTTTTAAGTGCAGTATGTCATTTTTGAACTTTTAGTAAGAAAAACAAACTATGTGTTTATTTCTGCTCTTTCAAGAATAATTTTTCCAGTCTGCAGATATGTGCCCCCTCTAAGATGATGTTTGTAATAAATTTCTGAGTGTAAGTTTTGAACATTCTTCACGTTCCACATTAAATCAAACTTTAAGTGTTTTTGACCAAGAATCACATTTTGACTTTCTTTCTTTCTTTGAAGATGTAAATGTTCAATTAAAGATCAAAAGAAGATCTAAATTACTTTTCCTGTCAGCATCAGATGACCGACAGGCCTGTGGAAGTAAATGTGCCTGCCAGCCTCCACAAAGCATGTCATTATGGGAGCCTGACCCTCTCTGTCTCGCTACTCTCATCACTGAATTTGCCATGCAATTTACAGTAGTTCTGAGAAATCACGATAAATTCTCTCATCTTTTCAGTAAACCTACTATAAGTCCTTGCATACATTGTAGTGTTGAGAAATAAATGTTTGTAGGTTGAAGCATGTGACCTTTGGGTTTTTAAAGAGGTCTTAGAACCACGAGAGGAAACTTGTCATTAGAGGAATATGTGGAAACAAGGATGTGGCAGGAGCTGCAATTGACTATCACTTTTCCAGCGACCCATGTTAAAGCTCTACAGTCAAAGAGCCACAGCTGACATTTTATTAAGGCGGAATGACTGTTTTAAGGATTCGGCACATTTTCGATGGTGGCGACACGGATACAGATGGGATTTCAAGCATAGGTTTTCCAGCTTGGCTAAAGTCTAACGTGTCCACCTTCAATTATACTAATTTGTTTTTTTTACATTTTATTTTTATTGTCCATTTTTCCATGTTCTTTCATCCTTACTCCGTTTTGTGCAAATTTAATTTCCTCTTGTTTGTGCATAGCAGCCTAACACTCTTGAACAGATTCATAAAGCTTGGTTTCAAAACGGCTTTCACGTAGGTAACGTGTCTGGTACTTTCCTTGACCCTGGTTGGTGGGGCTGGATGTAGGAATACAAATGGACAGCATATTTTGCTCAGATGTTAAACACTCGCTATTACCCTACCCTGCAGGCACCTACATAGTAAGTTCATGTGATACCAGATTAGCCTCTTGCAAGAACAGTGAAAGTAATTCTCTGGAAAATTCAGGAAATGTTTACCACCAGAAGAGTCATTTTTGAGTAATTTGTGCTCCAGGAAATCTGTAGGGAGCTGCTAATGAATGTGACTACAAAGTATAGATTAGTCTATCAACATTATTAATATGTGTGATTTAAAATCTTTTACCCGATGTGACTGTTCTGCAGTGGGCTATGTGAGTATTTGATATTTAACTGGTTATTTTTATTGCATTATTGCTCTGTTTTTGTTACATTTAATACATTCTGACTGTCTTTGGCAGTACAAATGAATCTAACTGAAAGTAGCTTACTTTGATAATAAAGTTTCACTTTAATTGTGACTAGAGTCAAGCCACTGATCAAGCCTTGCTGCTGAAAACGAGCAAATCTTTAAAAATAACCGTTGTTCATTTTTGTATTCATGATCAGTTTTTGGCAAACTCAGAGGGAGCCAATAAAGAATGAGGAAAAAGAGCCACTTGTAGCTCAAGAGTTGCTGGTTCCTGTCCTAAATTGCCAGATCTGAAAAACAGGCCAACTTTGGCGAATGTCCTGAGTTGATTCTTCTTCAATTGCCAATAATTCATGTACGAATACATGAATATAGATGGATACTGTCTACTATGGTCTTCGTTACAGTACACTTTTCTGCTGCCTTTAACCTGAACCCAGCAGGCAGATGAAGGACCTTACTGTACAAATTGTTACTTTACACAGTTTTTGCTTCGTCATCAAACCTCTTTGACTCAGACTTTTTGGGTCATTTTGAGTCAGCAAGTTTTACCACGTCTTCAAACTGAGAGGTCCTTGATGATTACTTTTTTTTTTTCTCGCTTGCTTTGCCTTTATGACTGGCGACACGCCACCACCATGAAGACATCACCAGAGAGCAGCCACTGCAATGCATCAGCTTAGTCCTTTCCATATATTTAAGTGATTGCTGACATTATTTATGAAGGGAATGAAAAATAAAGTCTGCATTGCAATAACATTAAAAAAGAGAGATCTATAATTTATTTGGCCTGCCACAAGTCAGCACTCTTCGCCACCAAACCCCCTACGCACATCTCATTTCTGTGCATTTGCAGATTTCGCCTCCCTCCTCTTTTCCCTCTCAGTAGCACAGGGGGCCCATCTTTAGGGGGTGGTAGGTTGCTTTTTGGGGGTGTTTAGGGGTATCAAGGTAGTCCTGGAGGGGAGTCGGCACAGGACTTTTGGCTCCGGCCTGGAAATGCCTTCACGTTTACAAACAAACTGGCTCTTTCGCTCACCCTGTTTGCCTTTGTGGCTTTAATTTTTTTTCAAGGCCTGTACAGGCAAACACACAGCAGGAAACACTGGCTTGTTGATCGCCTTCACAGAACAGCTCATAAACCCAGCCAGTATGAATGTAAGGGGCCTGTGTGTGTGCGCACGCGCGTGCATGTATCGGTTGTGTACTTCAGAGGAGCGATATTTCCTCCTCCCCCTTCTTCTTCTTCTTCTTCTTCTTTTTTTTCCTAATCAACCTAAGGAGTGTTATGGAAGTAAACAAGCAAATAATTATTAAGCATTGAATCATGCGATTGAGGAAGAGGAAAGCTAACATGTCCTTAAAGTCAAGTTTCACTGTAAATAAGAAATTACAGTTTGATTGTCCAGCCATGTTTGTCTGTTCCTGTTTATGGATGTTGCTTAGAAACAATACTAAATCACATTGTTCAACATGTGGCATCTTCTCACACTCTCTCTTTTGCCCTCTTCCCTGCTCGCTCGCTCAGCCGCTGTGCGTTTGTAAACATGCAACTGGGATACATGGCCTCATTGTTTTGCATCATTATTACTGACAGGCCTAAACGACTTGAATGATGGGAAGCCCTCATACAAAATTAACCCAGCCCCGTGTGTTTACTCTGCCTAAATCATGTTGCTCATTGGGTTGAAACAGAATGTGGGGGGAAATGGGCCTCACATCCTGACATCTGCAAAGCACCTGTCCTGAGCCATGCATGCTAGCAGGGCCAGAGCACATTCAGACAGCTATCTCCCCTCATTTTACTCTCATGCCTTGCAAAACGCCATGACTGTCATTTTGAAAAATGTGTTTCAAAATGTATTTTCTACTAAATATTGAAGCCTACCTTACTAGGATGATGTCCTAAATGCATCATGGTGATATCAGCTGATTTAATGTATCCTTATCTTTACATGTAAGTGCATTTTCTCTGTCAGTCGATGCCTTTATCCATTTTTGAGTAATGCTCATTGTTTAAAAAACAAAAAAAGAAAATCAACTTGCATACCACCCAGCATGCATCATACTGTACTTGTAGGGGGGTGGCCAGTCTCTTCCCTGGACACATGCCTTGTTTTACCATTCATTATTAGACAGCTCTCCAGGATCACATGACTACCTGTCCCACTAACCTCCCACCAGACCTTATCAGTGGTTGTACAGCAATAGTTTCCTGCGAGGCTTTTCTAGTTGGAGGGAGTTGTGTAAGCTACACTGGCTGAGAACAAAGCTATGCTTCAACAAAAGGGAGGAGGCTGGCACTGCTGGGAAAGGTGCCTGGCCTTCATCAGCCATCGCCACCAATTCGGAAGTGAGTCACTCCTCTGGCGTGTGCAGAATCTCTCTCAAAGGTCACCTGCGCTGACTGCAGCACTCCTCCATGCCATTGCATAATTCCATCAGTACTGTAGCAACAAGGCTGCAGGAGAATGCCTGTATTTATATTTTAGACATGGCAGATCAGAAAAGTTGGACAAGCACTGAGAAGGAAAACTACACCAGGGAACTGCAGTGAAGCACATTTTATGAAATTAACTCACCATGGTTCATTGTTGTTTTGCAAATTAACTCTAAACTTGAAACAAAAAACAGTGTGTTCATCTTGTTTTTGTTCAAACTCTTCTTAAACACTCTCTCAGATTCTTCTTTTATATGTCATAAAAGATATGAGGTATGATTTTCTTACTAAATTACTGCTCTGTTACTGAAGCACATCAACCTACATGACTAGTCTATCATGACATCGATCAGCATCTAAATGTGCCCCCTCATATGATTCAGTAGTGCTCAGTGGATGGAGTGCTTTGCCTGACTGCTGACTGTAACTGTGTCTGTTTCCTGTCCCAGATAACTGCAGTATGTAGAGAGGCTGCCCTCCTGGCCCTGCAAGAGGACATCAAAGCTCGGCACATCGAAGCCAGACACTTTGAAAGTGCCCTGAACACTGTGAAGCCCCGAATCCCTGACTCTGTCATCCAGTCGTATATCAGCTATCAGCAGCAACACAGTGGCCTGTGTTTCTTCTGACCACACAGCTATGGAAAAAGTCAAAATTAGGATTTTCTTCTTTTTATTAGTTTGGAGTTGTGTATATGTGTTAACTGTACCAGTCTGCTTCATTACACAGTGTTAAATGTTTTCAAACCACAACGTTAGGCCAAAGAATCTCATCAGTTGTAAATCGCTGACTTTAAAATAAGACTCTGTTTTTATTGCAGCATTGACACTATTGCTTTATTTTTTGACTTTGAAGGATATGGTGTGCTGTCATGTTTGATCAAATAAAAATGATAATGTATTCATACTGTCATCGATCCACTTATTGTCTTTGGTTGCCTTATTTTAATCCCATATAACAGTGGTGAGCCAGTGTGGTAGTTTGCACTGTTAAAGACATCCAGCCGTGAATTTACAGCAGTATCAGCGTGCTGAGAAAACCCGTAAACTAACACGTCCCAAATCACGTTAAAGCAGTGCAGTCTTATAGATCTGATTGGATTTAAATACCTCCTATGCTCTGGTTTGTTGTAGCTTAACATTCACCTATAAATCTGCCCGTCCTACATGTTTCCAGTTCCACTTTGTGTAATTTATGAGTTGTGGCTCTTCTGGATTTTGAATAACTCCTCCAGTCAAATCACAGGTTTTTCTGCGTTTTCAGGACATGTTGGGTAAAGCTGCAATAAAATCTAAATTGGTAAAAACGTTGTCTAACTGATTATACAGTTGGTGGGCAGTGTGAGCCCTCTAATCAGAATATTCCACAGGCACATGGACATCTATGGAATTAAATAGCAGCATTAGACAAGGACCCCTGATGGTTCCTAAACCCCGAGTTTGGTGAACCGCTGCTCCGCATCCACGGGGAGAAAAAACAGCCGGGCTGGTATATTCATCACATCTACCCATGGAAAATCAACTAATTGCTGTAATCGTGAGATTTCCGTCCGCACTTCAGACCACTGAGAGCAGGGATCCAGGCGGCCATCTGTCGGTCTACCAGGGCTTTCTTTATCATCAAGAAGCTACATTTTTACATCGGGCCTGAAAAAAACAAACAACCTCTAAGTTATTATTGCACCGCGGAGTCACTTTTACACTCCGCAGGTCTTTTTGTTCGATTCTTTTTTTAAACATTTGCTGACCCGAAATGGCACTGGGGGTCATTCATCTATTGATTTTTCCATTTGAATAGGATAAATTGACTTTGTATTGAACTTCCTTTTCTCATGGATCCGGATGTAGCGCATCCGCGACACCAATCAAACCAGACAGTCAGGAACAGAGAAGAGGGGGGTGGCAGGAGTGAGGAGGGGAGCCTTTCCCCCCTGGCTGCAGGGCAGCTTTTTTTCTTAAGGTGGTCTGAAGCTACAGCGCACACTGCCCCGCAAATCCCCACCCCACCGCTGCCCAAACAGAAATCAACACAGAACTCCTCTGATAGTGATTTCATATCAGAGAATCGTACAAACTGAACATTCATTGCCACACGTTGTGTTTCCTCTGATGACACGAGTTAGTGCGTAATGGGAACATTCCACAGAGGACAGAGGACATCCTGTTGATGCTTCCTCTGTGAGTTGTCTGTACAATGACACAGCTGTGTGGGCAGAAACTGGTTGGGCTCGAGTCTGTATTTAATTCACAGAGACTAATGAGTTAGATGTGTATGGATCCCTATTTCACAGCAGTGAACAGGTAGCTACAGAGCACAGACACGATGAAACTGCAGTTTAGGAGCTACTTTACTCAATATATGATTCTTTCTTATTTCTATAACAAACTTTTCTCTATTCGTATGAGGTTCCTTGACATGGCAAGATTTAACCTAATATAACCATATTTATTAAACTTATATTTCTCATCCAAACCCTATAATAATTACCTTTGATGTTGTTGTCGTTAATCTTACTCATATTTTCCTCTAAAATCCTATAAAAATATTTTTTGTGCCCAGTACAAATATATCAAATGCCCCTTTTGAAACAATATGCGGTTTATTTTTCAGCTTATAAGGACCATCGTGGTATTTGGGTGCACATTTTTCGAAACATGGACAAAAAATAAATAAATAAATCAGAAATTCTGAATCTACGTAAAGTGGTTTTCTTTCCTTTTTTTTGATGCGTGTGTATGGTACCAATAATGACAACTCAGCAATGTTATAAATAAATACGGCGTTTAATACGTCACTATTAGTCACATCACCCTCATTCACACCATTAATCATAACCCACAAGAACGGAAACTAGTATTTTTTTTCCTTCCCCTAACCCCCTCGTTGAGTCAACGTTTGCGTTTTTAAAAAGCCGTTCCACCTTAACCAGTGCACACATCTCTATCGCCCGGCCTTCCACATCTGCCCAATGAATCAGGAACGGATGCGATGTATCCTTTTTCAGCGGAGTGGCTGGCCAATGGGAGTTGGATTGTCGAGCAAACACTAAGCCCTGAGCCCCCATTCATCAGTGCTGAACAGGCCCGCAGAGCAGAAGAGAGCGCACCGCTGTCTGCAACATAACGACGCTTTTGCACAAGAGCGCAGATATCCCGCAACAATAACTAACAGCCAGAACTCAAATACAATTCTCAGCAGATACGCGAGGAGGAGCAACTTTTGGATATAAGCTCGCGCGTGTTTATTTATTTATTTTTTCCTCTCAGCCTTCTTCATCAGAGCTCCGCCGTGGATTTACTTTATCTTGGGACAGATGCACGCGTAACACACGCTGAACTTTTCAGTACGACTTAACCGAAAAAAATAAATAAAAAGGGAATAACGCAAAGGGATACATTCGCACTTGGATTAACAGACTGAATGTTATGCATTAGACCTCATAATCTACAGCTGGACATTGCCCCTTCCGTTTGGATGGAGTTTTGGTAGATTATTTGGTTGATGGATTCGACGCTATGGATGCTTGCATATAGGTATGCATTTTCTTAGTGATTTTACGCTTATTTTGCGCATTTTGCTTTGGTTTTAGGGCATTTGTTGCCCGATAGTAGGGCACGTAGCTACCTAGAAAGCGCCGCTGCAGCAATAAAGTCCAAATGTTTTGCTGTGCGCAAAGACTTTTCGTCTTATTTTCCATGTGTTCGCCATGAAATAAAGAATCCGCTGTGGGTTGAACTGATCGCGACTACTTGGTGAAGTTGATGGATTTCCACGCCAGTGTTGTTCCGAGGCTGTGCTGTAACAAACACCCCTCCCCCATGGCGGTTGTTTTCATTCATAAGTTTTGCCCGTCTTACGCGTCCTGTAATGTCTCTTGATCTCCGGCTCTGGTTTTTATAAGATCCTGTTTTTATTACTGCAAACAACGCCTTCTCATGTGAGCGCGTTCTGTGCATATGATCCTATTTAAAGTGCGCCATTTGACGGATAGACTATTAAATGTATAGATAAATATTTTTAATGTAGTTGAAACGTGAGTTTGTTTATGTGCAAAGCCGCAAAATCGATCTTTCTGCTTTGATTGTAGTAGTTTTTATTTTTATTTAATCGTTAATAGTTTTAAGGAGCCCTTCACGGGACACCTAGGCTTTATGTTTTTGTAAACTGTAAGTTTCGGCCTCCTGCAGGTCGGCTGTGCTTAATAACATCCCCAAAGACTCAAGTTCAAATTCCTAATCGTATTCCTATAAATACAAATACGATATATATATATATATATATATATATATATATATATATATATATATATATATATATATATATATATATATATATATATATATATAAATGTGTGTGTGTGTGTGTGTGTGTGTGTGTGTGTGTGTGTTCATATTGACTTCAAAAATTGGGGGCTTCTCGGAACTGAAATAAGGTTTTAATCTGACGATTTTCGAGCGTTTTTTAACTGCCGTCTATATTTTGTCGGAACTTGATCTGACCTTAGTTTTTTAGCTCTACTTTTGTCCCCGTTTCCCTGAAATCCTTTTTGATGTAGTAATAGAATACTAAGTGAGGCAGCTCATTTAGTTCCCTTGGATAGTGTCCTCGTTTCGTCGCCGCGGTGCATTTAAATGTTAACTAGTCATACAAATGTAAATGAGCAGGGGAAGTATTTGTAGGGCCTGCTGAAGTTTAGATGTGTGCCTGTTGGGGAGGAAGGTACAAAAAGTCTTGTTAATAGTCAACTTTTTCCCGGGTTGCCTCACTTAACGGGCTCAAAAGTGACATATTGTCATGTTGACAGGGTGAAGACAGTTGGTCTGGATTAACTATAAAGACTTATTTATTTGTCATTTATTTATAAACACTGGTCAGCATCTTATGTTATAGCTGTGCAATAACTGCTATGGTATGCGTCAAGAATGATTGTAATGATATATTAGTATTAGATTTTTATTAGTATTATTTCTGAATCCAAAAACACTTGGGATTGTGTTAACCCCTCTTCCATCAGGACTGTGTTTCCTAGAACAAGGATTTTTATTTTTTGCTTGACTGTTTCTGATCATATCTCCTGCCTCTTCCTTGTCTCTCCCCCCCCCCCCCCCCCCCCCCCCCCCCCCCGGCAGGTTTTCCGATGCATGTCCACGGTGAATGTCGGAAGTGGTGATTCCCCCAGATGGAGCTCCAAAGTCAACATGGCCCTGGCGGTTCATTAGTGGTGATCCAACAGCCTTCCCTAGAGAGTCGGCAGAGGTCGGATTACGAGCGGGAGTTCCAGCATGCCGGCATTTTCTCTCTGGAACAAATCAAGGCCATCCGCTCTAGCAACGAGTACACTGAGGGACCCTCAGTGGTTCGGAGGCCCCCTGCACCCCGGATGGTCTCCAGACCCCATGAAAAGCAGGAGAGGACTCACGAGGTCATCCTCGTCAATGTGAACAACAATTATGAGCACCGGTCATCAGGTCACCACCATCATGCTGGGGGCAGTGTGTTGGTTGGGGGACAGCAGTATGGTGGGCCTCGGGCACCAGGGCTCAGCCGCTCTACTAGCACAGGAAGCGCCGCCAGCTCAGGGAGCAACAGCAGTGCCTCCTCTGAGCAGGGACTCTTGGCACGCTCACCCCCCACCAGACCTGGCATTAGCTTACAGCATCACCACCGAGTGGATCGGCCTGTTCGGACTCAGCCGAAGCCCAAGGCCCTTTTACAGCCCCAGCAGGGACCTCAATTTTACCAGCCTCCACTAGAGGCTCCACTCAAGCCCCAGGGCAAAGGGAAATCAGACTTTTCTGGCTCTGGCAACGAGGTGGTGGCTGCTGCTGGGCACCAGTTCATCTGCGAGCGCTGTGGGAAGTGCAAGTGCACCGACTGCACAGCACCCAGGAGCCTGCCTTCATGTCTGGCGTGTAATGGCCAGTGCCTCTGCTCTGCTGAGAGTGCACTGGAGCACGGCACGTGTATGTGCCTTGTTAAGGGCATCTTCTACCACTGCTCCAATGACGATGAGGGGGATTCATGTGCTGACCACCCCTGTTCACTGTCACGTTCCCACTGCTGCTCTCGCTTCCTGTGCATGGGATTAATGTCGGTACTCTTCCCCTGTCTGCTATGCTACCCACCTGTCAAGGGGTGTCTGAAGGCATGCCAGGGTTGCTATGACCGGGTTAAGAGACCTGGCTGTCGCTGCAAGAACTCCAACACTGTGTATTGTAAACTGGAGAGCTGGGCCCCACAGACCCAGGAAAAGCCTTCCTGATCGCTTCCCAAGGTCTCAGTGATTGCCTGTGCACAGGAGACTCTAGAAACGGATCTTATGATGACAATGATAATGATAGTCACAAATTAATGTTTATCAGACATTCTGAGCACCTCCCACCCACCTCCCCTCCTCGCTGCAGAACCCTAAGGAGCTAAGCAAAGGAGTAACGAAAACCACTCGATTATTTTTAGTTTTATTTTCTCTGGATCAGGACCATGTTTTTACAGACCAGTGTTTGCCTTAACTGTTTCTATGTCTATCCTCAGCTCCTCATTAACACTATTTTTTATATATATATGAAAAGTTTTTCTTCCGTTTTAGGTAGGCACTTTCCTCCGGGTCTGTGTGCCCGGTGGGATCTGCCTCTCACCAAATCTGTGAAGGACGATCTACTATAGGGCAATTATGTAGCTGTTACCTGGTATTCATAGCAAGCAGGTATGTTTGAGTTTATTGGTTGCTACCACACTAAAACCGTGGTTTCTATGCTCATTTTGCATTAACGAAAGCACATCCATCTCATAGTATTCTCCACTTGGATATGTTTCTCTCCTTCCACCCATCTGAACCTTTCATACACATTCTGTGGCATATTCTCCGATGTTTTTTGTTTTCCTTTTATCTTGTGTAAATTGTATGTTCAAAAATCCATAAGAGGAATTCTGGCTATTTTTTAAAAGAAAAAAATGTCTGTTAAACATTTTTTTTGTTAAAAAAATATTTATTATGTGAAGCTCTATTATTTTATGATATTTATTGCAAGAGACAGTCTTAAATTTACTCATGTCTGAATATAACAAAATATCAAATACTTACTGAAAAATTAAAGGGTGGCACAAAAGAAAACTATGTTAACTTTAACGCAGAAAATATATTAATTAATGAAAAAATAGCACTGTCTGGTGTCTTGATTGCCCTGCTGAGAAGCAGTAACTAAATCTGATGGATGGCCGCTGGCTGATTTTTAAGGGAATGTGGGTCTGTTTCTTAAGTTGGGAGTTCAGTGGTGAACAGCAAATCACTGTTCCATGTGTGTATGCATGTGTGTGTGTGTGTGTTCACGCTGGGTGTGGAATTCCTGTTTTTTTTCTTTAAAGCTACGAGTACAAACAGCTTGTAGCTCAAAATGTGACTGTTTACATTCTTGGAGGGCTTCTTTGCTGCGATTCTCCTCGGTAACCTTGAAAGCTAAACAATACAGGTCATTGACATGATTAGCCCCGAAGCTGCTAGCATCAACAGAGTCTCCACGTTTTCAGAGTGAGTTATGCTCACAGGAAGTAGCTCTCCCTCTAAACCCCCCTCTCGTCTCACCCGCCAACAAGTCACCACAAACTATGTACTGTAGTTTATTCCCTGGGCTTTAACGCAGCCAGATCAGGATGTTCCCAAACTCCCAAATGGTCTCCGCGCTGCAAACCCAAGAGTGTGTGCCATCAGATATGAGAGCGGTCATTACGAGTAGCCGGGGCCACCTGTTCAAAGATAATAAACCGGGGCTATCAATGCTGGGCTTTTATGGCATGGTTCCTGCACTAAAGGCAATGACAGGGGCCAATCCAGCCCCCACTGTGACCCGCAGTCCCCCATTTGGCCAGCTCTTTTTGTCAGTGAATTTATCACGTGGGAAGTCCACTGAACCCCTCCACCCCCACCACTGACACCCGCGCACTTCTCCACCTCCGGGCCCCCAAGAGATGAGATCATCACTTTGAGAGTTGGTTGGTCAGCCACAAATACCAGCAGCTGGGGAAACACAAAAGGTGAACAGGAAATTCTCTTGGACAAAGGAAAAAATATACAGCAGTTTAAATTTGGAGAGCTGCAGCGCTGGCGACAAAACAACACAACCGTGTCTATTATCAGCTACAAGTGATCGCAGTGGCCTTGGTTGCTGTTTGCAGCAGGCCTCGGATCTTTGGATTATTTAAAACGTCTTCAGCTAAAGTAAACTAGAACCCACTGTTAAAGCTCTGGCACTTTTAAGGAATAATTATTTAAGCGCTTTAAAGACGAGAAAAGTAATAGTAAACTCACTAGCATACAGTCTTATTTTAATCATAAGTTTACATGAAAAAACAAAACAAAAAACATCCCTTCAAGTTGGTGGTGAGTACTCACTGGGCTTTTCTTGGTGGAATGTACCTTTTGTTGCTCTGAGTAGTTAGGATTAGCGATTTGTCAATTTCCTGTTACCTTTCACAGCTGCAATTTGAGCCCTGTTTGCTCCTGGCCCTTAGATGATAGCATACAATAGGAGGCCTCTTTTTTTTTTCAGGTTTCATTATCGTTCCTCACTATGGATGAGGGGGATGGAAAAGATCTACACTGTATTCAGAAGGCGGTGAACAGGAAGACAGTGTTTACTTGATATTTTCCAGCCTAAGCCAAATAAGGCAACAGATCCTACTCCCACCATTTTCAGAACTTGGCTCTGTTAAGTCCGCAACACGTCTCTTAAATCTCTGATCTAATCAGCTGAGGTGTCTAAAATAACATTCAAGGCCCATGAATGGCTTCTTTCACTTTTCAGTCATCCTGCCACGTGAACTGCTCCGTAACTGCGTCACATTTTACTCGTCACACGACTAGCACTCCATCGAGAAAAAAAAGATATGAATTCTGAGTCAGTATTAAGTAATTCAATGGCAAAAATGGTAACAACCACCACCCCTCCTCCTCCTCCCCTTCTTTGCACTTGTTTTAGAGTAAATTTAGCTGCTCCACACACCCACGTAATGCTATTTGGAGTTGTCAGGCTTGGCGGGTCCCAAGCTGCAGCTTTGGGTTTTTTTGGGGGCCATACAAGTGCAAACATGCATGACTACCAAGTGAGTCACGATGGAAGCTCCAACCCACACATCCTACTGGGACAGTCCTTTTCTTAGCCGGGGCACTGCTGCCGGCATGGTCACAGTGGAGCAGGATATACTCTATAAACAGTCATCCTCCTCCACAGCATTCATCACCAAAAGGCTTGCTTCAGCTTTCCTCTGCCTGCTCATCTGGTTTTCATTATTTCCCCTCATGGCATATAAATATAAATTAGCAATCAAGGGAAATATGGGGGTGGTGGATGTTGGAGGGGAAGGCAGGTTTTTTGGACTTCAGCATGACGACCAAAGTTTATGGAAGTTATCTCCTCAGATATTTGGTTTTTGTTGATCTCAGAGTCCTGGATCGACATGTGAGAGGGTTGAAGTGTTTAGAAACTGCTCCAACATCCACACTCAGCCGCCGCAGGATTAAAATGACAAAAGAACGATATTAGGTATCCATAAAAGATTTCAGTGCAGGTCCCGATAAAGTCAGAATTACTAGAGTTTACTGTATCCAAACACGGGGAAAATACAGTATATTGTTGCAGTCAGATGAAAACCTTTCCAAAATATAAACATTTTAGTGCGCAGCAATGTTTTTGCTTTGACTGCCATGTAGTGCTGACGTGATAAAAAAAAAAAAAAAGATTTGGAAGAAGTAATTTCTCACACAAAAACTTGTGGTTCTTTAATTTAACCTAAAATTCCCCAAGCTGAAGATGTGAACCTTTCAGCCAACAGATAGATATTAAAAAGCCAGAAAAAGAGACTTCTACTTAAAAAAAAATAACTGCAGTTACCCTGCTTGACCTCTATGTCCAGAAAGATTAGACAATACGACATTTTCTCATTTACCCCTTTGTTGCGCTTTGTCATTTATTTTCCAAATGACACATCCACCTGGGAGATTTGAAATTCACAAAGCAACGAGAGTAAATAGGCTTTTGTTTGATTGTGGCTACTACTTTAAAAATACACGTTAACATTTTAACATGGGACCACTTTGTCCAAACAAATAGTCCCCTAAACAGTTTCCTGTTTTGAGCAGCACACTTAAATGTTAATTCCCTGTTTCAAATTAAATCATAAGTCACAGTGACAACTGTATTAAATTCTGGGAAAGTTAAACCAAAATAATCCAATTAGCAAGAAAGACTCTTTTGTATTGTGTGGCACTACGTAAAACTACATTTAGATGCTGTTTCCTGTTGGTCAGATGACCAGTGCAGCACCTATTTAGCGGGCTCTTCCCTCATTGGGAGCTATAAAGGGCCTGTAGGTACAACCCAGTGTTTTATCAGGTGTTGGACTATTGAAGACGGATGTGTTTCATTGGGGTTTGAGCCCTTTTAAGCACTTGCTTCTGGGTATACACACACCCACAGGAACTTAATGTAACCCCCACCCCTTTAACTTAGTACGTGTCCGTGCAGCATCACAAGCCATCTGATGCCTCATTCTTAACCGAGCCTCCTTCCTGTCTCTTGTCTTTGTCTACTATTTTATGGACAAAGACCAGCTGGAGACAGTGATGTCTATTATGAAGGAGGAGGCTGATGGATCAATACAGTGTAATGCGCTTGGCAATCTTTCGGTGAGCTCCTTTTGAAATTAATGGTTGGCATAATTTTTGCTACAGACTTGCTCTTGATCAATGGTTCCTATTGACTCATCAGTATTCCAAGTGTTTGCAAAGTTAGCGCAAAAGCCTGTCTATTGGGGCCAGTTCTCACAGGCCCCAATAGACTCACTTGTGATTTTGTATTCCGCTCACTAATTAAATCAGCAGGGTGTTTGTCTCACTGTTGCTCTTATTGGAGACTGTTGTTAGAAACAGCAGTTGTCAACAGTCATTAGATCTGATCCCCAAATGTGCTCACAGCGATTCAAGAGATAATCAAAAGACTGTAGTTTATAGCCAGGGATATGTGAAAATGACAGCAACAGACAAGAATGATGAAGATCAGAACCTGCCTTACATAAAAATCACCTCCACAAATAAAAGATCACACCCTTGTTTCTCTTTTTACAGCCCCAGGGGACAATCTTGTGTGTTGCATTCCAGGCCCCCTACAAGCACGTTTGTTCTGTTTTTCCCTTTTGATAGCTCAAAAGAAGGCTAACAAAAAGCATCACACATGAACATCAAGTACATAGTTTGAAAGATAAATAGATTTGTGTGTATTTTTCTGCAAGGAAGAAGAGGAAGCTTGCTCTTTCTTTACCCCCCCCCCCTTCCCTCCCCCCTTCTTTCTCTCCCTTTTTTTCAAGATTAGACTGCATCCAGACAGATGGTTCCCGTCTGCTGGCTTTTTTCAATTCACTTCCTCTCGTCACAGACAGCCTCTCTTCCCCCCTCTGTCCCCCCCTCCTCAACGGCTCCTCTGTTATGTGGCTGGAAATAATCTTTTATTGCCCAGTTGTTCGGAAGTGACCTTCTGCCCTTGATTAGATAGGGCCAAGTCCTATCACACGATTGTATTTGAGCTGGCGGGACAACCCCCACACCCCACACACACACCATTCATCCCCTCCCACAGCCCCATCCTTTACCCAACCCCCCATGCCTCTCATACTGCCAGGACCTTGGTGATCCTGTATGAGGGCACAACAATGGGGGGCTTTAGTCCCGTCCGGCTCTACTCGGCTGGGGGGGGCAATAGGGTGGGGGTCATGAGGGACTTTCATTTTTTTTTTCATCAGTCAACCAGTCACTGAGTGGAAGTTGCAGCCCCCTTGTCCCTCCCCCCTCCCCCCTAAAGCTTCCATTCCATCAGCAATACGATGGTTAACCTCCCAGTTGCCGGATGTTCACCCTTTGACCCTTAAAAAGCCTCTTCCTTCTTCCTTTCCCAATGACCCCCCCTCCCACCCTTATGAACCACTCCAGAGATAGGCTTTAATCTCCTACACTATCAGTGGACCTTTGAGGCTGCTGTGTGGTCGACCAACAGGTGGGCTTGCTGAGATGTTTTGATCTTTGTGGAACTTGGGATCAGGCAGGTTTTGATCCCGTTTCTTAGAAATATCCAGTTCTAGTCTGAAGGAGATGAAAATCTACTAAAGCAAGCAGTAATCAGTGGTTTACACTCTGACACAGCAAATAAAAGTGAATGTTAAAACACAGGGATTAACAGACAGCCTCTTCCTCCTAGGACTGTCCAGCTCCCCCTGCGCTCAAGTTCAAGAAGGATAGGTAATGAGCAAAGACTGTTCTCTCATATTTGCTTTACATCTGCAATAACATCCACTAATAGTATTATAAATATTTGATGCAGACACAACATTTTGATGTTTGAAACGATTGTTTGAGCAGGTCTTAGGGAAATTTAGGAAATAAACAGGTGCTGATGGGTTTACACTCATAGAGCCCTGAGTGGTTTACAGTAAGTTATATTTTGTCAGGCTGTTTCCTTTGCTTAAATTTTTTTTTTGATATTTCAGTGACATTATTTAAAAGTGTGGAAACCTTATCAAACACTACAAATCCCTCCCACCCCTCAACCCCCTGAGTACAATTTAGGTAGTTTCCCAATATGAGACACAACATGTACCCACAACGCTGGCTCTTTTTCCACTGTGGTTGTGCTCTTCAATTGTTTAACCTCACAAAGTAGTTTAATTCGTTTCAACACAAGCCTAAACCACTTGGTTATTATGTTTTTTAAAGGAACAAATCTGAGAAAAAAATCAACTTGTGTTTTTTTTGTAAACTCCTTTTCTAATTTTAGTGGCAGTTTTATAGTCATGCCACAACTTCAGGTAAAAAGCAGCCCTTTTCTCTCTCTCTCTGCTGGCTTGTTTGTTTCTTGTGCTCTTGAGCTGTAAACCCATAACAAAAACCTTGGTGTCCAGTTTCATTTTGTGAACCAAAGCCAGGCTGTGAATAGAAGAAGAATAGACAGGAAGACAACTCTGATTACCTCTATAAAGGAGCTGACCTCACGTTCCTCTCTCTTCTACCCTGTCCTCCCTGTCTCTTGCAAAAAATACTTTACAACTGAACCATTTATCTCAAAGCTGAAATTCTAAGGTGTACAATATGTGCAGAAAACTTGATATTGAACTAAAATGAGTCAAATCCCTCCCCTTGTTTTTATGAACAGCATATTCAAACCCTTAAAAAGTGATATGTGACAGACAGTAGTGCTGCATCTAATCACAGCAGAACAGATTCCCACACCACTGTTTAAATCAATAGTTGCTCGTCAAAATAGATGATAGAAGATTTGCATTAAGTTCCTTTGAAATACTTCAAATAATTGCATTACTGACTGTTTACAGTCAGCCTATTACAGTGATCGAATCAAGCCCAATGGAAAGATTGAGGGCATCTGTTTGGCAGGGGTCCTGCACTCCTCCCTCATCTGCCTCCAGGGTCTCTAAACCCCAAATCCAGAGTGGGGGTTGGGGGTCTTAACAGGAAGCTGACGAACCCTCCCCTCCTTGAAGGGGTGGGGGAAAAGGGCCTCTAGATCAAAGAGGAATCACACAGAAATGGCTTATCTGTTGTTGATTTTAAGCTTAGGATAAAGCACTGGGTTCTAGAAATGTGTCAAGGATTTACAGAGCTGGACCACTGAAGCTCCCACTTTCATCAAGGCAATTTCTTTTTCCAGATCTCTGTGATTGTGGGGGGTGTTCATGCAGAGTGGTGAGGGTTGCTTTCAAGCAACAAATAAGTGCAGGTGAGAAAAAAAAAAGGGTCAACAAACATGGCAAAAGCACAAAGTTTCCACACTGATAACCAAAATTTTGTTTTATCTGATTCTATCTTACAGGTTTGCATTCTTGTATGTATTAAAAAACCAGTAGACATCAATAATTTCAACTCCCATTCTGTCCAGTCTTTAACATTTCAATTTCAAACCCAGCAAGAGGTGTGATTCTATCTCCATGTGTTTCAATGGCACTATTATGCCAAAGGGGAAATTGGACCTGCAGGCCAGCCACTTTCTCTGCTGTAGATCTTATTAAGTATGTCTCTCCATAATACAACCCAGCTTGACTCTCCGAGACCACACCCCTTTAGAGAAGCAGACCTGTCAGTCACAATCCTTGCAAGGCTCTGAAATGGTTAACTATTGCATGATTGGCACCTAGCAGAACATATACAGGCTCTGTGGGAATATACAGAAATGCTGTTGTACCACCAGGAGAAATTCTTTTCCACCTCGCTGCCCAGCCAGATTGTTGTATGTGCAAGTGTTAAGTTGCAGATGGGCGAAGTTGGCTATTTTCTACACAAAGCAGTTTCAGTGTAGCAAAGCAAGACGGGATGTTGACCATTATATATTCAGAACCACAGTATGCAGATATGCAGTACTGCACACCATCCTGTGGAACAGATAAAACACCTCAGTGGGTTCCAAACTCTCTTATTGGACCCAAATTTCCAAAGTAATTTTCCTTGCAACTTAAAATTGTTGTTGTAGACTACTGTGCAGGCCGGTCTGGTCGTTCCAGGTTTTAGGGGAGTAAATCAGCAGCAGATAATATGTTTCAGTTGGCTGTCCTGGCAGCACAGGGCCTCGGGAATGTTTGGCCCGATAAAAAAAAGGCAGTTTTAACATTTCATACTAAACTTTTCTTTCCAGAGTATTTTAGGACTCATGCTAATTTCCCTATTTGCCATATGTCATGTTGTGGCCTGCACTATCAGCTAGAAAAGCACAGCATATTTTTGGAAGACTGTGTTATGCAGATGTGTTGTGGTATCTTTCTTTTATCATAGATGTATGAAAACTGATTTCTGGTTTCTAACATTTACAGTTCATGGATCAAAAACAAAACAGACAAAGACACCTAGCAAAACCATTCTCACAGGTAATAACATTGCTTTTTTCTAACCAAGACAGACTTTAGCCAAATTTGGCACTACTTGATAAGCTATCAGATCGCAGGATTCACGTACAAACTGTAATGATATGGAAGCAGATGGCTGAAAATGTAACCAAAGCCAAGTGCCAGAAATTGAATTTCCTTGAATGGACCTAGCTACTGTGATGCTAACTGTGAATTTTGGACTCCTCATTATGAAGCCTCAACATCAAGCATCATATTTATTTTCTGGGGCCATAAGTGAAGAAACAAGTTATTAGCTAACATTAGCAAAGTTGGATGGTAAGCTGCAAGTGTGCATGTACAATGCACAGAGCAAGGCATCAGCTAGTTAGTGCTAAGTGTAAGACTACTAAAGTACTAGAATTTCATTCACCAATGGAAGTTGCATCCATGTTAAAATGCTCAGTCTAGCAGTGGAAATAACATGTTTACATCCTGTTACCAGAAATTATTTTGGTTTCTATAGATATCATCAGTTGTACTGAGGCTTTAGGCTATCGTTATTAGGGACCAGGTCACTTTGTGTGCTGCAAAAGTTGCTAGCTACCTTCCAGGCATCACCTCTGAGGCTAATTAATGCCACTGAACTGGACTTATTAACAATATTTTTGGTGTAGCAGTTTTAATACACAAGTCTGACAAATTTTATGGATTGTTGTATGATCGACTGTCCAAGAAGACCGTGCATCAGCAGCTAATTACACAGGTAGCAGCTTCTGTGTGATGCACTCATACATTCTAAAGATGACCTTGAAATATTGTCACTGCTGACTCCAAAAAAACGTGAAAATTGTACTCAACAAACCAGTGATTGGTGTCACAAGGATTGAGTTCCACAAATGTCTTTAAAATCTTGGATTTATAATAATCCTAAGCCCTACTTATACTTTTTGTTCCCTTGGGAATCAGTGAAAAGCAGATGGAAAGCTTGTTCCGCAGGGGCCTATAGTGCTCTTTCTTCTTCATCTGCATCTGTTCCAGGGTCCTGCTCAGGAGATGGCCAACTGTGGAGGCTGTGTGAGAAGTTGAAAGGAAACTTCAGTTGCCCTGCGAATCTCGCACCATCACTCAGGATGAATCAAAAGAAGAACACTTTGGTCAAATAAAGGGAAAGCGAGAGAGGAAGAGAGTGAACGAAAAAGTGAAACCAGCTGTCTGGAAGTGCCTCATCATTACGACAGCACAACGCTCACAACCACGTTCAAGTTTAGGCACAATCAAATGCTCAATTAGCTTTTACAGGAATATCAGAGATGTTCAGCCAAGGTTGATTTTTGAGGGGAGTCAGGGGCCTGAGTCAGACAGCTCGCTTGTATTTGTGTCTTTAAAAAAAAAATATAGGTATATGAGGTGTAGCTAGTGTAGACAACAAAGGCTCCCTCTAATTCTTTCCCTTCCCGAGGGGGTCGAGAAAATACTGCGCCCACATCAAGCCTCCAGACGTACCCCCACCGTGCTATACAGGTGCAACTTTAAACGAGCTCACACTAAAGGAAGGCTGGATGCCTGCAGTTAAAAAAAAATAAATGCTTCTATGTCTCCTCTTTATGTTTTTTCCCCTCACTTTTCTCTTTATGGGATCACTTTTATGTCAAGGAAATATTTTTGTTGCATCTGATGCCAGGTTAATATGAGTCTGACATATGCATTCCCGGACAGTAGTTAATTTGAGTTGACATGCAACAGATATTAAGGAATGCAAAAGTCAGATTCGTATTAACCTGGCATCAGATGCAATAAAATGCTTTCCATAACCTTAAGACAAAGGATAAATATTATAAAGGAATATAAAGAAATAACTCTGAAATGATAGCTGACAATAAAAAAATGCTGGTTTGCAGTTATTTTGTTATTTTTAGTTATTTTATATAACTCTTGGACACTGAGCTGTATTGCTGTAGGAAAATTGAAAATCAGAAAAAAAGATGCAGAAAGAACATTTTATTTCCCCAAAATATTGTGCAGGACTGAACTTGACCCACAAGTAGACATTCAAGAGCTGAACACTAAACAGAGACACAAAAAACGGTCTTCTACAAGTGCTCTTCATCACGCTTTCCTCAGATCTGTGGACGTGCTGGTTGATGATGTCAGTCATGCTGCTCTAAGTTATTCTTTGGACTTTATGACTCCGTCTGCAATCCACGATCCAAGCTGCAGATAACAAAGTTGTTATGTTGCCATTAAAGTGGCAAGTAAATTTTCCTGACTAGATGAAATTGAGCTCGAATGCTAAAGGTTTCTGCTTTTCTCTGACTCTGTACCAGACATGTCGACCTGGTATTGACCCAAATAGGTCTATAAACCAGATAAGTTATCTTGCATCCTCAGGAAGTACACCTTACCAAAGCTATAAGACTTTACAGGTCCTAAAAGTGAGTAACATTGCAGAAGTCATGAAATGAAAGCCAATTTTGCCTTGACACCTGTGATTATAAATATCAATATTATGCTGACAGAATGATTTACTTCTGTTAGTGTTTTTCCAGAAGATATTAGGAGTAAGTTCAGATGAATGTATCTTAAAAGACCCCCACGATTTTTTCTGGTTTGGTACTTTTGCAGTTTGTAATCCTTAATCAACAACAGGAATACAGAGTAAAATTAAAATGTAAAGAATATAATAAAACATAACTTGTTTTTGGAGCTATGATCACATGTTAAATTCAGAATTTGTTTGTTTTTTCTCAACGATCATGATTTATATATAAGTACTTATTTCATGTTAGTTTAACTTATTTAGCAGTTCACTATTTTCCAGACGGGAAGCACAGTTGACAACTGGACTTGGATGTTAATGAGACCGGCTAATCAATGGTCAGCTAATTATTCAAACAAAGGTCACGCTCCCTGCAGAGGAAGTGCACCACTATCATCAATCTGGTCTGAAGGGCTTGCATGAGAAAGGAGCTAGAGGTCGTGGGCGGGGTTAAAATTTACTGCACTGTAGGTGTCAAACAGTGCATTCAGCCTAGTATCTGCATGTCAATAGAGCCTGCTTGTTGACATGTTATGTTCCACTTCCACATAAGCCTCTTGTAGTGTTTTGGTAATGTATCATTCCTTCTTTTCCCCCATTTTGACTTCCCTTCCTCTGTTTTGATCAACTTTACAGTCTGATTCAGGAGAAAGAAAGGGAGGGAGGTCTGCTGGTATAGGACTGGGTGACTGGAACGGTGGCGTGAAGGAGGAGGAAGACAAGGGGGGCAAGACACATTGAGTTTGCCCAGTCAGGCAGAACGATCGACAGGAAGCCAGGCAGGAAGGAAGATGAGTCTCTACCCATGAAATGCCATTGTTTATGTGATGTGACTTGAAGCAGCCAAAAGTGACTGATGGTGGGCTCCTCTGCTGCTCTGGCCCACTTCGTAGTGGCTCTAAACACTCAGCCTGCAGATGGAAAATACAAAAAAGGAGTTTCATGTTTTTATTTTTTCAAATGCTGCAAAAAGTCTTTTATTTTCCCCTTGGTAAACCTACCTCACTGAGTTGACCCAACAGAATGTAGAAGTACTTCTGATTGCACAGGTGAATGTGTATGTACAGTTTGGCCTCACAGTGCGTTGCATGAGAATAATGAGAATTGTGTGTGTCCTATAAAGAAATAATGAAGAAAAAAAATCCTGTAAAAGCCAGTAAGACTAAAATATGAAATCTCAAATTCAAAGCATATGCCTTCTGAAATGTTTTAAACTTTGGAACTAAATTTTGCAGCATTGCTTGACCCACTAATGACCCCAGCTGTTTTACTAAGTAGGCCATTGGCAGCATGAAGACCACCACTACAAGTCCAGTTATTATTATAATTTTTTAAACCAGGATTTGAATGAAATCGTTTTCTTTCATTTGAGAAATATGAAAAGTCAAACCTATCATCTAAAAAGGTTCAAACTTTTCTTGTTTTGGTTAATATTTTGTATTCATATGCATTACTTGAACTTCTCTACTCCCTGATCAATTCGTCCAAAACACAGCACAGTCAGGCCCTTTGCACCTTTTACCAAATCGAATAGCTTCTTCTTCAAAAAGTGACGCTCCATTGGTTTACATAGATCAAAAACAGCATCGTGTGTATTTGAAAACAGGAAGCACAAACATTTTATTCTACAATCAGTTTCTAAAGTGACTGAAAGACCACTTGTTTCCTGTGGAGATTAGTGATGAAGGACATTAACCTGAAATTGCTTCACAAGGTTATTTCACTGGGAGTAGTGGTTTTTATCTATCAACAGCCAACCTCATTGGGATTCTTTGTTTTCCCATTGATGTCTTTAAGCCTGTAACAGTTTCACCTGTTGATGATTTCAAAATGGAAAAGAAATTGACTCCAGATAGTTAATCTTTCCAGTTATTTCCAGCTTTCAAGATCTCAGAGACAGCTTGAAGAATGACTGCACCTGCGATACTGCAAGACGTTTAAGAAAGTTGCACTCAGTCGTGTACAACAACAAACAAACCAATACAAACTTTTGTTACTGTTTAACAGAAGACATGCAAATATTGTATGTTTACAGGGGTGAGGAAGTTCACCTAGGCCTTCACCTGGACTGTGACAAGAGGATGAACTCTCCTGGTTTCCATCTGCTCACCAATCCACCTTGGGAATGTTCTTTTGGCTCCATCAGCGCTTGGCCTCATCCTGCCTGACTGAAGATCAGCCAGATAATGTTATCTCCTGACCAATCAGATGCCTGGATCCCTACCTCATCCCACAGGTAGGCTTTCCAACAGATGAGCCTGTAGAAAGAGCACTGCTTTTATTAAGAGCCAACCAATAGGAGAGTCGAGATGTGATCCAGCATTAAAACCGGGCCAACCTGTGTTTTGTGGTGTTTGCTGAGGTAATGCTGTGTGAGGATAGCATGTCAGTGTGCATACAGCTCAGTTTTCTTTTCAGTGCTGTGCATTTTGATTATACCAGTGCTGTTCTGAATTTGTTTACAGAGCTGTATCTGCTTTGAAATATCTGCTTTTGTAGGTTCTATTACCTAATCTAAGCTGCGTTTGAATTACAGATCAAAAGATACTATAATTTCATTATTACATTAGCTTTTTTTGGGTTAGGTCCCAAAATCAGCAGCTGAATCCAAAGAATTTCCTGTAATTACGTGTAAGCAACCGCTCAAAACACGCAGATCATTATTAAAAAGCACGTCTGATTTTGTATTAGCAACATTGGTGATTTTAGCTGGTTTTCTAGTCTCTTCTTCTGAGCTTTGCTTTTGATAGTGTGTTGTATCTTGAGAGTTTGAGAAAGATCCACTTTGTCTTGCTTGTTTGAATGTTCTTCCCCCCCTTGCTTTGTCCAGTATTGTGCAGCCTCTCCATCTGGCACCCAAGCAGTATAAAACATCATAAAAAGTATTTGCTAATAATATTTCACCCAGGTCACTCTTGCGAAACACTAACCATTGCAGTTTGCTGTAAAGTATTGGACTCTACTCTTTGGAACTGCAGTGAGAACCTCCCTCCCTCCTCTGTACTACCGCCATTACCTTTCTTGTCCTCCTCCTCCTACCTCTGTGTTCAGTGGGGACCAAACAGACTGCTTGTGTTTGTTTCCCCTCTGGTCTTTCCTGATTACGCGACCAGGCAAATTCCGGTTGGCTCTAATCTCGCTGTTAGACAGCCACTGCATTAACTACAAAACCCATTTGACACACATGCTTCCACTTTTCCGTTTGTTGCCTCCCCCTGAAGTCTGCTTAATTCGTACAATTTCGCCTTCATTAGGTTGCATTTCAAGCTGCGGGGCACAGGTAATGTGAAGCATTTCCCCCTTCAAATTGTAGGCCCAAGCTTTGGTTGCTAGGAAGTGGAAGAGCCTCAATTGCAGCCATTTCCTCGCCAGTGTACCGAAAGGTCCTATTACAGCGTTTAGGTCAGGGCAATTGGTGTCATTACAGGCAGCCAACTTCCCTCCACCAAAGTAATGAATTAGCCCAAGCTATTTGGTCTGTATGATTGCAGTTACCAGGGGAGATGAGTATGAAGTGGGGGGATAATTATGGCATGTATCCCTGAGCGGATGTGTGCCGGTGTGGGCCAACCACGAGGGCGGTTTCCACACTTGTGTAATGGCTTAATGTAGCTGCTGACAGGCAGCTGAGCAACATGGAAAGGTGCTACTGTGCTCTGCTTGTGGACTGTGACTGACATGCCAAACCATGCCAGCCTGTTTTAAACCCGCGGATCATTTACTTTAAATGACTCAGCGCACCATCCAAGAGTCATTTCTGCTCAAAAATGTTCATAAGGGATGAATAAAGTTAAGTGGCTGTAATTGTTTACAGAACTTTTTTTTAAAGGTAATTTGTATGGTAATAGAGGGTAACTCTATATTATCAGTTGAGTATAAATTGTGCTCAAACTTAATTAAGAGCTTCAGGTCTTTACAAGCTGTTGAGACAGGCAAGGAAACCATTAACTCTTGGAACACTGATAAATTACCTCCACAATAAAACAATAGTGAACTTTGATTGCATGGGCCATTCATAAAAAAGCAGTGAAAACAATAACCGGGAGGCGCTATTTCATTTTACACGGGCAATTCTGAAGGGGAGGAGGAAAGCATAAGTGCTAAATATGCATTTTGTAATACTTAAAAATAAAGAAAAATATCACATGAAAAATAAGCTTTAAGAAATTTGTTTTAAAAAATAGAAGGGCTGAAATGCAGGTTTTTGCAGCTCAAAGTGGAATAGCAAGTGCCATGCACGGGAGGTGGGTGGAGGGGTGGTTTGGGGGCGAGTGGGGTGTGGCGGGGGGGCCTTGTTTTCTCAATGGGAAGTCGAGCGCTGCAATAGGAACCCTGCCAAAAAAAGGCTTCACCAGACAAAGAGACCGGTAGGAAATAATGCTGGTCGAGGCTTGTTGGGCCATCTATGGGCTTCTTTCCAAGCCGCTGTAACCAGCTATAAGTCTTTTATGGGGACACCTCTGAACAGGGGGCCCCACCAAGGACAGGAACTTTTACATTTCTGCTTGAATGAGACCTCAGCCAGAGGCTGAGTTCAAAGTGCACTTTCTAGTCATTTGATTTAACTACTGTGTATTTGATAGGCCGGCAGTGAGGCACATGACCTGAGGTTACACTCTCTGATTTTCAGTCCTTTTTTAAGAGTCCAGTCCGGTGGAGGGGGGAATGGGACACAAAGCATTGTAAAATGTGATAGTGTTTGTGTACACACACACACACACACACACACACACACACACACACACACACACACACACACACACACACACACACACACACACACACACTCTCATGCACATGCACATTTAATTTCTGGCTCTCAACCATTCCCTCTGATTTCCCTCTCCATCCTGCAGATCATATCTCATGTCAGCAAAAACAGAAAAAGTGCAGCCTGATTATTTCTCAATACAAGCACTGTGTGTCTGCTGCATCCATACGGCTGTCGTCATGTAACTCACAAAGTTTCCCTTTACTAATCGTGAAAATAAAAATAAATCTTGCTTTTCACAAACGTTGTTTTTGCACTGCAACAACAACAAGGTAATTTTTAAAAGACACTTTGTTTTATTTATAATTTTTCTTTAAATGCTACTCCCACTTTTAGCTACAGATAGATAATGTCTTTGCAGAAAAGTCCAAACTTATCCACAGAACCCCTTGAATCCAACCCGACTCTTTTTACACAGACTCTTCGTATCACAAGCCCACCATGGTTTTGATCAACAGATGAAAGAAATTCGGATTTACTTATAAAAAAAAGCTTAATGCTCCAGCATAGTAGTTTTCCTCTGTGGAACGGGCCATTTGCAAAGCAGCTATGTATCTCGCAAGCGATCAACACTAAGCCAAACTTTCTTCCTGTCTCTGCTGGTAAGCCACTGTTGGTGGTATCCTGCCAAATGGCACCAAAGCAATGGAGTCTGCACAACGCCACCTGGTGGTCCTTGACTGGTTTTAGGATTTGGCCAGAACTGTGTCATCATCAACACCCATTCACCTATAATGAATAGTTTTCAAAAGCAGTTTCTACTGAAGACAAAAAAAAAAAATCCTGGGAACCTTCTGACATGTTTAAAAAGTTTTCTTTCTGTTGATTATGATAAAAATACAGTTATTATAAATAAGTATATTTTTTAATCATACACATATCTGCCTATTTATTAAGTACACCTGTAAAATGTGCCCCTAATGTAAAACAATAGCTCTGCAATAAATTAAAAGTTTTTTTAATTAAGTTTTTGCTGATCTATGTTTACTATTGTGTAGTTGAGGTGTTCCCATGTTTAATCCACCCCATTAATGTGCACGAATGCAGCACTTATCCATGGGGCACTGGTGCTGTAGTTCTTATTACAATTATCCAAATCCAAATCCTATTTTTTCTTATTTTTTTCTTACTGGTCTGGTATGTACAATCATTACTAATAATCTAAAATAATCTGAACATAAAATCACTGGACTCTTCTGGTGCTAAAAGCACATTTGGACCAATTCTAGTTATCATAAGACCCTCCCATCCTCTGCTCCAAATACACTGAATCAAAATTAATTATTCAAGTCAAGCTTGACTTTGTGTCTTCCTAACTGCAGCCTGTAATGGATGGTGTCTTGTGAAGGTTAAGTCATAATTCAGTGTGCGACGGAGAATTTCTCCTTCCACCTTTAGAAAAGTGCATGAGGTTAGTTTGACAGCTTGATGGATGGTATTTTCTGTACACACTGGTTGTGGAATAAGATGATTTCATGTGGTTGTGAGGCCATGTTGTTATTGTTG
Source organism: Rhamphochromis longiceps (assembly GCF_057381845.1). Lineage (NCBI taxonomy): Eukaryota > Metazoa > Chordata > Actinopteri > Cichliformes > Cichlidae > Rhamphochromis > Rhamphochromis longiceps. The sequence goes on from NC_140558.1 coordinate 8,509,851, forward strand.
CTTTGGAGTGCTGCAGCAATTAGTACAGTCACCCATTACATTCACTATATGATAGGGATGCAGCGTGTCTAAGTGGGTGTGTGCATGTGAAAAAGAGTATGTGAGTGTTTCTAGACGTGAATGTCAAACCTCACAGGACATAATTTTAAAACCGCACTTGTAGTTTCACAAGTGTACTTTGGCAAATGTTATAAATGACAAGTGAAATATGCGCTTAAGCATTGCCAGTAAACAATTCGGAGCTGTTCAGTGGGGGAAACGACAGAGAACCCAATGAGTTATTGGATTTCATTTTGGTGCATGAAATTAAGGATCGCAAGTATCTACTCCCACAATTAATCAAAGCAAAAGAGGATTAGTCCAATTCAGCTCTTTCAAAAAAATTATGTCATCACCATGAGGGACACACATTGCCAAAAAACAAAAAAAGTTGTTGCTGCCAGTGAAATGGCAAGGATTATTTTATTCAGAAAGAAAGCAAAGACTTACAGGGAAGCTTTTAGAAAGCATCTGATATGAATGATGATGTGACATAAATGTTGTTTCAAGTTGGGAGAGGATCTCAAGGACCATCTGTGCATAAATGTGTGACCCATACCAAGCCTAATACTTTGTCCTTCAGTATATCGGGGTTCTGCCACTTGTCTAGACTATACTAGCCTCATGACTTCAGGCCCTGCTGATCTATCTTGTGGGTCCAACACTCTATGGGAAAAATACTGGATGATATACAGATGGTCTCCAAAGTCCATTAATGAGAATATGAGGACCCCAGAATTTGATTTGGTAATTGCCTGAGTTTTTCTTGCAAGATCAGCAAGTCAATTCTGACACTTATTCTAAAAAATATCAAAATACAGGATAGCTTGGTTTAAGGAAAAACTGAAAAAGAAAACTTGGTACAGCATTAATGGTGCTAAGATGGTGACTCCTAATGACTTTAGGTTTTTAGAATATAAACAGTAGCTCATAACTTTGAGTTGATTATCACGTTGCCATGTTGATAAGCTAAGCTAAAATGGCAAGCCTGGAAAGCATTGTGCCTAATTAGTTGGATTGGAATGTTACTGTAAGCATGCTGACTAAAACAACTGCAGTTAGAATCATACTTGGAAGCTTTTGTTTCACTTTTCTTTCATTAGCTGATTAGTTTTATTTTCTCTTTCCTTTTACTTTTCCATTCTGTTGCTGTTTGGTTATTTTTTACTAACTAAACACACAGGTTTAAGTTTAGGAAAAGCCTAATATGTGTTTTTTGACCCCATACATTAACCCTGCATGTGCACAAGTGACATTTCTTGATAGTTTTGTGTCAGGGCACCAATGCCAAAGAAATACCTTGTGTGTATCCCTGAAATATCAGGTGCAGCTTTGACAACATCAACACTAAATGGTAAATGGTAAATGGCCTGTATTTGTATAGCGCTTTTCTAGTCCCTAAGGACCCCAAAGCGCTTTACACAACCTGTCATCCACCCATTCACACACACATTCACACACTGGTGAAAGAATCCTGTCAGGTGTTGTTATTTACACTGAAGCACCAATATAATATACTGCTGTTGGTATTCTCAAAAGCCCAGACTGGTTAATTAAAAAATGGAGGGATTTTTAAGAGAAGTATGCATTAAACCATTTCACGATGTGGCAAAACACACATAAAACTGCAAGGCAATTTGACATGTTGTTCAGATTTCAATTTCTGCTGAATGCTTCTTTGATCATTTATTCACACCCTACTATTTGAGGCATTCTGTTGAATAAGATGTGTCTGACAGTCTTACCTACTCTTTTCATGTGTCATGTCAGTCAAGCTTGTGATATTTTTCCACCAGGTTGCTCATCTTTCCCCCAACTATAATTAAGGCGCTAGTCACACAAGCCTAGAGACTGGTTAGCAACTGCCTGGCAATCATCCGTCATTATGGAAAAATTAATATTCCGTGAATAGTTGCGAGTGATTCCAGGACACTGTTAAAGGTCCAGTCATGCGGACCTAGAAACCATTCAGTGATGCCTTGATAACCACTGGTTGTTAGGAATAAAGTTGTATTCTCCAGACATATTTGAGTGGTTGCTTGAGGTTGGGGAAATTGGTTGCTAAGCGGTATAGGGTGCATAAATTTATGGTTTGTGTTGCACTTTTTAAATTTCACTTTCGCTTGATGGTCAGTTAGTAAGTGTTTGTAGACAAGTCTGTGTCTTCCATGCAAACCAAAGATGACCACACCCATTTTCTTGTGACCAAAGCAATCACAAGGAACTTTTTGATGAAGTGTCCTCTTTGCAAACAGTTTCACAGAGTAACAGTCAGCCATTCCAAGTAATCACTTGCCACTGAGGAAAAACTCATTTTCAGGGGTCGCTAACCCGTCTCTAGCCATGTTTGACCAAACTAAGGTAAACTAGTTTGGTTGTCTGAGCAGGTGGTATAGCAGGTGGTATAGCTACCTTGTTTTGTAATTTCATCATTTAGCTATGAGGACTTGGCAACATATGAAGAATAGAAAGATTATTTAGAAATATAAGATTAACAAATAATCGAGTGAACTATTCTTCTGATCCAACTTGTTCTTCTACCTCTCCTTCTTCATTCCATGGCCCTTGCACCACTCCACCTATCCTTTAGTTATCTGACACTGCAGGAGACGCCAGGCATTCAGGGCATTCTTTGTCCGTGGAGAAAGAAGGAGGGAGACAGCGAGTGAGGCAGCGAGGGGGTGGGGTGCAGGAGGAAAGACAATGCGAAAGGTTCCACTCTGTTCGGTTTCAATAAAAGCCCCCTCCCAACACTTTCCACACACACACACTTCACAAGCACCTCCTGGCTCAAGGAAGGGGTGGACTTGAGGGCAGTGAGGCAGTGTGGAGTTAAAGGAAAGGCGGGGGAAAGAAAGAAAATGCACCCCACTACCAACTCCACTACCACCCGCCCCTTTTCAGTGTTTAGTGGGATGCCATCATGTCCCGAGCCCCGTTTTTCCCACAGGGAGAGAGGAGGAAAAACACTGCTCCTCACAGACCTCACCTCCCTTCTCTGTATTTGACTTTGGCATCAGAAGCCATGCGGTTGTTGTATTTTATTGTTATCCTCACCTGTTCTGCCTTATTGCTTCATATTTGACCTTCTCCTTGTATTATGTCTTTTGCTTTCTTTGAATTAATTCTTCTAGTTTATTATTGTACATTTGTAGTTTTGGCTGTGATTCCTTTTGGATGAAATTGTACCACCGATTAAGATTTTCACATTTAATCTCTCAGGTGTGGCCACATTTGGCTTAACATTTATAAAGGTGGTTTAGATAATTGATTATAGTGTTGGCTAGTTTACAACTAGAATTTAGAATTTACTTTGGATGAGTTAAAGTTGTTATTAACAAAATAATTTATGGTCAAGACTAAATTTTTTTATAAACCAAATTCCCAAAAAAATTAAAATGAAAAATAAGGTGATTGTGTCAAATGTAAATAAAAGCAAAATGCAATGACTTACAGATCTCATAAACCCATATTTTATTCACAACAGAAAATAGAAAACATCTTAATTTTTTTTTCTTCTTTTAACAACAGCCACTAAAGGCCTGGGAATTGAGGAGAACACCTTTTGGGAGCAGGTTATAGTCACATCTTTTTAATCTGCTAAAAGATCCTAGCGTCTCAACAGTCTTGGGTCTTCTTTGTTGTATTTTCTGTTTCATGATGCTCCAAATGTTTTCAATTGCTGCATGTTCCCTCTTCTACTTTGAAGCCATACTGTGGGAATAGTTTCAGCATGTGTCTAAAATATGCATGCCCTTTCCTGAGAAAACACATCGTGTGGATGGGAGCATATGTTATCTAAAACCTAAACACCCAAGACCTAAACCTGTCTATACTTTTCAGCACTGATGGTGCCTAAGCAGAGATGCAAACTGTACAATGTACATGTACAGTGACAATAAAGGGCTATTCTATTCTATTCTATTCTATTCTATTCTATTCTATTCTATTCAAAGATACTAATGAGCCCCTGTATCATCGGAGATGCAAGCATTTAATTGAAGACTGATAAGCTGGATGGGCCCTATTTTCTTCAGTCCAGAGAATATGGTGTCAGTATTTTCCAATCAAGAATTTCAAACATTGATTTTTCTGACCACAGAACAGTTTTCCACTTTGCCTCAATCTGTTTTAAATGAGACTTGAAGACCCAAAGAAGATGGCAGCATTTCTGGATCATGTTCATATATAGCTTCTTTTTTGCAGGTAGAGCTTTACTCTGGATTTGTGGATGGCACTGGGAACTGTTTTTGCAGAAAGTGGTTTCTGAATGGGGGTAAAGGGTGATTTCCATGACAGAAATATATGAGTTTCTTTCTTTATTGAATGCCTGAAGATCATGGACATTTCTAGAGATCTCTCTAGAAGTCAGGGCTCTGGCTGGGCCATACTAGGGCACTCACAGAGTTGTCCCTAGTCCACTTCTGTGTTTGCTTCGCTGTGTGCTTAGGGTCATCATTCAGTCTGACCCAGTCTGAGGTCCTGAGCACTGTGAAACAGTTGTTCATTGAAGACATCTCTTTACTTTGCTCTATTCAGTTTCCCTTCAGCCCTCACCAGTTTCCCAGTTCCTGCTGCTGAAAAAAACCCTCACAGCATGATGCTGCCACCACCATGTTTCACTGTTATAATGCTATGGGCAGTTAATAGGCGGTCCCTGGGTTCTTTCAGACATAACATTTAAAACTGCCCAGATTGGTTGAGGGTTGCAGTGACTGACTTTCTGGAACTTAGTCTCATCTTCAAACAGGATTTCTCAAGCTCATTTTGGTTAATTGGGTTCCTGGTCATTATAGTGATTTTTCCCAATCCTGTCACTGAGCTCTGGAGCAGTTTACATGACCTCATTGCTTGTTTTTTTTTCTGATGTCCATTACCTGCTGTGAGGCCTTTTATCGAGAGGTCTTTGTCTTTCTAAGTCATGTCCAGTCAATTAAATTACTACTTTTGTCACTACTAGATTTCAATCAAGGCATAGAGACTTCTCATAAATGTGATGTTTCAGTTTTTTCACTAAAAAATCCTAAAATTCTCTCATATGTCATTATAGGGTAATGGGTGTAGATTAATGTGATAAAAACACATGTAAACAATACTTTCTGAAGCCATCGTATAGGTATTACATACCTTAGCTTTCAAGACTATGTCACAACTGCATAGCACATATTTAAATATAATGAAACTGAGGCCTCTACAACTCTACAACCACCACAGACATACAACATAATCATTATTTTGCTTTTGCAGATTTTCATAATCTTGGAAGAATTATTGATGGAATACCACATTTGGTAGGTTCAAGTCAGTTTGCCGTCTCTCCTCCCTGTTAGCCATAATAGTTAGCTGATCAGTTTGTTCCTGAATAAAATACTGTATAACAACAGCAATCTGATGGATTAAGATGAAATTTATGTGATCCAAGTGCTTGCTGAGTCATCAAGCAGCAAATAAAAATCACATGTAGGGCATCCTTCCAGTATTGTGTCTCAATATGAAACGCTCCACGAACTGCAGTCTACCACGGATGTTTACTTCATGTAGCCACTGGTCACATGTGTGGAGATTTTGAACTTCCTGTCATTTGAACACAATTACTTTATTTAATTTGCTTGTACAAATTCCAAAAACACTATGAAGCTTTAAGGAAACAGTCCAAGAGTGTTTACTGTTATTCACATTTGTATAAACAGTGTGTGTGCACATCTTTGTGTGTGTTTTAACATCGACTATAAGTAAAGTGACCAGCCTGCACAGTAGAGGGTTTTTTTTTCTCTAGATGCATTTTACTGTGTGAGTGAAAGAAGCATTCCTATTTTTCTGATCATAGGTGTTTTGGAGGCTTTTATACTTTTGATGATTGACAAAAGCTGGGTAACTTTACAATGGAAAGTCCTACTAATGATATGGCGGCCGTTGGTTGTTTATGTGGTTCCCAGACTGAGGTAATGCAATTTGTCTCTATATGTTAAATTGAGCAGACTTAGAGGCAGATGCCTATTCTTATTATATTGAAACCAGAACAGAAACTTTAAGTCTGGGATGGGAAAAGAGAAAATGAAGGAGCCAGCTGCAGTTCAACATGACAAAAAGCTCAACTTGAATGTAAAAATAAAATAATTCCACTCCAAATAGTCTTTTAAAGACATAGTATCGACAGTAATCTTAAATGTAAGTGACGTCAGCCAACCTCAGCCTCAGCTGGGATCTTCGGTGTTACTTTGTGGTCTAAAAATTACAGTCGTGGCCGGAAACACACAGTTTTATTTTTTATCTGACCTATATATTAACATTCTTCCACAACTGCCAGACGAAACCCTAAGACTGCATTTCACGAATATCACCGACTCTGTGACAAGCCCATATATCTGCAAAATGTATATTTCTTAGAACACAAACAAGAAAAAGTGTGTTTACTCTGCTTCGCAGTTAGATGTTCTTGAGGCAGCACAAACACAAAAGGTATTAAACTCCAACACACCCCAAACTACGTCAGCCATCATCAAGTGACCACAGTTACCTACTGTGGCTTGGACCAAAAACCCACCAAAGAGTTTAAAAGGCATCTACTTTCAATTGCAAGGCAGTTGCACAGGTTGCCTGGTGGGAGGAAACCTGTCTCCAAACAACCACAGTCTGACTTGGACTGACTGACATTGCTGGCAGATGGATTGGAAGGTTTGCAAATAATGGCTGTCTAATTTCTAAACATAGACAGATGTTGCAATCATTCTGAGCTAGATTGCAGGAATGAGTGCAACTCATCTGTCCTGTCTCTTTGCAACAGGAGACTCCACTCAGCTGGTTGCCAACTGGTTATATTTCTATATAAAAGCAAGGTTACCATGTGCAATGTCATTTTGCACTCAAATCACCATCAAACAGGTGCAACATCACTATTTGTGGAGGAATCTCTCAATGTATGTTTAAGGTCTGTGACTCAAATCTGAATATAAGACCCTGGTGTCTATTTGTGTGTAGATGCCAACAGATGTGTTATTTTCGGTGATTCATCACAGTCAGTCTCTGTGTTTTTACAGATTGCATATAATTTTCAACTTGACCCAGTTCAATCTCAAACTGATAGCAGACTAACTCCTTCTTATTGCCATTTTATCATCATCTTGATCGACCATTTCAAAGGCAACAGTATCACAAGTGCAAATGCTTGCAATACGTTTGGCTCTGCCATGGTCTCTAATCACTGTTTTCCCTACTGTGACTGTAGGAGTCTAACAAATAGCTCTATTAGTCACTAAGTTCTTCCTGTGATATCATAGCAATTATTGCATATATAACACTATAAAAAATAACTAGAAGGATGTGTGTTGTATTTTACTTTGTGTCTATCTTTATAAAGGAATCCAAAGAAATGGATTTTGCACTGCTGTCTGTCCTTTGCTGCTGTAACACATTTCATCATGTAGAGTTCAAAGAGCATAACTACTATGGCCTAAATACTTTAGTCATGTATAATTAGCTACAGATTAGATTTCAGTTATTTGTTAGTTGGCAGCTTTCACTGAAACAAAACTCAAAGTGCAGAAAGTGAATAACTTAAAAGAATTGTGTAATGTTTGACACTTTACACTTTGTTAAATCATGCAACTTTCTGAAATATGCAAACACTAGCTCCTTCTGCTTCTTTCTTTCAAGTGTGGTTCTGTGTGCATTGGCCGGTCACAATGTAAAATATATTTCAACGCTGTATATTTGAAGATGTGCGCGTGTTCGTATTTGTGCAAGTGAGGGAGAGGGATAGTGGTTCGCAAGGGCTGTAGATAATAATAATGTTACAGGAGGAGGATTGTGGTCTGCATTCTGGAACAGTTTATTAGGGGGAAGTCTGCAATTACATATTTTCTGGGTAAACATTAACTAGCTCTGTATCGCAGTCCTTCACAACAACAGCCGCTTGGACTCTAATGCTTAAGCCTTGAGTATATGTTTGAAAGGGTTCACTTTTACTGGAACAGTTACCACCACAGTGGTATATTGAGCACAGCAGTTTAGTAAAGTATTAATTTAATCTCCCAGTGGAGGATAGTTTGACAGTACTGGAGGTTTAGCCCACAAAAAACTCAGATTACAGCTCTTTTGGTTTAAGGACACCATACATTAAAATCTTGTTGAAAAAACTGCATTGCAGCTGTTTCTGGAAGGTTTTTTTCCCCGTTCTGTACATTACCATTTAAGTTATTTAAAATCAGTGTTATTCTTTAACACAGAAGTCTCCTGGATACACTGTTATTATATTTAATACAGCTATTAATAATATTATGCCAAGTTGCTATTAATAAGTCAGTGTTTTTTGTTGGTTGGGTATGGTGGCTGTTCAAAAAAGTCCACAGTTGCTATGCTGAAGATAGCTAGAGAAATTAATCTTTAGCTAGCAACCAAGTATAAAAAACAATGAAAAGATGCTATCTAAAATACATTAGGATTAGTTTGCAGGAATTCATTTATGTAAATCTCTCATGTTCCTGCTGCAGACATTCAGCTGGGTTGAGGTCAGGAGTTTGACTGGATCATTGCAGCACCTTGATCCTTTTTTTCAGTTGTAGATTTGCTGCTGTGCTTGGAATCGTTGTCCTGTTGCATCACCCAATTTGGGCCTAGCTTTAGCTCACATTTGACAGTAGCATATTTTGCCAAAAGCCAAACTCGAGGTAGCTGTTGTCATTCTTTCTCACTTTAGTTGGTTTAGCTTTTGCATTATTTGATGAAGTGGACTGACCTGAATATATGTCCATTTTGCTAATTAGCTCAACCCTGGATGTTCACATGTATACATTTTCGAGGACCCCCAATCTATGGCTTGCGGACCCCCGTGGGTCCTGGGACCCCAGTTTGAGGACAGAAAAGAGGCTGTAAAATAAAATAATTAATAAATAGCTTCACAGAATTTCCAATTTTTACTTACAGTTAAAGATTATAATTTTTAGGGCAGAAGAGTGTGTACTAAACATTAGCTGTTAACTTTTCCAATCTTAAGTTTGGAACTGTCAGTAACTTATCGTGCTAAATGAACAGAACCTTTCTTCTGGAACGCCCCACTTTGCTAGTGAATGCAACATTTATAACGCCAATGCAACTGAATTATGTACACGGTGCAAAAAGCACAAAGATGCACACAGATATACTCAGACCCTACTCAGTTTACAACCACATCCTTCATAACCATTTACAGACTATAGGTTTTTTTAAAAAAGAAAAGGATGCAAAATAGGAAGGGAAGTAAGGAAGTAAGTCATATAATGGCTTACAAATGTTCACTCTGTGTAAGTTTATGTTTGTGTGCGTGCGTATGTGTGTGCCCATCTGAGGGCAATTTTCAGACTGGAGCAGTTGTGATGGATCTCTGCCTTTCAGGAGTAATTATTTTAAGAGAGATTGAGCTGTTAAGCACTTAGAAAACATCACAGTGGGCGCCTATACTTTAAGTGCTCTTTGAGATCCCAGCAAATAACTGACCTCTTTGGAAAATCCTGCACAAAATGATAAAGCACATTAGTTTACGAGACCCTGATTATTAGTGAGCTGTCTTTGTAAACAACATGCTGTCAGTAAATATTACCAAAATCACTTAAAACTGCATGAAGTGCAACTTTTGCAAAAAATTACCTGATGATAAAGAATGTGATTAATTTTGTTTTTACCAAAATAAAAGCACATTGTTGGTGGGGGCTTTTGGAGACATGAGGTAAAAGCTTGACTGTCACTCAGAGGATGTGGGGTTCAGCTCAGTGTGGGGTAATTGTTTAAAGACATTTGTTAATTTTTTCCCCAGCCAGTATGTGGTTAAGTTTAGACACCAAAACTATTTAGCTAGTGATCCGGCACTTGTAGAACATGCAGGGCTCAGTGATGATTTATTCAACTGATTTGTTTATTTATTGATTTGTTGCCTACAAATGAGCTACAGTTGCAAAACAGGAAAAAAATATACTCATTAAAAATGTTTTTGTGACACATGCCAAGAAAACAAATCTCATCTAGGAGAAAATCTATTCCAACCGATTTCCCAAAACATTCATTAGAATGCAGTTTAGGCCTGTAGTAATGTGATTTATAGACGGGACTTTTTCTTTTGTCACCTTCGGGGCTGAAATTATATTAATTATATCGACTGTTATGCAATCAGATGAATTAGGGTCTTTGCATAATGAACTAATATCCTTTCAGTTAAACTTTATAGTCAATTTGGACCAACCCAACATACAAATTATAAAATGTAATTTAAATGTAACACACATTGAATTTATATAAAATTTCAACTCACAGTTAAAAGTGAATCCCGGAGATTCAAAAGAGCAAAGCACCGTTAAAGTAAGACAACGTGGAGTTAAATGATCTCCTATGAAAATGATAAAATTAAAAAAGCATCACTATAGTGGCACAGATTATTACACTATATAAAATGGCACTTATGTACACAATCATAACTCGAGACCATTACTGTTTGATTGCAGGTTTTAGCTTGCAAATTGATTTGAAATACCTGCACCTCATTAGCGTACAGCTAATGTAATTTACTGTTCCTATGGTTTATGGTTACATAACCTGAGCCTGTTTATAGCTTAACCTTATCATGAGTTCAAAACCAAAGGCTGCTTCGAACGGAAGACACACTATGTTGACATTTTCATTATTTGCAATTTGTTACTTGCGATGAAAAAAGCACTTATTTTTTTTGTTGGTCAGCCATGAAAAAAATAGCTAAAAAACTTTTAGCTACACTAACACCTCCCTCAGCATGGAGTTTTTCTCTGCCCGTTACAGCAGCAGGTCTCCTGTTTTTGCCCCAGAACAAGGTAAAGACAAAAAAAAGAAGAAGAAAAAAACCCCTGCTGATCTCTGTCCAGTAAATATGTTAACCCCCTCCAGTCACACTAGGAGCTTTCATTTTACTGATCTTATCTCATAGAGAAAGAAATTGACCTTGATGGCTCCCATAACCGAAGAAAGCGCACAATAAATTTCAAGTTCTTTCTATTTAACCGCCAACCTCCTCCATACCTGCTGCCACCCTCCACCTTTTGGGTTTCTACAATCGACTCCTGCCCTACGTGTCCTGTTTTTCTTCTTTATCTTACCTTTTCCATGTCTTTATTTACTTTGCGTTTCCTACTTGTGATTCTGTTCTCACACATTGCATTGTATGGAGAAATGTATGATTATATCTGGTATGTCTGGTATTTGAATTAGCAAAGCTGATGGAACTGAAAATCTTTCATGGAAATGTTTGTCTCCTTGAATAAATCAGGTATCCGCTGATTTACCAAGATCATCAGAAGAAACAGAAGAAAGTAATGTAAAAGAAAAGAAAAAGATCAAGTGATTCTATTTCAAATCGTTCTTAGAAAAAATACAGCCCTGTTAATACATCCTTCATGGTATGTTTAAAAATCTATGGGTTAAATGCTTAAGGCCAGTGTTTGATCATTTGTCCTAGCTGTCAAGATGCATTAAACCTACCAAATCAGATGATAATCAGCCCGGTTTGTACACTGCATCTTCACCAGGCTCGTCACTGCAGTGTTAGATAGGTTTGAGAGACAGGCATAGTTAATTATCATAGTGATATCATTGTTTGATGAAAGCTGCCACAGTGCTTTTTCTTTAGACATACAACCAAAATATTATATTCATTGGTGCTCCCAGGAGGACAGGTGGAGGGAGGAGAAAAATTGTGATTCTTAGTGTTGCTAAATTTAGATGCTGGTTTTGCATCACATCACCAAGCCACCACTTCTTGTGGGTGGAGTTTATATAAGACAGTTGGGATATTGTCAGCTAAGCTGTCAATCACGACATTTCGTTATTACATTTCAAATGCTTTGATTTTATTATGAAAACCTCCTCATAGTGAGAACATTGTCCTGTTGATTGTGGTAGAACCCCACCCTTTGGGAACCAGAGGAGGCTTAAATGAGCTGCAGAATAAGGTTTTGTGCATGCTTTCTGAAACAGGTCTGTGCAGTGAAGCACAAAAGGAACTCAGGACGCAACATCACATTTTGCACAATGGTTTTAAAGCATGGTCGGTCATTCTTTTGGTCCCCTGCACCACCTGGGCTACATCAATTTATGGAGCATTTCATTAGAAACTTTACATTCTTTTTCCATATTAACATCATTTCTGTAAATCTGCTAAAGAAATTTGAAAGTTGACTTCCAAATCCTTTAATGGTGGACCTATAGCTTGGAAACGTCTGGTAACTATGTCTTTAAAATGGATACAAACAAATGTGAAATAAATCTTTGATATCTACGTGCTTGTCAGTGCATTAGGGGCTGAATCTGTATACACATGTCTCCGTGTCTTTGTCTTTCCCAAAGTGGCACTTTATACTTTATACTGGCAACACCTTTCCTCCTCTTTCACTCTGGATAATAGCAAAGAGAAGCAAAGAATTTCTATTTGTCCACATCCTTTGTCACGCTGTATTAGTGTTATTTCCAGCCACCTGAGGCCATCACACTGAATCAAGGGCCATCTATACACACAAGTCAAAATCATTCCATTCATAAGTCACCTCAGTGGTATTTAAATGAAGCTTGGGATTTAAGACTTCCTCTTTGCTCAGTGGAATTCACCCGGCCTTTTGGAGCTACCTTTGTGTGACTTATGTGCCTCCGGTGGATTAGGAGTACTCAAAAGCCATTTAAATCACAATCCTCTGCGTTCCAAAGCAATGGTGGAAGGACAATGTAGTGTAGTGAAGAAAGAGGCTCAACAAGTACTAGGCTGATAGATATAAAGCAGCCATATTCCAAAGAAGGGCCTATGAATAAAATGCAAACCCCTCTATTAGGGGATGTGCCTGAACTTGAGCTGAAAGGAATGTTTTGGATTCACAAGGATCCTGTGTGTGTGGTTGTGTGTGACTGTGTGTGTATTATTGTGCCGTAAAGCACTATATGACTATACGAACTGACCCCTGGTTATTATGTTCCACGTATGCGAAGGAATTCGACATGAAACTTTGCATAGTCGGTTAAACCTTTGCAGGCGTCTTCTGCCATGATTTCCCGCTCTGTGTTTACACGATATAGAGGTGAAAGATGGTATTTGTCTGCAAAACATCTGTGTAAAAAGATTATGCATACTTTCAGCAGACTATAGTCAAGCTATAGATCTAGTTGTAGCTGTTTTTATAATGAGAGACTGTTTGTGTGCCTCCTTACAAGACTGTGTTTGTTACATCGTACGTGTGGTCAGAAAAAGCAGGGCCATTTCCTTCTGAAAAATGCCGGGGACGGGTCATAAATCTCTCTGGAACCCGGTGGGACGTCATGGAAAACTGAGACCTTAAAGGCAGGCAGGCAGGCTAGCTGCTCGGGGGAGGAACGCAAACATCAATCGTGGAATCCAAGGAGAACGTGTTCTGGGTCCTGTCGGATGCTTAAACCGGGCCAGGAAGTTTATGTGTGTATGTGAGCGTGTGTGTGTGCGCGTGCTTGGCTTTTCTGTGTGTGTGAGCATGTGTGTCTCTTTGTGGATGTGCTTGTGGACTTTTATTTGTGTGGATGCACACAAGTTTCAGTGTTTGTGTGTGTGTGTGTGTGTGTGTGGACGCCTCTGAAAACGCCTTCCCAGGCTCCCCTCTTCTGGGGTGGAAATGTGGCAATAAATAGCAGGGTATCTCCTGGCAGTGATCCAGCTATCGAGGCCCTGGCAAGGAAGTGACTCATTTCAGTGGAGAGAAAAGGGGGGGATAAGAGGATTTTTGTGTCTCTTATTATCAGTCAGCCAAGGCAAACCACACTGGCAGGCCAAAGAGGGTAGAGAAGAAGGTGGGGAGGAAGTGGGAGGATGAGGTGGGGAGGTTAGGGAAGGTGGCTGGAGGAGGAAGAGAATTGGAGAGGGACTGCCACTTTGATAGGACCTCTGCTGTTGGTATTTGGCTTTTCAGGAACTGACTTTTGACCTTTCCTGTGCTCTGAGCCAAGAAGCATGCTGGGACAGTTTGTTTGCTTACACCTGAACGATGAATGCTTTCCCTTCATATATATATAAATATACATATATATGTGCATTTAAGTTCACATTTAAAACTCTTATGGTTGAGAAAAGTCCTTTTTCTTCTTCTTAGTTTTAGCCTCTTTTTCAAGCAAAGTGTTTCAGGTAGGTAAATAAAACATCTGAGTGGGCAGAGAAAACTATTTTATCTGTCTATGGGGCTGTATGCATCCTGAGTTATATTTTTTATAAAGAATATTTTTACTTGTGACCCTCACAGTTTACTCTGCACCCAGCAGCAATAGAATGAGCCTCCTGTTCCAATTATCAGCATTACGTATCCGGTCTGCGGGGGCCTTTCAGCTGCATAATCATAAGTCACACAATGAAAAGCCACCACTGTTAAGCAGTGAACACCTACCTCCACTCTGTCCCATCTGACTTCCCAGGTGGGTGTGCAATATGGCAGACCTTTGTTCCGTGTGTGTGGAAAAGCACACACTGTCAACACGGGAGAGAAAAGCTAATATTTACCACGTATGGCCTCGGCTTTAATATTAGCTAGAGGCGCTAGTCAAGGGAGAACAGAGGCTTCACTCTGGTCTCCCTTTCTACCCAAAAGCAATTTCTAAAGATTTATTTTTTTAAGCCTTTACTGCTTTATTTGACATGACTGAGTAGAACATATCAGACTGGAAAGGAGAAGAGATAATAAATATTACAGGTCAGAATGATATGCATGTTTTGTTTTTGTTTTTTGCTGTAGTCAAATCCATGGATCCCTTTTGGCAAATATTGCAAAATGGCAAGTTTTTCATTGCATGTATGGTAGTTTTTGTGTTTATTAAAGTAATATATTATATATAATTCCTGCTTTCACTCCATCAACTTGAATTTCTGTGTCTAACAATAGCCTTGTGGTAATGTCGACCATGATTTCCAAGCCACACAGCAAATTTTCTGTTCATATTTTCCCCTCTGCGCTGCTGATCCAATAGAGTTCCAAACAGGAAATGATCTTGGGGCCGTTTCTATCCTCATAGCTGAGATCAGCGGAGCACATACTCGAGGCATACTGGCTATGTCCCCTGTCTCAGGAAAGAACTCCAGACGATTTCTTGTCCAAGCATTTCGCCTAAATACCGCATTAAATCGCCAGAGGATTTCAAATGAGTCAAGCTGTGGGGCTCTGGCGCGGGACCCACATCAATATCCTACTTATGCTGGTAGCCAGGTGTTGAGGGGAAATTTTCAATTGAATATTGTATCCAGCTTTGTGGGCACTTGGGGAGCTGTATCTTGTGTGGATATTCGTTTCACCGCCTCACTATGCACCCTGTCTCCTCTCCTTCCGTCTTGTTTTTGGCATTCCTCCGATCCGGGCCGAGTGTAGTCTGCTGTGGCTCCTACTTGCACACCTGCCATGAAGAAACAGCTGTGGCCCGGCACAACATCATTAGTGCAGCTGAAAGAGAAGGAAAGGCCTGCATAGACGTCCCCCCTCTATTTACTCTCCCTAAGAGTTCAGCTCCAGGGCATCTGTACAACGGGCGAACATTTTTTTATGATAAAGATGTGCAAAAGTTGCCCCCCCCTTCCAAAGCTCCTATGGCTTGGACATGTAACACGATCGTGACAAAACCTCTGGGAGAGCAGGGGTGCTGAAAGAAAATTTTATACCTCTAGATGAATGTGGTCTTTGGTGTGTTCGCTCCCCACAGCTGTACAGTGGATAGCTGTAAGGGCAACCCTTTGTCCCCATAGACTCAAGACAGTTCCATAGGCATGACTGGGGGGTTTGGTAAAGCATTAAAAATGCTGTATGACAAGCTCTTTCAAGGTTTTGACCCATATAAATAACACATCAACCCTTAACACTGGATGCGAAATTTACAAGCAGACTGGACACGCAGGAATGTATTACATAAAATACTGCATTCAATATGTCCTTAGTGCTTGTGGAGGACAAGGACAGAGGAAGTGTTTCCATTGATTTGTGGAGATACTTGAGTGTTGGCTTCTCTTAGGAGCTTCTATTCTTTCAGAAACAGAGGAGGGAGATTTGACCCCTGTGGGTACCAAGGGCTGCTGCAGAGAGCAGACGCCAAGCCACAGACCCGAGACTCCACTGTAAAAAATGCATCTTAAATCTTTTTTTTTAGCCCTAAATGTGCAATGAGTGAGACTTTCACTTTAATCCAATCCTGTAAAATAAAATAAAAGCAGTGAGGATAAACATGGGCACTGGCCATGTAGAAAAAAACTGTAGTTTCTGAAGTGACTTTTCTTTCAGATAAAAAAACACTGCACTGACTTCTATCCTATTTCAGTCACTGGAAATAAGAAGGAGGGGACACTGCTGACACAGTTCAGTTTAAGAATGTTTTGTTCATGACCTGAGTACACCTACAATTAATACTCGAAGCACGCAAGGACCAAAATCCAGTCTGGTGGTTGTTGAAAACTTTCACTCATAACACATGGCATATTTTGTCCCATCAGTTTGAAATGTTTTATTTCTAAGCACCAAACGCACTTTGAATCTTCGGAATGCTTAAACTAACAAAATTGTCACTTCGGTACTTAGTAGCACCAAATACAGCTGTTCTATCAGATGCTACTGGTGTTGCACAGTACGCTCTTTAAACTAGCAAAGATGTCACTTTGATTTGGGTTGTTTTTACTTACTTCTTACTTTTGCATGTACTTCCTCCCATTGATATGCTTGGGCAAAAAATAAATAAATAAAATATATTCCTCAACCCTTTAGACTGAAAACTGAACCTTACTTAAATAATTTAGAGCTGACTCATAGGAGTCCTTCCAAGTGTCCATATCTGACAAGCAGGGAGTGAGTGCAGTCTCACTATTGTCATTACCTGGTGTATAACTGCACAGACAACTATGACTTTGACAAAATGACCATATTTGATGCTCTGGGCATTAGATTGGGATGAGTTAAGATGACAGCCTTCTAAAAAGCTGCAATTAAGTTTCACTGATATACAGCAGCCAGTGACTGAAAAGTCAGAAGACCAGAGTGTGTTTTAATGTTTTGCTACACTCCAGATGGTTTGAGAGAAACTACAGGACGCTACAATATCAAACTTTTAAATTAGTTTTGCAATTTCACATTGACTATTGGAGCTTAAATAAGTTAAGTATGACTTAATTCCACAATAAAATGGAATCATTAAATCACACAATTTCCAAAACAACCGAGTTTATTAAAGTAACACTAAATTACTGGAAAAAATGCTAAAAAGGGTGATTACTCCATTTATTTCAAAGTGATGTCACTTGGCTGAAATACTCTCTGGAAACAATTATAGAAAGTGAAATCATTCCTATTTCCTGTTGGCTGCCATTTGAATACTCAGTGATGGATTAAATAACCTGTTTAGATGAATACTTCTTGCAGTGGATCCCTACCGGAGAAAATCAATCCGTCACCACATGCACAGGAAGGAAGCCTGGGCTGGGGAGAGATACTGCTCTTAATGACATGTCTCTGTGTGTCTGGACCAGAGGGGGAAGTAACCGGATATTTAAACAGAGATAAGAGTGTGTGCCAAAGGGGCCGGGATTGGATATGACTGAAACCCCATGGCAACTGTCCGGGGCTATCGGATATGGAAAGGTAAATAGTAATGCAGTCGTAGCATGTTTTAATGTTGTAAATTAAAAGCTCATGTAACATTTATGAGAGGGTGATATATTGGTGGTTACCTTATGCCAAGTTTTCATTAGTGATTTCCTCCATGCTTTTAGCAGCGCACTTGTTTTAAATCAAGATTTGGAACATGCTTTTTTGCTCATCAGGATCTGTAAGCTGAAATCAGATACGATGCATTTCCATGCAAGAGCATTCATTGCCATACGATGACGGGGGAGATGAAAGCATCTTTTATTTAACCCTCAGAAACAAGAGGAAGAAAGAGGATGAAAAACATATATGGTGGTACATCCTGGGAAAGATAGACCTGGAAGAAAAATAAACTTAAACATTGTGTGTTTATTTAGCCAATATCTATGGCAATTTTACCCCACCCCTTATTTTTCTATAGATACACTTTATATACAGATATAATCTACTCCCACATTTCCGAGAGTGGCCTTGAATTCTCTCTGAGAGCAAGTCTGAACTCGCTGTATCCAGCTGTGGGTTAGAAAATACAAGTTACTCACAGCTTAATCACAACTTTTATTGTGACTGCAGTCTCTCTGTTGAAGCTACTGTGAAGAGGAGGAATTTTCTCTTTTTCTTATCTCCTTGTAAAACCAGTGTTTTCGGGAGAGCTGCCCTTTTGATTCATTATCACTGACACCAAAGGTGATATTTATCATTAATGTCTAATACAGTGGTATGCAAAGGTTTAGGCACCCCTGATAATTTTCATGATTTTCCTTCATAAATCATTGGTTGTTTGGATCAGCAATTTCAAATGACCTGAAAACAAAGATTGTTCAACATCATGGTTTAGGGGAAGTATACAAAAAACTATCTCAGAGATTTCAGCTCTCAGTTTCCACTGTGAGGAACATATTGAGGAAATGGAAGACCACAGGGACAGTTCTAGTTAAGGCCGGAAGTGACAGGCCAAGGAAAATCTTAGATAAGCAGAGGCAAAGGATGGTGAGAACAGTCATAGTCAACCCATAGACAAGCTCCAAAGACCTGCAACATCATCTTGCTGCAGATGGTGTCACTGTGCATCGTTAAACTATTAAGCGCACTTTGCACAAGAAGATGCTGTATGGGACAGTAATGCAGACGGAGCCTTTTCTCTGCACATGCCACAAACAGAGTTGTTTGAGGTATGCTAAAGCACATTTGGATAAACAAGCTTAATTTTGGAATAAGGTGCTGTGGACAGATGAAACTAAAATTGAGTTATTTAGACATAACAAGAGGCGGTATGCATGGTGAAAACAGAACACAGCATTCCAAGAGAAACACTTACTAACCACGGAAAAATGTGGTAGCGGTTCCATCATGCTGTGGGGCTGTGTGGCCAGTGCAGGTACTGGGAATCTTGTTAAAGTTGAGGGTCGCATGGATTCCAGTCAGTATCAGCAGATTCTTGAGAACAATGCTCAAGAATCAGTCACAAAGTTGAAGTTGCACCAGGGCTGCATATTTCAACAAGACAACGACCCTAAACACTGCTCAAAATCTACTAAGGCATTCATGCAAAGGAACAAGTACAACGTTCTGGAATGGCCGTCTCAGTCCCCAGGCCTGAATATTATTGAAAATCTAACTTAAAGCGGGCTGTCCATGCTCGGAAACCATCAAACCTGACTGAACTGGAGATGTTTTGTATTTACTTATTTGTAAAGTAAATACCTTCAACCAGAATCCAGACTCTCATTGGAAGCTATAGGAAGTGTTTGAAGGCTGTTATTTCTGCAAAAGGAGGAGCTACTAAATGTTGATGTAATTTTTCTGTTGGGCAGCCCAAATTTATGCACCTGTCTAATTTAGTTTAAGCAACTATTGCACACTTTCTGCAAATCCTATAAACTTCATTTCACTTCTCAAATATCATTGTGTTCATCTGCTGATTGCTGATCCAAACAACCAATGATTTATGAAAGAAAATCATGAAAATTATCTAGGGTGCCCAAACTTTTGATTTCTTGACTGAAAAAAAAACCCCTCATTAAAATGTATTAATAGAGTGGTTGCACCATTTCATAATCTTCCATTTCATAGTCTCAATTGTTTTAGCAAGAACTCTGCTCAGCAGGAACAGTGAGCGAGACAGACTCTGCCAAGGAAAACTGATAGACTGACAAATAAGTTCAACAGTCCTATAAAAAGTCACTTGACATTATCCAACCCTGTGAAAGTACACCCTTACTGGTTCTGTAGGAATTAAGAGGATAAGTAGTAATCAGTGATGCTGTTTGGATGCAATTGATTGGCAGCAAGTCACCACTTAATGAAGAATCCATGTGGCCCCCTTTATAAGATGGCACAATATTGCTCTGAAGGATTCGGGTGTACTCTGTGTTAGCACAATGCCAGAAGCTTCCCAGGAGTGGATGTCTCAACCTGCAAAGTCATACCATGCTATGCTCAGAGTATTTGCAAAAACCCAAAGACCTAAATATCTCTACAAGCCTCAGTTAGCATGTTAAATGTACAGTTTGTAACAGTACAATTAGAAAAAAACGAACAAGTATGGCTTGTTTGGAGGTGCCTGTAAAGGCAGATATATCAAAAGAAACTAATAAAAAGTTAAATCATTGTCAGATGATAGTAGTGGTTTCAAGACTGCATTTTAGCCAGTGTGTTCTTTCCCCGTCTACATGCACTCTTTACGTGGATGGGGCCAAAAGACCATCAAATAGAGGCTACAAATAGAAACCAAAAATCTTTTTCCTCATCTTCTTCTGTATATTCATATGCAAAATTTTGTTTATAAACATTAGCTAGGCTTGTCTTCGAAAACAGAAACATGAAAAGTGAAACAAGTGACAAATGTCTAGTTTATTAACCACTACAACGAACATACCTTTGATTATTCTAACGGCCACAAGTAAAGCCTATCAAAAAATATATGAAGCTTATGTGAAAAATGGAAGAGAACAAGTAAAGGTCCAAATGAAGGTTTAAAAAGGGGGAAAGCAACAGTGTGTCATCCCATTTCCCCTTTCAAACTGATCCTTGCACCAGTCGACTTGCTTTATTGTTGTGTCTGCAGGGCCAAATCAGATTCCAGATCAGAAAGACATCTTTAATAGAGCCGTGTGGTGCTGAAGATGCACAAAACATACAGCCTTTCTTCTTTCTAAGTGAGCTGGATCTAAAAGGACATGGACCACATCTTTCCTTCACAGTCTGTGATAAAAATCAAATGTAACTCATACTTTGCCAGAAAGACAAAATGATTTAATTGTAATGCTGTTTGTTCTAGCTTTGCTTATTGTGGAAAATACCCAGATGTTTTCTTAAGTCTCAAGTGTGACTCTGTAGAGTTGGCTGTAATTTTGATATTTTTTACTCTAAAAATCCAGGTCACACTTAACCTGTCAGTGAGGTTTTTGGTGGAGTGTGCATTGAAAACTGATGATGCAGAGCATGGGTTTACAGCCTTACGTGATTTAAATTTGGCCAGTCTCCCATTCAAGGTCATCTTCTCAGTCATGTCCAGACAGCTTTCAGTGCAGCTGCTTTTTCTGGAAGTGATTCGAACCACTTGCACAGTTCTCTCAGCACATATCTGACACTTGCATAGAAAGCAAAGATCATCTGCTGTTTCAAACTGACTACAATGCATTTTTATGGAGGATCATTGGCTTTTTTCAGTCTTCAGGTGAAAAACCCACAGTTTCCACACCTCGCAGCAGTGAGTTAAGAGGGAGTCAAAGAGCATTTTCTGTCAACATTTACTGGGTCATGCATAGTGAATTAATCCCCTAGATTGACAATGTCAGTGCCAAGTTCCATTAGATGGGCCTGAGGTATCTGAGGCAGAGCATTCAGAGAAAACTGTTGCATGTCAGCTTTCCGTCTCATGCCTGCACAGAGTGCAGCGAGTTTTTTGGCTGTGCAAATGATCTTCACTCACCAAACAGGCCACTTGCCAAAGTTTTCTCTCAGCAGTTTCTTACACTTCCTGGAGATTAAAATGTTGAAGGAACGCCTTTCTGACATACTGGATAGTATCCAGTGCAGATGTAAAAGTTCAAGGCAACGGGACTTCACTGAGAGAGTTAAAAATAGTCACTGTGTTGAAAATTGTCCAGAGGTGCAGGAGACATTGAACATGAACATGAGATCCACAAAATTTTAATCGAGTAAGGGTTTTGCATTTTACGCATGCCCCGATCATCAAGTTATAGACCCTAGGGCACAAATGTTTGGTATGTCCTAAACAACTTGTTTTTATGATGAGACTTTTTCTCTTTCTTCAGTAGTCAGACAAATCATACAGGAATGTAGACAGAAGCACACAGAATACTTTGAAATGGGGAGCTCTGTACCTTTTACATCTGAATAAAGGGGTCAGGGTATCATGTGTTCAGCAGATGGGGTTTGAACCACTATTGCCCCACATACTGCATCCATGTTTCATACACTTCTAAGCATTGGCAAAGCTGCATTCTAACCTCCGTTGGCCATGGAATCAGGTGATGTGCCATAAAAGGATCTGTGGCAACTGGATCCTTTTGGCGTAGACACAGGAATTTTCATTTCAATGATCTTGGGTGTGGTGAGCCAGGAATGCATCCTGTGTAGGAAGTGGGGGAATACACTGTGGATGGATTAGTGCTGAATGATAAGACTTCTTGGTGGGTCACATTAAATTGACAAATACAGAAACTTTGTCTTCAGGTTTGCCCTCTCGTCAGTTTGACTGAGGCTTCTGAAAAATGCGAACCACACAGACTTTGCTTTTAAAGCTGCACCATGTAGCATTCTCACATAACAAATTAGGCCCAAAACATAGTAACCTGTTACAACCTCTGTTAGGGTTACATGTAAGTGTAGCGATGAATGGCATTTATTAACAGTATTATAAAATTTGCAAAAACTAATATTGCTTGAAATTAAGAGGAGGCAGGTGAATGCATGGCAGTACACCTGGAACACAATGCAAGAGATGTATGAAAGAGTTCGGTGGATGTAAAGTATACCAATGGAGTTCTGAACATCAAAACCTATCAATACTGTACGATGGTTTCTACAAATTGCCGCCATATTGATTTAATGTTCTCTGAGATGCTACAGGGCAGAGGGGCCTTCAGCTTTCAGGCCCCTCTGCTGTGGAACCAGCTCCTAGCTTGGATTCGGGAGACAGACAACCTGTCTACTTTTAAGATTAGGCTTAAGACTTTCCTTATAGTCTTAGGCTTATAGTTAGGAGTGGATCAGGTGACCCTGAATCCACTCGTAGTTATACTTCAGCAGACTTGGGCTGCTTCCCATGATGCATTGAGTGTTTTTCCTTCTCTCACCCTTTTTAACTCACTGTGTGTTTAAACACCACTTTGCATTTAATCATTAGTTATTATTAATCTCCAGCCCTCTTCCACAGCATGTCTATTGTCATTTTCCCGTCCTCTTACCCCCAACCGGTCATGGCAGATGGATGCCCCTCCCTAAGCCTGGTTCTACCGGAGGTTTCTTCTTGTTAAAAGGGAGTTTGTCTTTCCTACTTTTGCCAATGTGCTAGCTCATGGGGTTTTTTCTTATTGTTGATGTTTCTCTGTATTATTGTAGGGTCCTTATCTTACAATATTAAGCACCTTGAGACGACTGTTATTGTGATTTGGTGCTATATAAATAAAACTGAATTGAACTGATATTTTAAAAAAATGCTTGGTATACATTCCCACTTCTGTTATTGTTGAAATTTTACTGTTCACATCTTGACTATTGTGTGATAATCTGCTTGTTCTGCTGAAAAGATTTCAAAACCAGAGCCAGAAGAGTTTTCATTGTTCTACCCATGTGTGTGAATCACACTAATGACTAGCTTGATTAACGGTGGAAGATGATTGCAAAAACCAGTTTCTGCTGTTCTTGTAAACTGTGGAAAGATATACGACACCTCTTTCATGATAAACTGGTACACATGGTTCTTGTCATGATTATATATGGAACACTGAATGAGTGCTGGTCAGCTGGTTACACCTTGTCCTAAACACGTTTTAAGATTGCACACAGTCCTGTACTGTCTGGAACATATTACATAATAATATACAACTGACTAAAAGGAGTAGTTAATTCATAAAGTCATTGTATATGTAGGGCTGTATAATCTGCTTGTTAAAATCTCAATTAGAAGAGCGTCCAGGCCAAGAAAGACAGCAGTACAATCATTGGAGTTGTATAAAGTATAGCATATTTAGCACATTTAAAGATTAAGAAGAAGAACTTTCTCCCATTCTTGTTTGATTGAGGATTCTGGCTACTCAACAGTCCTGGGTCTTCCTGTTTTAAAGTAGTTTTTTGGGCATTTTATCCTATTATTATTTGATATCAGAGCAGTGAAGACAGACAGGAAATTGGGCAGAGAGAGAATTGGAAGCCACACAGCAAAGGACCACAGGTCAGACTGCATTCTGGCCGTGTGGTGTATTGCCTCCCACTCACCCACGGAGCTAACTAAACTAGCTCCTGTCCTGGATGTTCTTTGTGGTATTTTTGTTTGATTATGTTGCAGTTGTTTTCTGAACACATGCAGTTTATTTCCATGATACAAGATTTAGAGAATCTTGAGAAAACTCTGTGAGCAAATCTTTAAACATATCTTTATGTATAATGATAATATGTACTGTAGATGATGACATATTCCAATTCTTCACAATTTTACATTATTCTAAAATTTTTCCACAATTTGTAAACACATGTTTTGCAGGTTGCTGAGCCTCTGCCTATCTGCACTTCAGAGAAACTCTTCCACTCCAACATGGTCTTTTTATACCAAAACATGTTACTGGCGCCAAATAACCTAATCAGTTGCAAAATGTTCCTCCACCTGTTTCTGTTCAATACCACTTAGTTTTCCAGTCTTTTGTTGCCCCTGTTCCAACTTTTTTGAAATGCGTTCCTACCACCAAGGTCAAAATGAGCTAAGATTTTTCATGAAATAGTCAAATGTTTTTTTTTTTTTTTTTTTTTACCTTTATCTGAGATTCTTCTCAGACAAAAGTATTCTTCTTGCTGAAAACGACAATGTGTTGATCATTTCATTTTAAAGTGCTTGATGCTTGTGTTTTCCTGCAGAGGAGCCTCAGCGTGTTTTTAATAGTTTTCCCAGACTTCACATAGGATTTATAAGTCTGTGTTTTATCTAATCTTCACTTGAGTAATCAAACAGGTGTTTGGTGTTTAATCTGGCAACCGAACCTCCATTTAACAACTTTTTCCACAGTTTCCCTGCATTGAAACTTCAGCTTCTCTAGTAATGCAACACTATCTCTGCACTGTGCACTCACTGAGAACTGACAACCAGGCAACCATGGCTGAAAGGTCTTTCCGATTCCAGGTTGCAATTTTAGCAGAGTGGGGTTGGGGGCTCATGAGGCACAGCTTGGGAATTACTTTCACAATTGCAAAGTGAAAGCTGTTCTTAGAGGGGTGCAACAAAGACTTCTCTGTCTTGGCCTTGCCTTTTGGCCCAGGAGAAATACTATCTGATGCTACAGCCCCCAAATCCTGCCTCTTGGGCTGATTATGACAGTAGGGCAGGGGTGGCAGAGCGCCTCACCAGTGCCACATCCCAGAGATCCATTGACAATTGTTGCAGTTGGTTTCTTCCATTTACATGTGGTGAACAAACAGGAAAAAAACTAGCTATTGTAAATTCTTAGTGTCTATGCAAGAACAATGAACTTGTAATTATCCAGTGCATCTCAGCCTGTATATCATTTGCACGTCTATATTCTGTATATATTCTGATTTACTTCCAGTACACTAAAGATACCTAAATCTTGATGAACAAAACCACAGAAAAAGTTTGTAAATGACCATGACCAATGTTGTTTGGGTGACAGACAACCTATGAAAAAACAACACGACAAAATCACAACGGCACTTTGTACCTACTGCCTCCCAAACTTCATCTGACAGCTATAAGTTATTGGTGTTGACTGTAACATGGTGTTTCAAAATCCTAAAAAAATGAGGTCCATAAACAGTCAGATTACATGGTAACAGTGCTGAAACGTGCAATATATGTCATTGGCTCTATTTAATCCAATTAGTAATCCTCAAGAACGCTTTCAAAGACATTACGAGAAGTTGCTCCTAATCACTGTGGAATCTGCAAAGATCCAGCAACACTTCCCCCTCCCTCCCCCGCCTCTTTCCTCCCAGAGCTTTTCCTCTTTCCAAATGTGCAGATGGTAACAGCTGTCTGTTGACAAGCTTGAGAATTTGCAACAACTGGAAAAACATTTAAATTTCTGCTATCAAAGGTGACCTATGAAATGCCTTCCAGACCCTCCCATTGCAATCAATTTATGGGATTTTGCTTAAGGATATACAAAGTCTAAACTAAATTCCAAACTAAAACATTTTGATATTATTTTCAAATTAAGCCTCTGAGCATGTTAGCATATTTTCAGGATTCCTTCTAGAATGATGATGAAGAACTTGTCTCAACAACCTTGTCCATTGGAACAGTTAGTTTCTGTCATCATTATTTAAACTGCTTGTGAACCAGTGTGCGAAACTGTGAAAAATCTTGGAAGTTATGTGTTTTGTGGTCTTTTAGAAAGCAACTGAAAACTAAGGTAATGCTTTTTTCAAAGACACCCTGTTAGGTAGCTAAACTCTGTACCTATGGCAGTTGATCTATTGTGTGCACTGCCTTCTTAATCCACTAGGCTTTATATACACATGCAGATTCAGTAACACATTTTACACATCCACCCAAACATTTGACAAACTGTATTTGAAACCTTTGATTGAAGTGTTATCCAATAACAAAATGAACAATTGGCATAGTGGAGTATATGCATAAAATTGTAATGAATACATTTTATATCCCCTCTTTATTTAAATTACCCCACTTAAACCAACAGGAAATATATTTCAGCTATAAAAAGGACCTTTAACCTGATACTTTTTAATACTTGATACTTTGTAGGATACTGACCGTCCTACTGAGTGCCCATTCACAGTAAAATATTTGGTGCCAACTTATGGTGCCAAAGTACATCTGGGTTGGATGAGAGTGACAACGTGTGACAGCACTCCTGCAACATGCTGAGGAGCAACAAACACACAAGCCAATGGCAGTGGTAGCAGGCTGAAAGCAGTCTCAGGTGTGGTTACGCTTGTCAAAGCTTGACACAGACAACGCTGTCTGCAACATTTGTTGCGTAGGTCACAGTGCCTAAGGCCATTCATGTGGCTTTGTTGGCTGTACTTCATGCACCGACCCTCCTTTATAATAACACCCTAGTCATTACAGTTCACAACATATCACCACACACACAGGGCCTTGGGAGGCAGGTGCATTACCCAGAGGGTAGTGGGCGGGGCTGGTGCAGTGGCCCCAGTCACCACTTCACTGCCATCTGCCCCTCAATTTTTTTTTTATTTTTTTTTTGCCTGTCCCGTTTGGCTCTTTTGCATCAGAATTGTTGTCTAAAGGCAAAGAAAGATGCCCAACGGATTTACTTTACCAAATTGACCATCCCAGCCTTGCCATAATGGTCCATTTGATTCACCTTTTATTGTTTATTTTATTTTCACTTACTGAATATGGGACAGACTTGACTGGGGGAAAGAAGGGGAGAAAGAAAGAGGGAAAGAGAAACAGCTGAGAAGAGGGACGGGGGAGAAGGGCAAAAACCAAAAACCAACAGAATGAGCAGAAAAAGAAAAAAAAGAAGAAAAAAAATGCATATATCAATCACCTGGGTCACCTGCTGAGAAAGAAAAAAGAAAACAAGCAGAAGAGAACAAGAGTAATAGAATAAACAACATCACAATGATATATGGGAATATGACAGTAAATACTAAATATTAAACATTATTGTGCAGCACATAAGATCAACAGAACACAGTGTGCTTTGAGGTAGGAGCCAAAAAGGGTGTAGTTTGTGGGTGTGATCACCCGTGTGTACACCTGTGAGCATGGACGCGTTTGTTTTTTGTTTTTTAAAAGGTTCCTTCATGTAATGATCTGCTAGAGGGTGTGGGGGGGCCACAGCACCGTCCTCCAGGGCATGAAGCAGGTATGGAGGAGATCAAAACTCCAGACATCCAGAGGCCCCCAGAACATGCCCCTCAATTTTTATCTGACCCCTATATAGCTGTTGTTGCAAAAGCAAGAACAGATACATAGAATTGTGTTGTTTGGCAACACAGTATATTTAGATTAAAGTGATGACATCCTGCTTTATTAAATATTGTCGTGGCATCTATCCACTCTGTCTCCCTTTTTAGTTGGTTCTCTTCAAAGTCATGGATGAAAAAAAAGAACAAGGTTACACTGGAGCAAAGAAAAGTCAAAGAAAAGGAGGAGCAAAACACAGAGAGACGGTAGGCAGGCAAGTGAACTTCACCATAACAACACAAGTCTCTCCACCGTCACTTACCTCCTTCCCTCAGCGCACCTCACCCTGCACCCCTCGGTCCTGAATCGCATCCAAATCTTATACATTCACAGGCTGGAGCTAGCCAACTTTCACAGCTGTCACACATTTTCAACAGATTCCACCAGGCCTAGATGAGGCTGGGGAGAAGACATTCCTGTGCCATTACACATTGGTTAAAAGGAATTACCGTTAACATATGATATTGTGGAAGTGGGAAATTTGCCACCCCAACCTTGCCCAAAGCACTCCGGAACTCAGGGTCATGGATTTATTATCTCAGATGGCCCTCGGAGGTCACTGGGGGCTATTTTTTTTCTCTCTCGCTGTTCCGGCAAAAACCCCTGCAGCCCCAAGCGTGCTATTCATTAAGTACACTGCGCTGTGTAGCTTTGTGTGTGTGTTGGAGGGGGGTGTCTAAGATGGGATGATGGGGGTTTGACTTGCAGGAGTGGGAGACACATGTTACTGTTGCTCTACGGGTATTTGTCATAGGAACGGCATGTCTTGTCAGACTGAGAGGCCATTCCCAGCTGTTAGGCTGCAGCACTGAGATGCAGCCTGATCCAATCCCCACAGAGCAACCATGGTCACATAAACAGGATGCCTCTGATGTACAATTGCACAAGTGTGGGTGACCAATCCCAGTTCAGCACAAATTGTTTTTCATAAATGAGTTTGAGGCTGCATCTGCCTGAAACTTCCCAGTTCTTCTTTCTTTGCCTCTTGTATTTTTTTGCTTTGAATATATTGAAAAAGACCTCAGTGTTAAACATTTGAACAAGTTTTCAGTCATTCAGCCAAAACATCCCAAATAAAACAAAAAAGCCAAGACGTACCCATACATGCACAAATATAATACTGCGAATTCTGCTTAAGCCTACAGTGAGGCTAGCAACTCTATGAGGTTGTAATTAGCTCTCCGTACGGTGCTGCTTTGAACTAACAGCTAATTTCAGCATGCTAACAGTGCTTCACAGGGTACTTTATTTGTCAGTGACTTTCCATACTTTCAAGTGATTTAATGTGATGATAGACAAGCTGATAACATTGGGATACCACAAATGTGTGCAGGAAACATCCCAAGTTGCCATCCCGGGAGCAATGCTAAGTCATTAAGTTGCTTTCATTTATACATATGTAACACAAATGTAGCTAAAAGGGATTTAAAGGGAAAATAATTGTAATATAACTGATTAGATGAGAAACTAAACAAAAATAATAATTCAGAATATAAGGTTGAATACAGTCTGAATGTTAGTACAATAACTTTTGCGAAAAGAAAGCGTAAAAAGGTGGGAAAACTGAGTTAATGAAATGGAATAAAATATGTATATAGAAGTAATGATGGTGAATACAAATAAAACAAAAGTAGTACTGTACGCATGGCTATGTGGTTTAAATAAATAAATGAAAACAAAATAGTCCTGCAGCTTTTTTATTCTTCACAGACCTCTTGTGCCTTTTTCACAAACTTGACACAGTTTGGCGTGTGGAGCTGGATGGACAAGATGCAGAACAGACTGTGTCTCATTATGCGCTAAAAGGAGGGAAACTAAAACAAAATGCATTCAAGAAACTTTACACTCGCTCTAGGAGGGAGCGCTCACTCACAATTCCATTGTTCCCATCAGAACTGAAGAAATTGAAATCTACTACTATTTTCCAATAGCTAGAGGGCATTTTGTTTTCATGATTAAAGTCTTGTCAATTAAGATATTTATCTTGGAATGTTTCAGTGCTTTTAGTTAAATTTGGAGCCCTCCTACGGCCTATTGGCTACTACTACGCTTTGGAAATTGCTCCCAAGCACCTGCAATGTTGGCACATTCAGAATCCCTACTCTATTAAAAAGTTTTTTTTTCCCCGAATGCTCATAACAGCTAAATATTTATAGAAAGTCACTGTGCCAAAGTAACCGACTACATTTTCTAAATAAGCCCCATTCGAAAATAAGGTCCAGATGTTTCACGTTTTTGGTGCACGATGCAGACGGCTGTGAGGAGTCAGCGTGTGTTTTCACCATTTCCATGACAGGAGTACGATGATGGTTCTCTTAGTAATTTCAAGGCAACCCCAGTGCTCCACTTCCTGGAAGTAAAACAAAACTATGTTGTAGCCTGCATCATCCAGTGAGTCAACTAAACAGTCTGGAGGGATATCTTTGAGAGAGTCCAGACACAGTCATTCCTTCTTCCTCTCACTTCCATGACTGTTCAGTTTGCTCACTGGCAGCACACTGGGTCCAGAGCGGAACATCCTTTCTGGTCTGTTCCAGTATGGTGTTATGTTGCAGGATAACTCCCAAACATTTTAGTAAAATAAACAATTGTCGGAACTGACTCAGTAAATGAATAAAACTTTGCCACCTCTTTGCCAGTTTTCAAGTTGGATTCAGGAAACAGACACCTCTCCAATTTTAAGATGAAAAAACTTTCCTGTCACCTGATCCACCTGGATGCTGCAATAGGTGTAGGCTGCTGGGAGATCCTGTCTTTCTCCTCTCACCCCAACCGGTCATGGCAGATGGCCCCCCCTTTCCTGACCCTGGTTTTGCTGGAGGTTTTCTTCCTGTTAAGAGGGATTTTTTCCTTCCCACTATCGCCAAAGTGGTTGCTCATAGGGGGTCATGTGATTGTTGGGTTTTCTCTGTTTTCTTTTTATTATTGTAGGGACTTACATTATAAAGCACCTTGAGGGAAGTATTGTTGTGATTTGGTGCTGTATAAATAAAAATGAATTGAATTGGTTGCTGAGCAGTCTGTAGGCCTGTGTAACTGAGGCCTATCCTAATCCTCAATTTTGTGGACTGTTTTGGGAATATTGTTGTGCCATCTTTGTGAATCACTGAAACACCAGCAATGTGTCCATCTCTGTAAGGGGCTTTCCTGACTTTGCACTTCTGGCAGTAGATAGCTGTAAGTAATTGCTGATACTCAAGAAGAGCAAAAATTCTAGAAAAAGGTGGGTTTTTTTAATCTCCCCAGTTCAACTTCTGTCACTGTGCTTATTGTACTTCCCATAAAAACTTTAAGTCTTTGACAACATACAGGAAGATCCTTTCCAAAAATGCGCAGACTAAACATACACATACCTCAGCGGAATGGGTTAAAGTGAGTATAAACAAAGCTAAATGCAAGCTTTGAAGCCTGCCTTGCTGATATTGATATCATTGCAGCACCTGATATTAAAAGAATTCCTGCCAGATGACTAGGGAAAAAAACTGATCTCACTCTTCTCTGCCTTCAGGCCAGGGTTCTTAGCTTTCCTTTTGTCTCAACGAGGATACGGACAAGTCTGTCATTTGACCGTCTCTCTCTGCTGTGTACACTTCAGATGTAGCCCTGACACACTATGAATCATCTGTTAGGAAACTAGGTTAGAGCACAATAGGCTCTTCATAAAGTAAGGCAAGGCGGGTAGTAAAGCTGGAGAGAACATATGCATGGGAGCCATCTTGGAATCCTTGGAAAGGCTGGATAAGAGCCCAGTTTGTTTTTCTTTTCGCTCTGTTAATTTTAAAATTCACTTTACAGTAAGATTAATTTTAAGGTTGAGCAATAAAATCAGTGCAAAGTATGTTGGGAAGGCTGTTAAATGGGAACTTCAGCACTAAAAATTACCACAGTTTTTCAGTATTTACATTCGCTATATTAAAAAACAATATCCCTTTACATAGCAGAGAGCCTTTTCTCAACATGTATTATTAAAAATAAGATCAATATTGACACTGTAGGCTTATAGTCGAGAGAAGCTGGGAATGTTGCCTAAATATTTTAACAACCTCTCTTCAATATATACCACTTTTCCCCCATGAGCTTCACCTACGTGTTTCAGGCCTTCTGTAATATGGACCTTTGGCTGTGCTCTGTGTCCAGTCTACCTTACAGCAAGGAAATTAAATGTTAAATATTTACCATTCTCCTGGTATGTGACCCCACAGATTCCGACTGTGATGGGTAGCAGCTACATTCCTCCCACAGGAAGTTTATCCTTGCTCCTTTCTTTTTTTTCACTCCTTGCTGTCCTGCATTGCTTTTGAACATAGCCAGTGACTAAGGCATCAGCCTAAATCTCTGTCATGAAATACACTAACATGTCACATGTGCCACTGCAGTCTGCTGTGAGGCTTTCCAGGACTAACAGGAACTTTTCAGGGCCTGTCACAGAGGAGGTAAAGTCCTTCCAGCTCTGTTCCACCAGATATCAGAGCTATTTGATTTCAGCCGTTCTTTTTTAAAGCCAACAATGCAAACAGTGTATGATGTTTTGACTTCCTAAAGCATTCATGTGGCATAAAGGTAGAGATAAATTTTTTATCTTTCTGACTAATCTTCAGAAACAAACAAAAGTGACTCACAAAGTTCTCAAAGTTAGTAGCAACCTATAGGCTTAATCCTGCTCTTTCTAAGAAAACAAACAGACTCTATTTTTCATTAAGACATCTGTGTAGATTGTGTTTTTGTACAGGCGTCTTAAGATCCCACCACAGAATTGCATCAAGGTCAGGTCTGGATTTTGGAGTCTCTACATCACCTTGATTTTTCAACCATCCTGTTGTGGGAGTGTTGCTGTGCTCACTCTCACTGTCCTGTTAGATGATCCAGTTTGGGCCAAGCTGTAGATATCAGACAGCCCTCCACTACTGTACAACCAGTTGGTATGAGATATTTTCTATGACCATATATCGTTGTGCATCATGGCCAAACATCTCCACTTTGGTCTTGTTCATTCAAAGGACATTATTCCTGAAGTCTTGTGATTTTTTTTTTCAGATTAAACTTTGCAAGCCTAAGCTGTGCTGCCAGGTTCTTATTAGAGAGAACCTTTCCAAACAAGCCATACTCGTTCAGTCTTTTTCTGTCATGAACTTTATCATTTAAAATGCAAACTGAGGCCTGTAAAGTCTGAGATGATGTTTTGTGGGTTTTTTTCTCAGAGTGTTGCACAGTCCGACCTTGGGGTACATTTCTGGGACCTCCACTTCTGCAAAGACTGTGGCATTGTGCTAACATTGTGTTAACATATAGCTGAATGCTCCAAACCAGCCAACTACTAAAGCATCTGCTTTGATAGAGGTGATTCCACTTGTGGATGATCAATTTATCAATCCATTTAATTAGCGGCACCAAATTCCTACGGAAGCACGAAGTGTGTACTTAGGTTTTCATATTCTACTGAATCCTGTGAAAATTTTCTTTTTCACGACTGTATAATCGACTCATTTTAAATCGTAAAGCTGAGCCCACAAGCAAAGAAAGTGTTGGATTTTCGGTAGTGTTTAGACTATTCCATTTATGAAGACATGAAGTAATGATGACACAGGGGACGGAGCTAAATAGCAACAACCCTTGATATTTTCAAGCGTGATAAAAGAGTGTGCACATGTGGGTAACATCTGTTACATTTAAAGAGTCTCTCTTTCACTTACAATCAACTGATACATTAAAAGTAAATTTTCGGACTAATCTTTCAACAAAGTGCACTAAAGTAAGGGCAAAGACTACAGCCAAAATTCAAACATAGCCTGAGCGAAAAGAAATGTGACTCGTCTGATTTCACAATATCCCCAGCACAAAGCATCTTTTTACCCCTAAGATCCCAGGCACCCCACCCCTTCAGATGTAGCCTTTTGTTGTGTGCATGTGACTGTAGAAATAGCTCGGTAGGAAATGCCAGACACCCACAAAAAAAAGCAAAAGAAAAATAGTTGTGGGAGCCACCCTCTGCATCAATTCAGCTGCAACAAGAAGCATTTTACAGCTGGTTTATTATTATTCCTCTGCTGTTTAAGCTGTCTTTCATGTCAAAAGTCTTTTCCTACTTACAAATCACTGGGAAGCAATCCCTTTCACTGCACTGCTGTGCCCTAAGCCCCTTCCTAGGGTCCAGTCCTTTGATCACCTGTAAGGTTGGCCATCAAGTTAAAAAATAGAGAAACGGGCTGCTGGGATAAGCTTGTGTTCTTGTCTGGAACAGAGGACCCCCCCCCCCACCACCACCACCACCCCACCACCCCCCTTTTAGCAATTCCCTTTTTTCTTGTTTCTGTTCTCTCGATGGGCCTGGGAACAGAATCTCTGCAAGGTGGGGGTGGGGGGTTGGAGGGATTAGTTGCGGTTGTTAAATTGTTTGGGAAATGATTATGCTTTGGCTGCATTAATGAGGATTGCTTATCGTGTAAACAAATTGATTAACTAATTAGCTTAGAAATGCAGTGCTGTGTCCCTGAGAGAGACATACTACCCTTTGACCCAATGCTTTGGATGCAGTGTCCCCTGAGTGAACACCACTGTCACACTGTGGCCCTCTGCCAGAGGCCCAGACTGGTTGTCACCGCTCCTGAGTTTTAAGACTTGGTTAATTGGCTTCCCTGAGTGCCCAAGGAAAGGAAAGAGAGGGAGCTAGCTTGTTACGAGCCCTTCTGTTCCAGAGGAGGGAGGGAGGATAGGGGTCCCTTATCAGCCATCTCTGGACACCTCCGGTGGCTATTAATCAGAGCCAGAGTCCGACTGGAGCCAGAAGAGGATCTGTAAAGGGGCGGGAGGGAGAGAGATTGAGCCTGGAGCCTTTCTCGGGCCTCACTGACACCCTCGCATCGGGAACTTCAACAGACATCAACACTCCTTACCCAAGTCCGAGGGTATACACTTGTACAACCCCCTGCAAGCTTTCCTCCACTCCTCTAGTGTCCTCACTCAAATTGATTTAGGTTCAGTTTAGCCCCCTCTGGCCTGGGCCCATCCATTTTAGGTGGTGTGACAGGTTTATATCCCCCCCTTACTGTGTTATTATATTGGTGCTGTGCTGCCCGTTACTATTGTGCTAATGAAAATTTAGCACCAGACATAATATTCTTTTTCACAGGATGTGCTCTCAGCATGCAAAATATTTTGAGCACATTTACAGGATTGGAAGGACTCATTATTTTTTATCATTTGGGACAGGTCAGGCAGAAAAATAGGTTTATAGACAGGAACACACGTACTAAGTTTTGTGAGTGTTACAGTATTTTGTAAATTGATTTAATGTTTTGTACATGTTACTTAGGGTATGACCTTTGACTTTTCTATGTGTGTTCAAATGCACAAAGGGCAGAAAATCCAAATGTGCATAATGAAGAACTGAACATGTTTAGCAGATAGTCTTTGCTATTTAACATGATTATTGTGTTCAATTAATTTGGAATTAATCGGGTTGTTATAATGTTTTTTTATAATGTTAAATATCAAAGCTGTTATTATTCCAGAGATACTGAAAATGTGTCATTTGGTTCTGGTGCATTGAGTCATTGAAGCAATGAGGTAATATTAGCACAGCCATGGCATAACTTGCAAGGCTGTCAACCAGGACACCACAGTTTATGTCATGTTTGGGAGCTTTGAGTTTGAATAGGCACCAAAACTATCATTTGAAAGAGACTATTGCATCAGGGCACCAGTGCCATGCAGTATTTGACATCAGTCTCTATTTAATTAAGCTAAATAGGCATCATCCGTTTAAGAAGCAGAAATGAATGCAGTCATTTTTGAGATCAAAGTGTGGACATTGCCTTCCCTCGAGCCCTGATGCTGGTGTCAGTCACATTTTAGGTTAATGCGATGACTTATTCCACATCATTCATGCCCCTGGAGGTCCTATTCTGCAATGAATTGTTTGAATTCTCCATAATTTCTTTTGAAACCAGAAATCTATTTGTAGATTTGGTATGCAGACTTTGAAATGTGTTAATCACTAAGAGGGCTTCATCCCGCCCAGAATTTCAAAAGAAACTACCAGTCACTACAAAAAGCGGTTACCAATAGCGCAAGATTCATTATTACGGCGGTTCCCACAAGATGAGAGGCACGGGCTAACTTTCAGATGAATTTCAAGCTTAAATGGAAAGCTTCTGTGGAGTGCAATACAAAGAGCCATGTGTAAATATTGAATAATGAGGCGCTTTCAAGTTCCCCACTTTGGCTCTGCCATGAAAAAAAAATGCCATTAATGACAGCTTTTGGTGTGGTTTACATCACACAGGGCCATGAAAAGCAATCGCCAGAGATACATTTGTTATTATTAGTCTCTAAAGGCATGAGATTTACAAGCTGCCATGCATTTGCACTCAAGATGTGCTGACACAGTTTCTTTGAGACACATGTGACAAATATTAATGAGGTGCTCATTTGTAGTGAATGCATTACACTCGGGATTAGTCAGCATTTGGCACATAAACAAATCTCCTATCAATAACGTGGCCATGATCACTGATCTTCTATATACTGCAGATGGCATATGCATCATGTCTATGACATTTACAGCTCTTTAAAAGTGACAGCACAGCCTACAACTTTTCAAATGATTTGTAAGAAGAGTAATCTAAAGGGTTAAAGTGCCTCTGAAATACATGTAACATATAACACATAGTATCCTGGAAATCATCACGAATATTACAAAACCACTCACACCACAGAACTCCACAGGAGATCATTCCTATGGCCATCAGATTTTATGACTTTTCGTTATGACACGTGGAATATTTTCACTTGTAATATCATGTCTATACTTCAAATAATATTATTTACTTGGAATGTCAGCTTTGCTTGACATTTCTTATTTAGAGTTTCTTTCCTTCATATTCACATTTTAAGAGAGCATCTGCAACACAAACAACAGCAGGAAAAGAATCCCCCTTCTGGGATTAACAAAATATTCTGATTAAAAAAAACCCAAAACATTAAACAAAAACAGAAAATCATGGGAAATGGCACACAGAACACTTTGTTAAGAATACAGCTGTGATGGTCAAATGAACCAGCTCAGCATATTCTCTGAGTCATATATAAAACATTTGCATGTCATAGAACTTACGGTCCGGATTTCTCATGAGTGAAAGAACAGTCATGTAAACACCCGAATCCTTTTACACATGCTCATTTTTGGGTCTCGTGTATGTTGCCAAGGAGGTTGACTCAGCACTGCTTGACACTGTTGTTGCTCACCAAAACTCTTGGAAATGACTGTTTGAAAGTTTGTGTGAAGTGTTTTTTCTCCTTTTTTAAAACATTTTTTATTTTACAAAACCTTTAACGTGTTTCTTTTTATCATCCCATGGTCAAATAAATTCCGATGAGTCATGAACTAACCACAACAGCACACTCTGGATATGTGAGTAGTACAAACACTTGCACTTGATTTAATTCTTAGATATAAGGAAGACATTGCCAAATAAAATACATATGAATATGGTTGGTGTTCCAACTTCACTAAGTCATAGCTTGCTTAGTCAGTTTGGAGTAATCTGGCAAACTGCAAAGACATCATAACAAGGGATCAGTTCTATAATTCAGCAGCCAAGCTGAGAAAAAAGTGATCAGGGATTTCAAAAACCTTATTAAGCAAACCGTTTTTAAATGCATGTTTAGATGTAACAAAACCTATCATGTGTTTAAGTGTAAATACATTTGTAATAATGCAGGGTCAGTTTATACATGATTTAATTGCAAAGTTTTTGGCCTCTGTCCACAAAACATGGGAAAAAAACAACTTGGCCAAGCTTCCCTTTAAGGTTATGTAATGCACTCACAGTCCAGATGTGCACAAGGACATTGAGTTGTGTAGTTTGCAAATTTCTTTTCATTTATTGTATAAATTAATGCTGCCCTGGACTCATTTGTTTCTGTTTGCATCAGGTCTATGTTTGTCACATTTTACTACATCTAAAATTTGGTTTGGATTCATTGTGAATATTTCACTATGTTAGCACTTACCTTTTCATAGCTCTCCTTTTCTAGCCTTGTTCTTACATATTTGGACCCTGTTTTTTGCAGGATTAAATTTCAGGTGCACACACACTCACACAGGCGTCTGTGAAACCTAACAATGTGACAGATATTTATTATCCCTGGACTTATGAAATATTACAAAATACCTCCTAGGGATGATTTCACCTCTCCTGAAGGCACTCTGAAGATGTGTTATAGACGACAAACAAGAATTTAGTCTGTTGTACAAACGTAGGAGAGGACCATGAGAGGACCCCCACCCACACACACACACACACACACACACACGCACGCACGCACGCACGCACGCACGCACGCACGCACGCACACACGGAAAACCGCACACAAATCACTGGAGCAGAAAGAAGTTATTTGTGAGTATGCTCCAGGTATGATTAACAC
Organism: Rhamphochromis longiceps; assembly: GCF_057381845.1. Lineage (NCBI taxonomy): Eukaryota > Metazoa > Chordata > Actinopteri > Cichliformes > Cichlidae > Rhamphochromis > Rhamphochromis longiceps. The sequence continues at coordinate 8,548,089 of NC_140558.1, forward strand.
TAAATGACCTGCACAAAAAGGTGTGGTTGTTTGCACTACAAAGAATATGGATGGTGAACTACACAATACAGCTCTCTCCACTTATACATGGGCATCACACATAGGAAATATACTGTATACTGCTGCAGTTCACAGTTTGTGGATCATTTAAACTGTGTTTACTGCAGAATTTCCACGAGTTTCCTTTTTATGGAATTAACACTAACATCTAGCATGCTCAGTGTGCAATCATGTCCAAACAAGCAATTCAGAGTTACTTCTGCCATTGCTTTCTCAGAGGTATACCTATTCATTTGAATCAGTATCTAATTTCATAAACAGACTGCTGGTTTAAATACTGCCTGACAAATGGCCTGCAGCTAGTGTCGATTCCAGGGGGAAAAAAGGGAAGCGGCTATTAACTTTGGCCATGGTACAGCGATAACTGGAGGGCAATGGTTACACAATCAGCTCCCTTGCAAGATAAGGTCATTGTGCTAGCTCAGGTTCGGAAGTAAACCCGAAAGCCCTGTGTGACAAGTAAACAACAGGAAGGAAATAATCAATTTGGTTCTTTTAATGAACAACTTTGTATCTGACCTCGTTGTTAGTGCAAAATTGCCACACAGTGGTTAAACATTACTCCTGTGATAGTACAGTTTTAAGGTAGTTGTGCGCAGCAGCTGGGCAAGTCAGCACACAGGAACTCAGTACAGCTTGCTCAGATTGTCTGTGCTCTGCACTCATGTTGAAAACGGCGAGTCCTGCCAGGAATTTAAAAAAGAAAGAAGCAAAGGTTAAAATGTAACATCTGCAACAGAATTTCTGCTATTGCAAAAACTGTTCATTATATTTTGATATATTTGGTCATGGTCAGAATTATTTTTACTCAGAGGTGTGTTTACATAAAGTAGTGCATTTTACACTCATGCCTGCCAGAGTGCAGGGAAGCAATGACCACAAAAGCTGAATTAGAGACCATTAAAAAGATGCATGATGGAAAAGTTTGAGTTAGAGTGATCAAGATTAAAAAAAAAATCAAGAGATGGAAATTTAGCTTTAGGGATTAAGCATTTAGAGTGCACTCAAGCTGTCTAATTCTTTAATTTAACGTCACTTTCTGAGACAAGATTTTGAATTTATAGGTCCTCTAAAGTACACAGCCTTTAATGAGTGTTTCTTCCTCAAAGTGAATGTTGTAGTTTTGATTTTGGTTTCCACTTTTGCTTCTTGTGTGCCTCGGCTGTATTTATTGATTCTTAGAAGAGGGGTAAGATGTGTTCTTGTAAAAATACATTTGATCCTCTGTTGCTCATCTGTTTAATGGATGTCTCCCTTTTCCCCGGCCTTTCCCTTTGACTTAAGAGGTAATGGTGTAAAGCTTCCTAGACATAAAAGAGGAGAAGTGTCAGGGTCTAAACATTATTTAGCTAAGAGAAATGGTTGTGGTGATGTGGAGAGGGCAGTATAAGGAGTTGCACATCCATCTAAGCCCACACTGACAGTGGAAAAAGGATGAGAGGGTGGTGGTGAAGAATGAAAACCTCACAAAGACGTATAGATTTAAAAGTCAGTGCTGGAGCAGATTACCAGTCAGGGGATTTTTGTGGCGATTACACTCGCCATCCACTTTTTTAGGTATATGTTGCTAATATTATGTTATATGCCCTTTGGTCTTCAAAGCTGCCTTAATGGCATATGTCCAACACAGTGCTGGAAACATTCATCAGAGATTTTGGTCCATATTGACATGATAGTATCACAGATTTGTATCTGTGTATCTGGAGAGATACCTTTCTGTTTAGCTTGGTTGTAACAAGTGGTCGTATGAGTTAGTGTTGCCCTCCTATCAGCTTGAAGCAGTCTGGCCATTCTCCTCTGAACTCTGTCAACAACAGTCTATTTTCGCCCAGAGAACTTGGGTTTTCTGAGTAGATCAGCAGTTTCTGCAGTACTCAGATCAGCTTGCCTGGCATCAACAACCATGCCACGTTCCAGGTCGCTTAAATCACCTTTAATCCCCATTTTGATTTTACCTTAGGAAGTTATTTTGATGCTTGTGTTTACACATGTGGTCAGAATACAGTTGTATGTTAAACAAAATTTGAATATGTCTTAATAGTTTTTTTTTAAATAAAGAAATAAAAATTACTTTTAAGCAGGGAGGGCAGCTTTCACTATTGGCCAGATGTCCTGGTTAAACACACGACAACAGGGAACACAGATTAGAATATTTCTATGATTCCCACGTAAAAATTAAGTTACCTGCTTCTAATAACCAAAAACTAAAATTAACCTTCTGTATGAATACAACTTGGAAACCAAGTAAGACTCAATGAACAAAGTTAAGCTGAATTTTCAGTCTTTCAAAGACGATAGGTAATGGGGCTACAGCACAAATAATCAGTCAAGGACTGAATAAGTCATACAAATGCCCCAGAAAACAAGCAGGTCTACTCTAAATTTGTCTCAGAGTGCCATCCTACCTACGATCTGCATAAACATTCCCTCTGCACATTCATTAACTACATATTAATGACTGTATGCCAAGAAATAAATGATCTCAAGCAAGAGTTTTATCCAGGATCTGTCAGGTGAACGTCAAGAACATAGTTAACTGAGGTACATGTAGATTGGATCACTGGTGAATCACTGCAATGCATCTTTGAACATGTCAAACTTCATGAATGTCTCACAGTTTAAAAGAAGCTGAGCTGTAAACACTGACTGTTATTATGTCCACCTACTTCATAGGCACATTTTAACATCATAGTTGTTCTTAGACTGTGATCTGGTATTTTTGGTTACTTTATTAGACCAAACCAGACATACACACAATAAAGGATGAATTAAAGTGAGAACATATGACCAGCAACAAAGTGGGGACATATAACCACAAATCACCCAGATATTACTGGATCATTTAATTAAAAATCAGAGAGATCATTATTTATCCTTTTTATTTGCAAGGTATCATTCCTGTTTTTAGCTGCTCTAGTAGATAATAATACTACCCTGGATAAAAGCTTAAAAATACAGTATCATCAGTAAAATATGGATATTGTCAGTTCTGTGTGTTATCATAATATTGAGATGGAATTTTTTCTATACTCGGGAAAACACTGTCTTTTTTTTTAAGCATCTGCATTCAGAATTAAGCAACTTCACAAATTCTCCAGTGACATAATTACCAGCACAGTCAACACAAAGCTTCGCCATCAGCTAAATGAACCAGCCAGGAAGTACGTTAGAAGTTTTTCCAAAAAAGCTCACTCTGACACCCTGGATCATTTGAAGTCGTGGAGAAGGAGCCTCATTACTGCCAAGGCCCACACGGGGGGTTTACTCCCAGACATCGTTTAATGGCAGTAAAAAGGAAAAGGCTTCAGGGTTACGAGACGCTGAATAGCTTTGGAGGAGACGGCTTGCTCTCCCTTTGCCCTGTATCCCGCGTCACTGGAGCCAGTGGAGTCATAAATGACTGCTAACACTAACAGTAAACGGATATAAAAAGACTCCCAGTTTCCTTTATATGACCCATTCCCCTTTGCTCAGGGGGTTTGTTGATAGGAGCCGGGGGTGTTGTGAATGAAAGTGGATGGATCGAGACTGCGGAAGGAGGAAGAGCCCCATACACTCTAAGCAAATGAGGGGAAAGCTCTAGGACAATCTTTGCTAAATACAAACCAGACTCCCAGTTCTGCAAAGTCTTAATACTTTTATGCAGCATTTTGATCATTTTACATAGAAATATTCTGACTTCAAACCATCTTCAAGTTTCTGGTTTAGAAAACTCTTTATATCCTCTGACATACTGTTTTCATTTACAGCATGTAGGGATGATTGCAGCAAATACTGTAAATGATGACGCCAAGTGGCATTATTCTTAGATAAGTGGAAAGATCAAACTCATTTAACGCAAATGAAAATAATGAATTCCAGATTCTTTGAAAGACTTTTAAAAGATGAAAAAGAAGAGAGAACATAAAAGAGAACATAAAAGATTAAAGGACTTGTTAAAATGCAAATTTGTACTTACACAGGAGAAGACCCCATCTCAGCTGCTGTTAAAATATCGGGAGGGGTGAGAAGACAGTGACTCTGTAAATGTAAATGAAAGATTTGTAGGAAAAGTTGCATTTAAACAGTTGATTAACATAGAGTGCAAAATTCAAGCATATTTAAGCCATTTTCATGATTTTTCACAACTGTACTGCAGTGGTGATTTCATATACTGTATCTATATACTTCAAACTGACATTCCTGCTTTTTCATCACGTGAAATGTTATCACATCAGATGTCACTGTGCTAAAAAACAACTGAAAAATGATCTAGCCAATTTGGGATTTAGTCTTTTGTAAACGTGATTTGTTCTTGTCACTTTTAAGTTCACTTTTAAGAGTGCTTAGCACTGTCACATTGCAGCAAGAATTAACATATTTTCGCTGCGTCTGCAAGGGTTTCCTCTGGGGCCTCCAGTTTCCTCCCACAGTCCAAAGAATTGTATGTTTGGTTAATCAGTGCACTATTTGCCCATATGTGTATTTGCTGCGTAGGAATAGGCCACACATGTGCATTGTTGTGTAAATCACTTTGAGTGGTTAGTAAGACCAGACGAGCGCTCTACAAATGGCATTTCATTCGTGACAACAGCCTAATTTTTCCATCTGCACGTCAAAACGATTGGCCGATCAAACTATCACACGCAGATTTAGAACCAGAGTTGTCTTCTTTTTATGTGCTGAAGAGCAGTTTCAAGCACTTTATCCACAACTTAAGCACTTTTCAAACCTTGAAAATGCCACGTTACTGTCAGGGTTCCTGGGTCGTTGACCCAGTGTTTTCAGTTTTGTCACATTTAGTTTATTATGCCACTTCAATGTTGTTCTCACTTCCTGTTTTTCTGTGTCAGTTCGTCTCTTGTGTCGTTAGCCAGATTATGTTCAGCTGTGTACTCACCGGTCTCTCATTATCCTCCTCATCAGTCTGCGTATTTAAGTCCTCAGTTTACCTCAGTTTACCTCAGTTCGGTGTCGTGTCATTGATGTTGTCTTGACGTCATTCCTGTGCTAGTCAGTCATTCAGCCAGCCAGCCCTCCATTTCATGTTCTGTTCATCCACTCTCTATAATAAACACGGCCTTCAGTTTGTCACCCATCAATGAGTCCTGCGTCTGAGTCCTCTTTTCCTTCGCTCCACACCACGACTCCTGACAGTTAAAATACCAAGCAGTTTTTATTTACAGCACATGTACAAAGTGTATGCCAAGAAGTACTTTTCTTAACCCTCTTCCAGCTTATGGAAGGCAAAAGACTCGTAAACGGTAACAAAGTTTAAGGAATATAAAATTATAATATATTATAATTATCTTTCTTTAAGTCTCAATTGAAGCAGTGGCATCTTTTTCCTCTTGTCCTTTAATTTCATGTGGTTTTCATAGTCATTATAAGCAGTAACTGCTGAAGACAGCTTTGGCAGTCTTTCTGTTTATTCCTATTCTTCATTGACATTGTCACCTCAAATACACTTTAGCTATGTACCAGCTCACTCTGTCAACCACTGCATGTGCCTTAATATGACTAAAAGTCAAAAATATTAAAAATTAATGTTTTTTAAGGTATAACTTCCTAAATATGTATGGACTATAACTTATTTCTTTTTTGTTTTTCTGCAGTCACTACCATTGTCTGCAGTGAACACTTTTGATTCGCAAATTCATCACATTAAAGGAAAATGTGTCTCCTTATCTCAGAGTGAACATAACTGAAATCTTAAGCCCACATTCAATCTCCCAGCACAAAAGATTAGCTTGCCTAAAGGTAGTACTTAGCGTAGCCCTGAAAAATGATATGCACCAGCTCTATAATTTAAAGGTAGATTTCAAGAAGGGGGACTACTGCTCCTTCTTCAGCAGTAATGACCATAATGCCTTGTTAACCTCTTCACAAGAGGTTACATACCCATATGACGTTGCCCTTAAGTCATCCAAATGGCTGGTATCAGGACAGCCATGGTTTTTTATCTTGTATAGTTTTGGTATTCATTCTTTCTTGAAAATTTCCAAGAAAGAACAAATTGGGAACATTTAGAAGTTACATCTACTTTTAATGATGAAGCATGATTTAATCCTCACTTTTAGATTGAAGAATTGAGACTCATTATGCATATGTGTGTGCATGTGTGTGCGAAACATTTCCTGTTTTGGTGATAACCCATCAAACCCTTGTGATTCATTTTCTGTCAAGTAATGATCCAAATCAACTACCAAGAAAAAAATAAATACATCTGAAAAGATAAATTATTGCCATCTATATTCTCTGTGACCTTTTCATGCACCTTGTGTTCACTTCTCTCCAACAAGCACATTTCAGAGGCCCCAAGCCTGTTGCATGAACTCTGACCCTTGAACTGGAACGCGAGAGGCTTACACGAGCTAGCACGGCCGATGAGAAACTCAACACCGGCCTGCTTCGACAGAATTTTTGAGCTTCACATTCACGTCGCCTCCATGCACCTTCCCCTGCTTAGAGCTCACTAATCCATTGACCCACCAAACACACCCATTGTAAAGACTTTCAGGGTCAGATAGGTGTCAGTGCAAACTTCATAAACATATTTAGAAAATGGCATCTATATATATGTTTTTAGCAAAAAGAAATTCAGCATAGATTTGTGAGAATTCAGGATGTGAAAGTTTCCTATCTGTTTATTTTTGTTTGAAAAAATTAGGGGACATCTCAGACAAGAACTTCAGCTATCAGACAGACAGTGCCTTAAACTGTCTTTTCGCTTTGTGAAGCACTTCCAACTATCTGTGTGGCGTCTTGCTGACCTCAAGTCACTTAAGAAACTACATAAACAAAAAATCTTCAAACACAAAAAGGAGGATTTGGTCATGAGGAAAGCGAGTCAGTACGTGTAGGAAAATATCATATTTAGTGGTGGATTAAATATAAAAAAATGACCTATCACAATACATACTACATGCTTTCATAGAACTATTTAAGTCTACATGATGTGAAACTAGCTTTAGTCCTCAGATGCACCTGTGGGACAGCAGTTTCTTAAAAGGGGCGCGACTGTGAAGGGTCACTTTATCATGGGTGGCTTCACATTTGTACTTTGTGGTGATTAGGTGAAAGAGAACACCTGCAGTATTACATGGGAATGGCCCTTCTATATGGCTGAGGCATCAATGTTATTAAAAATCTATGGAGCATGGCTCCGTTACCAAGTGTATCCACAAAATTGCATTTTTCACAATGAAGAAAGGAAGTCTTGGCAGCAGACACATTGTACTTGAAAGAATTTTGTTTTAAGTGGCCATGCTTCATAAAACATAGCAAAAAAGATGAATCAAAGTGTAAATTGATGTAAGAAAAAAACAACTTCTATTATTTTCCATAACAGCAGCCAGCTATTTAATTGTCTGTCAGCTGAAGGTGAACCGCTGCCACTGAGACCTGTAAAACTCTAATATATGTAATATATATGCACATGTGGTGCAAACCTCCCCCTCTCTTTCTTCATCTTAGTGACACATGGCACACATAACCAGACATCAACCAATTTTTCTAAGCTTTTTTTCTTCCTTTCTTTTAGGTTTCCTTTTATGGCACATTTTCATGCTTTGCCACACATTCACTGAGGGTTGACTGCCTTTATGGGCCCCATATTTTCAGGGAAATTTGTCTTCAGAGCAAAAGTGATATTGCTGTCTCATTCAGTGGCTGAAAGCCTCATAAAATACTCTTCTTCTGTTTCTAACCATAACCATATTCTGACTCACATTAACCCACACCTTAGTGTCTAGTTACCTAAGACCAGCATTGTTTACGTTTGTCTAGGTAAGACTTTTACACATTATACCCTACAACATTTCTTGTCTTAGATAACAGCGGCAACAATCTGAGCTGTTTAGCAAAAGCTGAGTGCTGGTAGGCTTACTTTAAAGCATGATATAGCTGACTGTGTACAGCACTTGCATTAGGCTTTGTGATGGTTCAAACAATGGGCAAAATGCTTAACAGTAAATTAAAACATATTCCTGTGAATCCCTTGACTTCAAAATAAGAACTTCAAGAATTTTTAGATTTGCAGCAAAGGGGTCAGGACAAAAGATATGAGGATCATGCCACTGTGCTTCACCTTGGAGCCTCTTTATACATGCTTCCCAAGCCCCGCCAGCAAACATCAATCAGCAGGATTCCTGCAACAGGATTCCTATTAGTATTTGAAATAAAGCTCTGTCAAAAGGCAGAAATGAAAGGTATGCTGGGTGGGATGGGATGAGATGAAACTGGATATACAGGGTAGCGTGTCAGAACAACCTGCCTTTCACTGTCAGGAAGTGGGAGTAGAGGAATGGTGGTCATGGAGGGTCAGATGGGGTGTTTGTATCTCAAAGAGGAAAGGGGAGGTTAAAGGTTGTGAGAAATGAGGGCACTACTTGAGAAGCACTTCCTTTGTCATTATTGCTGGCTGTTTCTTAGGACCTTGAATAGATACCATTGGTTGTTTGCCAGTGACATATAACATTTTTTCACCTTAACCTAACCTGTAAATATTCAACCATTTATACAGCCATTTTCTTTCACTTATCTGGCCATTTTCACTAGCTGTCACAGGGCGAAAGGTGGGGTAGACCCTGGAGAGGTTGGGAGTCTAAGGCTACGTCCACACTAATATGTTTTCGTTTGAAAACGGATCGTTTTCTCTCCGTTTTGGCCTCCTGTCCACACTGAGACGGCGTTTTCTCTCAAGGAGATTTGAAAATGCAGATTTCGCGTCACAGTGTGGACAGCAAAAACTGAGACTTTTTTCAAAACAATGACACATTTTAGTCATGTGATGCAGTCATGTGACCAATTAAACTAAGATAGTGGAGGGCATTATACAGCAGTTGTTTTGTTTGCTCTGAATTTTGACAGCCCTGTTAAAGATTAATCAGGCAGTACATGCTCCAGATAGCTTTTCTTCAAATTCTCTCACTCGCTTTTGCAACTTTGTACTTTTGTGTTACTCGCAGCAACAACTCCACCTCATTGTTAGGCCATTTAAAAAACTCGGTGCTTTTCCTCAACATTTTGCCGCGACGTTTCAAAGAGCCGAAAAGTAAATAAGCGGCAGGCAGAAATGAGGCAGGTCGAATCTTCACACATGCGCAGCACTGGAACATAAGCGTTTTCGGCCGTTTCAATGTGGACGCTCAAGTCTGTGAAAACAACTAAAAACGACAGTGTCAACACGGAGAGTTTTCACACAAAAACGCAATTTTCAAATTTATCCGGGCTAGTGTGGACGTAGCCTGAGTCAGAGTACCAAGAGACAAACCACACTTGGACAGGCATACTCTACACAGAAAGGCCCCAAGTGGCAAGTGGATTCAACCCCAGGATCTTCTTGTGTTTTAACCCAAAACATCTGGTTTGACAGTATGGACACTTACGTGTACAGAAGAGGTGTTGTCAAGAATGTAATTTAGGGACTTAGAAACACAAAGAAGATGGATCAGATAACAATGAAGCTCCCATTAGCTCCTGATTTTTCTTTCAGTTAGGTATTGAAACAAAACTCACGATTATGAAGCTACTCAACTGGGCGGTTAATCGAGAGTCTTTTACAGAAGGGTACAGTTTGCTTTGTTTTCTGTTTTAGTTTATCATAACAGTGACAAACCCATCTTCATGTCACCATTGTCATGGGTAAGAAAAGGACAAAACACTGATATTTAGCATATTTGACGTAGACATGGGTAGCTGTTGGTGGGGGTGTTGCTATCAAGGAGATGCTGGGAGATGCACAGCAAGGGAGATTGTAAAAAGTCAAAGGTGAGAAAAGAAAATCGAAGGAGTGACACAAAGAGAAACAAATCCCAGTGAGCGCAAACTTTGACATCCCTTTTCTCACTTTAGACTGAGATGTCAGTCTTAGGCTACATGCTGTTTCCCGAGACATGAGTGACAGAATTCAGAGGACAGAGCTAATCCCCCTTCAAGCTGGAGAGTGAAGATCCAAAAGCTGATGTTTTAAGTTGAACAAGTATTAGTGTCTACATTGTACTAAACAGTGTAAAAACAAGATCACACACTTGAATTCAACATAGAAAATATGAACGAAAGAGAAATAAAGTTAAATAGTTTGAGAGTAACGAGACGGACTGTATTCTTCAGTGGAAGCTTTCATAGGAGAGACTTGCTGTAAAACATCTGTTTCAGATCGGAGGGAGCTCCGTTTTGTGTGTGTGTGTGTGCAGACATGGTGTGTGATCTAGAAGGGAGAAAAAAGAGAAAGAGGGAAAGATAGCAGTTGTAAAACTGAGAGATAAAGTGTATGTGTTTTGGTGTGTGTTGACAGTCCAAATCAGGAACTATGAATCAAGATCTCGGGGCACTACTGGAAGGCTTCTCTCTCACTCTGTCAAGAGAAAGCATTCCACATGGTGGCTAATTTCTCTAATTATCTTCACGTGAAATGGTTGCCAGATGACAACAACAGGAAATCACACTCACTCGATAACATTATCACTTACAATACCATTTCACAACCTTGAAAATACCCCAAATCAGAACACAGTCTTGTGTGTAATTGCAGTTTGGTTTAACAAATACTCTGAGATAAATGACCATATACAGGCGACTGGTAGTCCCAGAACTCTGATATGATCCATTGCATCATATCAGGAGCAGGATACGTGTCACAGATATATGCTTCGAAATCATTTATGCAGATTGCTGTCAAGGCTTAGTTAATCGTAGGCACAAAACCAATTTTGTAAGGTTAAGGAAAAAGTCACGAAAGTCATGGTCAGGGGTAAAAAAGTGCTGTGTTTGGTTTAAGAACTTCTTGCTTGATAAACGCCCTAGCAAATTTTCCTAACAGGCTGTAGTTAAGAGAAAATGCTGATAATCATTGTGTAACAGGAAATAAATTGGTGAACCATGTTAACAACCGGTATAATGTCGATCAACCCACCCACCCTGCATGCCCCATAAGTGGATTTCGTTTACACCGTTACTTCATTTTATTCTTTGTTCAAATCCATAAATATAGTACTACTGCTAGAGTTTAATGAAAAATGGCAGGAAAGAGTTTCTTCATTTTCCTATACAGTGCCCATATACTCGGAGCTACTACATTTCAATTATACAACACAAGAAAAACAAAATCTGCTAAAAATATCAACCACTGAGTTCAATGTTTGTAAAAGTTTAAAAAAATATGACAATTTTTCCTTTAACAGTTATCAGTAAACTCAGCATTAGTGTGCTGCAAGCACAAAGGAATGTTTGTTTGCTGAAAATAACTCACTTCAAAATCACTCCATGAGAAGACAGGTGCTTTCCCTAACAAAATACGCCAAAGTGCCTTTACTGCGGGGTCAAGACCTTTTAAGGGTCACAGCAATGTTTTTCAAAAGTGCCTGCCTGGACTGTAGCAAGGTTTCGGATTAGGCATTCTCAGTTGCAGGCCCTGTCTGCTAAGCAGCTGTTTGGGATCAGATGCGAGCCCTGTGTGTCCATGCGAGGCTCAGCAAACCCCTCCGATTAGTCCCAGTAGAACCAAGACCACTGGTGCATTCCAGCAACTTGATCTCATGCAATTTCATCACCAGCGGTGGTAGATGGGCTCATCTGGAAAAATATAATTGTTTATCCGTGGTAGCATTTGCCTTAACTTTAGAGCTCGAATAGGCTGCTATTGAAAGTGACTTTCCCTACTGTAGACGTAATGAGATTTGAAAAGACTTAGTGCACTGCAGTAGGTAATGTCATACAGTAAGTGACTAGAGACAGTAAATACAGTCATATGAAAAGAGTGGAGGAACTCTTCTTTGCAAAATTGTTTCAGTTCATTGAGATTGAGGGAGCAGCTCCCTTGAGTTTTTTATTTTTTGGGCATTCGCTGCTGTGTTTGGGGTCATTGTTCCATTGTTCCAACCTGCTTTTGGCCAAACTTTAGCTGTCAGACAGATGGCCTCACATTTGACTCTCAGATACTTTAGTATGCATAACAGTTTGTGGTTGAGTCAATAGCTGCAAGGTTCCCAGGCTGCGAAACAAGCCAAATCACCAACCCTCCATAACCATTGTGCTTGACAGTTGGTATGAGGTGTTTGTGCTGATATGCTGTGTTTGGTTATCGCCAAATGTACTACTGTGCATTATGGCCTTGTCTGTCCAAAGCACGTTATTCCAGAAATCTTGTGGTTTATTCAGATGAACCTTTGCAGACCTAAGACAGAGAACAACATTCAGAGAGAAGAGGCTTTCTCCTGACACCCGTTACAAACAAACCATACTTGTGCTATCATGAACTTTAGCATTTAAGATGCCGACAGAGGCCTGTAGAGGCTCAGATGTAGCTCTTGGATTTTCTGCAATTTCTCCAAGCACTGCACATTTGCTGGGATGCCCAATACTAGAGGGAATAGGGAACTGTACTAAAACTCACCCGAATTATCCAGACCATCAAACTCCCCTGTGTGTTTTTGCAGAAGCAATTAATAAATGCCTTTGATTAGCTACTCCTGGCTGCTACTTACCCTCTCTTTCTTTTTACACATAAAAATATCACAAACAAACAAACAGCTTCTGTGTGTGGGGAAGTAAAATAAACCTCTGACCACTAAAAGAAAAATGTTTAATAGCTGTATTTTTAAGTGTTTTTTTAAACACTATAAATCATCAAGATTAATATAATTATTATCAAAGTTTTTCTATAAGGAGAAGGGATGGAATGAGATTAACAGACCTTAAAATACAAAAACTTAACAACATAATTCACCTATCTTGCACATGTCAAATTTTTAAATACCATAATATAATTTTATTTATTTTTATTTACCTTAGTTACTTATCTAAGTCATGTAGTTCTGCCAGCATGCTTTTGATTTTTGAACCGCACAACTGTGTCTGTCATCAATAAAAGTATAAGCAACAAATGCAAATCAGCCCTTAACTCGAGTGAAATCCATAAAAAATTAGCATTTTGGGTAGCGAGCACATGTTTAACTTTATCCTCATCTGTCTTTGTAGCAGCATACACAGTACAACCAGAGCACAAATGATTTATAGCTGCAAACATTTGGAGCAGGTGGTGCCTTGACCCCACTTTACTTAACCCTTCTCTCTATTTCTGCCTGTTTCCCTTTTTCACGTGTCCTCCCATCTTATAAATTGGGTGCCTTTCAACTTTTTCAACCATAAACAGACAAAATGAAAGATAATCCCTACACCCGCTTTTCATCTCGATTGGCAACTTATATTCACAGTGCTATTTTACATAAGTTAACAGCTTCTTTTTCTTTACTTTTTGAGTAAGAATAATTTTGTTTTCCCTCACGATAAAAGGCAAACAAATTGATTGCAATGGAAAGAGAAAGGACAGAAGAGAAAACAGAGAGGCGAAATGGGAATCCGAAAGCGCATGAATGCCGAGCGCAGCTGCAGAATGGCATTTCATTGGGATCTGTCAGCTCAACTCTGATTGGTCTGACATTGCTAATCCCTCCAGATGTTCAGCATTAACTGATGAGTGCGTGACTGTTTCATGCGGGACAAAACGGGGAGAGACTCTGAGGCTGCCGTGGCTGGCAGGCCCAGGGTAAACAGGGCCTCTCAGGGACCACTGTCCATGGGATTTGGAGAGATTTGGAGGACAGGATGATCCGACATCCGGGAATTAGGTGGCACAGAGTGCAGATTGTGTCAACAACTTGGGACAGAGGTTTCACACATGACTTCCCGTCCCCCCGCAATCTACAAATTAGATGGTTTGTTTGGTTAGTTAAAGAAATGTCAGACTAATGTAAAGAACATCACTTTGTCCTATTGCAGACAGTATGGGAATGCATGAACTGCACATAACAACATCAACATAATTCTTTGAGCACAAGATTTTACCCCCATTTTCTCCAATTCTTTGATAGTTAATAGTAAATCATATTTATGTTGTATATTTATCTAACTCCATATTTTGACAACTAAGAACGTCCCTGGAGCAAACATGAGACATGGGCCCCTTTTAATACCTCTCACTGTTTCCTTCAAATATGTCGTATATCATTGTTTAAGTAAACAAACTGATGTGTTGACATGTGAGCCTATTATAAACATAAATGTAAAATGCATGTTCACCGTGAGGCACGACATATAGCATGTACAGGGAAATGAGCCCCAGAAGCAATGTTTATCTTCCTAGTAATCCTGTCATTTGCCATGGATAAAAACTGTCTGAAGCAAGCGTTTTCTAAAAATGTCTACTGACTTTAAATGGTGGCGTTGATATGGATCAATAATGAAGCTGAGCAAGAAAGTAAAACAAGAGAGCGGATGTTAGTTGTGGTCAGCGGGACCAGGGTGCAAAAGAAAATTTGATGTACTGCCTGTTGTGCAGCTGAAGCTGGTAATGGGATTCAGACTGGTAATGGGAAAAGCTTGGAGGGGCTGGTGCTATTTAACAGGTTTATCAGCAGCTCTGATAAAAGCAACTATTGTGCATTTTAAACACCAGGCAATTTGTTATAATTCTTATAACTGCTTATCAGATGCCAAGATTTAAACAGTAATGTGTGTGTATTTGTGCAGCATTCTCTCTTACTTATACTGTTTTGGTGAAGCTCCATTATACATCGTGTAACAGTAACTGGATTGTACAGCATACTGATAGCTGGAAAATGAAAAATGTGGTTTTAATTTCTTCCATTTTTTTCAAAACCACCAGGAAACTTTGGGGTGTCTCCTGCAGATCTTCACCCTTTAAAACACTATTAGACCATATTTGTTCAGCAGTTTTGAATTATGTAAAAATATGGCTACCACTTCAAAGTCATTATCCTGTTGAAACATAATGTAATATGTCCGTCAGTAGGATTTACATACTTTTCATAGTTACAGAATATACAAGTGGAAGTTGTATAAAGAGAGCAGTGCTTATCACAAGTGTAGGGAGTTACTGAGAATATGCAAATGTATAAAATGGTCAAAATTCCTATCAAGGAAAGCTTGACAGGTCCACGCTGCTCATGGTGATTGCTCTGAAGACATCTTTTAAATCTGGGCTTGTTTTTTAAGCAACATACTTCATATGGCTGTCATGACAGGCCTGTCTTCCTTTTTTGCTCTAAAATAGACGAGGAGAATGGAAGCAGCTGCACTCGGGCCCCTCTGGGATCCATGCCGAAATGAAACTATCAAATGCCTCCGGACCGAGGACAGATTTCTTAATGTGTGAAAGCTGCACTGTGTTCACAGACATGTTTTGTCTTCACTTTTGGACTTGTTAATACAAACGTTTTTTTCTTCTAGTCCATATCGGTGTGGGGTTATTAAGCAAAAAGGGGGAGTGGTGGTTGTTCTATTGGGAAATCAATTGGTTAAAATAACTTTGCAAGTCCTTGGCAAAGCCAAGAGGGAAGGCTGTTGGTTGGGTGGTGTGAAGGGGTGAAGAAGTGGGTATGGCGTGAGTTGGGGGTTGCAGACTGTTCTGAAAAAGCTGGCGGGTTTCCGGCCCCCGCCTGAAATCCTGCCACAATTACTCTATTAGCATGCTCAGCTGTGCCTCTGTTTTTCTTTATTCAAGCAACTTATCACAACCGACAAGGCACATGAGGCCATCAGAAAAGGAGCCTGTCAGAGCCCCATTGTGGCCTCAGCCCTCAACCTCTCTGCCTTCATCCAGCCATTGACTCTCTGCTGTGGACAAGAGCCAGAGAAAAGCCAGAGGCATCATGGGAGCTGCAAGTGCACTTGTGGCACTGGCTCTGATTGACATAACTTTGGCAATATGACTTCTGCTAAAAAATCAGCTTATCGGGAAGGGAAGAAATGTTTAAATGGGAATATATGTTATCAGATTTCTAGAGATCCAGAGTCAAAAATAAATCCTAGAATGCTGATCCTTTTCATCTGGACCTAGCGTTTTTTGAAACAGCTACATTCAGATGAACAAATCAACTTACCTGTACGATTTAACATGCATCAAGAAGTTAAGTGTCTTCAAAATGCATTTTGAGAAACTCCTGTTGTTGCAAAACGAAGGTTGTATTAGAAATCAGTCAGAAAACAGCCCTCCGCTCTATTAAACTTTAACCTCAGTAAACTCTTTCCTGATGAATTCATTGCTACTTTAAAGTCTTGCTGAATATGATATGTTTATTTTGTTAATTATGATTCCCATTAGTGTCTAGAATGATGATAACCTGCCCTAAATCAGGGCTTGTATAAAGGCACACTTACTTTGTCACTGACAAGTTAGCATGCAATGTTCTTCAAATTCAAAGTCAGATATAGTCGTGACATTTGGTTTAAAAAAAGTTAAAATGGCAACATTGATAATACTCAGCTTGAGGCTTCAAAAACAGAACTAGAATAGAAATTGTTATTTATTTATTTTTCAAAATACAGAGTCTACATTTTGCTGATCTGGTGGTGTTGAAGTAAAGAAGGGTGTAATTCAATTTTGACCTTGTTATATGCTATATAATAATATACATTTTTAAAAACATGAATGCGATGACTAGGGATGGGTATTGATAAGATTTTCATGATTCCGATTCCATTTTCGATTCTGTTTAACGATTCGATTCTTTATCGATTCTCTTATCGATTCTTTTTAAAAAAGGAGAACACTAAGTTTGATTAGCTTAGAACTTTGTTTTATATCTTCTCTTTGAACAAGATAGGCCATGTTACTCCTAAATTTCTTACAAACCCAACAGTGAGATCTTAAGAGATCCACGGCCTAAGGCTCTTCAATGGGTGTCACAGGGTCCCCAGGAAAAAAAATTGTAAATGTAAAATAATAAAATAAATATTCTTCTGTAGCAATAACAAAGTATAACATAAATTATTCAGTAGCAATTACACAAGAATATCCAGTAATGTCCCTGCCTACAATTAAACACATTCACTTACCGAAAATTGGGGGCATCTGCTGTGGCAAATGGGTGCAAGCCTTTTACCACAAACTTAGTCACTGCTTGGTGACATTCGTCTATCCTGGCCTGAAAGGAGACGCTACCGGACTGCAGCGAGAACTGCCAGCATCTGAGCCAGCCAGACTCTTTCTGTCTCTCTCATCATGGTCCCCTAAATGCACAGTAATGGCAGGTTTTGTAATAAGGCAGATCGTGCTAACATAATATGCACTGTTAGTTGATTATTTACCTGCTGCATTAACGGGAGAGGACGTGCAAACGTTACCGCTGCTGCTGGGTTGAGATTCACGAGTCCGGAGCGGAATTAAAAACATGACATTCATTTAAGGTCATCACGTGTTTTGTGAGCAAATGCTTTTGCATATTCGTAGTGTTTCCTCCCTTAAATGAAATATCTACTTTGCAAGTATTGCAAGTTGCCCTGTTGTCATCCGTTCTCGTAAAGTATAACCAAACTTTTGAGTGTTTGAGCCGCTTACGCGCCGTGTTTCCTGCCAGGTAAATGACGCTCCGCAACGTGGTGACGTCATTCGGGGCGACTGGAATCGATAAGGGAATGGTTTGCAAAAATGGCAAACAATTCCAAGGAATTGAAACAGTGGTTTTCGATACCCATCCCTAGCGATGACTCTAATAGGCATTTTTCTACGATTAATGTTCTTGGAATATGAAGTATAATCTAAAATAATTAAGTCCTTTCTGCATATCTGGTAAACACAGATGTCTCATGCTATTAGACACTGAACTGTTGAGCTGATAGGTTAAAAAAAAGAATATTTGACATTATATAAAGCTTTTACTGTATTATTCTACAGGGTGGGCCATTCATATGGATACACCGTAATAAAATGGGAATGGCTGGTGATATTAAAGTCCTGTTTGTGGCACATTACTATATGTGAGGGGGCAAACTCCTCAAGATGGGTGGTGACCATGGTGGCCATTTAGAAGTCGGCCATCTTGGATACAACTTTTGTTTTTTTCAATAGGAAGAGGGCCATGTGACACATCAAACTTATTGGTAATGTCACATGAAAAACAATGGTGTGCTTGGTTTCAACGTAACTTTATTCTTTCATGAGTTATTTACAAGTTTCTGACCACTTCTAAAATGGTGGTGCCCATTGTGTTGGATTGTCAATGCAACCCTCTTCTCCCACTCTTCACACACTGATAGCAACACCGCAGGAGAAATGCCAGCACAGGCATCCAGTATCCGTAGTTTCAGGTGCTGCATATCTCGTATCTTCACACCATAGACAATTGCCTTCAGATGACCCCCAAAGATAAAAGTCTAAGGGGGTCAGATCGGGAGACCTTGGGGGCCATTCAACTGGCCCACGACGACCAATCCACTTTCCAGGAAACTGTTCATCTAGGAATGCTCGGACCTGGCACCCATAATGTGGTGGTGCACCATCTTGCTGGAAAAACTCAGGGAACGTGCCAGCTTCAGTGCATAAAGAGGGAAACACATCATGTAGCAGTTTCAAATATCCAGTGGCCTTGAGGTTTCCATTGATGAAGAATGGACCCACTATCGTTGTACCCCATATACCACACCAAACCATCACTTTTGTTGTTCCAACAGTCTTGGAGGGATCAATCCAATGTGGGTTAGTGTCAGACCAATAGCGGTGGTTTTGTTTCTTAACTTCACCATTCACATAAAAGTTTGCCTCATCACTGAACAAAATCTTCTGCATGAACTGAGGGTCCTGTTCCAATTTTTGTTTTGCCCATTCTGCATATTCTGTGCGCCGATCTGGGTCATCCTCGTTGAGATGCTGCAGTAGCTGGAGTTTGTAAGGGTGCCATTTGTGAGTAGCTAATATCCGCCGAAGGGATGTTCGACTAATGCCACTCTCCAGTGACATGTGACGAGTGCTACAGGCTCTAGCTGAATGAAGCTAGGACAGCCACTGATGTTTCTTCATTAGTGAGTTTTCTTGCATCCACATTTTGGCAAATCCAACGCTGAACCAGTTTCACGAAACTTAGCAAGCAGTTTGCTGACTGTAGCATGGGAGATGGGTGGTCTCGCAGGGTGTCTTGCATTGAAATCTGCTGCAATGACCCGGTTACTGCGTTCACCAGATATCAACACAATTTCGATCCGCTCCTCACGTGTTAACCTCTTCGACATGTCAATGGCTGTGAACAAAGAGAAACTTATAAATGACTCATGAAAAAATAAAGTTACGTTGAAACCAAGCACACCATTGTTTTTCATGTGACATTACCAATAAGTTTGATGTGTCACATGGCCCTCTTCCTATTGAAAAAAACAAAAGTTGTATCCAAGATGGCCGACTTCTAAATGGCCACCATGCTCACCACCCATCTTGAGGAGTTTGCCCCCTCACATATAGTAATGTGCCACAAACAGGACTTTAATATCACCAACCATTCCCATTTTATTACGGTGTATCTATATAAATGGCCCACCCTGTATATTTCAGTGTCAACAACTCTTTCTTATGGTTTCTTCTATGGTCGCTTCTTTTCTCTCATAGGAGTTTAAGTTCTCACCCTGTCAGCTCTACCCTTTCCATAACACTAACCCTCTGCGTGTCTTCCCAAATGCATACATCAGAAAATGACTTAACTTTTTTCATAATAATACAAAATATTTGTTTATGTGTAAAACAATGGATAATATGTTTGTCTTGGAACACAATTCAAATGCTCTGTGCGTAACAAAGATATTGCCATCTTCAAAAGAATCTATTCATGAATGGTGAACAAAATTTTCCATGAGTTAAAGTTGTCTGAACAAAGCGACCCAAGAATTAAATCTGAAAATAAAAGGTGAAATTGTGGAATATTGTATTGCAGATTTGTGAAAAAGATACAACAGGTAATGCCTGTTCAGTGCTGTGTTAATGCCATCTGTTTCCTTGCAAGTTTAACATAATGTATCTGTGGGTGTGTCTTATATTTGTGCACGATTTTTTTTAAGGTATTAATAACTCACAATATAGTCTGACAGGGTATATAGGTGCTGTGCTTTTGTGTTGACTTCAATATTAATGAACATCCAATCATTTTAAGAAAAAGTACAATCACACACTTTATGTGTGGATCTTTTATTCATTCTGTGTTTATGGAAAATTTCTGCTTTGTCTTCCCATGGCAATGAGAACAGATGAAAGTGATGAGACATGTTGTTATTGTTAAGGTTAGGGGCATTCTCTTTTTGTTTCCTCTGTAAAGCGAGTTGCTCTCTGCAAAATGGGAAGTGTTTTTGAAACCAAAGGGGCAGAGAGAAAGACACATAAAAGGGAATAGTTGCACAGAAGCAATTCGTGATAGGGCTCTTTATTTAGTAAGTTAGAAATAATTGGTCTGGTGGCATGATGTGACTTGTAAATGTTCAGAGCTGAGAAAAAGAGAAGACAAGCAGATAACCACAGGCTTTAGTTTGGATCAAACTTCACAGGTCAGAGAAGAAACAACAGATTAAACACTGTTATACTTTGTAATTCTGTTAAAAAAAAGCTAAACAGGTATAATTCTAATTATAATAGTTAATATAATAATACTTTGAACACAGCAGTTTTATTTTTGCAGAGCAGACAACTAAAAACAAACAAAAAAAGCACTTGACATGCATACAATTAGTCGTGCTTCTTTTCTAGTTTAAGTTTTCTTTGCAGTTTCCTGGAATTTGGTCAATTATCAGCTTTTATTGATTAGTTAACACTGCTTTTTATTATTATTATTTTAACTGGTTCAAATAAAGTTATGAGGGATAACATGACAGACTGCTTAAGAAATATAGAACTGAACTGTACATGATGGCTTTTTCAAGCAGAAAATTAGCACAGATGCCAGAACCTGCAAGTACACACCTAAACTTGGTAGTGTTTGTAATCTTCACTTGTGTCTTCATTCAAATATTTTTTGCATAATTTGATTCTCGAAGTGATCACATTAAATTATTGTCACGTTTTGGAGAAGCAAAATATGACAAGAATTCTTTTTTTTATGTAACATTATTTTTATAAGGCTTGTTCATTGGGCCTGTTGCATTCTGGATATACCTTGTCATGGCTGTATCTTTTTTTTTTTTTTTTTTTTTTTTTTTTTGCCTGTCCCGTTTGGCTCTTTTGCCATCAGAATTGTTGTCTAAAGGCAAAGAAAGATGCCCAACGGATTTACTTTACCAAATTGACCATCCCAGCCTTGCCATAATGGTCCATTTGATTCACCTTTTATTGTTTATTTTATTTTCACTTACTGAACATGGGACAGACTTGACTGGGGGAAAGAAGGGGAGAAAGAAAGAGGGAAAGAGAAACAGCTGAGAAGAGGGACGGGGGAGAAGGGCAAAAACCAAAAACCAACAGAATGAGCAGAAAAAGAAAAAAAAGAAGAAAAAAAATGCATATATCGATCACCTGGGTCACCTGCTGAGAAAGAAAAAAGAAAACAAGCAGAAGAGAACAAGAGTAATAGAATAAACAACATCACAATGATATATGGGAATATGACAGTAAATACTAAATATTAAACATTATTGTGCAGCACATAAGATCAACAGAACACAGTGTGCTTTGAGGTAGGAGCCAAAAAGGGTGTAGTTTGTGGGTGTGATCACCCGTGTGTACACCTGTGAGCATGGACGCGTTTGTTTTTTGTTTTTTAAAAGGTTCCTTCATGTAATGATCTGCTAGAGGGTGTGGGGGGGCCACAGCACCGTCCTCCAGGGCATGAAGCAGGTATGGAGGAGATCAAAACTCCAGACATCCAGAGGCCCCCAGAACACAAGAGACCAAAGAAGACCAACAGAGGGGCAGCCGCGCCACTGTCCCAGAAAGAGCTGAGGAGAGTCCCAGATGAGGGCTCACTAGGGTTGTAGTGGCTGTATCTAAAGCTACATCCACACTGGAAGCAGTTGGCAAGGCCCGAGATAAAGCTTTCTCAACCCCCATGCCTTAAGTGCCTGCTGATGAGAGTAAAGAATACCTTTGATTGACATATGATGTCAAGATAGAGATCCATACACAACTTTGGTTCCTACACAATATTTAGATTCCTATTATGGCCAAAGCAGTGGAACACAGAATTATAGAAGAGATGCTCATTATAGGTTTTACAGATTCAATTTAAAAGCCTTTCAAAGATAACAACTTAAAACATGTGTGTTTACATGACCATCACTGAGACTTATCAGCCAATCTACTCCAAGGCAGCATTGATCACAAAGATGCTAGGCTACAAGATGAATAACCACAAGGAGCAGTACCCTCCATGGAGAAGTAGTATGGGTAACTGAAGGCTGGACTGTCCTTATCCCCATGGATCCCTAGAAAGGACTGGTCTCATCCAACTACTGGCCCTTAACCTGCCTCAGTACTACATGGAAGTTCCAGACATCATAGTAGCTAATATGAACAGGCTCATGGCTCAATACATGAGTGGATCACAGAAAGGAATTGGCAGGAATACCAGGAGGGTGAAATATCAGCTACTGGTAGACAGAGCAGTTGCCGGAGACTGCAAGAACAGACTGCCCAACCTGAGCACTGCCTGGATTGTATGCAAGAAAGGCCATGACTCAGTGCCCCACATATGGAACCTGGAATGCACAGAAATATACAACATCAGTGAGACCCTTAGCCTTCATCAGGAACTCAATAGGGATGGGGCAAACTACACTAGAGGTTAACTTCAAGCCAGTTGCACAAGTCATCACGAAGTGAGAGATTTACCAAGGAGATGCCCTTTCCCCACCTTTGTTTTGCACGGGCCTAAACCTCCTTAGTGAAGTCATTGTCAAGACTGGCTACAGATACCGACTATGGAATTGAACAATCATTCGCCTCCTCCTGTACATGATGGCATCAAGCTTGTCAAGAGTGAACAAAGCATCAGTCACTGATCTACACCACAGTAACGACATCGGAATACCATTTGGACCGGAGAAGTGTAGTCAGAAGGTAACAAAGAGCGAGAAGATAGTCAGAACTGAGGGGATCGAACTTCCAGATGGCAACATTGTAGACATTGACGACAGCTACAAGTACTTTGGAATCCCACAGGCAAATGGGAACCACAAAGAGGCCACAAGGACCAGCAAATATCTGCAGAGAGTAAGGCAAGTCCTGAGGAGTCAGCTGAATGTAAAGAATAAGATCCATACAATCAACATCTACGCCCTGCTGGGACAGTAAGTTGGCCAGGAGGAGGTAGAAGCCACCTCACATCAAGACAAGAAAGCTCCTGACCATGCATGGAGGGCTTCACCAAAAATCCACCACCCGAGGCTGAACACTGGTGAGTGTTAGAATAGCTGTTCAGAATGAGACCACAAACATTCATAAGAACATCAGGAAGATGGCCTCAACTGATCACATGCTTAGTGAATATCCAGGCAGCAGAAATCCGAGAATGAAGAGAAGCAAGATGAGGAACCATCATGGAAGGACAGGGGCCTGCACGGTATGCAGCACCAGCAGATAAAGGAATTGGCTAAAATCCATAAATCCTACCAGCTGGACTGAAAGACAGCACAGAGGCACTAATCATGGCATCACAGGAACAAACTCCAGGTACAAAATCCATAGAGGCTACTACACCTGGCAAGACCTTAGGCAAGAGGCTAGAAGTCCGGATATATATAGAACACCATAACCACGTGGCTGGTATAGTATATAGGACCATCTGTGCCAACCATGGCCTGGAAATCCCGAGGTCAAAACAGGATTTGCCCCTAGAGTGGTTAAGAATGACTGAGCTAAGATCCTGTGGGACTTCCACATGCAGATAGACAAACTGGTGATGGCTAACCAACTCGACATAGTAGTGGTGGACAAGCAGAAGAAGGCGGCCGTGGTGATAGATGTAGCTATACCAAGTGATAGCCACACCAGGAAGAAGGACCTGGAGAAGTAACAATGGCTGAGACAAGAACTTGAGAAGATGTGGAGGGTGAAGGTAACAGTGGTCCCAGTGGTAATCGGAGCACTTGGTGCAGTGACCCCCAAGCTAGTCGTGTGGCTCTGGCAGATCCCAGGAACAATAACTGAGATTTCTGTCGAGAAGAGCACATCCCAAGGAAGAGCAAAGATACCTCCCTGGACCCTCAAGCCCTCAGGCCTCCGATAAAGGACCTGAGCTGGTAGAGGACCAGAGGATAACAACTCTCCACAGGGGCAAAATGGGAATTTTTTTTTTCTTTTTTCATACAGAACCTGTAAACTTTATCTAACACAACCCTACTTTGTAACATCACTACAAAGACTACCCTCATGACTGTATTCTTCATGTCATATGACACTAAATGGAACATTTGACCTCACTGAATAAGACTTCATCACAGTTTCCAAAGAATGATAGCAAATTAGTATTTACAGTGAAAGCAGAGTACTTTATTCCCAACAGGATGTAAGATTTTCTGAGACAAATGTAGTGTTAAGCCCTGCTTTGCAAGTAAAGGCTGTTCTTACCCTTATATGTGCATGCATTCAAGAAGCTCCAAAACTGTATTAGCGTGTGTTGGGGGGTTGTTGCTGCCTCTCAATGACTTTAATGCTCGATTTAACTCTTACATCATTAGCTGGAGCCAGGCAAAGTTTAAAAGTTGAAATGGAAATTGAGCAATCTCGACATGCACCGTATTTCATTAATGTGACAAGCTGATAAAATGCCAGCGGGCATGCACTTGGCTGACAAGCAACACTCGTTACATTCCAACTGCATTAATTAACCCTGCCCGCAACAGAGGCCGATTGCAGTGCACAACAGTGGAGCCAGTCCCTACAGAAAACACACAATGTGGCATGTGAAGCACCATCAACACCTCCCTAAGTAAAACCTGTAGCTAAGAAATACATAACATGGCTGTCATTTCTCATGACAGGGCCAAACATGCTGGTTTTGGACAGGATTCAATAAGTCTTTGATTCTGCAAAAAAAAAAAAAAGAAAGAAAAAAGGGGAAAACACGTAGAGAAGTGAAACAAAATCACCATTTACAGTCTCTGACAGCCGGCAGATCTTTTTTTCTTTCTTTTTTTCATGTTTTCACTCCTTATGCCAGTAAGAAACTCACACTGGGAAACTGTTGTCTTGATCCTCAAAGCACCCATCAAACTGGCTCCCACAGATGACATGTTTTACCTTGGAGCAATGTAAGAAGGGAAGTGAAGGGCTGAAGAGAGATAGCTGTTATGTTCTCACACACATAAGCAAGTGTTCAGCATGAGTTAAACAGATTGAGTTAAACATGTTAAGAGTTTCCTGTTTTGCTTAAATACCAAAATTTCCCCTTTCCAAAACCATTAAAGACTTGCAACAATTTCACTCTCATTGGCTGAAGTACTCTTCTGGTGCACATTTGATTCACATCTCCACCCTACACTACCACTTTATTTAAAAAGTACATTAAAAAAATACTCACTCAAAGTACATTAAAAAAATACTCACATTCTAGATCTATAGTGTCATTCGTTTTAATTTATATATATATATATATATATATATATATATATATATATATATATATATATATATATATATATATATATCTTTAAATTTCAGGCCTTAGTCACACAGTTGGTGATCTCCTGGTAACCACTGGTCACCAAGAAAGAAAATGTGCAATTACCCGGCTGGTTGCCAACTGGTCGCTGGCAGTGGCTGCTGGTTGCTGGCTGTCACTGGGTGAAATCTGTTGTAAATAAGGTGCAGCACCAAAAGCTTCTTTGTGATTGTGTTGCTAGCACATTTCTGCAGTCACTCGAAGGTTGCATAGCAGATCCATTCTGCTTCAAAATAAAAGTTGTCTTACCTGAAACCTTCAGGTCTCAAAAGACAAAACTTTTTCTTTTAAGGGCAATGTTCTCTCTATCAGTTTGCATCAGACCCTTCACTACCACTCAGTGAGTACTTGGCAAATGTTTACAGACAAGTCAGCATCTTCCATACAAACTACCAGCAACAGTGTCTGTCTGCTAGTAACCAAAGCAATCAAAAAAGGTTTTTGTTGCAGCACCTTATAACT
This sequence comes from Rhamphochromis longiceps, assembly GCF_057381845.1. Classification (NCBI taxonomy): domain Eukaryota; kingdom Metazoa; phylum Chordata; class Actinopteri; order Cichliformes; family Cichlidae; genus Rhamphochromis; species Rhamphochromis longiceps. Next base: position 8,574,017 of record NC_140558.1, read on the forward strand.
CTTTGAAATCAGTTTTAACAGTTTTTAGCAACAGCAAGAAAGCGGCCTTAACCACTTACCTGAACCAGTCAGGAATGCTCATTTTTCTCTAGTGAGTGGTGGTTTCCAGGTCTAGGTGAATGCAGAGCATATCCATGAGTGTGTACTCGTAAAGCACCGACATATTACATTACATACATAATACATTATCCTTATGATTTAACTGCGTTTGTAGTAGAAGTGCTTATGGTACTACTCACTTGAAAGCAACCAGTTGACATTGTTGTTAATTGTTTATTAATTTGTTGTCATTTTATATAGACAATAGAGGGAGACGTCTTTACAGCTGTGGTTATTTGTTCACTCATCACTCTACAAATTAGTTTGAGCATGAACTTTGCATGCATGAAACCATCAACATGACGGTGAAGGGCTGAAACTGCATCTGTACATTTGGTTTATGATGAAGAGTGAAAAGAGCAGATCAACAGCTCCAGAAACTAAATGCTGTTGACAGTTCGGTGAGACACAGAGGAGCAGCTTTCAAAAGCCTGTCATCAGTGTCCCAATACTGTCACAGAGCTGATGACCTCAGTGACACCAAGTCGTACACACACCAACTATGCAAACACACGCTGCTCCTACATATTGACTAAACACAATTTCCATGGGCATAAACAAAGTGACAAATTCTATTAATAAGATATATTCTTTGTTCTTTTTGTTCAGCTCAATTCTTGTAAACTTTTCACCAATATTTGTTTTTTCCAGCTCTTTTAAAGAGCACTGTAGCGAGATTTAGACAATTTTCTCAGGTTTATCATTTTTAGCTAGCGCTGAATGTTGATGACTGGGTAACATTAATGCAGACAATCCAAAGTAAAACAAACCGCAACCATCATTAAACTGAACCTTTGTTTTGATATCAACTAGCCAACACACCTGCAAAGTTTGTAACTGCATCATGCATGGTGGTGCCGCTATTGTGTTGACAAAATCTGTCCGCAGGCAGATTCAAAACCAGCTCTCACTTGGTGTCTCTGTGACATGAACGCACATGTGCACACACACACACACATAGAGACTTACAAGGTAAAAACAATTCCAGCTAAGCAACACACCGGGTATTCAGGTATCACAGGCTAATCCTGTGACTCTTTCTCAAGAAGAGCCTATGAATTTAAACAGTGCCTTAATTGCTAGAAGCTTGCAAACTCATCTCCTTTTTTGCATCTCAATAGATTTAATTTTGGCCTGGATGTGCACACTCTCTTCTATAGTTCTTCCAGGGCATTAACTACCATCAAAGCCTTAACATTTCAAAGTAAAGAAATGAAAATCACCTGAAATATGATTTTAAACTGTGTTCTGTAGCTTCAGATTTAGCTGTCCCAATTTGGATACTTCCATTTAACTGCACACTAAAAGGCCTCCAATCATATTTAACAATATTCCAGTTGAGATATAATTCCAGAGTAAACATTATTTGTCAGACACTTCCAGTTGCTGAAGTCCTCTTTGCTTCCCTCTGAGTATAATATTTTCCACATTCACATGCAGTCTGCTTCTTTCTCCATCTGGGAACTTCTCATTTATCTTTAGCGGTGGTGACACAATGAAAACAGCTACATGCGGTGCAGCCTGCCACACACAGCAAGAGCACCCAGCCAGTTTATTGGGAAAGGTGCTTTATTGAATTAACCAGCCTCTTTTGTTCCTAAACCAATATTGCAAGACTATAAAGGGGTCAGGGGACTGCAGGCACACACAAAAGGCTGCTGTGGAGGTAGAAGAGCCTCTAGGCAGCTCTCAGCTAAAGCACAGAGTTTGGTTTAGGTCAAAAGAGAACTCCTGATCTGGAAATAACAGAACATTCCGGAAGAACACAGCTGTCCCACCCAGCCTCCCAGCTGCCCTCACCCTGAATATCCTTCTCTCTCCAGTTTGAACTGTTTATTTTACATCACACAATGCTTCTGTCTGTGAATCTCTCCATATAGCAACATACTGCACACAGGATTTGACTGACATGAGTTTATGAAGACTACTATCCTTACTGTAACCCAAACTGGCACAATAAGTGCAATAATTGTGCAAAACATATGCTGTTCAGTGAAATGGAACTGATGTCTTATGTAGTAGTTTGAGATTACCAATGACAGAAAAAGTGTCAATTTCAAATCATGCCAACAAGAAGTAAAAGGCTTGCAGCTTTCAAAGCCTTCCGAAGAAAGCATTCAAAATGCTTTCTTCGGAATTGCAAGATATTTGAAAAGTAATAATTCTGAACCCTAAATAAAAAGGGTAAAACGTAAACCTATTTTAATTCTGACAATCATTTAAGTGATTCCACATGATTTTCTGGAGTTCACTGAAGACCTGCCAATTTTTTTGTTTTTAATTTTGTTATAAATATTGAAGAGCATCCATATTGAATATCAACAGAATGTAGCTCCAGGCATATACACACCAGACTGTTAATACGTTTCTAAGACACCCTTACATTGTCTGAGAAAAACAGGGGCTGGAGTTCACAGTGCATGGGAAAGAATAATATTCTGCCACTCATGTCATATGATATGCATTTTTCTGCAGGATTATTGCTAGACAAATTCTTTCATATTCATGCCAAGGCATCAAATTTGAAATGAGCATTTTTTGTAAATTCTCATTTCCAACTTTCAAAAGTTTTAATAATTGACATTTTACACAGCATCTAATTTATTTTTTCGTTTTTGGAAACAGGGTTGCATTTTTAATGATTACCAGAGTTGAGTATTATGCCCTTCTGTTAATGAATATAATTGTTTTTTTGGATGTTACACCTTTGCTTTGATGTTTTCTCATCCTTTAATTATAGGACAGGTTACCTCACATTTTCAATTCAAGGCCTTATAGAGAGTATTTCTTTAAGTGTTTTCGTGTACTTGATAGCACTCATAGTAACACCCTGCAGGCCTCGACATGCTTTGGCATGTATACTGTCCCCATGAACTTTCAATGTGCATTGTGCAAGAGCCAAGTGATGAGATCCTGGCAAAGTAAAGGATAATACGTGCCACCGTTTCACCCTGAAATCACTATGAATATTTGTGCTTAACCAGTGCATAATTGCCAAATTCTTATCAACACTATTGATGTATCTCTCTTTAACAAATCACAGAGTGTTAAAGCTCCTGTCATACACTGTGAACAAAAGGATTAATTAACGATTTGATCTCAGTAGGATGGTCCCACATCACACGGCTGAAGATAAGTTTGAAGACGGAAGGCTCAGGGGCACAACATGTGGATTTCCCCGTTGTTTAGTGCTGTCAGAAGGGAAAAAGCTTCAAAAACATCAGAGCTGGGCTGTTATCTCAAACTCACAGAGGAGCTGTCATAGATAAAGGAGGAAGTGGTTAAAGTGGTCTGAGGAGACTGCGTTAATCCTCGGAATCCACCGCGCAACGTTACAGGAGGGCAGAGGTGCACCCGTAGACTAGTATGTGCATGTAAAGACATGTACACATGCATGCACACACACACACACACGCACACACACACACACACACACACACACACACACACACACACACACACACACACACACACACACACACACACACACACACACACACACACACGTCTATCTTTAGCGCATAGGGGCCAACACAGTGATAGTGAACAATATGCTGATTTGCTGCTCAGTTTCGTGCATCCAAAGATCTGCAGCCTGATTTCCTTGTGCTCACAACTGCCACCTGCTTCCGCCCACATAATCTGCTGAGAGGAGATAGATACGGTGGATGTGTATCATCTTCCCAGGATTCACAGACAATAACAATACCTACAGGATTTCTAAGGCCACAAACACTTAAAGGGAACATTTTGAAAGGGAAAATTAAGATGTATCAAAGCTTTAATAATGTAATTTATTTAAAACAAATTAAGTAAAAAGTAACTGTGTGATCGGAAACTTGCTTAATGTTTAGTTTAGAATAATGTGATCGTAGACATTTTAATGCAGATAAAGAGCCAAGTTTACCAACTCTGCTTTATTGACAGAAAAAGAAAGCAAAAATAATAATTATAAATTATTAAAAAATGCATATGCAAACACAAGTCCGAATTTTCTTTTAAAATGTCACGAGTGTGGTGTGCCTTGCTTTTTATAACACAGTCAGAGGTCAGTTTAAATTTAAAGTTCATTTTTAGCCTGGTGTTACTAACCCTTTTAATCTTAAAATGATAGATTCTTATAGACAGACTATGTTTTCTATATGGCCATGAATTATAATCAGTTTAAATAAACTTTAAAGGTCTATAATAAACCAGCAAGTCGGAAGCTGTCAAATAAAGTCATTTTAAACCATTTTAATTCCTCAAATGTAGGAATGTAGGTGTTAATTCATTTCATGTTTTTTAACATGGTAATAAACAATAAAAGGAATGCGCTTTTCATAAAAATATATTTCAATCTGTATTGCTCTACTTATAATTGAAATAAATCATGAACTCAATAAGAAGACCGTTGCCTTGCGTCTAATTTTTTTTCTAATGTAACAACACATTTACCACCTTTGGTTGCTGTGTGACTGGTGAAAATCAGAATGGGAGAAAATGGGAGACATAAACATTTTACATGGCAAATGACACCATCTATCTTGTAAATTTTTTGAAATAATCTTTTCTATTCACTGAAATTCCCCTCAAGTTCAAGTAATTAGATTAAGTGCACTGACAAATGATCACTGACTGATAAAAGGCGCAAAGCTATGAGCATGCACCACCAAAAATAACTTGGATGTATTGTGAGGCAGCTTGGTATTATGGTAAGCTGACTGCCCAAGAAGCAGCATCCCTGAAGAAGGAGAATGAAATAAGGGGATTTATCCACAGACACTTAATCATTCCCAACTTGGAGCATTGGCACAAAAAGGAAAGAATGTGTAAAGAGCCTAGGGACACAAAGACTTCTGGGTGATCAAAAGGAGAATTAAGGGTGACTTCTTCCACTGAGCCATTGTCTGTGTGTTTCATGAAGTATCACTCTCGGCAGGGAGGGAGGTGGCAGAGTGGGGTGGGGTGGGATCAAGGATTTCTTGAATTAAAGAGCCTCTGCGCTTTTCTCCCTCACCTTTTAATCCAGCACCTTGCTCTTGCCATCTCTTGCCACTTTCTTCATTTCATCCACAAATAGATCCCTCTGAGCTACAAACTTGGCATGACACACACATTTGTGTGTACCGGGGAAATTCAGCTTCAAAAAGCTGAAAGCATGAGGAGCACTGGGTGGGCTAGCTGCAGATGTGTGTATGTGTTTGAAGGGTTAGTTCATGTGTGTGCTTTGGGGAGGAGGGCCGGGGGTTAGAGCCACCAGGATAATGACCATGACGGCCGCCCAACAGACTCACCCCCTGCTGTCCTTTTAAGTCCTTGTTTAAGGTTTGGCTTCGGCACCTGCTTTGAACTGTGACAATAAATTCCTGATCGTAGCGGAACTCCCAGGATTCTTCATCCTTTGGGCCATGATACGCAAGGCCAAGAGGCTTTTGGCTGTACAAAGTCTTGTCCTTCTAACGAGCAGACAATAAAGTTAATTCACCCTCTACTTGATTATCCGTTTGTGACATTCAGAGATGGGCAGAGACCTCACACCTGCTTTATGATTCATCAGTAGCAAAAGATCTTGATTATTTCATGAAATCAAAGCAAAACAGCCAATTCACATGCTTTAAGCTTGATTTATAGTTGACGTTGATTCTACACCATACCTATGGCATAAGCACAACATAGCCATCCTGTAGTCTGACCATGCATACGATAAAGATGTTACCACATGTTGTTGGTATAGCTGTAATTTGTCTGCTTATTAGCAATAAGCAGTGTCACTCAGCAAATAAAAGATGATGCTTCTGGGAAACAAAATGTATTAAGGACTGTAATAGGCTATAATTGTGCCATTAAGGTATTATGGCTTTATAGCCAAGTGCCGTTTTCTTGTGTCTGTAGCTCTGCCAATGCACGTATAGTCTCAGTTGGTTCCAGCATCTTGTCTGCATTGAAGCAATTCCAGTAACGTGTTCTTCAGCACATCTCAGCTCCAACTCATGCCAACACATCTTTGCTCCAACCTCCTCACGTTCTCATGCTTAGTCAATAGTTCCTTCCTGTGATTTTTTTTAATACTCAGCATTATTCTCTCATTCACAGGGATACCCTTTGGTGACAATTTTCTTTTAAAAAACTTTTTCATCTTACCTCTGTTTTTGATATTACATTTTTTAATGTAATATGTTCTTAGATTATGTTTAGTGACTAAAAGTTGGTTAGTATTGGTATTACAACCTAGTGGTTAAGTTTATGCAAAAAAAAAAAAAAAAGCTTTGTCAAATGACTAACATGGTATTATTGGCCCTGAGGTGGCATAATTATGAACTCAATTGACTTTTGTATGGGCATAGAGGCTTTTATAATATTATAGTTATATAGATTATTTCCTATCATTATTAATACAAACCACAGCCTGTTGAATTGAGTTCAGTGGGTAAACTTCCATGGAGTGTTATGAACTGTGAATCCACTGCCTACTAAAACTGCTTGGTATAAAGTTGTATACTGTATACAGTTGTATACTGTATACATAGCACTCCATGGAAGTTTACCCACTGAACTCAGAGGGGTCAGTTTTAAAGGATGCCATGAGTCAAGAAAACATGCTTCAGATGATATCTTTTGTAGTACGAGTACTTAGAGTCTTAAGTCAAATGGTTTATTGTTCTTCTCCCGTTACACTCCCGACAAATTAAATAGGAGGAGAATCAATAACAAAACTGTTCAGGAAATATTACTTTACTATTGGGTTAAAAATGTTTGTTACCAACATGACTAGCCATCATATGTATCTATGACATTAATGTTAACTACTGTGTGTATTTTTGATAGCTTTATTGCTCTCAGGGTGATGTTTCAGGAAAGAAATGAAAAGAAAAGAATCATATTTTTATACTTTTCCACATAAACTATGAACTGAGTATGGCACTGAAGGACTTCTAGCATGGATCAGCCTGGAACAATTGAATTAAAAATTTAAGTTACCTTCAAGTTGCATTATGCATTTCAGAGAGAACATCAGCTTTCTGTCGGCTGATTTGTGCCCCTGACTAGATTTTACTCCATAGAGACAGCTCCTGTGGCTTATGGGTATTGTAGTATTTGTAGTACAAACGTGTTTTTGTTTTTTGTTTTTCATTTTTTAAAGAAGACGCAAACTATTAAAACTGGTAGCGATAAGAAAAGCGTTTCCAGTGGTAGAGAATCCAGTGTTTCTGTGTTAAATAACACAGAGGATATTATTTATTTGCAATTCTAATATGCAACGTTACTCGATTAATTACACTGTTGTAGAGAGTCAGACAGGTCATATAAAAAAACTGTTCATGGGCAACATTCCCGGTCAAATAAAGATTAAATGAAACAAACCTATTAAGGACCTATCCTACATATGGGAATGTCTGCACAATTTAGTTTTACTTTGGCAAAGACCTCTGTAAGTGAGCTTACAAAAGCCATATGCTGAATGCTGGAAGCGTGTCAAAGATATGGGGAGAGCTCAGTGATCTCATATGGGTTTGCGATTTCCCAGATGCTCCTTTTTTATGACCAAATATGTTACCAGAAAGCTGCCAAAATATTTTTTTTTTCCACATAGAACAGCTTTTCACCTGTAACAGTTTAAAGAAAAAAATCTCAGCACATTTTGGTAAATATTTCTCAAGGGTCTAATGGTACTTATTTAATAATCATAACGCTGAGCTGTTAGCATCCAGTGGGTTTATCAGAAGTGATTTACTGCAAACAGTTGGTTGCTGCAACTGGGAAACAAGTTAATGAGAGTGGTGAGAATAAATCTAAACAATAGGGAATGTGGAATTTGGAGCTGCCAAGTTTGATAATTATCCTTTGTGGGTTTGTTACTAAAGCCGCTCTTTGCGTATTACGAATAGTCATTTCATTCAAGATGATAGAAAATTGATGTAAAATTTCAAATCAGATTCACATTTAATGAAGTCGCAAGGAAAAAGGGAAACAAAGAGGTAAAAGAAAAATTAAACTAAATTACACAACAGGAATGCTCATCGGCATTCAATTCCACACCAGCAGCTCTAAACACTCAGCTCTGTTTAAATATACTGTATTGTAGTGAGTCATAGTGTAATCATTTGTTAGCAGAGAGGTAGGAAATTCCCCGCACTGCTGCTTCAAGACATGTAACAAATTGGCGTAATTGCCATTGTGGTTGAATAGAAGTTGTGGTTGGGCAAACAACTTTTTCTCTGCCAGTACAATTCCCTAATACTGCTTCTCAAACAAACACTTGTCTTTGTGGTACTCTTTTGAAGCAATTTACTTTTGTTTTCATATCTGTGATGGATTCTTTTTACCACCTATATGTGCTGTATAACTGATGCTAAAAACAGATATAGCAGTATAACGAAATCACATGAAATGCAGAAGCAGAGTGGCAGAGAACTTCAGTGATATTGTTGTGACTTTCTTACAGTGAATCTGTGCTCATTTTATTCTTTGAAAAGCGACACAGCAACAGAGGAATTTGCTCTTGCAACTCTTTGGCCTCTAACAAATTATTTCCAGCTTCAGACTGAAATATTTTCTGCTTGTATTAAATACGAACATGTACACAACAGAATTTAGTTATTAGGTGAGTGGTTCGACAAGAAAAACAGAAAATGAAGAAGATGGTTGAGTGAGAAAAACAATGACTGGATGATCAATGAGGTTGCAAATTTTGGGATTATCAAGGGATTGCAGTTTAAAGGCAGATGCAGATGGAGTGGATTAAAAGGAACTGACAATAGATTATGATTATTGCTAAAATGCAAAGTTTCCTGAAGACTCTTCTGTTTGGCTTCTAAAACTTCTAAAGAGGATGTCATAGTTTAGGTTGCAGTCCATTTATCTTTCCTCAGGTGGGCTGCAGTAGAAATCATTTGGTACAGCTTTTAACTGTCAGTAAAATTTAGAAATAAATACTGAAGAAATGTAATGCCACACATAAAGTTATGATATTAATGAGACTTATTTTATCACCTTTTAAAGAGAAAGTTAATTTATTAGCTAAACAGAAAGCTTTATCAGTAAGCTGCACTCATAAACCATGCAGATGCAGCACACAGACAGAGGGGAATAATAAAAAAGCAGAATTTCACTGAGCTAATCTGAACCACCAAACCGCAACATTACTAATCCTAACACAATATTAATAATCCTATTAGTAATCCCCAAAAAAGCTCTAAAAGTAAATTTATCCAGGTGGATGAGTTATAAGAAAAAAATCACCCCACTCAGAGTTGTTATGAGGGGGGAATTACTTTAAATATGCTTTTTAATACTGTAAAGTTGGGCATTTTGACATAGGAGTCGAAGGGAAACGACTCTCTTTGGACGCAGCTTCAAGTGGCAATTAAGGAACTGCACTTTTTGCTCTTCTGCATTGGCGTTTTCTGCTCCAGAGGTTGCTGTTTGGTCTGAATGCAAATTGTTGCACTTAGAGATTGGTGAACTGGTATTTTCACTGTTTAATTGCATGTTGGAAATTATGCAAACAACAACTGAGATTTAGATTCAAGTTGCGAACAAAACCTCTCATTCAGCTACAGGCAGCTAAATTTAAAGTAATGATAAAATATAACTCTTTGTATTATTCCACCCTTTATGTTAAAGTTGGTATTCATTTCAGCTGTGTCAACATTTATATAAAAGTCTTTTTGATGCCCTCCTTTAGATCTACTAAAACAGATTTTTATCATAATGCCAGATAAGATAACATTAACTCAGCGGTTACTTTATAATTGTACGTGTGTGACTAATGGTACACAAGGATTGAGAAATCCCAGTATGTCAAACACAAACCTGGATGTGAATTTGTTAACTATATTGTATTATAGCTGTCGAGTGTTTTAGTCACACCCCCTAAATGCACCATAGAAGGTATTTACATGATCATATAAAGGCCTGCAGCAGAAACCAGATGTAAAAAGCTTGCGAGCACTGAAATGCCACGCATTGAGTGCTGTGTAAAAGATGCAAGAGCACATGAGAGGAATTTGTTTTTAATTTCCTGCATCTCAAATACTTGTTTTGACGTGTTGCTAATTTTGTCTACCCTCCCGATACATTTAAGGGTTAAACTGCACTTCATCCTGATCCCATCTCTTCTGACGAATTCATAACCTCCTGCACTCTTTGGATGTCTATTAGATTACATTAGCTTTTCCTCTCAGCCAGTCACTTCCTGGCCTCGGGGGAACTCGAGATAAGGGGCGACTCTCTTAAACGCACTTTTGTACATACAAACTGAACAAATTTCCCCTCTGAGCACTTTCTGAAAAACAAAATCTACAATTAACAAAAGATAGAAGTTCAACAAACAAACGGTCCCAGCGGCAGGGGATGGCGGTTGCTTGAGGGCAGTGTGTCGAGGGGCTTTGTGACCAAACAGAGTGGGGAAGTGGAGATAAACAAAACAGACAATTTTCAGTCATCTCCGAGAACTCGGTAAAACAAAACAATCTGCTCTACTGTCGTGTCCACGAAAAGATCCGGAGAGATGTCCTGAGGAAATGCTATTTCCTTTTTTCTGGGAACAGCCTGGGAGCGTTCTATCAGTAGGTTGCTAAAGTGGGAGTTTACAATACAAGGAAAGAGCACACAAAAGACAGACGAGGGCATATTGTGTCCCAAAAGAGAGTGTGGGGAAATCTTTGAGATGTAGTCTGGATTAAGTTGATTTAAAAAAAATTATCTATAGGCTTCAGGGGATCACTGTTTTCCTTTTACCAAATATACATGTACTTTTAATTTTTATGATTTTGCATGCAAGTCTCTCACTTCCGATTAAGTTTTACTTTGTAATATAGGCCGCTAGAGTCCATCACACCTTCACATTCTGGGCAGGTCGCCACTTTAACTCATTTACACAAAAGCTTCAAATAGCCTACTATCTGAAGCTAATCTAAGCCTTAAAAGGCTTCAGATAGCTACTGTGACATTTTTAACAATGGTTGTGCCTTAAACATGATTTTCCACCAGTGTAAAGTTGTGCAACCACTTTTACTGTTAAACTTCAAAAGGTTTCATACACAATGAATGTTTGCCAAAGCTGAGGAGACATTAAGACAGTTCAATGCATCTTTTTTTTTATGTCAGCTTGATATGTATTTTCAAGAAATGCAGCAGAAATATTCAATTATTATCTTACAATGGTAAACTGTTGGAGCAGATTAAATTCCAGATCCAATCCAGAAGGTGGGCCAAACTCCACATCTCTTAAACTGCAAATCCTTCCATTACTTTTTAATGTGTCCTGCTAACAAACAATCAGACAAAACTTTGTAAGTCATCTGAGAAATTTTCCCCCAAAGGCCTTCTTAACTGTGATAAACAGTAAACTTGAAGGCTGTTGCTGCCAAATCTGGCTCTTGCTATCTCACATGAAGTTCTCAGATAACTTTGACGGGATAGTTAACATTAATGATGGCTGATTAATAGTTCTGTTTCCACGCCATGTAATTACTCACAGTTTTAAGCAAAATGTTATTTTAATGTTCTAGTAGAAAATAATGTATTGGCATCGTTGTTGCCTCTTCATGCCAGTTGAGAAGTCTTATAGTAGATATGGTCATAGAGTAATAAGTGTCCTAATAATTTATGGATTTGATAACGTTAGGAAAATTTTGTGGTGAATGGAATAGCTTCTATTTTAGTTTTCCTTTTTTTTTTAAATAGATCTGATGGTATTTGAATATAAAACTATATAATACAATATATAATCCTGTAAAAGTCTACAAATTGCAATGTCAATCCCATAACAGTTCTGTCTCTAAAAGCATATTGACAGGCAGACTGCCGACACCTCATAAACCTCCTCTATACCCCGCTTCTTCCCTCTTGCTTGCAGTTTATTTGAAGCACCATTAGAGGGCTCTTCAGAGTCATTGAGTAAGTGTGTACTTACTTAATGACAATAAACACAGCGACAGTGTGTCAAGTGTACTTGTTTACCTCAAATGTTTTTTCAGTTTCTGCGTGAATCTGAGCGAATAGCCACACATTTGCGTGCAGGAACGAGCTCATTTGTGTTTGTGTGAGTCTTTCTGGGGGGGAAATGTGCTGCCTGCCTGTGCATGTGGACACAAGTGACTCCATCTGTGTGTGTGTGCAGCTGGTTGTGTTTTGTGTCTGTATTATGTGTATGTGTGTGTGTGTCGGGCATTAAGCCCTATCTATTTACAGAACTGGTATGTTTGGCCAATACTTCCTGACTTCCTTGCTCTTGGCAAACAGACAGACAGCCACAGTTTGTGTATTGTTTTAGAACGGTGGAGATTGTTGGAACTTGAAAGAGGTTTTGGCTAGCTCGTGTTTGATTTATGCACAGTGTCTGTTTGATATCGATCATAAACGATAACACAGCTGAAGGAAGGAAAACGCATCTCCTGTCGAAGCGCTGCGCTTTGATGTCAAGGCTGAAAAGAACAATGCTCGAAGGTACAGGGGCCTTTTCGCTGTTACAATCCCAGATTTCTCCACATGTGTCAAACAGAATGGTTAAAACCTTGCCAACAGGGGTCAGTGAAGACTTTACTCAGAAGCTGATGATGCATATTTATTTCATTACAGCAAATTAGACATGGTTCTTCATGTACCTTCTTCATTTCCAAACAAATGAGACAGATAAATACCAACATAATTCACAAAGTAAACATGGTAACTTACTCCCTAAAAGGAAGCTATTGTCCTAAAATATGTTGCTTTCCCCCCTGAAGCTCAGTTGGAGTAGTGTTTACTCCTACTGTACAATACAATGTGTGATACAATTGCTGACCACGTGTATCACTGAGCACGTGCAAAGTGACCCTGGGCTTGTGTTTGCTGTCACCATACTGGCCTCTGCTGGTCCTAGCTGAGTTTGCACATGCAGTACAGAAAAGTAAAGGCAATGAATTTTCTACTTAATGAACGAGTTTTTAGAAAGTATTGTTAAGAGTATAAAAGAGCATGTTTTGGAATATCAGAATGAAATTATTCCTGCTCTTGGCTTTCAGTGTGAGCAGTGTTATGCCCAGACCCTGGAGCTCCACAGGTCCAACTCATAGATCATTTGTCGAGGAGTTTCTATGATTCAGAGATTATGTTGTATTATTAAGTGATCTCTGCTGATCATCTGAGATGGCATCAATCAAATTCCTTAAAATGACATGCAGAATGGCCACGAGACAAAACCATCCAGTGGCAGTGGTATTTAAAAGAGGGTCAAAAGAGACCTCATCTCTGCACAAAGACTGTGCAGAGATGAGGTCAGGGTGGTGGGATGAAAACAGTTGACTTTAAAACAGAGGACTGTTTTTTGATTTTCAGTCTAATCGATCAGCGTTGATGGTTTTTCACAAACTTAATTTGCCTACAACGGTAATCCCAAAAATGTTCCCAAGGTGTTTCTGTGCCTAATTCTTACCAAACCTTTACAATGCTACATCGTAAAACTAATTACTCATATCAGATGGTAGGTACACTATGTCCTGTATACCAGGAATGTCAAACTCATTTCCTGGCAAAACTCTACTTTCTGTTAGTGTGAACAAGTCTAACACTGAATCCCTCAGATATCTTAATATAAGAAAAGGAAGTGAAATTTCAACATTATTCTGGAGTTTTTCTACATGATGAAGAAATGATGCTGTAGTATATAAATCCAAGAAGATTATGGTGGATCCATTGTAAACAACATAAACAGTAAAAACAGGACTGTGTCAGTCATTCAGTTGTTTATATATTACTTCATTACTGTGGTATAAGCTGCAAAACTTATGAACATTCAATAAAAACTCTGCAGTATTTTCTAGTCTGATTCTGTCCCCGGGTCGCTGTGTTTGACACCCCTGATACTGCTTGGACTGGAGAGCTAATTACGTTTTTTTGTTTGGTTTTTAGCAGAGAACACAATATTTTTGCTGACGGATGGTTGTGCTTCTTATGAAATACAACTCTGTATAAACTCATAATAGTTATCATGTTTCACAGTGTGATTAATCTTTTCATTGCTGATGAAAAATGTAATGTTGCTGATGTTATGAAAACATAGTTAAGAGGCAGTGTTGGGTCAGTCTCTTTAAGTCTGAAACAACTTAAAGTACATTTTAGTTTCATTTTGGTATTGTCTCAAAGCCCTGGGACCTTATTGGGCTTATTCCTAACCAGTGTTGGTCAAGTTACTTGAAAAAAGTAATCAGTAACTAATTACTGATTACGTCCCCCAAAAAAGTAATCCCGTTACTTTACTGATTACTTATTTTCAAAAGTAATTAATTACTTAGTTACTTAGTTACTTTTTAAAAACACGATTTACAACCTGAATAGGTAATAAAGCGATAGATCTTTCAGCCCAATTCTACTTTTTCTGCATAATCCATCATACAAAATGTAATCAAATGGAAAAGTCTCTTTTTTTAACTTGTTTTATCAGTTTTAATCTTTTAACTTTATGCATCAAGTAAAAATTAAATTACATGCACCATTCTCTCACTTGAAGAAATTAGTTTAACATTTTAAACCTATTTTCTGCACATTCCAGTAAATAAAATAAAATATTTGTTGTGTTTACACTCAGTCTTTCAAATAGATGCAAGTAAAACACAGCAGAAAATAAATAAAGTCAAAGACTAGCGGTCCTGTTGCTCTATTTTCACCTGTAAAGCAGGAGTGGGGTGGGCGGAGGTGTGCTCTGGTGCAGGTGTGCCACAGCGGTCAGTGGAAGAATCCGCGAGTTTCTCTGTGAATTTCCCATTACGTCGTTGCGCACTCGGTGCTTGTTTAGGGTTTTTTTTCGCTGTAAAAATAATTTTTCTTCCCACGCACAACGGACACTAATGTTTTTGTCACTTTTTATGGAATCAAACTCAAAGTAAGGTCAGTACTTCCACGCTTTAAACACTGCATGCTCATACTCTCTCCCGCACTCGATATATGATCCACTGTTGCAGCGTTCCTACAGGAAAGTAACAGTAATCTAATTACCGTTTTTACAATAGTAAACCCTTACTTTACTCGTTACTTGAAAAAGTAATTATATTACAGTAACAAGTAACGCGTTACTGCCCATCTCTGGACATCAGTCACTCCTTATTTGGTCTTATGTCACATGACCACAGTAAGAGCATGCAAAAAGAGCATGCAAAACAGAAGTTTTAGATTCCAGACCTCAGGTTCTGTAATTCAGTTAATGTTTAAGCTGCAGAGTATAACATTCTTGTGTGCACTGCACAGTTCATCTGCACTCTCTAGTAGTAGTTATCACTCAAAAAAACCCCAGTAAAAATTTGAGGAATTTCTCCAGGGGCTCTGCTTATTTGTGTGTGTGGAGGTGTGTGTTTGTGCAATAACTCCACTGCACAGTACCTCAACCTCCTCCATTTACAGAGTAGGTAAATCTATTTAATGATGGCAAAGTGGCAAAACAAAAGCACAGGGCTCTTAAATTCATATTTAAAAATGTTTTAAAAACAATGAAACATAGAAAATACTCAAAACATAAAATGCTATTGTTTCCAATTTGTTTCCATTTATTCCTCTTAAGATATGTTTGTTTGTTTTTGTTGTTTTACTCAGCTTGTAGGTGGATGTATGGCACTAATAACAAGTAATAACAAGCATTCATTGGACTAATAACATCTGAGTCGTATGTCTGTCTTAAAGCTGTCCAACGTTTTTTCTGTATTAATAAAATGCTGATCTTTGAGAAGATTGTGGCTTTATATTGGACTACATAATATTATAATTTTTATGAAAAAGTCTATTTTTAATAAACAAATTTCAATATGTTAAAAAATAGAGTAACCTATAGATAGATGATAAAATGTAGTCTTTTGAAATTAATATCACATAAATATTCTGCTTGGTGCATCAGACTTTGACTTCACAATCTTCACATGGCAGACAGTAGGTCGGGTTTTTTTTTTTGTTGTTTTTGTCAAACAAACTTGAGTTAAAAACTTTATAAAAGCAAAGAGAGGTCCTGATGATGTTTTGGCTGCAGACTATCCAACTTACTGCACATCAATCCTTAGGGCGGCTTTGCAGAGTTTTGACTGGACGGGAGACCCCAGACTCACCCCGGTGGGAATGCTGAGGGTCTGGCCAGTCCTGACATCCAGGCTACCCCATGCCGGTCCGAGGCCTGGAAGCTGTAATTATGTCGAGGGAGAGAGCTTCTTTCCAAACACTTACGTAGACAGACACACACCCTGGCACACACACATACAGACACAGGAACTGATATAAATGAACAGAGACAAATGTGTAAACAGAGACACTCATGTCTCTCATTTAGAGAGACAGAAACACACAATCAGGCTTGTAAAGACCAACGCACACGTGCACACATACACAAATACACAAATAGCTCTGAAAACACACAGACATGTCTAAACACAGGCAGTAATTGTGCATACACACCGGCATTGTGCACGGATAACGGATACATACAGCTCAAACATACATGGTAATTTACACACACACTCACAGGTACACACCCACACAAGAGCACACACACCTCGAGTAGCTGCTAGGCCCATCATAAATCTGCCAGCTCAATTAATCAAGCTGTTCCCCTGGGGGGCTGCTGGAGCCAGCCTCAAACCCCGCTGATGTGCCCCCAGCACTGTAGAGCACTCCCACAGCGCTTCAGACCTTGCTGCTCCCGGGAGAATGACAGGAGGAAATAACTGTCTCAACTACAGAATGAGACCAGACTCCCATGTGTGACCTCTCTGCTGTGTGTATAGTGTGAGAGCAAGGAGTGAGTCCAACTGAGGCTAGATTCCATTCTTGTTGCTTAAAGATAGTCTGACTGTAGTGTTCACATTTTACACTCACAAAAGTATTAAAGAGTATTTAAAATGAATTGAAATTAATTATTTTAAAGTATTAAGCGATTAAATGTGAGTGTTTGATTATTTTTTTCATTTCAGGTAAAAACTAACTGAATATCTTTGGGGTCATTTTTGACTTTTTGAATCATTTACTGTAAAGTTTTCATCATTTTCAATACTTAAATAGACAACACGTATTTCATCTTTCCTCAGGAACTCTTCCAAATTTAGGTTCTGTATGAAGAAAGGAAACAGCGCCCTCTTCTGATCACCCGGTGCTTAAAATGAATTTAGAATTTCTTTGCTGTATAACAAACATCAGACTGATGTCTAAGCTGCTCACTGGGATTCTGCACATTTCTTTCCACTTATTCTTTCTTCTTTTTCATTTGTCCAAGTTTTCATATAGAAAACAAGTTCTCTGGCAATCTTTGGCAGTGAGGAACCCTCTGCATAATAATTGTTTTAGGTCTGTTGATCTGACATTTAACATCCAGGGTGAGTCAACTTAAAAGTCATTTATAGAGGAAAGAAAAAAAAGAGCCAAAAGGTGCTGTTTGGTTGGTTTTAATGCAGCACACACTTTAAGTGATGCCCAGTTTTATCATTAATGTTTAAGTCATGATGCTCAGATTCTCAGAAGTGATTGTGTCAAACAACACTTCTTCTTCACACATCTCTTCCAACATGATACAGAAAGCACAGTATGACTGTGTGACTGTGACATTGAACAAGAACAAGATGTTGTCTTGAGTAGTTACTATAATTTGATGATCATAGGCAATGAAAAAATCAAGTTCAACAATGAAATGATAACAGCAACTTGTGACACAGAAAGCATCTCATCTTATAATCAAATACTAACCTGCAGAATTTACATGTTATTCCATACTGATAATGAAGAACAACTCTCTCAGATCAGGATTTTATGCCTTCAGTCATGTAAATTTGACATCAGTTGTGCTATATTTTATTACTGGGGGTATTAAACATTAACTGTTAAATGAAAACATTGGGTCTGCTGGCACAACATTCAGCAATACAAATTACAACATGTTGTAATCTAGATTCATCCCCTGATGTTGGGCATGTACTAAACAAGATGCTAGGCTAAATACAAATCCTAGCTGGCAGCCTCATTGGGTTGCCAGAACCTTCTGCCTTTGTTAATTACTGTTTCATTTGTTGACTGCCAGCCATTCAACATAATTAAGATTCATAGATTTTTAATGTCAATTTTAACAGAAAAATACTCTTTTTGGATGGTACTACTTCCTGTCCCTCATGTTACTTTACATGATGTGCCTGAAATAGTTGCCAGTAACTTCCATTCCAATTAATTTCTTCAGTTTCAAACTGCTTAGCACTCATTGTCTAGTTTCAGTATTGCTAAATGGCCAAGAATAACTGCTTTATGAAAATGCTAATTCATGAGCCACTGAATTTGTAATGAAGAAAAATGCCATACACTGTCTTACATGTTAAATGTGCAGGAGCAGTAATGATCTGTGTAAGGAGCCATAGAGGTAGAAAATAGACTTGCTGTTTGTATTCACTGAACTGCAGTGGGATCAGTCACAACAGTATACAAGAAATATTGCCAATGTCCCCTTGAGAAAGGCATTTAACCTTTGGCTGTACAACGTAGTGGTTGATCAAAGCAGGTGGATTTGTGTGTGTTGTGTGTGCGTGCGTGTGTGTGTGTGTGTGAGAGAGAGAAAGAGAGAGAGAAATCCTTTGGAGAGTAACTGCAGCAAATCTGACAGCCGAGCCAAGAGAATGTCCTGACCTTTTCTAACATTTTGAGCACAGCCAAGTGGTCAGGACCTGTCAGTCTGCCATGTGTCTGTTCTGTGAGCTGCACATTCACATCAGCCCAGCAGGTGGCAGGAGTGCACTGCTCTTGTTGGAGCCGACTTCCTGGATAAAGGATGTGGGCACAGTGCCTGACTGCCAACTCAGGCATTATCTCACCCCAGTTTGATTCCATTTCACAGGCACGGAGAAGGAAAATAAGGCTGACTCACAGCGCTACTGCTCTCCTAGTTAACTAATAAGTGTTCTCAAAGACTGAATGAAATAGTTTCCCTTTAAATCTGTACTTAGTGCCTCGGCACAATCAGTGGTGCCTTAAATATGGCCTCTGTAAGATGATAATTGTAAGCAGGCTGAAATTCGTTAATACAAGGTCACGGCTGCTCTGTATAGAAACCTGTTGGCAGTAATCATATTGGTGATAAAGAAGCCCGCGCTACTCGGTTTGTTAATCAGCTTATCCAACCATTGTTCACGTTGTGTTTTTTTCTCCAGTGTATTAAGTATCATGGCTTTTCTCATCTCTTGTAAATGTTACAAGTCTCAGCTGATGCAATCATTGCTAGTTTCAGGGTGTTAACATTAAGCCTTGCACCAACTGTGGAGAATGACAAAAGGATTTATGTAAGGGGAAAAGGAATAGTAAAAGAGGAGTAAACCATTGGTTTCCTGCCTGGAACACTGGGCGAAATGGAGCAGCATAAGAAAAAATAATAAAGGAAGGCCAATGCCACTGAGCAAAACTCCAATCCAACCTCAGTACCAATCTCAGTATTGTTGGGCCATGGATCTCAAAAGTCAATATTTTTATGTTCCATGGACTAATAATGAATCTGGGTGCAGCTATGCTTCTCAAATGTAGTCTAATATCAAAGTGAATGAAAAGAAACACATGTTCAGGGGATAAAACTCCCAAACATATCTGCTCATCTTCAGAGATAAATTAACTCTATATAAAAATTACGTTGTAAAAAAAGTTAAATATATAAACAAACTATAGAGGCCAAAGAGGAACAGCCGATAGTGAGCATTAGATCTCTAAATATTACATATACTTGTGCCAGCACTGTTGTTTTCTATAGATTTTTTATGCATTTTAAGCCATAAAAAAACATAATCGAATATTTTCCTGAATTATGTTAACATTGCTGTCCACTGCATACATGCATCAGGACTCCAGGTGCATGTATGTAGTGGGCACATTGGGTCTAAGGGATATTTTCGGCATGTTTATAACATCAGTTGCTACTTAAATCCAGCTGATGTCTAATGACACTCTTTGGGTTGGATAAAGGATGTGCTTCCAAAGGTTTGCTTTTCTCTGAAAATGCTTATTCATTTGCTTTTCTCTAGCTTTCTGATTATTATGAGATATAATTCACAAATTCACACGGCACCACGCCACGAACAAACAACATGCATGCTCCTGACCTGATGCAGTACCTTCAGCCTTGGAGACCTGGCGCAAACTCCTCCACTGAAAACTATTGTTTGGTCTTTGATTCTTTGATTCCACAGACCTAAATCTTATCACCAGTGATGGCCGTTAACATTAAAGTTGAATTTCATGTTTGCTCTCTGCTTAAGTCTGAGGTCAATAATGAGGAATTTGGAATGAACTTAACTTAAATAGCAGTGTTCTAAACAGCGATACACTAAGACGGGTGTGATCCTGCCTCAAAAAAGTTGGTTCATCCATTAATTTTATTTTTGATGGTGTTTACTACACCACGCATCAGCAGCCTTACATTGGGTAACAGCTGGAAGAATGGAGGTGGGAAAGAGGAACAGTTGTAGGAGTGAGCTAACAACATAATGTCAACACAGCGTGGTGCAGTAGTCTAAGAACTCTTACACTGAGCATATATTTGACTGTATTCATTTTATTTAGCCGTTTTTCATGTTTTATTTTACAGATGATTAAGGATTCATTAAAACATATATTCTTATATCAATTTTTTTTCAACATTTTATCTCATGTTACATTACCTTGATGTTGTCTTAAAGATAAAAGAAGGATTTTCAGTTTCTTCCTCACTGTGAAGATTACAGCTCATTATTTTTCCATAAGTTCCAGAAGAACTTATTCAGTTTATTTTTCCTGCATAATCATTATTACCATCCACTAATCCATCAATGCATCCATCAAGACGTACATCTGTGTATTAATTTTATTAATATCCAGCTAAGGGATAAGCATATGTGCGTTTCACTACACAGACCACAGAGTGTTTTAAAATGTCAAAATGACAACAAGTGGTCTCTCCAGTGCAGGAAACTGTTGTTTCCTTAGAGCTGGATTATAACTTGGCAATCAGAGAAAACCAGCTTCAGGGCCCAGGTTTCATTGATAGGTTATCTTGCAGTATAGTAATAATCTCACTGTCTTTTGATCTTTTAACACAGAGTGCAGTCAAAAAATAATAAAACAAAATTAAACCTAAAGTAAGCTATAAATCACAGAAATAAAACAGGTGAAATGGGGATAAAAAGGAAAGACAAACAAAAATTAAGCTCAGTGTTACGTTCTTTCCCTGCCGACTAGAGTGAGGTCACCAAATACTTTCCATCTTCAGTTATGGCAGGAAAACACTTTATGATTGGAAACAGATATTGTGATCACTGTGCTGCTGCCCCTGATTAATTTCTGTGTGTCAGACCATACATTAATCTTCAGTCTTCGTGGCTGTTTACAGGCCAGCATCTGGACAGCTGCACATGGGGAGGTGCACAGATTCAGGATCACTGTAGTGATGTCTTCCAACTCCATTCAATAACAACACACTCCATGTGCTTTGACATCCACCTGTCAGTTGGCAGTTAGGAGTACAGTTTAACGTTGTAGACTAATATGGTTGTTTATGTGAGTGGCTGTCAGGCCTTCATAACCATGTTTACCATGTGTAAGACTCCCCAAGAGAAATATCACCCATGACTCATTGCTTCCTTTGCCATTTTCCCTCTGACTAATATTAAAGTGACATTAGGAAATCGGTAGCAAGATTGGTTCCTGGAATCAAATCTGTGCCACCAGACTGCAGTCAAATATTTTTTCTGGATTTGACATGTTTACTTGGGAAACATATTGCATATTGCATTTTATAGCATCATTCATTACATGTTATGTCTGCTCAGCCTATTAATATCCCAACTCTTAGGCTTCTTATTGTATCACACTGGGCACCTTTTAGGGTCATTTTCCAATGTGCACGTCACCATGACCCTTTCAGTGGGTAGTAAAAAAGAAGAAAACGATAAAAAAAATGATCAATAAAAAATAAAATGTGTCATGGACTGCATATTTTGTCTTCAAGTGTAAGCGTAAGGTCATGGGTATTTTAATTACAGCTTTAATTCCACAATATAGGGTCCCTCTGGGTAGACCTGAATCTGGGACTTTTTATTGTTCTTTAGGAGTCTTTTATATTTTTTCTTAAGAAGTGACAGGAAAAATGATTACAGGAAACAAGTGGAGAAGGAGAGAACCTAGGAGTGAAATCCAACAGAGGTGTTCATTTTAAACAAAAAAGTCATTTCTGTGTTTCATTGCTTCACAATCCAAGACAATCCAGCTCACTATAGATGAAACACAGCATTTGAAAAGGGTTTTACAATAAATGTTGTTATAGCCTGTGGGAGATGATAACTGTAAAATTATACTTGATATTCCATTGCATCGAACATCTCTTGGAAATCTCTTTTTTTGCTGTACCCTGTTGGTTTAATCTCTCAGTTTACTGCAGTCACAGTTGGATTCTATATCAAATGAGCCCCACTTGTATCCACATCTAAGAAGAGTGAAGAAAAGTGAAACAGGCTTTCAATCAGGGAGGACAACTTTAAAGTTACTGTTTCACCAAGAAATCCCATCCGTACTTAACTTCAAGCCATTTTGCTTGCCTTTTGTGCAGTAGGTGAAAGTTATTTTCTATGTTATGTACCTGTGTGATTTTGGAGACTTTTCTCTTTCCAGGGGTGTCAAACTGCCCTTTTGTCAAAACTGCTGGGGAGAGACACATGCAGGGTTTCCTTTAGTGTTGGTGCCTTGACCCGCTGGCTGTGTCAGTCCAGCAACAAGACTGCTAACAGTTTTATTTTGAACTAAACCATAGTCTTTTTTCTATAAATACATTTTTTGGTGCTTAACCTAGAGTAAGCCAAATTAAATACAAACACAAACGTCTCACATGGGAACCAAACCACAGTATCCTGTTTGAAATTTTGACTTTTGGTACACTTTTGAAACTTTCTATTCACACCTTTGCCACTACTCAAATATGTACAAAATACAATACTACTGCAAACAATGATATACTCCCCAGGTGGAGGTTTGTGCTCTCAGTGTTTCTTGTTTGTGTTGTTGTCTTTATTTCACCAATCTTGTTGGATGACAAAAGCTTACTTAGACAGAAGATAGGATGGCACTGGTGATACCATCCTAATCCGGAGCCTAGGAATGAGAACAGGTTGGATGTTTTATCTCTGTTTCTACCATTTCTTTTAGAGTCAAGCACCAGAGTAAATTGAACCTATTGAACTGAAAGCACTGTGGATATTCAGAGTGATGGTCATGACCTCGTTAGTATCAACCTTAACTAGTTTTGCCAAATAAAAAAAATCACAGATCAGACATCGACCCTGTAAATTTAACAGCAGCAATATCAACCAAAGACCTTCAGGACTTTTAAAACCACAGCCCCTCTAATAAAGAAAAACCCCAAAGGAAAGACTTGAATGGAAAATGTGTAATTTGAAGCTATATTTTTATACTGAACGGATGTGCCGAGAGTTAATGATACAAGACATCACACTTTCTTAAAAAAATGGCCTCAGCCCGGGTTATCATAGAGCCACCATGTCTTTCAGCCCACTCCTTACACTTCCATCATCTGTCAAGCTGTATTGATTGCATGTCTTTCCACGGCGGGCATTTGACAACATCTGAAGAGATGATAAGTGTCACCACCTTCCGTGTGACCTCTCTACAGGGAGGCGAGGTGTCGACCTGTCACTTTGCACCACGCGCTTGTCATTATGTCTGAGTGGGAACCTGCCACACGTCTGCAGGCTGACCAGCTCTGCAGAGGTTCAAAGGCTTCGGGGAATAAGTCATTTCAGTCCACCAAATGGATTTCTATAATAGAATTTTCAAGGGCAGTGGAATTGTGAATAAAGCTTGCTGCTGTACAAGTGTTTGATGTAAGATGATCACAACTCAGCAATATGAAGACTTCTACACTGTAAACCCGAATAAGTTACCAGAACTCAAAAAAATTGAGGCAATCGATTGCCTCAATTTTTTTGAGTTGATCAACTCAAAAGCCAAATTTTTCCAGAACATAAAAGTTTGGATTACATGGTACTTGTATCTTTTGAGAACGGTCAACTCAAATATTTGCAGTTAATATGACTTAAAGTTTCAAGTTTACAAATTCAAAGAAATAAGTTCACAGAACTTATAAAAAATAAGTACACTACAACATTTTTATGTTAACAAAACTCAAATGTTTATTAGTTTGTGTTGTCATTATTTTAAGTACACGTTAGTCAAATATGTTGACTACTTGATACTTAAAAACATGTGACCCAAAACTTAAAATTTTTGAGGCAATTGATTGCCTCAATTACACTGAGTATCGGTAACTTAATATGCAAAAGTCATAAACATCTGCCATTGAACAGTATCTTGCCTGCTCCCTTTTAGCACTATGTTGAAATTAAATACATTTAAAAAAAAAAATTACATAAATTAAAAATAATTAACAAAAACATTTATAAATTAAAATAAGTAGACCAAAAATTGTTTAGTCAGGAAAACTGTCAGAGTAATGAAAAATAATAATTACCGTAATTGTCGGGCTATAAGCCGCTACTTTTTGCACAAGCTTTGAACCCTGCGGCTTTTAGTCAGGTGCGGCTTTTCTATGGATTTTCCATGATTTTTGTGATATCGTAAGACGATTTGTTTTGTTTGTTCCGCTGTTGTACGGCACTACGTTGCCTGGCGGAAGGATCGGGGTTCAAGAGTGGTATGTTAGTCACATGTCCGTCCGCCAGGCAACATAGTGCCGTACGAAGTAGCGCGAAAAACAAACTTCAAAGTAGCGCTGCGCATTCAGCGGGAGGCGTGGATGACGAGCGGCGATAAACTTGCGAAAAGCAAGTTATGCCCAACTCCACCGGTGGATTCTGACAGCGTGGAAAAGTGCGAAAACATCCACGATCACCAACGGATTTTGAAGGGCTGGACTGCTGCATGATGGAGAGGAGGACACCGCCACGGCCCTTCTGAGGGTGTTCGACTCTGACACTGACAACGAGGATTTCTTTGGTTTTGAAAGTGACAACGAAGGAGAGAAGCGGAGAGTGGATGACGAAGCCATCCTGAGCCTGTTCGTTTCCGACATTGGAGAAGAGGACTTTGGTGGTTTTAGAGCGCAGGAAGAAGAGAAAGATGGTGAATGACTGACTTTTCTTCTTGTTAAAGCCGTGTCACTGCACCTGAGCCTAAAAGGTAGTCCGAATCTATTTTCTGGTGTGCTGTAGGTTACTGTTATGTACTACATGTGCAAATATGTACCCATAACTTGTTTTTCAAAATATTAATAAAAGGGGTGTGTCTCCAAACAGCCATCTCTTTCCTGACAATTCCCTTTGTGCATATTCTCTTACATATGATAAGTCAACATTGAAACACCTGCGGCTTTTAGTCAGGTGCGGCTAATGTATGTACAAAACAGGATTTTCCCCTGATTTTAGCTTGTGCGGCTAATATTCAGGTGCGCTTTGTAGTCCGGGAAATACGGTAATAATATCAAAATGTGCTTTTGGCTCTCTGGCTAATATCTGAATAAGACAACAAGGCAGCAATTTGAGTGAATTACAATGCTATTTGTTTTACATTAACCAGTATCAAACAGTGAAATTTAGGTCATCTTGCGCAGCCCACAATGTTTTGGAAATAGTATTACGAAAAACATTAAAACATACAAAACATTAGTGTTGCTTTGCATTATGTTAATGAGAACAAAGGCACGTTGTATAGTTTGGACCTATTGGCTGAACACCTGTAGAGTAATCTAATAATGTTTTGAGGCATTATTTAGATGAAAGGAGAGAACTTTGAACTAGCCTTTTATAATGCTTCACCCTGCATCCTTCTTTCAGATGAGTTCCTACATAACCAAGTCATTCTTGAGGGTCTGTAACCTGGGTGACAGTTTACCACTTTCTAGACCAAATAAAATCTTTTGAGTAAATTCTAAAGTGTTGGTCAGGGCTTTGGGGTAGCTGTGGTGAAGTGCATAGATCAGTCCAAACATTACTAGGAAGGCTTCACCAAATCTGGGGAGACTGAACACGGCATCACTTTCAATGACGACAGAGATTTTCACAGGTTGGTAGTGAACTGGACTTGTTGTGTGATGGTCACTGATGACAGTGAAGAGGGCCACTTCAACACCATCAAGCTCCAACTCATCAGATTCGTCCTGAATTAATGAAAAAGAGATACTAATCACAATCTAACCCAAGAAATACAACAGACGACATATAATTTCTCATTTTACCAACTCCCACTGAGATCCAATACCTCTTTTACAAGGGAGACCTGAGTCTCACTGTAAGAGGTGAAAAACAGAAGATCCATGTTCTGCACACATAAATCAGCTAATTCACCAGAGAATCAAGTGGTGTGAGATAGACTGAAACTAAGCTAAAGGAAATACACAGGAGTAGACTAAACAAAGGTAAGTCCAAACAGTGCATCAAAATACATGTTTGTACTTTGATGCACTGTTTATATACACAGTAGTATCTGTTAGATACTTAAGGACACTCACAGTGCAGGTTCTGAAAAATCCAGAGACATCCTCATGCAGATAGACAGGAAGGGCAGGGAGAACGGTAGTGCACTTGGTGTGGATATCATGGATTTCCTATTTCCAGATAAAAACAGAATTTTATATACTGGTGAGTTTACTGAACAACAAAAAAAACAACAGTCAAATCAGAACATATGTCCACAAATAACCTGTTCACATCTTTAATACAGTCAGACAAATAGCAAACACAAAGTGGAGTAATAGCAAAATTCAAAAAGCTCATTTAAATCATTGAACCTGTCCAATGTTCCACTGGTTCAACCTATGAAATGTGTAACAATCTATTATTACCTGTTCATTGTGAATTCTTAGAATTTCAACCAGGGCATCTGCTGTCTTCCCAGTTTTTGATGCCCTGGCTGAATAAGGTCATCAGTCGAGGAAGATGGCGGTCAAGTTCAGCGTAGAATGTATTGGGCAGGTTCTGATTTGTAATCCGCTGAAACTCTGCATACAACTACAGCAGAAGGACAATACAGTTCAATTTGAAGAATCTCGCACATCTTTATAAAGCAGCAAAAAGCTGCCACATGAGTAAGAATTACAATTTTCATTTTAAACAGAGCTGATCCATATTACCTCAGACTCCATTTTTAGAGCAGGCCAGAGGTCCAAGAGCTCCTTCACAACCCTAACCCTGCACATATAGTTTAAAATATAGCGTTTCTAACAAGAAAACTGCTTGAAAGCACTCTCACTGCAGACAGGCATCTCCGTTGTGTAACTGCAGGGACAACGGGCTTGTTTGGACCCAACTATTCTGAGTCATGAGAGGGGGTTTAAAAATTTAGAGAGATTAAAATACTTTGTTTCATACTAGGCGACCGGGCGCCACCTCTAGAGCAAGTAGTATCTAACTTTTTAAACAGCCTGCGACCCTCATTACAACAACTTAATGCTAGCTCTGCAAGCGCAAAGTTTCCTTCGGGGAGAGCAGCAAAGCACATAAAAAACACGGACCGACATTTCTGCTATTCTTTTCGACACGCACCCAAAATACAACTAAATATTCGTATTTTAACAATAAACTAATATCAACATTGAAAACTTACTGTAAGTCCAGTGATGCTAGTTGCTGCCTTTAGGTCCAACTTTCTCCAGTCGTCCGTGTTGCCTCTTTGGTGCTGTTCCCGCCCATATACCTTTACTTCTTCTGTGTTTCGTATTAATGCTCATTAGCGCCGCCTTCCGCTTCGGAGGGTGAATCAGAGATTAACTCGGAATAAAAATTTATTCCTGCAGCTGCTCAACACTTACGGAAAAAATTAAAAATATATATGTAGGACACAGTGATAAAACAATGAATATTAAAATAAATACATTTTGTCTTCCACTAATGCATTTAAGACAATTTGATTTTACTTATTTGGTGAAACACTTTGAGATTTTATTGTATTTTAGCATGTGCTACATAAATTAAGTTTATTATTAAATCCTACCTACTTGAAACAACAAAAATAACAGGACTTTACCATTCTTATATGTCCTAACTTAACTGTGTTACGTTGTGCTTAAGTTATTATTTTAAGTGATGCTTACTTAATATAGAAATAGTTAAATTTAATCAAATATTATTAGTTTCATTTAGTCAAAAAGAAGAACATGTTATACGAACTTGACATATTTAAGTTAACAGAACTTTTTAAAGACTTTGAGTATACACTACTTAATCTGTTTAATTACTTTGAACATTCGGGTTTACAGTGTAGACAACTCAGTTTAATGAAAGGTGCTGAAATGAGCAGTGTTAAAATACAAATCATACAATATCTGCTCTTCGAATGCCAAGTAAGCGACTATTTTATTACTGCAAAGATAACAGCAGTGTAAAGTGGTGTGTGTTTTTCAGATTCTTTTTCAATTATCACTACACAAATTGAACACCTTCACTGGCAAATATCATTTTCTTTAGTAAAAGGTAAAATGTACAAATCTGTGTACATAAAAAAATAAAAGAAGTGTGGAAGTGAATTCCTAATACGTTTTTCATTTTTGGATAGAGCCGAGTTGTTTACATGGCACAAATTTTCTCCTATGATTTATGAAAAGGCTTGTTTCACCCTTCTGAAATCAACAGGTATTTCAGTAGGTCTGGAGGACCTCATGAAGCTCATGGAGAGAATGCCAAGAGTGTGCAAAGCAGTAATCAAAGGAGAGGATCTAAAATATAAAACATGTTTTGAGTTATTTCGCACTTTTTTGTTTACTACACAATTCCATAGGTGTTCATTCATAGTTTTGATGCCTTCAGTGAGAATCGACAATGTAAACAGTCATGAAAATAAAGAAAAAAACATTAACATTAACACTGTGAGGTTTGCGCTGAAATCTTTTTTTTTCTCTGCTGATCAGAGAGGCTTGACCTTTGGGGATGAACTGAAAGGCTGCCTGGGAAACAGACCTTATTATCCAACATTGGTGCTGAACCTCTCTGATAAACAAAGTGGAGGCTGTTGCAGCAGGATAATGGTCATCTTCTTGGGATAGGACGTGTAGTAATAACTCATGGATGTAATGTTGGGGTGTTTGCATTTATCACTAGAAAATGTTGCAGACTGGTTGAGCCGAACCATGGTTACTCTAAACTACTAACATTCCCTGACTTTCTTGTGTGAAAGTCAGGGAATATTCAAGGGAAAATGTTCATTTACACTACAGCCATTTGGTGCTGGCTGTAGTGAAAAATATTCCAACATAATCTAGCTGATAAAGATACTTTTGTATCAACTAATTTACTCTCACTATTGAAAGCATAATGATCAGTAAGTCTAAATGCAGATATTTCTATCATCTACCTGATGAATATTAGACATAGCCTATGAAACATGCTCATATTTGCGGTTATTAATTAGACAAGAAATAGATTTATTTCCATATTCAAGAGAATTCCATTGTTGAGATTGAAGGCAGCTCCCTGACTCAGGAAATAATGGGTCTGGTGAGCTCACTACTTCAGTTATTTTAATTATGTTAATGCACATCCGAGAAGGATGACAAAGCCTTGACTGTGCACTTGGTACTGGTATATTTCTGAGGAGGAGGTACAGAGTAATATCTAAACCGACTTATTCAGCTGTAATGGTTTGACTGGTGTTCAGCCCAGAATACAGAATTAATGCACTTAGCATCAAATAAACCCAGCTTGCGTTTATACCAGTTTCTGTTATTGATGTTTATTGGTTTAGAACAAATCAGAGAACTCCCCTGGCATAGATTGGATATGACATTAGAGGCATTCATATCTACCACATTTAGCCAGACTGATCTTTGACCAAAGAAAGTGACACTAGCAACTTTGACAGAGGTCTTTATATCAATTTCAAAGAAAGAGACATTTTGCCAGGCACATCATCACATGTCTGCCTGAATCACTTTCCTCTCACTCCATTTGCCACTGTGCCTGGATCAGCTCTCCATCTTGACACTTGCTAATGTCCCCTCCATCCTCTCTGAGGGAGCTCTCCATCAGTGGGGGAGGGAGGATTTCT
Organism: Rhamphochromis longiceps; assembly: GCF_057381845.1. Taxonomy (NCBI): domain Eukaryota; kingdom Metazoa; phylum Chordata; class Actinopteri; order Cichliformes; family Cichlidae; genus Rhamphochromis; species Rhamphochromis longiceps. Next base: position 8,604,113 of record NC_140558.1, read on the forward strand.
CCCCCCTGAGGCATAATGGCAGCTCTCCAGCTTGTGTCAGCAGCTGAAGTTAAGGCTCTCTGGCTGCTGTAGTGCCATGTTGGCCCGAGTTAGCTAGGCCCTCAGACAGGAGTAGAGGGCTTGTCTTGGCCTATCTGGGGCTACACAAGGTACTGCAGCCTGTATTTAACAGAGTGCTGTACCTTCTGACAGTTTGCTTTATCAGCGAAGCTCAGGCTTGTTCTACTGCAGTGTCTTGGAAACCCTGTACACTACTGCAGTCCTTTCAGTAGCTAGAATTCAGATATTATGTTTTGCTTTCCAACCATGTAACAGACGTGGGTGTAATGACAAACTCAAGATTGGTTGTTGTTTAGATTATATCAATTATTATTAATTTTGTGAGCTTCTACACAAAAATAGTCAATTATTTCGCAATAGATCATTTATTTCACTTATGTATCATGACTTTGATGATCAGTCCTATATGAGTGACACGTTGTGACTATTCAATCACTCTTTACTTATGTGAACAAAATACATGAATGTGCAATTAAAAGGCTTTTGTACGAAAGAGGATTAGGGCCAAAAAAAAAAAAGAAAAGTGGGCACGTCTTTTTTTTCTTTTCTAGAACTCTGAGAAAAAAGTCAGAATTCGGAGAAAAAAGAATTCTGAAAAAAAAAGAACCCTGTCAGAATTCTGAGAAAAAGATTCTGAGAAAAGTCAGAATCCTAAGATTAAAGTAAGAATTCTGAGAAAAGAGTCAGAATTCTGAGAAAAAAGTCAGAATTCTGAGAAAAAGATTCTGAGAAGTCAGAATCCTAAGATTAAAGTAAGAATTCTGAGAAAAGAGTCAGAATTCGGAGAAAAAAGTCAGAATTCTGAGAAAAAGATTCTGAGAAAAGTCAGAATCCTAAGATTAAAGTAAGAATTCTGAGAAAAGAGTCAGAATTCTGAGAAAAGAGTCAGAATTCTGAGAAAAAAGTCAGAATTCTGAGAAAAAGATTCTGAGAAGTCAGAATCCTAAGATTAAAGTAAGAATTCTGAGAAAAGAGTCAGAATTCTGAGAAAAAAGTCAGAATTCTGAGAAAAAGATTCTGAGAAAAGTCAGAATCCTAAGATTAAAGTAAGAATTCTGAGAAAAGAGTCAGAATTCTGAGAAAAAAGTCAGAATTCTGAGAAAAAGAATTCTGAGATAAAAAATCAGAATTCAGAAGAAAACAAATTCAGAGTTCTGAGAAAAGGATTGTGAGAAAAGTCAGAATTCTGAGATTGAAGTCAGAATTCTGAGAAAAAAAAGTCAGAATCTGTTGAGATTCAACAGGTACTACCACTGGCTGGGGTTCCAAGCAATCTGGGGTGATCTGAAAATCTGATGTCAAAAGACTACATGCCACCGATTGGCTAGTCAGTGGCGTCATGAGAGCAATGAGATCATCTCCTGCCATGCAAACTGCCGCTTTTGAAACCCAACAACGAGGGAAATGGCTACACAAAAAGCAACACCAAGGTCCCCGTCTGACAAAAAGCCTTACACTGAGCAGCAGGTATACCATTGCCTCGATGTTCTTCATTGTTGAGTTGGGTTTGTGTCGCAAACAGATGATGTCACGGGACTTTTGGCTGCATTGTTATAACATGCACATAAAGTGGTACTCAATTGTAACAGAAAACAACTGAAATCGAGTTGAGTTGCACACTCATTCAGTCTTCAAAGCAACCATTTTAAAGGGAGTGAAAACAAATTAAGTGCATATGGTCACGATAATTCTGGTCATGCTGAAGTCTCCAAAGACTGCTTCATAAGTGTGAATGTAGCAGAAGAGTTCATACCTTGGTTCCAGGGTTTGTTTTGATAAATGATGATAGTATAAGGAGGTCGTTATCTCATTGTGGTTAGTTGTTTTTGTTTAACCTCCGGTCACAAAGTGGCAGAAACAGAAACCCTTTTCACTGGGAGGTAATACCTGCTCATATACCAGTGACATACTAAATCTCCTAGACACTGGGAGCACTGACAGCTATCGCTGTCTTGCCATGTTTTATGCGCTCCCCATAACCAAATATGTTAATGAGCTGTATTAGTATGCTCAGGGAAATTTGCTGGGAGAGTTCAAAGACAGAAGAACCTAAATCCATCTGTATGCATTATAAACTACTGCTCAGCAGCCTTTCCAGGCAAAGACACCAAGTTCAGTTGGGGACTGTTTATGAATGTTTTATATCACTTTGTAATACAATGAATATTTTGTGAACTGGACTCGTGTGTTCAGGATAAAGGGCCTCTTGGATAGTCAATTAAGAGAGTGGGGCAGACTGCCTGAGGTTTAACTTAAAAATTGAAAAGTTGTATTTCTTCCGGCAGAAGCATCTTAAATTTTCAAAAGTCATTTGGTACATTAACAGTCAAGAAGAGTTCAGCATCTTTAAATCCTCTGAGATGTGTACTCTCTCAAACCAGGCCACCCTGTCAGTAGGATTATTTCACTCTTTGTGGCCTCTGTCAATATTTATAATATACTGGCTCACACTGCATACTGTGAAACCCCAGTGACATGACTGCAACTCAGAAATGTACCACATCTAATACAGCATATTATCCATAATCCAGTTTAGTGCCTGAGTGTCAGTCTTTGTGGGACCTTGCTACTTTTTTCTGTTGAAAGGCATCGCTTTGTTGTGTGGAAGGTCTGGCTCCTTGTGTGATTGCACCAAATGGAGCACCATGATACACTCCCACAGTTTTCTGCACTTTGACAAAACATCAAGATGTAATCACACACAAGCTATCGGTTATGATTGCTTCCCACAACTACTGTAGACATCCTCCTGTGCTGCATATCCCTGCGTCGTAAACAGAATCTTGCCTTTTTGGATGGCCTTATGCTGCCTTGTGGGATTGGACTGCTGCCATGTGGTAATGGAAAAGGAGAGTAAAAGACCACTCTGGCCATCTGCAAGGTCTTTGTTCCTGCTATTGTCAGCAAACGCCTGTCAATGATGTGGGGGCCACATGCAGTAATCATTGCTGTCTCTCAAGGGCATGACATTGTAGCAGTTACTTCCAATTATGATGATGATATTTTTTCTTTTGTAGTTCCAACAGAGTGGTAACCTACCTCACAAAGACTTCCCAGATGGAAAAAAAATAGAATGCTGTTTTACTGCAAGGAAACATTGGTTAGGCCTGTTAGTAACACTCAATGTAAACGGCTCTCAATATGTTAAATAAAAAAGAAAACTAGGGACTGGATGTAAATAAACAGTATTGTGAAAATTATGAATCATTTCTTACTTTTACTTGGTTGTGATCTTTTGAAGTGAAGCAAACTGCTGTTTTTTTGTGTGTGTTGTGAGTTAGGAAATTTTCCATTCTTGAGCTATTTGTTTACGTCTGAAAACAATTTAGCCTTAATCATTTCAGCTGACTGCGATGTTGTTTTCAATGTCTTGGTCAACATACTACCTGAACCATGGTCACTTTACAAATACACCCAGCTTTCGTGTCTATAAGTGAAGATAACACAGTGGGCTTAAACATGCATGGCTACCAGAGAACGAGACCAGTGGTTTTAACACTTCCAGAGCTCTAGAAGTCCATGGAATAAATCGTCCCAAGCACCGACCTCAGTACACACTTTCCTGATAACTTTATAGACTTAGTCACTGGTTTCGGCTAATAAGTATGAATTGAGGCTTTCCTATGCAGTGAAAAATGATGTGAAAGGTTTTTTTTTTTAAAGGCATCGTGACAAAGTCAGTGTGAACGCCATCCTTGTACAGTTCTGTAACTGCAGTTCTGATTCATTTAAGACAAACCAATTTCCTATTCAATATCCACAACTTGTGAATAAATTATAGTTAAACATGGATCCCCTAAATCCATCATAAATCCCTGCCAGTGGATGACTGTGTAATAATGTTAGTAACTGAGAGTGCACTATTCTCGTTCTACTTCTTCCTCTTTTACTTCTACTTTGATTACGGAATGCACAATAACTCATGTAGGAGTAGGAGCATATAATGGCCATTTATCTATTTGTTTAAAGTGTTTCTGCAACAGTACCATCTTGGCTTGAATTATGATGATGTAATATGTTATCATCCCCTTTATCTGTTGTTTGTACCGTGTACTAAATAGAAGGGAAGAAGTTAAAGAACTGAAAAGGGGAGAGAGGATGGGGCACATAAACGAGAATGTACAGCTTGTAGAACTGGGGGAACCTATATAGATGACGACAGGAAGGAGCGAGTTCGGAGGTGTGGTTCCGCTCCTGAATTTCCAATACTTAATCTCCAATAATGTGTCAATCATTAATGGCAGATGTGTGGCAGCCTGCCTGCCCCCATGGAGTTGTATTATTGATTTATTCTTATTGTCTTGAATCCAGGTCCTGCCAGCACCCATGTCTCTGTAGCATAAAAAGCATTTAATGTACCTTGTTTTAAGGTACTAATGTAGTAGAAGCATATTGTGGCCTTGAGAAAATTTAGAGTGATGCATCGTGGTCACCACCCCCATATATATTTTTCATATACATAAACACACAGCTGATACATGAATAAACACAGCAGAACATTTGACAGCAATGCAACCTCATGCTTTATTCTCTTCTGCTCAGTAATTTCCAGGCCGTTCTTATCCAGAGCTGCACACTGTTAGTAATGCAATGCTTTTCAACATGACTTCCACTTGCCAAACCTTCCTTGGAATAGATGTGCCCTGGTGGCGGGTGTCTTTGTGCTCACTAATTAGAAGCAGCTTGGTCCAGCATGCCTATGTGCTCAGTTGATCTATGCAGAATCACCTCCCCTCATGGCACGCAACACTGAAAAAAGTTGAAGGTCTGGCACAGGGCCGCTATCTCAGAGCCAAATTTGTCAAGTACTTTTCAGGATATTTACACTGTAATTGTCTCACAATTGTATCAGTAACAGTTTTATATAAAGATTTCATTTTGCAAATAAAAATAAATGCATTTTATATTATTGCTTGGAAGGAATTAATGGAAGGACTTACTATACATTCTGAACATGGATGCATCATGCTAAGACAAAAGATCTCTGTAGACTAGGAGTTACACTGAGGGGAAAAAAGACTTAAGCCTACATTTTTTTCATTGTTAACTTCGGAAATGTGATGTTCACTGCCTGCAGCACAGCTGTTGGTCTCAGTCTGACCTGAACACTTGCATGTTTGCAGTGCATGCTAGATCTCTTTCAGTGTGTCAAAATACTGACTGTTACATTTAACTTCAGTTTTTAGGAAAATGGAAGACATCACAAGGAGCCAGTTTAGGCAAGTGGGGCAAGTGATGATTGAAGACTGTTTTGATGTGCCAAAAATTCCTGGATTTTGAGTCTTGGGCGTCTGCACACAAAGACTGGCGAGTACCAAAGTTTGAGTTGTTTTACTGAGCATTCTCCCTCAGACACTTCAAGACATTAGAGTAGAACTCCGCATTGATAGTCTCACATTTGGGATGAATTCAAAGCACAAAAGCCCTTGAAAGTTTAAAAAACAGCAGGCATTCTCCTCCTGTATAAACCTTTGCGACTCTAAAAGCTCTCGCTTGAAGATAAAGCCTGAGATCCAGCTCTCATCAGCAGAGATGATCCTCGAAGAGAAAGCTGGGTCAGTTTGACACAGAAAGTGATGTTTGTGCTTAGTGCTCAAGTTTGAGGTCTGTGGTGAAATCAGAGTGCTCATGCAAGTGGTCAGGAGAGACCTTTCAGGGAGCTCTCTAAAAATAACAACCATGGTGTTGTAGTGTAATAGTGTAACTGTTATGTTTTTTCCTTACAAAGCCACTAGTGATGGTGGCATTGCTGTGCTTTTTATGAGTTTGTATGACTTTTCTGAACGTTAACATACCAAGTGAGAGAGACTGTTGCTTTATACAATTCCTCAGAGTATATCTGAAAATTGAGAGTTGTAATATGCAATATGATGTAAATATAGCCACTTCAAGTAGAAGTAGCCAATTAAACTTCTTGCCAATCTGTAAATAACTGTTGTAACAGATATATGAAGCATAATAGTTATTTGGGATGATGTTGATTAATGGTTGCATTGTTATATGCTGCAAGTATGTAGCAGACTTAATTACTGATATTTCAATATAATCAATTATATTTTCCAAAGGAAGATGATCCTTCTCTGACCATTTGCTGCACACATGTATTTAAGTACTGGAAAGCTGTGTAGAGCTAAAATCTATGGAAGACTGCCCATATGGACAATGCATTCATTCCATTCAAATATTAAATCTTGAGAAACTCATTAAAATTTAATCTAATGTTTGCTCACTCAGCTCCCAAACCCTGAAGGAACATATTGCTATCAGAAAATCAACAGAATAACAATTAATTGTGCATCCTATACACTGAATCTGATTCAGGTAGGGGCCGTGTAGAGGCTGCAATCACAAGTATCTGGGAAATGTTTTGAAAAAAGACAAACCACAAAATATGCTTTTCTTTTATGTGTGTTGGGATTTGTGGGTATTATAGAGCAGAATTTGGAGACAAATACTTTATTAACACACAACAACGCCTTGGAAAAAATTCTGAGTACAGGCGGCTTTTGAATCCACGGAGCTGTAACGGAATTTGTCTGGATCCCTCTTGTCCACGCACTACTGACCAGCTTGAGCCAACAGAAGAGGTAAAGGGTGTGTGGAAAACTAGAAAGAGAGGAGAGAGGGCGAAAGCGCTTTCAGTTTAATTGGAAGAGGTTTGGCGTTATTCCGAAATGAAACAAAGGGGAAACGGGAAATACAATTACACCCGCAGAGAAATGTGTCAACCAGGTTGTGAGCTCTCTCGCCATGCAGTCTCACTCCTCTGAAATGAACAGTTCCTTTAGCCAAAGGCGCTGAGGGTGGCTTGTCTCACAAAAGGTGTGAAGTGAAGACTTTGTGCTGTGAGGGTTTGAGAGAGACAGCAGCACTCCCCAGGCTTAGTGAGGGTGAGATAAATAGTGAAAAGCAATGCTGTCTTTAACAGACCTCGCCATCTGGGCCTGTCATGAGAAGGAGACAACACTAAGATAACACCGAAGCTGACAACAAATCTACCTGCTGTGGTACTTTCCTGGTATTAATAATGCCGTTAATTAATGTAAACATATCATTTAGCAGGTGATGAGATATTAATAGCAGGTCAAAAGGAGCAGTGATTAGACAAAAACAGCAGTCAACTGGTAGGAAGATTGTCAATAACCTGTTGTTCATGCTGCATAATTGTCTCTTATCTTTAAATGGCATGTTGCATACTGGGATAATGAGCAACCGTCACTCAGATGGGTTCAGTCCAAATGCCACAGTGATGAATGAGGAGGCTGGGAGATTACACATGTGCTAATGGGACCTTCTATATAACACTTTTTATATTAGGCTTTCCAAAAAATTGACTAAAAATACGCCATATAGTAATATTAGCTTAGAATTTTCTTAATGCTTGCTCTAGGACACTGACTACACTCATATTAATGGTTAATTTTTCCAGGTGGCTAGGAAAGAAAGCTCTGGTCTGTAACAACATTTTCCAGATCTTGTTGAGGGATCCTATTTGTCCCTAAGCCAGATCGGATCAGAAATCCCTGTAGTGTATTTTGGATATGCTGCAGTGAGTCTTCTCACTGTAGGGCATGACAGAAATGCCAGGAGGCATCCTGATCAGTAGTTTTTTTCTGTGGTCAATATTACCCTGTGATGGAGGCTTACCTAAATAACAACCACCAGGACAAATAGGATGCAATATTTGCTAATATTTTAATCCCTATTTTTTTTTTAAATATGCAATATCTCATCATTTTCATAATGGCACAGTTCATGACCATGGGGTGCAAGACAGAAAGACCAGTTAGTCTAGAACTTTAACTTCAGGCTTTGCTCCCTTGTCCGTTACATTGTCTTGCATAAGCCCACATGTCTCATGTGCCGTCATCACTTGTGAAAACAACCGGAATACATTTGAAGTGCAGTTTCGTGCCTTGTCTTGACCAGAAGCTAAGTGTCAGCCTCTGAAACTGGAAAATGAAACCAACAGAAAAATTGCAAATCCTTGAATGGTCACCTTCAGCAACCAAGCTTCGAAAGAGTTATAGTGCAAGAGTGAATAGAGTGACTGCAAAAAACAAACAAACAGTTTTGGTTTCTATAGGTGATTTCCCACATTAAAAGAACTGTGCATTTGGAAATTTTCTCTTTTATAATCTTTTATAATAGTTCATCACACCAGTCACTGACCAGTCTCTAGGCCTGAGTACAGTGACTGCCAGCAATCTCCAGTAACAAATCGCAACTAGTCAGGGAATACACTTTTTTCCCCCAAGTACTGGGTACCAGGTGTTTGCTGACTAGTTTCTAGCTCTGTGACTAAGGCCTTATTTAGCACTGATCAGTAAATGTTCTTGTGCAATAATACTCCACCATATCATCTAACTAAGGTCAGTTCTGGCTCCAGAAACCAACATGTCAAGAACCATAAAGCTAAGGTTGAGGCATCAGGAGGCAACTTTGGTCATGTCCATCTTCCCCACCCCAAGTTCAACAATAGCATTGTCTCACATTAAAATTAACAGCGTGAATCCAATAGTGATGGTTATACTTCTCTTGCTGGCACAGTTTTCCAGGTTTGCAATGAAAGATTCACATCAGGCTTTCTCCACAGTAAAAACACTGGGTTATCCCCCGATGACACTGTCATTGTTTCAGCATGTCATCAATTTGTTTTACTCAGGAACATTTATAGTGTCTCGTATCTCTTTCATCACTTCCATTTAAAACAGAGATACAGTATATTCATATGTCCTATCCAAGATAATTACTGTTTGGCTTGTGTAGACTGTATCATCAAAGGTCTTTCAAATCCCCCTTTGAATATTTTACTTCTTCTTCCAGACTTTGTCACTTTCTCAATATCTTATCACATTCAACTTAATAGGATTTTTTATATCATCGTTGTCTCCTTGCCCTCCTGCACCACTTCAAAAGTCTTGGAAATGTTTCTCTTTCCTTGTTAAGTCAGTTTTAGTGAAAAGCTCCTGGTCAGTTCACACAGATGTGATATCGTGATCTTTCCACATGATAAAACTTCATCAACAAAGCTACGATTCACCATATAAATACACGGCCACAGGAAAATTCAGCTTTGATAATTTCTACATGAGTGGAACTTTGTGTAAGGAAGGCGACAGCCTACACGGTCAATTCACATTCTGCAATTCATGTAATCATCGTTCGCTTGGATTTACAGGTTCCCCCGGGGTCACATTGCCTTACTCGCTCTGTGTCACACCCAGAAAACATCTGGAAACGCCATTGGCTAAATGCTGGTCTAAACAAGAAATCATTGGCCATTTAATGAGTGTATCAAGCTTTTGAGCCGGGAGTTTGATCAAAGTGAGGTTCACTAGACTATGTCTGCTTCCCTCCCTTGGGCTTTTCATCACATCACAAGGACAGGGCGAATGAAGAGTAAGAACCCAAGTCGAAATGATTAAAGCAGCAAGGCAAAGACACAACATACCATCCCTTTCAGGTGAAAAGAAGGAAAAAGTATCTAGCTTGTTTCTCAGAAATAAAAATTGAAAACCCACGTATTGGGTTTTAATAGATTTCAGGGGCACAAGTGTCACCAAACACACTGAACACATGTCCATGCCTGTGAAAAACTGCAAACCAGCGGCTACATGTTCTTTTTTTTTTTTTAAACTACAAATTCTTGTATAAAAAACAAAGTAATGTCATTAAAAAAGCGGAAAAAAAAAAGGGCAAGTTAAGAGATTTAGTAAGATGTACTATATGTACTTCAGTGGTCCTTAAAAGAATAGAGTTGGAGTTGTGTTTTCTTTCAGAAAAACTTTAATTCATCTTTTATGTTATAGTATCATCAAAATGCTAATGTAAATTATGACAGAAATCAGTCCCTATGCTTGAGTCCTGGCAGAGTTTTAGTGGGATGTATAAAATTAATAATGAAAAGAAGAGATTCTCATATAACTTTAATCTATTTCTTATGCACTCAAAAAAGGATTCTTTACCTTCAAGAAGCATGAAGCAATAATTTTGAGTAGAGTGCAAGTGAAATAATTAATCACCAAGGACGCTTGGTATAAATTGAATGTATACCAATCAAGTGAATTTCATTTGATCAGATTCATTTAAATCGTCTACTTTATTTGACTAGATTGCATTAAATGTAACATTTTTAATTGTTCTTATGTAATAATGTCAGATGGAAATTTTACAAAATGTATTTAATTAAATTACATTTTTTCTCACATCCTATCCTGCAATTACCCCGTCTTTACACTCCCCATTTGGGTGTATCACCTCCGACACACTTGCCTCAGTTCACTTGTCTTCCATGTCCCACCACCTCCTTTTCTCCTCCCCGGTGTCATCAGACATCACATCACTCTCTAGAAATATGAAATTCAATCCATCTGTGCTATTTCAACACAACCTTGAACTGTGATAATCACTTCCCTGCTGTATTGTGGCGGGGCCAAATATGTTGCACAAGCATTCCACTTTCACTGCACTGTTGCTAATGCTGCTCCCTCTCTAGCCACAGTGTTAATATGGAAATCTTTACCTCATAAACTACAGTGTAAATGGACATAAATTAGAGGGTTTCTTTCTTTCTTTCTTTCTTGTTTAAGCTGTTTTACCCTTTCTTGCCATGCAGTATTGCACAAAAGTCTTGAGTCACCCATAATTTATTTGCATTATGCTTTCAATGAGCCAGACGTTCTTGTAGTTTTTTGTAAAATGCTCTTTACAGGCTTTTTGGAGGTAGGTTCTTTTTCATTCCAGTCTTTATATCTGATCTTTTTTAGTTAAAAGTGACATATGCATTATTCAAACATAAAAATAGGACTTCTGTTCTGGGATGGATTAAAAGGCTTACCAAAGAATTTTAAATTGTATCTTTAGGCACTTTTTACTGGCAGCCTGTTGCAAAAACACATAATTTGCTGTTTGCAGGATGCTGTGCAGTGTGTCCTTAAACAAACAAGGAAACTGGGCAAGTGGAGACCCGTGTCAACAATTATCTACAACAAATGAACAGTGTCTTAAAGTCATGTCATTCAGAAATAAGAAAAAATCCAGCAGACATATGACACAGAACATGAGGGTTCTATGTGGGTCCATCTGCTGTTCACCAAACCCATCAGAAATGGTCTCAGTGGAAGGGTGGCTGTCAACAAGACATTCTAAGAAATAGAAATGGTTAGAAAAGACAGTCAGATTACACAAGAACTCTACTGAAAATTAGTGGCAACTGATGCACCAAATCTGAATTGTTTTGGTTCAAATCATTACCAGAATCCATGAAGGTGGTCAGGAGAGCGGTACAAGAATGAATGATTTGAGATCTTGTTAAAATGTATGTAATTTTAAACACACAAAAATAACTACAAGATTATTATTTAAGCAATTCTGACATAAAATGGAATAAAAGGCAGCCAACATCCAAAAACATAGATCTGAATGTGCTTGTAGAAGCCTAGAAAACTATTCTTTAAGAAGTTACTAGAAACCTACCTAAGAGAGTTCAAGTTGTGTTGAAAAATAAAGGTGGGTTCAAGCTCACCGAAAACTCTGTTTTTGTCTTATATACTATAATATTATGTATATTTGGAGATGTTTCAGTAAATCTACTTCTCTTTTTCCTTGCAAAATACAAAGAACTGAAGGGTGACTAAAAACTTTTGCACAGTACTGCACTTTTTAAAAATAATCAGGCCTTTTGAAATATATTTTCTCAATGCTTTTAATGTAAAATGGCTTAGTGCATTTTTGGATCACAGGCAATCTGCCTTTTCTGGTGAAGCTTTGGGCCATGGTTCAAAATAAAATTGCTTTTATGGGTGAAAAATTGATAGAGAGCTTTGCTGTTCCCAGACTCTTGCCAGGGCAGTACTACAAAAAAGAAAATCATGTTCATGGAGGATGAAAAATGCCACTTATTTTTCGTTTTGTGGACAGATTTTGACATTTCAAAATTTAGGTCAAAGTGAAAATTGGTCTAAAGGTTTGATTCTCAAAGAGGGTCCAGTTACATATTAGGACGATGTTTTGCAGGTTAGTGAAAGCAGGAAAACAACTGACATCTTTTCATTCAGTAGGTTTGATGTGTTTGGCAGTAGTTCAAATGTCAGAGCATCAGCCAAGTACAATGTACCTACTTGGGATCATAAAGATCTACTTTAAATTTAATTTCAATCAAACCTTTGTTGCTCATTTCAGCTCTTGTTTGACATTTTAGCAGATGAAAGCAAGGCTTTCGATTTTTATTTTGAGGAATAAATATTTAATATCTAATCGACGGCTGATTTAAAAGGCTGTGAATAGCAGAGGTTAATATGGCTTTGGAACCTCTACTGAGGTGTGCTTGTTAAAGTCAAAATGTATAAAGGGAAAATTTTTAAACCTTTAGTGGACTCTTTCTTTTCTCCTTTGTCTTTTTTAAGTCAAAAAACTGCTGCCAGCTCAGAAAAGGAGAGACGCACAACTGTCTCTGGGGATTCGACACAATTGATGTCTGAACCATGAAAATGCAACACAGGAAGAAAGAGAAAAGTACATTTGGGATTGAATCAGGCTGAGCTGTCAGGCTTTTATTGATTTTGGTGCATTAAATGAACATTATGCTATTGTGTAAGACTACCTATCATCAACCTTTATAAAACTTCAACATAATACTGCCCAAGAGGAGAACTTACAGTCAGGTCCACAAGTATTTGGACAATGACATTTTTTGTGTGATTTTCCCTCTGCATACTACCACAGTAGATTTTAAATCAAACCATCTACTGACTAAAGTGCAGCTTTAACAATTCAATTTAACAAAAGGTACTGAATTACCAGTTTAGGATTTACAGCCATGTTTATACAAGGTTTCCCATTTTGAGAGGCTTAAAAGCAATTAATGAATTTACTGGTTCGTGGTCAGTTGAGGCTTTTCCCCTCATTTCCCTTATTTTATGACATATTAAGCAAATAAAAGATATTTTGAGATAATTCCTAGTCTCAGCTAGGGAGTCCAAGGAATAATTTCATTTGTAATGAAATAATGAGGGGACTAGGGAAGAGGATTAGGGCCACAGAAAAGAAAAGCCTCAAAATTAGACAGACAACTGGCTGACAAAAAAGTCAGAATTCTGACTTTAATTTCAGAATTCTGGAAAAGAAAAAAAAATGTGCCTGCTTTTATTCCTGGTGGCTCTCTTCTGTAGGGAACAGACCTCCCCTGACCATGAAACTGTCAGCCAATTGTCTATTTAAGTTTGAGCCTCAGGTTGTAATTGCTAAACAATTGATGCAAAATAACTCACACACAGATTGTTTGTTTTATAGCCCAGTTCCATCAAAGTTGGGACTATGTAAAATGTAAATAGTAAAAGAATGCAATGATTTAGAAATATCATGAGCCCATATTTTATAGTAGCACATAAAAACATGTCACATGTTTAAACCATATGTATACCATTTTAAGGGGAGAAGAAAAGGTCATTTTTAATGTGATGGTAGGACCACATGTTGAAATTTTGGGAGAGGAATGGGGTTTCATTCTAGTCTGATATGGGATTCTAGCTGCTCAGCTGTTCAGCACCTGGACTGTAATAGATGCAGTATATTGTCCCTCGTGCACAGAGATTCATCCAGATTCTTGAAATGTTTGAAAAGTGGAGTTTGCTCTGAAAATCTGCTATTTATTTATAATTATAGTCAGCTGTACATCCTGTTTCTAATTCATGATATATTTCTCTTTTTATCACTTTTTTGTTATTTATATTATATACATTATATGTTTATATTATATTTTAAATCACAATAGCTTTTATCAATGTCATTTAAAGTAATGGCAGCTGTATAATGAAAAAAAGTATAAATGCCACTGATCCCTTTGTTGTCCTGCAGCCGTCATACTGCTTGCCGCTGGGCTGCCATTTATGAGGTGGTGACATCATTGACTGCTTCCCCTTGTGGATGTCTAGTATGAATGTCAATCCAGTGACTCCTGGGAAATAAATGCATAGTATGGCTTGCCTGTCAAGTGACAAGATGACCTAATGGTTTGTGGTAATACCACAATTGCCGTCTGTATATATATAGATATAGACAAAACACCCAGCACGCCCCTGCGGGCGGTTTATCCTTCAAGCTCGGGTCCTCTACCAGAGGCCTGGGAGCTTGAGGGTCCTGCGCAGTATCTTAGCTGTTCCCAGGACTGCGCTCTTCTGGACAGAGATCTCCAATGTTATTCCCGGGATCTGCTGGAGCCACTCGCCTAGCTTGGGAGTCACCGCACCTAGTGCTCCGATTACCACGGGGACCACCGTTACCTTCACCCTCCACATCCTCTCGAGCTCTTCTCTGAGCCCTTGGTATTTCTCCAGCTTCTCGTGTTCCTTCTTCCTGATATTGCTGTCATTCGGAACCGCTACATCGATCACTACGGCCGTCTTCTTCTGTTTGTCTACCACCACTATGTCCGGTTGGTTAGCCACCACCATTTTGTCCGTCTGTATCTGGAAGTCCCACAGGATCTTAGCTCGGTCATTCTCCACCACCCTTGGGGGCATCTCCCATTTTGACCTCGGGACTTCCAGGTTATACTCGGCATATATATAGATATATAGATATATATAGATATCTATAGATATTTCTACTCAAACAAACTTGTATCCAGTATGATTATGTTATGTCTAAAGTGTGTCACTATTTCTTTGGTTTTATATGTACTTGCTTTTCTTACGTTTTCCATTACACTGTTAGTAAATCTTCACAACTGAGCCTGAGAGTAAACAGGTTATTGTCATCAGTGTCCACCAATATCAATGTTGTTCAATTCAAAACAGCGTTGTTCTGATGGTCTCATTTTTTTCCCCCCTCTCAGCCAATATTCCCCCACAGGTACAATACTTAATTGAACCAGTATGAAAGTGCATGCATCATGTTGTCAGAACCAGAGCTGATTTAGTAGCTTTATTTGGAAGAACAAACGGCTATTAAGTTGTCACTCGGTCAAAACAGCACATTATATTGTTACGATCACCTCTGATTACCTGCAATGGAGAAATGTGTGTTGTTGTTTTTTTGTTCATTTTTTCCTTCAAAAAATTTTTAACAAAGCAAATTTCTAGTGTAAACAGAAGGTGGTAGGAACACTAACAAAAGACAGCTGAAGAATCCAGATTAAAAACAATCATATAAGCCTTATATGATTCACTATATGGAGCAAGCTAAAGCTGAGGCAAGTCTTTTATAAGTTTTTTCTAATTCTTTTCCATATGGGATTGTCGCTCAGCTGGGTGCAAGTTTTGTGGGTGCAGTGAAGTTAAGGATTTGAATATTTTGGTAAAATGTGGTTTGTGGGAGAAAATATTAATTATTACTGAGACAAAATCCTTTGTAGTTCTTTAGAAGAGGACTTATGCACCACCTGTTCTGTACAGTGGCTCAGCATACACAGCAAATCCACCATGTCCAAATTAACACTGTCGGATTTGATTTCAACACTATTAAAGTCTATATGGGTCCACACCAGAGAGTGTTAATTTAACTCTTTTTGGAGAGTTGGTACATTAACTCTGATTTAGTGTTAAACACCAAATCTGTCTGGAGTTGATAATTTAACACTTGGTGTTAAGAGTTTATATATTAACTCTCAAAGAGTATTTTAGTTTAACTACGTAAGAGTTATCTTCTAATTCATTCTAAAAAGCAGGAATTTTACTGTTCTGAACTTCTAGAAATTTCTTTTGGAAATAAACATTTACTAAAAAGATGCAATGGTTTTTGAAAAACATTTATTCTGAACTGTGCACCACAATTTCAAAACATTTTCTGAAAGATGTAACAGTATACATGTTCTCACTTTCATTAGAATTTTGTTTATCAAAAGGTCTGACATGGTAAATGCAAATAACAGCATTCTCAACACTTATTTCTTCAATACAATATGCATGTCCTTCATTCATCACTTTGTGGAACTTCAGCGCACTTCTGCTCTCCCCCATATTCCATCTTCACAAGCATATCCTGTGCAGAGATTGAATAAATATTAGTTGACACTAATTAACGGCACAAATAATCCAGTAAACAATTGCAGCACAGTAAAAAAAAGGAATCCTCTTTGAGCCATTACTTGTGTAAAGTATTTTCCCAAAAGACAAAGACACAGGCAACAGGTAATACTGAACTAAATGTAAAACCTCAACCTTTTTCATTTTTACCTAAACCGTGTGCACAAATCTCTGAAGGGATCTATGTTAACGTAGAATCGAGTCAGGACGTCAGTTATTGCTGTTTGCTCGTTTTTTTTTTTTATGGGCGATCGTTTTCAGGCTTCAAGTAGCACCATTATACCAACATTTCACATTCTAGACATTGTTTTAGGTGTATTTGACCAAAAGTTTGACTGAAAATTCACATGCAAGCTTTTTTTCCAAGGCTGTGGTATTTGCCCGCAAACAATACCTTTCAGCTAGCTAAAACAGAATATTATGCTATCACCGAGCAACACGGCTAATGCCTTTCACACAGCTTTGTCTCAACTCCAAAGAGCCACAGAAGTAAAAGCTCATAATAATAATTGAAACAATCTTTGAAAAAATGACTTACCAAGCATGGCAAACAACTCAAATATGTAGAGCAAAATGTTCTGAAACGGCTTCACTTCAGCTTCGATTGGAGCCGTGCTGGGGGCGGAGTCTGTGAATTTACTCTGTTGGTGTCATAGCCCCTCTAGGAGTTCAGAGTTAAGAGGTCAAGAGTTAATGTTTCCATTGTAACACCTCCAGATTTGACAGAGAAACACTCATTTTTAACACTCGATTTTAACTACTATCATTTTACACCTCAGAGTTACATTAAAAGAATGTGACTCTACTTAGAGTAAAATTAACTCTACTTTTGCAAGGAGACTATTAACACCAAAAAATTTAACACTTTTGAATTTGCTGTGTAGCCATAGGAGACAAACTAATTAAGAAACAGATAAAGGGCTATGCATGTGACAAAATCACATTGTCCCTCCGTTTTCTGTACTACCATCTTCTTTTAGCTAATGACAGATGTGGCACTTTGGCGATCCACTCCAGGATAGCATTCTCCTGTTTATCTACAGTCAGGGCACTTTGGTTCCCATTCACAGTATTGACGGTAGAACCACAGAGGACTCTAGAACCAAAGATGATTTACATGCTGCACTAAGGGTTCTGACCAAAAGATACAGTACAAACACATGTACTCATCCTCATTTGTCTTGGCACAAAAACAATTGGATAAATCTAAATTATTACACAGTGTTACGTTACCTTGTTACTGCCCTTCAAGTCTTTAAAAGGAAGTTTTCTCCTAATAAACAAACATTGTACTATTTGCAAAGGTTTCTTTCTTCATCCATTTGAACTTTTTCCCTTTTGACTTTTCCACCTGCCTTCTTCTTCAGGGAATTATTTTTTTGTGTGTGTATTTCACAATTCCTTTCATCTCACCATCTTCCTCCGGCTCAAGAGAATGTATCTTAGGTCTTAGAAAGCAGCTCTACTTAAGCACAGTAAGAGGACTTGAATGCAGTGCCACAAGCCAATCCAATGTCGGCTGTGGAGGGCTGCTGAGGGGATACTGGACCATCTGAAAAGTAAATAAGCCACTTGGGAACTTCTGGAGTGCCTCCCTTAAGAGACTGAAAGTGGGGGGAAAAGAAAAGAGGCCAAGAGAGCAAGCTTAATGGAAACACTATATTCTGCCACCCTGGAGACCTTATAACCCTGCTGAAAACCTTGTCATTATCGTGTCATTAGTTGTAAGAGTGAGGGATTTTAGTGATCAGAATACATATTCTTAAACCTTAGTCCTTCCATGCCATGCAAGGCTAGAAATTTAATGCTATGAAATGACATAAGAAATTGAATATATTTAGGCATGACACACTGAAAATTTATCTACAGTTATCTACTATCTTCCTAAGTCATTAAATGCAGATGGTACGTTACTTTTTTGCTTAACATAAAGAAGAAGACTGTGCCCACTTACTGCAATAACAAATAGCTTTGGCCATAATTTCTGCCTGTGTGAACAGAACTGGAGGATATTTTTGCAATTCATTCTGAGCTACCTTAGAGCAATGGTGTCAAACTCACGGCCCAGGGGCCACTTGCAGCCTACGTCACCCCTACTTGTGGCCCGACGTGAAGAAATATGACGCAATTTGACTCTTGAAGTTACTTTTTTTGTTAGGGAGGATTTGTTTGCTGTTGAGTGCAATGTTAAAATAAGCTTTTTAAAAAGCAAAAAATGATTTAATATGAAGGCAATATGAGCAGAGAGAGCAAACATGTTGATGGATTGGCTGTGTTAGTTCAGTGAGAGAGTTATTTGTAAAGAAAACAATTTTCACTACCAGTCAAAAACTAATGTATACACTTACGTCTGCATTTTTATTTTGTTAAATACGAACAAAATTATAGCAGAAGTGCTGCCACTTGTCTGGCCAAAAACAGAGTACCAATTTGTTTATTTGGTAGTTCAATGACAGGCTTCAGTTAGTTAAGAGTGAGAAAAAAAACACTGCGTTCACATTGGAAAGTAATTGCTGGAGGTTGCTGGCTGTCCCTGTGAAATTATTGCAGCCAAGTCACCAGCTTCCATGCAAACTATAAAAAGCTGCAGCAATCTACCAAGAGACCAAAGGAATCACAAGGTGGTTTTTAGTCTTTGTAACTGATTTTACCTAGCGACCTGTGGTTGCCTCCATTACCAGCGCCTTAGCAGTTAATTTCACTGTGGCTGCCAGCATTCACCAACCAATGAGGTAATAAACCTGTGTAATACACCATCCCTGCGTGACTGCAGCATAAATAGAACATTACATTAGACAATACATGACATCTGTGCTCCCTGATGAGGAGAGTGGGACATCCCCTGAGCTAGTGTGTGTACTAAACCTAATTATCATATTTATGTCATGTTTTCCATAAGACGTTCTATTTTTTGAGTCTCAGCCCTGGTATAATCTCATCATCTTGCTGCAGCCTCCTCGGTATCAGTTTCTGAATTGGCATTGAGTGCTAACTGTTCATTTCAATTTGTGCAGCATCTAACATTTGAAGCTGTATTGGGTGGATTATGACCACAAAACTGTATTTTCTTTTGACAGTTTTCTGGAATTATGCAAACTTTGTCTTATTACTTTTGCACTCATTATTTTTTCTGACATTAGGCATTTGATAGTAAGCTCTGTTAACAAAAAGGTACACCTACCTCCAACGGTTGATACGATCGGAAAAAACTGCAGTTCTCATATCCATAAATTATATGCCAGCTTCTAGGGAGCTCATTCCAACATACCTTTTGACCCTTTACAGGAAACACACACAGGACTGTTATGGCTACTAATGCAGCACCAGCTGTTATTTTTATGGATAATGTTGAAAGTCATAATGGTTCCTGTTTTTACTCACACTGAGCTAAGTTATTTCCTTTGGCAAAAAGATTTGCCTGGTGAGCTTATGTGCTTAAGGAAGTACGCTCTGAAAGATATGAGGTAGATGATAATGGGGCAAAGACAAGACATTTGAACAATTATATGATAATTTTCTTTCTCCTCATTGATCAGTGGTAACAGCATTTACTGCAAACAATCCAAACTGCACTGTGTTCCCTAATATTTAAAAGTCTCCTTATACTGTTAAGTGTTTCTTCATTTACTTTCTGAATAATTTCATTAGTTAAATGGAATTTGGTGGATTTATTACTGGACTCAGCTGAAGCCTAACAGCAAACGGCTATGACAGAAGCTGTGTAAGAAACATATGTGCGTACACAATCTGTTGTACACTACATCTGTGCTCCATGGAGAATTCCCAACGTGACATCTGTTGGCACGTTTATTTTTTGTGTCCAAATCAGAATAAACATAGCCTTTTCCCATGAACCCTTTTCTTGGCCTTGCCAGCATAAAACTAGATCGCCCACATGTATCAACCTCACTCTTTGCTCACCCATACACACACACAAGTGCTAAGTAACAGTTGTACATATGCCCACTTAGTAGTTATCTTTATATGCAATATGCTGATTAAATTCCTCTTAGGAACATAATACTAAAGGCAAAAGGAGTTACTATACCAGTAAACATAACTATAGACTCCTTTAATTTTATTTCTTTACACTGTTTTAACTTGTTAATCCTGTAAATTAGTAATTTTATTGCTTAGCTATTAAAAGTCATCTTAATGCAAAAATCAGATATGAATTCTTGCAGTAAACAATTTTATCTTACATTTATCTATGCGGAACACATAAAATCATCAAATATGTCTTCACAAAGCCTATTTGTAGATGTAAATAAAGTAAAAAATCACAGTAGTTGTGTCGTGTGTAATGTCTTTGGAAAGCAACATTTGTGAACGCAGAGCTTAACACAAACAAATAAACAACATGTGAAACTCACAGCCTCTTGATGGGATCACATCTGCCAAGTGGGTGAAAAATGCTTTGGATAAACTCCTGAAATTCCACTTTTCCATTCAAAGACGTTTTACAGAATGTATTCACTCATGTTTTATTTTGGTGGTTGCAGGTTTACACCCAGCAACTTTTACCAAACATATTTTTTTCTGTTTCTTTTACTAGTAGGTTAAACAAATAAACAAAACAATTAACTTCTTGATTTCAGTATAGCTGTAATAATAAACCTGAATTCCTGTACAACTTCATCTTCTGGTTTTGGGTAAATACGCAGTGCCAGGATCAAATTGGAAAACCTGTCCAATTGGGATTTATTTTAAACTTTTGATTGAACACCACACACTGCTTCTGTTCACAAAACATAACTTGGTACAAGGCTTTTACCATACTCTACAACAGGGGTGGGTGTCGTGCACAGCTGATTTAAATGGCTAAATTACCTCCTCAACATGTCTTGAAGTTCTCCAGAGGCCTGACAATGAACTAATCATTTGATTCAGGTGTGTTGACCCAGGGTGAGATCTAAAACCTGCAGGACACCGGCCCTTGAGCCCTGGAGTTCCCCACCCCTGCTCTACAACATTCCCAGTCAGTTTATATACAGTAAAAGTATGTGTTAAAATACATATTACCTTTCTTGTGGAATTAAAGTACTTAAAGAATTTAAGTCAAATAACAAAAAAACATATTTAACCATCTTGATGGTTTTTGTACACAGATCCAGAAATGGACAACATTTCCTCTACTATGGACATTGTTACAGGCCTGACTGACAGTAACAGATGAACATAGCCACCACCTACATCTTTAGCCGATTAGAACAATGTGGAATAGAATGACAAAACAGAGTGACACAGTACACTCATAGTACCAACCTGACAACAAATTGCTAGACTTCTTTTTGATACAAATAGCTAATTAGCCAATTACATGCCAGTAGCCAAGTGTCTTTAGACATAGTCAAGACACATAGTCAAGATGAAGTTAAAACTGAGCATCAGAATGACAAAACGGTCGATTAAGGTGACTTTGAATTGAACTTGTTTCTTAGTGGGCTTGTCTGAGTATTTCAAAAATTGTCATTCTGATAACACTGTAATATTGTTTAAAAAGAGACTTTTAACAGGAAGAAATTTACACATACTTTAGACACACTGTTTATTTACATTTACCCAAAACTACCATCTTTTCCTTTCTTTAACAGAAGTGCTTTTGTTGCCTAAACTTAATCATCTATGATTATGTGTCACAGTCATGTAATTTTATGCTTGGAACCCCCACCCCCCAAAAAAACGTTGCCTTGGAAAAGAAATGAATAAATCCAGAAACAACGTGGCCACAAAAGTACATTTTGAAATCTATAAACAGAATTTCTGGGTGAGAAGGTTTGATTTTCAGTTCAAAATATGACAACTTTTCAAGAGAAGTAATACAATCAATTTTTCTAACCTTTACAGGCCAAAACCACAAATTTCTCTTTCAGCAGATTTCAGGGTAGCATAAAAGGGATTTTTTTTTTCCCCTAGCAAGTGAAGTTCAAACATGCCATTACACATATCACAATGTAACGCCATTTCCATGTCTCGCTCTTGATACATTTGATGTGTGTGTGTGGCCTTGTGTCCAACTTTATATTGACAAATCAAAAGAAAGCTATCTCAGGAATTTTTGACATTTGGAAGACGCTTCACTGTGGGCAGCTTTTTGTAGTGATTCATGTCTTAGCGATGGGTTGCTTTTCACCACAATGTTAGTAACAAAGCATCAGACACAGCTAAACATTGTGTGGAGGGTGAGTCCTCTGAGCTCTAACAGATGGGGGAGCAGCAATCAGAGGTTACAGAGGACACAGCATTCTGTTTAAGAAGCTTTCTTTAGCGAGGAGCTAATAATGTTGTGAACTTTCCCTCCGTCAGAACCAGTAAATACATTTTAAACAGCCCTATTAAGTCATATTCTGCTGTTTTAACACAGAAGCCTGTTTTATGACTGGATGTAAAACATTAATAATGTGCCTGTATTTGTATCCTATCTTATCAAAAAGTAATTTAGAAAATTTGTTATATTCTAATGGACTGGAATTAGTTTTTCAGACAACCTCTGCATACAAATCCAATAAGCCATCAGACCCAGGAGTCAAAATGACGTGTTTCAGCATGTGAGTGCTCTTGAACAAACATCCCTGGTGAAAGTACAGTTACAGCTGCACTCAACATTTGTATTTATATTCATAAGAGGCTCCATAGAGTAGTGTTTTTCACATTCCCTTAAAAAAAGTATAAGATCCCCAGGAGGAGACACAAATCCCTTTGGGGTTGTGTCAGGAGGGGTATCCGGTGTAAAAATCTCTTTTTCCTTTTTTGTCCACAACTAAAGCTTGCTCAAGAATTGCATTTCCTAGTGCAATAATCAGCTGTTTTAGAACACACAGTGGAGCATAGAACCAAAATAACTTGAATGTGAATGTTAGATTTTACATTAAAAGGATTATACTGCTCTGTACACTGCAAACCCTCTACTGATTAAAAACAAACAAATAAAACTAGAAACACACCCAGTTTAACTCGTTGGAGAACCTGGATAGCTTGTTTGCTGATAAATTTGTCAGACATTGTAATGGAGACTTCCAAACTAGTACTATTTTCTACAGCACTTTACATCAACCCTGCCAGGCCTGTTGAAAGTCTTCCTCAGTGTCTGAGTAAAACTCTCAACTGTAGCTCAACCCAATACAAAAGAAGGGGTCACCACCTCGTAACACTACAAAGCAACTGCTAATCAAAATACACCAACTACCAGCAATGGACCACCTAGAGTCAAAATGTTAGTGCAGTTGTGCTAGGGACAAAGGCCCAGTGTCATTGCCTTTTAATTGGGTAAAGTCTGTCTACCTGAAAACCTAGAAAATTATGTTTTTAAATATTTGTAAACTGTGAAAAAATATATTTAAATCCAAACCAAGTTTTCTTAATCCTAACATAGTAGTTTTGTTGCCTAAACCAGCAAATAACACCAAAACTCAAAAGTGAATGCAGGGTCATTCAAACCCCCAGCCAAGAGTCAGTTTGGTTAGGTTACAACCTTATCCATCAGGGGTCTATCTTTTTTCAGACTTGTATAGAGTCGATGGTCAGTTAAGTGAGAGAACAGACGGGATGAGGGAACAATCTGTCGGTCAGGCAACGAAGGGGCTGCAAAAAATAAAAAAGTAAAGTCTGCAAATTTACAAGTCTATAGAGTTTGCAGTCTACAGTAGTTTCACGCCTTGTGTAGTCAAAGTTTGGAGTGCACTCTTTTTGTCTGTTCACTGTTACCAGTCGGGACAACTGATGGAATCCTACCAGAAGCCAGATAAATCACTCATGGTCAGACTGGTTGAGCAGATCTGGATCATGGAGTTCACACTGGAAGGCTCGCCATCTAGTGGAATCACTGGAATTTCTTCACGGTACTCATAGCTTGATAAAAGACCTGACCTGTATTTACAAGCAGGTTTACAGTCTTACAGTTTATTTTACATTCTCTTGTACAACATTCAAGTGAATTATAAATTCAACAATTAAAGAATCATTGTTGCAACTATTTAACATCCTGAAAATGTGTGGTATTCTTCAGCTAACCCATTAAATTGTAACTGATGTTAGAATTTCTTCAGCCTAACTAACATCATTGCAATACACACACATTTATACAATTATTGGACAAATTAAAATATGAGCGTGACAGCTTACAAGTTTCCTCTCAGCCACTTAACATGAAAAATGACAAAATACTCTAATGACTTAGATATGACAGACATAATAGTAAAATAATATTTATGAAATGGCATCATCAAAAGTAATTATCTGTAAATCATGAAGAAAATTAACACAAGTGCAATATGTTAGCTTACCGTAAATGCACAACTTCCTGTAGATCTTCAAAATAAAAGCTCCTTCTAGGGACAGCAGGAGATGTATAAACCAAAACCAATCTTTCATGCCATCACTTCTTGTAACAATAAAATAAAACAAATAAAAGAACGATTTCATAACTAGACAAATGACTTATAAATTACTGCTTATTTTAACCAATTTTAAAGAACAAATCTTCTGTCTGGGTGGTTGACAGTTAACAAATCTCTTCATTCTCCCAAAAAACTCACTTTAAACCGTACCACTTTTTTCAAATCAAAGAAAAAGAAAACTACAGAAGTCAAGTTCACTTCTTCTTTTCAACATGGCTGAAAAAAGTATCATCCTTGGTCCCAACATCACTGCCTCCTTTCTCGCCTCTCAGGGTGACATTTCAAGCTTAAGAATTAATTTATCTTCTTGCATTAAACTTTATCAAGACCAGAAAAAGGATTTATGGGGCTTTAAAAAGTCTCCTTACAGGTTGAGAAGAGTCTTTGATCTGTTTGATCAGGACACACTCTGAGCTTAGCATTTTAAAGGCAAGAGATCCTTTTGCGTGTGCACCAACTGAAATCTGTTACAAACTATAATGAGTGGTGTTGCAAGTATATGCTTCAAGCCACGTTAAATATCATCAACACTTTTCTTTTCTAAAATAATGACAACTCCAGTGTGTCCAGCACTGCCACATGCAATTTAATCTGTGCTTTGTTATAGAATCGGAGAAACATCTGGCCATTAGGGTTGACGACTGAAATGCAACCCAGTCTGTTAAACTGCTGCAGTGAAAATTTCATGAAGAGAGCAGTTGCTTTTTTACAATAGATACTCATGGTTAGAGCATTAAATATGATTAAAAATAGTTTATTTTCCTTGACATATTTTTTTGCTGTGTCTACTGTTCACCTCAGTAGGTAGAAACTCTCTGGAACAGCACATGGTTGGTTGAAAACAGACTACAAAGCGTTACCATTCGGCTCCTAGCCAACAGCCTCTAGCACCCACTCCACTCCCCCAACCCCCACTACCATAATTGCAGGGTCCTTGCACCCTTCAACCAAAATGGCTTCCATCCACAGCAGTGCTGTGGATGAGAGGGTTTCAGTTGTATTAGCATGGAAATAATTAGGAAGAAAGGAAAAGAAATAGAAACAACAGTTATCACTGTGAGATGGGGTAAAAGCAAAAAACGGCAGGTGAATTTTAAAAATCAAAACTGTATTCACATATATGGCAAAATAGACAAAAGGCTGAGCCGATTACAGGTAGATCTTCTCATAGACGGATCTTAACATATTCCATCCCCCTGCAGACAGGGGACTGGCTGGCAGACAAAGACAAATAGAGGTAGGAGCTTCCTGCAGTACAGGGTGAAGCTGGTCTGCCCCCCCTGCTGTGGCACCCCACCTTCATGTCCAGAAATAACTGGTGCAGGGTGCTAACAAGTCAAGCCTTCCTTTTATCTGAGCCCTGGGGGAGGAGATTGGTGGGGGAAAGACGCATGGAAGGGTGGAAGTTGAGAGATTTAAGCAGCCTGACTTGCATCCGCTGATAGTCATGAAATATGTATGGACACCATGACTCAGCTGGGCCATAATTGATGTGAGGACGGCATTATCAATGGCACCTCCCAATTTGGCTGCACCTGTGAACCCAACCCCCACTCAGTTCCCAGTCCCCTATCCTCACCCCCACCTTGTGTTGCATCATCCCCACCCCCATTTTTAATGAATTTCAGTTCGAGACAATGATAGACAGGGAAAGATGAATTGAGCGAGGCGCACCTAGAAGCTCAGTCACAGCCAGAGTAATTTGCTGTCAGTGTTAGCATTTTGTCATTAGCGTACTCTTGGGCTTCTTTCATGTAGTCAGGCTGCACTTTAGCAAATATTTGCAGGAGAGTAAATATTAAGTATACTATCATGTGCATGACAACACAATCAATACTGCAAAAATTAAACTGTCGGTCTACCTCTGTAGCAACACTTTTCTTCCTGAATGGATTGCTGTTCCCTTTTAGAGAACCTGTTATCAGCAGCCTCAGTCACACTCTGAGAGGAAATGACACTGGGAAAGAGTCATATGGAGCAGTTTCTTCTCACAAACATGTAAGCCATTAGATTACATTTTTCACCCTAGAGAAATTTCTTACTGTTGGCAGTTCTTGGACAAAGCAATTAAAGCTAGAGATTAACCGAAAAATTTGCAGCATCATTAAAAATACAGATAAAGCAATAAAGGATTTAGAGCCTAATAAACTTGAGTGCTAAATGTCTACCTTTTAACAATACATCCATACGTTTGGGCACAGTGACATGTAGTATTGACATTTCAGTGTAAAGTTATAGATTATTTCACTGTCCTTCTGCTAAACGAAGGAGACAATCTCCCTGTGCAAAAACACTAAAGTCTTGGACTATTGAGGAAAGACTCAGCAGAACAGAAATCAATAATCAGTGGAGTGTGCATATCAGTTCCTCCTTTCAGAGTCGGCCTCAGCGCATGATGCAATGCCAGATATCATCCTGAGGGAAATTCAATTTGCAAGGCCAGTAGAGAAAATAGTGCTCATCCAAAAGAATAAAGAAACAAAAGAACAAACAAAAAACTAAAAGGCACTACAGCTGCAAATAACACACTGCCTCAGAATCATCAAATATTCATATCTGTCACTTTACTGAAGTTATTGTTGTCATATGTTTCTTTTTTCATTCTAAATGACAAACACAGCTTTAACCTGCCGTGTGTGTGCTGCACTCACACTGTGTGTCTTTTTAGCCATTACTCTCAAAAATACAGGTCATGCCCACACTACTGTTCCAAATTTGGACCTTAAGATAGCTGGTAATGTCAATAATACATTTTGTAGGTCAGATTGTGACCTGTTCATATTCACAGTCTTCCATTTCTGTAAATCAAAACCTCTCAGTATGATCTGATATATATATATATATATATATATTTTTTAGCACTGTTCGGTATGAAAGGTAGTATTTCCTTGTTCCTTTTCTTTAAAGAGCAAATTCAATAGAACTACACAATTTCCATTTCACATTGAAAGGTTTTTTTATGTGGGGATGTGGGGGATGATGGGGGTGATTACAAAGGAAACCAGTAAAACCTGTTTGGATAGCTGCTGAGTGGATATTGATTGGTTTGGCAATGATTAAACCCCCAGGACTCAAAAGAAGCTGTTGCTGTACCACAGGACTTTATTTTAAAGGTTCATGCATAATTAATCACCAGCGTAAATAACAGTCCTAACAATTCTTAATGTCTCAACATTTATCAAAAAGAAAAAATATGGAGAAATACAGGATTGCTCTTCATCCAATTCTTTTGTTAGAAAAAAAAGAACAAACAAATAAAAAGCTCCTTAGATCAGTGGTTTATAAAGTGTACCTTATGGGATATCTGTGTCAGTAGCCCATTGGTATTAATCATAATATAGTGTTTTATCATTAAAATCATCACATTCAGATTGAGCTGTTATTTTGTTTATTCTTTATTTTTGTTGGATGTGAGCGCTGTCTTGTCCATCCCAGTCAGTTTCCAGTGACATATTTGTCTTTTCAGTGTAATTTTCAGTAAGTATGGAGCTTTGCAGTGCCTAAAAGTAGTGTTTTTATTTTTATATATTTAATGGATAAGCAAAATAAATCATAAGTATTCCTCTCTTGCTATGCAGCTTCTTTCAAGTGCTCCCTTTGGGGTTGTCATACTGCCCCCATTTCATTCTGTCCCCAGGATCCTGCTCTGTCATGCCAATTCTTTGCATGTCCTCCTTCACTACATCCATGAATCTGCTCTGTAGTCATCCTGGAACATTTCCATTCCTTAAATGACCTGTCAAAATATTTCTTGACCAGTCAAAAACAAAACTTTCAACATTGCATCTTCTCATTTCTCATATTCATGCAGAAAAACAACAGTCTTGAGTGCACAGGCCTAATCTGGGAAACATGGAATGTTGGAGGGATGTGCAGAGAGGGAGGCAGTTTGAACCTGACTGCTCTATGACTGAGCACAGTATCTAATTTATAAGGTCCAATGTAGCAAGGTGCAAGTTTCACGGACTTTAAGGGAATGTCCTTTGCAGCCAACCACACCTTTTGTCCAGGTGAGTAATTGGGTGCAGGAAGACGATGATGATCGACATACCTTTTATTTTGATCGGCTTTCTTGAGCTGGGCTTACCTAGTCTGGGTCCAAATCTGCTGTCAACTTTCAAGATGGTGTTAGGCCGAGGGCACCGGAAGTTCCTGCTACCCCTTTAGACACTTGGTGAGCGAATGTCTTTTTCAGCTCTGCCACAAATGCATCATATGGGCAGGCTGCAAAAGGTCAAAATTTTTAAAAAGCCTTTGCCCATGCCAGTACTCTTCCCCTCAGTAAACTCACCATAACAGAGAGCTTAGAAGGCATCATTGGGGAAGGAACGTACAGAATGGCCGAAAATTAGCGAACATTGCAGAAGAAACTCCTCACAGTGTCCTACTTCACTAGGAATGGCTCCGGTGAGGGGGAAACGGAATCCCGAAACACAGTAAACAACGAAATCCAGCAAGGTACAGAGTTAGATGACGAATGCACCCGAAGAGCAGGGAACTGAAGAAACTTGAGAACTCCACTTCAAGGTGGGATGAAGACTCCAGACGGGAAACAACAGCATCCTCACATCACAGACACTTATACTCACACACATGTAGATGCTTGGCTAACAGACTGTTTTGTTCTGCTCTGTGAATGGTGTGTCGGAATTATTTAATAAACACAATTAAATAAGTAGTCAGATGGTACAGATTGCTAATTTGTGTGCACAAGAAGTGTAAACATGTGTTATTAGAAATCTTGTCACACTAGTCAACAACTTTTTTATGTTACTTTTAGTAAAAGACTGGCAAAGATTTTTGAATCCACTATAGTACCCTTCTTAAAAAAATATGAAATAAAAATATGGGTTTTGACTCATCTGGGATCGTGCCTAGTTAATCCATTACAGCATCAATCAATATGTAAGTCCCAATTCCAACTCCCTGTTGAACCATCTGTTACATTGTACCAGTTGGTTGTGCGGAGAGCAAACTGATCCCCTGATTTTCTGAGTGAGGCTTTCAGATGTTCTTGCACACTTCATAGTCCCGCCTGATTGCAAACTGATTACAGGCTTCATATTGCTCTGTTTTTTGTTTATTAGTATTCTGGAGATTAGAGGCCATCACCAAGTGCATCCATTCCTCTCATTTCAATTCCTCAGCTGTGAAGTAAAACTTATTAGAAGTTTGATGCCTGCATACAAATCGTGACTTTTTGATGACAAATGTTTTGAAGTTATTAGACATCAGTTTCCTTCAAAGTTTCATCAGGAAGTACATGTGGCCTGCAGTTATTATGTGGTGTAATATCTATGAGCTGAAGAAAAATGAATACTTGCATATTATTTAAATCGTTACCTCCTTTGTTTTTATATGTCTAGCTTCAGAGCAATGGAGCAAACACTTCCAATTACTGGCTTAAAAGTTGACCTTTAGGTCTTTTTTGTCATTTTTTTAATCATTGTACATGTTGTATTGCCATTTTATAATGTCAGAGGGGCTTGTGTGCCTGACTGATACCAGGGGCTATGTTTGCTCATGGTTCCCCAAGGCAAATAGGTCCTGGATGCAGGGCCAGACTAAGAACAATTCTGGACACTGCTATAAAGATTACAAAAGCAAGGGGGCCCCACCCTGGAGCCAAGACTGAGAGAGAGGCTCAAGGGCGAGCACCTGGTGGCTGAGCCTTAGCCCGTTTAGGCCATGGAGACATGGACTACCACCCACAGGAGGGACAGTGTCCTTCCCCACCAGAGAGGTGAGAGAAGAGCAATCTCTCTAATGCATGAAGTTGAGAGGTACTAGTTAAATGTAGTCAGGCTCACCTCAAAGCACAGCTCAGGTTCTGCAACCAGACTCTATTCCACTCTGGAGTTGCCTTCAGTCAGAGGCAGCAGGAAGGGGTAGGTTTACTTTTGTCTCCCTGGCCCACTGCCTGAATCTTGGGGTTTTCCCCAGTGGATGAAAAGTTGGTATCTGAGTACCTTTAGTTCAGGAAGCAATCCTGACCATCACTTGTACTTTTGCACTGAACGTCAATCTAGAGTACCTGGCCTTGCTGGAGTCCCCAGAGTCTCAACCGGAGTTGCGTTCCATTATTGGACTTCTGTGCCCACTACAGTTTTCCCATGGACATTTATGTGTTCAAAAGTGCACTTGGTACCGGGACAGCCTAGGTGGCAGTTTGACGATCAAATTTGCAAAGGTGTCATCAGATAATCATGTTGCTAAGAAATGGTGAACAGATGTTTAACAGATATTACTAACAATTAAAATCTTACCTATAGTTCTCACCAAAAAATAGACAGTGGATGTCAACTGCTTTTTTTTTTTTGCAGGTATCGCTAACATTAAGGAAATTTGTTTCACTGCACTTTTAATTTTAAACATCTTCACCTCTATGATAATATGCAAGGAGGTGCTTTTCTCCATCTGTGATGATGACCTTGATGATAATATTTAGTGTGTTATGTTGTCGTTTTTTAAGCTTTTACTATATGCATGTTTGAGATCTGCAAGAAAAATGGAGAATTCTCCTCAGTGTGTGATGCAACCCAATTACAAAAATGGTTAGTATTTTAAGACTCATGAAGCACTTTAAAGATAAGGTGAGAAGCTCAGGACTCATTTGGAAGGTGTCACTGCTCCTTCATAACAAAATAGCCAGTTGAGGCGGTTCAGTTATCTGTCTATGGTGATTGCTGGATGCCTCCTAGGTGAGCGAATTCAGGCATTTCAAATTGGGAGAAGATGCCAGGGGCAGACTTAGGATACGCTGGAGAGATTATGTCTCTCAACTGATTTGGAAATGTCTCAGTATCTCTCTGGGAGAGCTAGAGGTGGCAGCTGCCCCTGCAAGCAGGATCCTGATAAACGTGGACGGATGGATAGTTTTGGGTTTGTTGTTGTTTTAAAGGTCATTTTGAGGTTATTTCACCAGTTTTTATTTAATTTTTGGGCTGATTTTTTTATCCTTTTGTCATTTTACATTACTCCCATGTCATTAGTTAACTTGTTAACTTTTGTCTGTTTTTATTTTATACCTTATGAAGCACTTTGTGATTTTTTTTTTTTATCTAGAAATGTGCTATATAAATAAAATTTTACTTTACTTTTACTATTAGTCTGCAGTAATTTCTGATTTGTTAATCAGTCGTGAAGAACTTTGAATTCCATTTTGCAAAACAAGCTAAAGGCAAGTAAACAAAATGAAATTAAACAACTGAAGCTCCTCTAATAACTTGTGCACAACTACTTCAGTTAGCATGTAAGTGAGTGTATTTCTCCTTTTTTTAAAAAAAAAAAATTCGAACACAAGAAAAACAACAGTAGCACACACAAGTCATGTTGTATGACCGCATGATGCTCCTACACTGAGGACAGGGGTGTCCAGTAAAGACTTCCTGTGGCATCACAAGGCCTGCTGGATGTCTTTGTTGTGTCAAAGAATGTAGTATAACCTACTCATCTCTGTGTACAATGTGACCCATATTCTCTCGCACAGGCTACTGCCGAGTTCCCCCATGGCAGGAGGACATTCGGCGGTACAGGTGCAATGAATCACACAAGGACACATTGTGTGGCAGACATGAAGCTCCTGCACAGTTCCCTGGGTTGAATAAATGAGATGAGTGAATGAGCAATCCTGGTCCAGTGGGTTTTCTGTGGACAGCTAAAAGTTTCTTACATCCTTCATGCAGATGAACTGCTTTTTTGTACCATTTTTCTGTTTTTGAAGTACACTTGTTTAGCAGTTGAAATACTAGATAATTTATCTATCTGTCGTTTCTTTAGGTGCCAGAGAGTCGTTATAGTATTACCAATAAGACAAAAGTTGTCTTTTTTTTTGTTATCATTTCAAGTTCACAATTTCCCTTTGAAGTTGTAAAGCCTGAATTTTTGGTTGCATTCTAAAGCATTTTCTCAGTGCTTTGTCCAGTTCTGACATTTCATTGACCCATGTCTCATTAAAAATCCTCGTCTTTCACCATTTTTCACCCTCAGTGCAGGCCAAGCAGTAAATTTCTGCAGGGGTGTTAATGTGCAAGAAGAGCTGGCTATCTTTATGGGTGATATAAGTGGGTGGTCTGCGCTCTGAGGGCCTTCTGCAGCCCCTTACCTTGCTGTAATGAGTCATTCAGTTCAGTCATTCTGCTCTTTGCTTGATTTGCATGGCATTGAAACATGCTGTACAATTCCAAAATGGGCTTTCAGTGTCCTTTCTGTACCGATTATCATGACCTGAAAAGTCCTCATTAACCAGCCAGGATTGCTTTTATCCATAAATGGTCTTGTACTGTTTGGAGAAGCATTATACCTGATTTTTAAATCTGTAAGACGTGGTTTTCTTAGTGGTTATCGACATTTAATATAAGCGCACTTCTCTAGAAGCCCGGGAGGGTGAAGGTGTTTTATTTACTCACCGTCTGTTGTAGCCAGTGTGTCTATAACTACAACTGTAAAAATAAAAGTATTATCTGTCAGCTGTACTTGTGTTGTGTGTGTGTGTGTGTGTGTGTGTGTGTGTGTGTGTGTGTGTGTGTGTGTGTGTGTGTGTGTGTGTGTGTGTGGGAGGGCTACCATTAATTAACAAACTGCATTTTGTATTTACTCAGGTTACCTGTCTAGTATTAAACTTTGATTGATTATCTGAAATATGCAAATCAGTAAAAAAGACTTTTTTCACAGCTCCGTATCAATGCAACTTGTAAGTTAAGTTGGTACTCACTCCTTCAATTCAAATATTGTGACTTCTGGGCTACAAAAGTTAAGATTACGATGGCCATCATACTAAACTTGAGGCTATAACAGGACCAAATCATGGATTTGCGGAAGGTGAAGTAAATTGTGTTAGTATTCCTGAGGCTGTCCTTGACCACAAAACAATACAAATAAATGCACATAAAATGTTTGCTGGTGTTGTCACCTTCAGACTGGGGTGAACTTGGCATGCTGGGAACCAAGAAAATTAAGCTTTATAACCTATGGTTAACTTTGTAAAAGGGTCCATTTTAACGGTAATCAAGTGGTTTTGGCGCCTAAACCTAACCAACCACTGAGTGAAAAGGGAAGAAGAAAAATCTAGTAAAAATGTAAAAATACTTCCAGACAAGACTCTTTGTCCAAAGGCAGGTGTCTTTGTGCCGCAGGCAAATTTGAAATGCTTACATGGTTCAAGTCACATGACCGTTTGGTATTTCCACATTTGTGTTTGTGGGAGGTAAGACAAACCTAAGCCAACACTTTTGGTTTTAAAAAAAAGCATGGCACTTAGTGAAGCACCTAGTGAGTTACATGAATATGGTTAGTGAAGTGCAATAATCATGGGTAGAATCAAGAAACCTCCGTGGTTAGAAAAAAAAAATCCACGCTGACTGTTGATAGAAGACAGGACACAAAATGTGGTCGTCAGTATCAAAAATGACACATTTATCCAGTCACCTCAACCTCCTCTCAAACTCAAACTATGTGACAATCCTCGTGCTGTTTCCAAATCCAGAGTGCTGTCATTATTCACATGGCCACAAGAGGTTTCTTGTCAGGAGGCATAAACACAGCCCATACCACCGCTCCAAACAGCTGCTTCGGCGCTTACTTATCAACTGACTTTTCGTCTTGTTTCAGCACTTGTGTAAACTGACATTTCAACAGTCAACAAGGTTTTAACAAAACATCACAGTTGTTTTCAGTGATTATACGTCACTGCTTTGACCTTTCCTGGCTGCTCAGTTTAACTGATGGTGTAACTGCCTTAAAAGGCACATTCCTGTGATTTAAGTTGTAACGGAATAACAGACACACACCTCGTTGTGAAGTCATATTCAAGCTGCTTTAAGTACTTAATTTGCAGCCCAATAGAAACTCTCTTATGTGCACAAATTTGACGTTTTAAGACATTTTAAGTAGCTTAAGCTGTCTGCACTTGCAACTTTGTGCATACTTGCTAGAATGCACATTTTATATTACATTGTCTGTCTTGTGTGTTTCATTGTCCTGCCTTTATGTGAGGTCACACTGTCCTTCAACTCAGTTGAGTGCTTTTTCTGTCACCATCACTTATGCTGATCAGTGTCTGCAGCAAGGCAAACAAGACCGACAAGTGTGCATTTATTACATTTTGTAAATAATGTGATCCTGATTGTGGATTAGAATAGAATCAGCTGAATACCCCGTATTTTACTTAACACATAACACAACACTGTTGCGCTGTGCAGATCTGCTAAACACTGTTTACTTACACAAGTATACTGATGAAAATAGCAACAGCTCTTTTAGTGTAACATGCAATTATACAGAGATTTTGTTGGATATGCTGGTTGTTTACTGCACTGCATGTTTGAAGGCTACAACAAACGGAGGGCTTGGCAAGGCTTTGCAGCAAACCAGTTAAAGATTCGCTTTTTGTAGAAGAATAAAGGTTTATTAGTCTGAAATCTGCTAGGAAAACACATCAGGGTTGATTTGCATTGTTAAGTGTCAGTCCCTTATTTAATCTAAACGTTGTTGAAAATGTTTTTTAAAATGTGCAATATACCAATCATCCATTTTTTTTTCTCTTTTTTTTCTGTCTATTTCTGGGCCCTGAGAAAATCAATTTGGAAAGAAGACATTTTTTCCATAAAGAGGAGATATAGATTTTAATATTTAATAACTTATTAAATAACTTTGTGGATGGGACACTTTTTTGAGACAGTGCAAATTTATCTCCTTGTCTTGCGTAATATCTCGAATGCCAAAACTGAATTTAATAAAGTAAATACCGCCAACAGTGTCAGCTTGTAGAGTATATTGAGAAATTATTCCTCAAGCTATTTGGGGAAGCCATGCACAGTATTAATCCTAGGTATTTTTTCTCTCTCAAGAAAAGCTCAGAGGTACTGTTTAATAATTTGGCAAAAGCAGCGAAAGAGATTGTTCCTCTTCTTCTTCTGGACTTAGAGAAAAAACAAGAAGTAATGAGTGAGGAACAGAATTATTTGTGTTACTGATGTGCTTTGCAATTTCAACTATCATGAGTTTACAAGTGGAAACATTTCAGGGCATCTATTTATCGGATTCCCTGGTTTTAGGGCAATGTTTTCTACTATTAATGATACAGAGGTTTGACATCCACCTGACTTGCCTGCTCCAAGACTCTTTTGCTGCACATCATTCCCATAAACAGATAGAAAATGAAGGGCAGGATCTTGCCTGTAGTTTCATTTATATGTTAATCTATCTGTGGACCTTGGTTGGGATTTGAGTGATTCCAGCATAACGTTTGGTAATGTATTCAGCTGGACATATTCTGACAGCAGTGGAAAGCCTATACATCCTTGTAGTGCAGAAGCAATCTATCATTTGTGAGGTTTGGCTGCATGTCCGCCTTCCACTCTCCATAACTGTTCCACTAGCAATAAATTGTTAGTTGAATATTGAATAGTAAGGGAAGCTGAGGTTACCTTGTGTCATAAATCCAAAAGAAAAAGTAAGAGTTTGACTATGTTTAATTCACAACACTTTCTTTCCATTCATTCCCATTGAAAACCATAAGTGCCAACTGTAGGCAGGAACGGAGGAACAATTTTTCATAGCCACTAATGCAAACACATGCCTGTTGAAAGTCATGGAAGTAGTCATATGATGGATGGACGCTATTGTCTGATGGGAAAAATAAAGGCTTTGGATTGAGCTGGTCACTCTTTGAAAAGGTTGCATATTAAAAAAAAAATAAAAAAGAAAGTCTCATCTGGAACACAAGGTAGAATCTGTCTGACGTGTGACATAATTTATGGTGGACACTGTAGCATTATGATTTTAACGTGTTAGGATTTTGCAGTATTGCTGTACATCAAAGGTAATGCTTGATAAACCTACATAACAGTCCTTCTAGGTAACAATCCAGTTGATTAGTGCTGGGAGAAGTATATTTATTGTTATAAATATGAATACTTTGAATGGCTAAATTAATTGAAATATGGTTTTACTTTTTAGTCGCTGAACTCTTTGATGCATTGCATTGATACATACAGTTAGATCCATAACTTTGAGTAAGTTCAGACTTTTATCTTTAAGCCATTAGCCATTTTTATAAATCGAAGCTCAAAATTAACAATGAATTAACAAAAAAGAAAATCGACACATTAGCAGTTAGGCCAGGTGAGGCCTGTTCCCTTGTGATTTCTTGACAAATGAGGCAAACCCAAAGTCTAAAGTAATTTTAAAGTTTTAAATTTGTATTTTGTAGTTTTTCACTGTAATTTTAAATATGAGACACACAGAAGGGTTTATGCAATTAAAGAAGACCATTTTTTTGGCTAAAAAAACAAACTTTAGGGGTGGCCAAATAAACAGTCTGATAAGAATGAATTGAATGGCTAATTCAGCAAAGTCCTAACGTGCATGATCGCAGAATTATTTTCATGGTTAAGAAAAACAACTTCACAACTTCTAACAAAGTCAGTATCACTTTTTGGGAGATGTATTATTGTCAAAAGCCTAGAGACACATTTTTAAAGGAAATAGAGAAGATTTCCAACAAAGTGCAAACCATTGGCTACACTCAAGTGAAAGGTGAACATGTACTAAAATGATCAGAAGAGAAAAGTACACATTTACACATGACACATCTGTCATCTGGAGACAGTGTTGTGGTGCAGGCAATAGTACCAAATCACTGATGTTTTGTGATTTTGTGACTGCTGCTAGAAGTAGCAGGACAAAATGTACAGTGCTGTACTCTACTTAGATTCAACCAAATGCTGCAAAACTTACTGGACTGCACATCACAGTGCAAATGATCCAAAATATACTGCAAAAGCAACCCAAGAGCTTCCCATGTCAGAGAAATGGGATATTCTTCAATGGCGATGGCAGTCATATGATCTCAATCCAACAGAAGGCTTTTAAGTTATTAAATATAAATCTGAATGTTGAGACCCACAACCAAGAAGCAAGTGAAGGTGACTGCAGTAAAGCCCTAGCAGAGCATCTTGAGGGAGAAAACATAGTATATCATGATGTCCATGGGTTTTAGACTTCGGGCAGTCAATGACTGCAAAGGATTTTTATTCAGGTGTTTAAAATTATGGTAGTTTTTCCAGTTATACCTGAGCCTATAAAAATTAAGCTTTTTTAGTATAATTATCTTACCATCTGATGGAAGTCACTGGCTGACTTAAATTTAATCATCTATAGTAGATGATGAAATTTCACAAGACAAACAGAAATTTTGACATACTTGATAAAAAGTCAGTGACTCTTGAATGCCTTTTTAAAAACTCTTCTAGGAACATTTGCACTAAACTGATCCTTTAGCTGAGATGT
This sequence comes from Rhamphochromis longiceps, assembly GCF_057381845.1. Taxonomy (NCBI): domain Eukaryota; kingdom Metazoa; phylum Chordata; class Actinopteri; order Cichliformes; family Cichlidae; genus Rhamphochromis; species Rhamphochromis longiceps. The sequence goes on from NC_140558.1 coordinate 8,641,884, forward strand.
TTTACTGGATCATGCATTTCATCACTTTAACATGCATCACATCATCAGCTTTTGGTAAATTGCATATGTTTTAAGGAATACATAAATGGCATATGTGCAGTACAAATGAAAAAGGGAATGGAAAGAATTCTTAGAAATATGGGATTATCATTAGCTTTACTGGAGAAACTCTTAGATCTCTTCCTGTTGCTCTATAAATGAGTCCATCCTGCACTCGCACCAGTTCTTCTTGGTCATTCATCGACAGACTCTCTCTTGGCGAACCGCCATGGTTCCTAATGAGGTCAGACTCCTGCCTGCTCATCTGCCCTGATCTGCAATATGTGTGCCATTATGTGAGGGTGTGTGGGAGAGAAAGCAAGTAGAAAGCCTTTTGTGTGTGTTTTTGTTTTGTGGCAGAGAAACCCTGGGATAAAGAATTTATGTAACTATGTATATCTGACACGGTGTGCTTTCTGTGCCATAGGTAATGACCTTGAATAGGGTTCGTGCTAATGAGGAGAGGGAGAGAGCGGCAGAGAAGTTCAGGGTTGCCAGGTCAGTCCTGATTTGAAATGTCATGCACTGGTTGTGCTGAATAGAAGTTGCTTTCAAGGTCTGGTGTCACACACAAAAGCTTGGCCAGTGATTTGAAGGCGGTAAGTGAATGTCTAAGGGGAAGAACCCTAGCAGCTACCACAACTAAAGCTTGGACTGTAATGCACACACAGGCTGCTGTGAACACCAAGAAGAAGTAGTTTTTATTATATTATGTTCAAGTCTGATTGGAGGAAACAGCTGGTGCTCTTATAGTGCAGGTATTACAGTAATAATAATAATAATGGATTGGATTTATATAGCGCTCTTCAAGGCACCCAAAGTGCTTTACAATGCCACTATTCATTCACTCTCGCATTCACACACTGGTGGAGGCAAGCTACGGTTGCCACAGCTGCCCTGGGGCAGACTGACATAAGCGAGGCTGCCATATCGTGCCATCGGCCGGGGATCGAACCGGCGACCTTCCGGTTACAGATGCGCTTCTGCAACAAAAATGCAGAGTTTGTGTGTGCATCTTGACAACATGTTGCTATTACTGGATCCTTTTCACCAGGGATGTGTATTGTGTCAGTACTGATACTGCTTATTGATGCAAGACGTACTTTCCTGTAATACTGTAACTGTTGGATGACGTTTTTAATCTCACTGTCACAGTAAACAGCTGGTAACTTGAGCTAGCCACAAAACATTAGGCAAGTTTAGACAGTAGTGTCAGTGCTAAGATAGCCAGTTTAAATATTGCATTAAAGGAGACTTGCAATAATCTTTCTTTTTGTACTTTTTTTTTTTTTTTAATCTATGGAGATTTTTGTGAAGAATGTTTAGGCAGTGGACAACAGCTTTGGTACCCAAAGCTTTCTGGTTTCCATTTTGAATCTATTCAAAGTCGCAGTGCTATCGACTAATAAGCCTTTAGACACATACATAAACAATGTGTTTGGAGTGTAAACAAAAATGATGTTTAAAATGCATTGGAAACCAACACTTCTCATATGAACACTGGGTCCATTAAGTCTAATGAACCTTCTTCTTCTTCTTACCTCTATTTTGACCCCTATCAAGTCTGAGGGGAGATTGCATAGGTGGATCATTAGTAACAAAATCCTTGACATTCATTGTTCACTACTTTACTCCAGTATATTTCATCTAAATGCATCCCTAGACATTGAGGTACTCCCATCATAATTTGGGGAAAACGATAAATTGGCTCCCATTACTGTCCCAAGAGAAACAGATCTGGTATAGCTAATCACTGGTGTTACCATTTGGAACCAAAGAACAATAGCCATTCTAGAAACAGATATCCCCACTACGGAGTGACTTCTATTCATTTTATTGCATTATTGCCATGACAGAAATACACCATTGACGTGTTTGTCCCAAAGATGCCAACAAGAAAATCACTTTCCTAATTTTTCATCTTTGTTTTGCTGTGTACACCGCAAAAAACACTATCCATCAAAGTCTTGAGACAGCTGATTAACATCTGCAGCAAAAGTCAAATCAGGTCAAATCTCCCTAGCACTCTTCACAAAACAAATGTGAATCCTGGCAAAAGCGAGAGGGAGCAAACTGATCGTAAAATTGAAGCCATGAGTCCACGGCTGTGCCAGTTTTTTTTCATGTGTTCATGTGCAAAACATTGTTGAGCAGGAACCATTTTTGAAATCATGTGCCATTAGAGTCTTAGCCCATGTTGTCATTTCAATATTTCTCTCCTATACGCTAGTGAAACCCAGAGAATGTCTTTGTTTTACCGTCACCGTTCTCCATCTGTCCCCGGGCCCCGTTACACCCAAGACTTTGATTCAGTCGACAAACGGTGTGTATGTGCAGCAGCAGCAGCAGAGCAGGGTTTTTGTCCTGAGTTGAACTCTGCAGCAGCCGTGGTGAGGGCTGCTGCTGCTGACGGAGGGAAGAAACAGAGAGAGGGAGGGACGGAGGGAAGAGACAGAGGGAGGGAGAGCAAAAGACAGGGGAGGGTAAAAATCTGCCTGAAAGAAAAGAAGAGTGACACAGAAGGCGGACATGACAAATAAGAGAGAGAAGAAAAGTCTACGAGAGCCAAAGACAGAAAAACCAAAAACAGAATAAACAGCACGTGAGTGAGTGACACGAGGGGAGAGAATGAGCCACGAAAAAGAAGAACAATGGAAAAATTGTATGTAGGCACAAAAACAAGACAGGAAAATGAGAAAAAGCAATGGGGCAAAGACAGGAGGAAGAAGAAAATACAGATAGGGACAGGCAAGAGAAAGGGGATGTTGCAAGCAAAGACATGAAAAATCTCAAAGGAGAATGGCCAAGACTAAGAAAGATAAAGCTAAACAAAAGGATGGGGGTAGGGGAAATACAATGGTCTGGGAGAGAATGGCAGAAGAAAATTCAAACCGAAAGCAAGTGAGCAAGGCATCAAAAACAGCTACAAAATAAATATAAAAAATTTAATAAAATGAAGGAAACAGAGCCAAAGAAGAGAGAGAGAGCCAGGTACCCAGAGGGAGAGAAAGAGAGAACCCTTGCCAACTGTGAAATTTCCTCAACTCCTGGCGATAATAGCTCTGCATAATAAGCTGATTTAGCAGCTCAGTACCAATAAAACACCCAGGTGGTGCTCACTTTTCTCAGCTTGACGGACAAATGCTGTGTTTCAAGCAAATCTGCTTCTCATTGTTCTATTCGTGCTATGCTCGTAATGTTCAGCTGCTGTAAAACTGAAGAAAAAGGCGCTTTAGTTTAGGGTCACATGGTGTCAGTGATTTTTGTAGAGTAGATAAAGATTACATTGTCGTGCTGCGTTTATTGGCCTGCGTGCTTGAAATAGGTAGGACACTGCTGGTTAGAATGGACTTTTAACATAAATTTATGTGGTACTTTTTAATGTCAGCAACTCTAAATCTCCTACTTTTATTCCATTAGCATTATCATTTATGGATGCTCATTTTTGTTTTTTCATGTATGGTAATCTTTCTGTATATGAACTGGATAAAACACCTTTTTGAGATTCTTAAAGATTTCACTTCTGTTGTAAGGGGAGGGGACAGCTAGACATGCATACAGTGACATGCTAATGTTTGGCAAGTATAATAGTTTTCCATGTTAGTTTAGCATGCTAGCAAGCTAACATAATTGGGAAACAAACCATAGCTATTAGCTAATGATGGAGTCCGATGAAATGATAGTAATCATTTTTGAGATCAGCATGAACGTGTACTAATTTTCAGTGTTTTCCCATAATTGTTGAGACATTAAATCTATAAATAGTTTTACTTTGTGGTTAGCCTAAATGAGGCAGACAATCACCAGTAACATTAAGACAGCAGTGAACTGATTGGAAAGCACTGATGTATGTGCACAGTATTGTGACACTGCATCTAGTTCATGCTTAATGGAAATAGAAATTTTGACTTACTGGTGGCAGGAGATAAAAAGTTATCAAGACATCAAGTTTTTTCTGAACAATTCGTCCAACAGCTGCAGGCTCAGTAGAGGCTTAGAGTAAAAGTAGAACCGGATCCTGCTTGTAACTGGGAAAAATCCGAGTTTGCTTGGTGACTGCGCTGAATTTATTTGGAGTCAGTGGTTGTAGAGACTACGTGGTTGCACAGAGGTTCAGTGCGCAATGCTCTCAACTTCTGGTGGGAGGCATCATATCTCCAAACAATCACAGTCTGACTGGGAATGACTGCAAATACTTTCAGATATATCGTAAAAGGTCTACAAAGAATTCTCATCTAATTTATAAACTTTATATAAATTTATAAGCAGACAGATTGTTGACACATTCGATCCGAGTCAGTCTGCGCTGATGAGCTCTGTTCTTCTCTTTGCAATAGCGGACTCAAGTCAATTAGTCGCCAAAGGCTTGTACTCTGGTTACATTTTTACAGATACATTTCTATCCTGTAGCATCTACCTCATTATTTGGAGAGAATTTATTTTCTAATGTATGAGGTTCTGGAGTGAATGCAAGTAGTCATCACCATCAGGACTGGACTGGGACAACAAAACAACCCTGGCCAATATCATGCATACATGCATTATGTATATGTTTCATTTTGTTTGATTATTGATATTGAAACAGTTTTTCTTTTTAATCAGGTTGGTACAGTTGTTGTAAGGTTAGTTCTTAGTTGCACTGCACTACAGCGTGTAACAAATTACACTTTAGCTGTTAGGAGTGACCCGTGATCAAAGCAGTCATTTATTTTACTTTAATCATTGACTCTCTCGCTTCCTAATTTTGTCCCTGTTTTTTCTTACCATGGTAATTTCACCTTCCGGTGTCTCTTCCTCGCTCTCTTGTTGGGACTGCGGTCCTTCCTCCTGCGCTTCTCCACGGCTGGCGCTACCAGCAGCCTCCTGTGACTCAGAGGGCTTGTTACTAGTTGTTGCTGATACTGCAGGTGACGGTGCAGCAGCAGTCCCAACAGCTAACATGTCAGTTAATTTGACACATCTGCTGCATTTATTTCTTTTTCTGTCTCAGCTTTGCAGCTTCACCTTTTCACCACTTCTTCCACACTAAACTCTGTTCTACGAGGTGCATGAGTGCACAGCAAACATAGGGGAAGACCTGTTGTGTTAAAGAGATTTGATTGGGCAATAGTAGATGTAATGAAAATGGGCCGTGCACAGCGGCCCTTCTATTGACCCATCAGCCCAAAAGTGTGTCAGCCCACCTGGGAAATGCCCAGTATGCCAAATTAATAGTCCAGCCCTGATTACCATCATCACATTATAATCAGATTGCATGTAAATATCAACTTGACCCCATTCAAATGCAAACTGGTAGCAGACTGAATCCCATTTTATTGCATCTTGAAATACCAAAGTTGCATTGAAGACAGCAACTGACGGACACAACAAGAAGAGGGTTGCAAAAAGTTTTGTTCATGCTGCAGCCTCCAAACCCTGTTTTCTCTAGTGTAACTAACGTAACAGCAGAAATGTTCATTTCCTAAAGAAATAGGGAAAAAAAGTAAGAGGATCACCAGAGTTGTTAGGGTTCATCAAATGGGTACTATAAACTGTGGAAAATTTGAAACAATTGTAGACAACGAAGATGCATCAGCTCATTGGCACTGCCTTTTATAGAAAATCTTGCTGTTAACATATGTAAAAAAAAAAAATCATATTTCTTGCTGCAATCTTTATAAATATTCCTAAGAAAAACCTATTTACTGTACTTTGTTCTAAAAATCAAATGTGATTCTGCTTAGCACTGCACACTCTGCACTTGGAAAATAAGCCTTTAGTTACTTTGTCTCTTAGAAATGAAATAACAATCTGCAACCTGTTGAACTTGGCAAACTTGGTTTCTCACAGTTTGTCTTTGACTAATGAAACACAGCCACAAGCTAAATGTGGCTGAATACATGTTTAAATCCCTACTTTAGTTTCAACTTTTCCTTTTGATTGTTTAACATTTATACTGTATTCACTATTTACTTTGTAAATTTTTTTGTAGCTCTCATAACGACGCCTTGTTTTACTAAATATTGTTTCATATATTGTTTCACTGTGTCACAGGGTAGATATTTTGGTCTTACAATTCCCAGCTGTTTCTTACAGATTCCACGTTCCCACATATCACCACTGCCTGATGCAAACCTCTTAACTCCAATAGGGATGAATTGTAACATTACATGCCCCGCGTGGCCTGGGAAAGTTCACCGACCTCCTGGGTTTATGAAACCCTCACAAAAGCACCAACTGTTCTCAAAAATGTCTCGCCTTCATGATGTAAACAATGTCATTTTTCCTACTTCCTCAAAAGCTGACATTTTGGAGATACACGGTTTGCATCTGAAAGTGACTATGATGGAAAGAGACCACAGAGCTGTGAAATCCTGAGTTCTCTGCTTAACAGACAGCTGCTTTTGTCTCATACCTGAGTATCTCAGTCTGTGAAGCTATAGTCTTTTTATTATGTAGAGCTTGGGTCCATTTATTGTCCTTGGCTTCAACCATAATGATTAATGATGCTTAGTATGGTGGTGCACTATTGTAAACTCACCCAAGCTCAAAAGACAGGTTCTTTAGGGTTTTTTTGTCCTCACAGCCAGACATTTCAACTTTAGATTGTACCATCAGGTGTGTTACTTATCCTGTTCAGAGTTTAGTGAAAGTGGAACACCTGTGTTCACGCTGGACCAGTGGGTTGAGTTTCAAAGAAGAAAACAGGTTTTCCGGCGAGAGTTGATGAAAGCTTTTCATCCACGATCCTTGATGAGAGACTGTGGGGATTATGTAAACAGGCAACAAAGAGGAATACAGTATGTCAGTAATCTCTCATTCTGCAGCTTTGCTGGCCATGAGTTGGTGCATTGTTGTTGAGCGGAGGCTGCTTTGAAAGCTGCCTGTTTTTAAGCACAGGCTTTTATCTAAAATATGAATTCGACTTTTCGGTTGATACTGCGCTGTGACACATAAAGGAGCACACTTATTTTTTTCAAATAAACCCATTTTGAAATTGTACCTTGTATAAGACGTGCATTCATAAAAAATGCATTTAGTGCTTTGCTGGATCTGAGAGCAGTATACTGTATGCATGTTTTAAATGCCTCAGTTGTGAAAGCTTGATGAATGTATTCGTTGCCCACCTGCTGCTGGACTGTGCTGACACAAATCCAAACTGGAATGGTCTTTTTTTTAACTGAAACTCTTCATGAATGAACTGTTGCCAGTAAACAGTATGAAATTCAGCAGGCTTCCTTGTCACAACAGCGTCCGAAACCGGCTTTGCGATTACTGTTTGTTAGCTTTGTGGGAGTATGAGTGAGATATTATACTAACATAGTAGTGCACAGTATGATCATAATGTACGTGCAGGAGGATGATGGGATTTTAGATCCATATCTCTGGCTCAAATACTACTTTCCGGGGTTTAGAGATGTCTGTCTTTCAAACCCACTTGTGGGGTTGTTGGAGCTAAAAATCTTGCAAATTTAAGTGTGCTTCTATGAATTATGGCTGATCACGTGATGTTTGTAGGAAAGAGGAGTGTGAAATGGGCTTACACAGCCTGTTGTTGAGTTTCCATTGCATACATGGCTGCCAGCAACTAGACATTAAAGGATGGGTTCGGATGTGTTTTAGGTGTTTGTAGCACAGTAGTAATATGGCATTTTTATAATATGCAATGTATACAAGTTGAGAATTGGGATAATTTCACCTCTGCAGACTGGCTCTGACCCACAAAGAAGTATTAAGCTTGTTTGAGTTCAAATATTAAATCAAGAAGAATCTGCTTTCCAAAGTTATGGTCTATTTATCATTCTCTATATTTGTTTCCATAGCCACTGCTGGCAATAATATGTAGGTTTGTTCATGTGATAAACTGTGGGATTAGAGCTAATGTTTCCCTGCCAAAAAAAAAAAAAGATACCCATTTGATCTGTCTAACTCAGCTTCCTTTGTGACTGAAATGACACATTTAAACTAACGCTCATGTTTGCACAAGGGTTTCATTATCTACTGCCCATCTGTGTGTTGCTATTCTTTGGTCTGCAACTGACCGAAAGGAAACTTTTTTTTGTAAATTAAATTTCATGCACTGTTGCTATGTCACATGATTATAATGTAGGTACAATAATGCAGTCATGACGTTTCTTGCAAAATTGGTCATTTGTTTATTTTATTAGCAAATCCTGTTGATTGCAGCCTGTTTGCCAATATAAGTAAGAATATTACACATAGTATTAAAACAAAATTCACATAGAAACATCTGCAATCACTTTTTGGCACAAAACCTGCAATAAAATAGTTGGTGACAGGAAGTGGGCAGGTCCTGAGATGAACTCACTTTTGAGGCAAGCGATAACCAATGAGAGCGCAGGATAACGAGTGATACCGGTGACTAACATATGACAGGAAAGTTAATCTATTAGGGGTTATCTAGACTAGCGATCAGAGGTCAACTTCAAAGCAATTCATAGAGCAAATTACTTCCTGTGTGTATGCAGCTTAAAAAAAAAATTAGTTTACAATAGAACACTGAGTGTAAGATTTTATTGATGAGTCAATTATAACACATTTTTTCTTTGTATAGTGTCACTTTCAGGGCAAATTGTTTTTTAAACAAACAAACAAAAAATCGCTTTAAAGCAGGATTTTGTAAAAAATAAATAATAATAATAATTATTATTATTAATCAGTTAATTATTAATTAATAATTAATAAAAATATTTCCCAGATAATCTAAAAATTAAACATACTATATGTAAAAAACAAGATCTACACAAACTTCTTCAGAACAACATAACACATAAATGTAGCAGTTAATGGATTTAAAGTCTCTCTCTCCAACCAAATTGCAGCCATTTCCTCTTCGCTGTGAGTTTGGAGAAATTCACCTTTATTTCAGGTCACAGTTTTAACAAAGCTCGCAGGCTAGTAGTTCCAGTCAATCTAATTTGAACGCCACTGAGATGAATGGCTCTGCATGGCTGCACTCGTGTCATTATAAAACTGGAGGGACATATTTAAATACCCCATTGTAAAATTTCTCCACAAGTCTGCCACTTGGCTGCTTCTTCACCAAATCATTTCTGGCACTCATCCCAAGATGCTGACTATTTATACTTGTACAGATGCCAGTTTCCCAGAACAACAGTTAACATTTGGAGAATAAAACTGGTCTGACATGATGTAGAGTCGTGCTTGAAGTCTGATTTAAATTGTTCAGCTATAGATTTGAACTTACACATTCTGTCCAAGAGTCAACGCAAATTCTTCGATGTGTTTACTCAAGTTAATTGATTAGTAAGAATGACTGTTTGGTGATGTTTACAAATTGTAATTTAGCATGTAATTAGTAATGTAATCCACGAAGCAAAATCTGGCACATACTCATTCATCTCTGCACAAAAAGAGGATTTGTTGAATGCATACAGTATTTTCTTTTCCAACAAAGCTTTGCTCTGGCTAAAGTCTCATAATCGAGAATACATCTGAAAATGCAGCCTTTATTTGTTTTGTCTCACTAAGCTTCGATCAACTGAAAAGGCTTTATCTTGAAAACCCTCTTCAAAGTGTATATTTTTGAAAATTGTATGCAGAAGTTGGAAAATACACAGATTAAAGCTCAACATATGTGATCACAAAGAAACTTGGAAGTAAGACACCAGCCGCGCGCGCGCGCGCACACACACACACACACACACACACACACACACACACACACACACACACACACACACACCTGCCAAAAAGAAATCTTTTCAGTGTTTGCATTCTTGTGAGGATTGCTGATCTCAAGACAAGCTGGGAAATATGTTCCCCACAAGGACACGAGAATTAACAGCATTTTGTGATTCGACAGTCACCTTGAGCCAGCTTAGATCGAAGTACACGCAGGTTTCTGTGAAGCCAAACAAGAAAGCTTGTAGCTAAAGTGCTAAACAGAGATCACATTTACTTAAATGTGAATTCAGCACACACGTGGCTCTCAAAGGCATGCACTAGTTGAAGGCCATTGGGTTTAAAATACCTCTGGAACAAGCCAGCCACAACTGTCTCCATGTTGTGTATATTGTGAGGGAACTTGTTAGCGCTGTATCCAAAACAAGGGCATGGGTGGAGAGCAACCAGATGTGGCCACTGGCAGACGGTTCATGAGGAGATCCTCCAAGCTTGGACAGTGCACACTGCATGACATCAGTACCAGATGGTTCATTCATTAACACCCACCCTCTCAAAACATACAGAGAAGCCTGTGCTGAAGGTCCAAAAGTCTAAATGGCACTTGAACGGCTATTTGGTGCATTTTTTCATGACATTTTGGGTGGTGGCAGTTAAACCTAATTATTCAATAGAACCACTTTGTTCAGATTTAACTCTTTGGTTCAAAGTTAAGTCTTTTTGAAACACAGCTGAATGTTTTCACTGTATACTTTGCATCGATTTGGAATTTGAATAGGAGATAATTCACAATCACAGCCAAAATCCAGTAAAAGCACCCAGTTTCTTTATTGTGAAACTGCGTAAGATTAAATAAAAATGCTATTAAATCAAATCTTTCAGCTACTTCTGTTAGAGCTCTCTTTCAGTTTGCTTTTAACTCAAATGAACAGAGTGAAATGCAGGAGAGGGGGAGGCCGCGATAGCACTTGGCACACTTGTCTGCTCCACTTCAGCGTGATCCATGTGTTGCGATGCCTGCAGTGTCCTGGTTTGGCCCTCTATATCAAATGACCAACAGTGAAGTAGGTATTAACAGCACATGCTGTAGTTTCACAGCTCCAATACAAGAGAGAGAGAGAAAGGGAGAGAGGAAAAAGCTGTCAAAAGAATACAAGTACAAAAATATACGCATGGTGCAGATTTTTCAGGTTTTGGTACATCCCCATAAATCAAATCTCTTTCCTTTGGTGGCTTTTTTATTATCCATCTTGTTTTGGACCATTAACGGCCAACACAATCATTTCTGTCAGCATACTGGCCTCAACTATCTGGCACTGTTACTATAAAAGGATGCGAAATGAAATAAGCAAAAATGTCTGTTTCAGCAGTAAAGCAAATATGTTTATTAAGCACTTTAATATACATCAGAAAATTCCACTTCATAGAATACAGGAATTCTTTTTAAATGAAAGTTGAATGTACATTGGAAGCTATTTACAATCCAATCACTGACAGTCAAATCAAAGATGGCAGACAAAACACAGTCAAGACAAACAAGATAACTGCTTAATAAGACTATACAGTATGTTTTTCCAACACTGTTTCTAAACCCGGTCCTGCTTAGAATCCTTCTACCGTCCCTTCATGGCATACATTTGAGCTACTGTAGTACTGAAGAGCTGAGAGCTTTCACTAGGGCTTATAAGTGTTCGTGCATGCGATAGGCTTCTACTCCTCGATCCCAGTTCTTGGCAATATATCTCACCGTTAACATTATGAAAAGCCTGCAAAAAAATATGACACAGCCTGTAAACACTAACGCAGCTCTATGGAATTCATAAGAAACAGATGTTTCAGTTCCCTCAGTGTCACAGCTGAGCACCTCCTCCCCTCAGTCTCCCACAGGGGTAAGTCGTGTCCAACTGATCCTCAGTGTCTCACAGGGAGGAGGCGGGTTAGAATATACCCATTCAACTTTGGCTTTACAACTTTGCATTACAGACAATGTCACTAACAGCTAGTAGTTGTCTTAATGGCTGAAGCCTTTCTGAGTCTGTGTCATGCCCCTGAAAAATCCAGCCAGGAATTAACTGAAAATGAACCACATGACGATACGGAAACAAAGCTTGGATTTTGTTTCTTGCGATGCAGTAGGTTATACATGTAACTGTGCTGACAAATGTATTTTTAATCACTTGACATTGCTGCTTTTAGCACCAAAATGGATTATTTAAATATTTTTTTTAAATGCACACAAAACAGGACTCACAACAACAACAACCAAAAAAAAAAAAAAAAAATCCCATAGGGACAAAATTATTATTATTTTTGTTTACATTTTCGATGAACCTCCCTCTTTCTTAGATATTTTAATAATGCACAAACTTACATAGCCAACAAATTGGGAGTTCAAAATGACTGCAGGCAACGTCTGAAAACACAGCACCATGATAGAATGTAATGCAAAACCAAAAAGTGGCTTTTTTTCCCCCAAAAATAAATACACTTTTATATACTTGTGATGAAAATAGCTATTGACACATCACACACAAAGTAAGTTTAACACGCTGCTCAAAGTTAACACAGATTATTTGGGGTCTCTAGAAAGGCAGACTATCAATGCGCTTACTTCATACCATGGCATCAGTTACTGTTATGTCCTCTGTTTTGTTACATTGTACTCGCAGTACATTGTTGTCAGTGTTTAAAAAGTAGAACAAACATTAATATAAAATAACAGGAAAAAGCATTGGTACGTTTTCTCAAACAGTTACTTAGATAAAACATGGATGGGATACGAGTGACTAGAACAAATGCATGTCTGTCATTTTACTCTTAAAAGTGCATACACTGTTTATTAAATAGCATTACATTAAATTAAGATGATAGTTTGCATGGATACATGGAGAAGGCTGTAACAGATGTAGGCACATTGAAGTATCAGTTCACATAAGCCTTAGGCAGAAAACAATCTTCCCTAGGTAACATTTTGAGGTCTCCCACTGATGAAAAGTTTAAAAAAAAAAAGTGTTTTTTTTTTTTTTTGTTTTTTTTTTAAATGCAGATGAAAACAGTTGCTTTGGCACATTCCCTCCGCCGTCTGCATGACGAATGGCATTCAAGACATCTGAAATGGCACAGGAATGATTTGGGTTAATGTTTTGCTTGGGAGGCTTTCTTCACGCAAGTCTGATTAAATAAAACTAATGGTGGTTCTATTCAGTGCATTCCGGTATCATCTATGTGCCCATTTTTTGCTCCTTTATTAGTCCTTAGACAAGCCAAAAGCATGTGTTGTTTGCTATGTGCCCTCACCTTTTCTTGATTTCAACATATAAACACATGGTTGCTGTATTACATTAAAATCACATGCTGGAATATTAAAAAAACAAAACAAAAACAAACTCTCTCTTACCAGCTATAATGGAGTCTCCTTTTTGTAGTTAAACCCATGGTCTGATCCTTCAATCTGCAGTTTCAGGGCTTGTTTAAGGCTTAGCTCCGTTTCCCCTATGGGATAGTTCTCTAGAACATCCTGGTGGCCCCTGTTTTGAACAGTCCGTGGAACTGATACCCTACCCAAGAAAACCTGATTACCCTGTAGATGATAGTTGGGGTTTGTCATTATCCCATTCCTCTTCTTCTCAGAACAGCTTTGCTGCTGTATGAAAAACTGATCCTGGCACTGTCCCCTTTCCTGCTGAACTGAACCACCAATCATGATCTTACAATGAGGATCTTTCACTGCGATGTTAGCTACCGATTTATTAATGGCAATTCTCTTGTCAAACTGGGTCATCTCATACTCCAGAACCTGACCTTGGGTTGAGCCACTGTTCTTGATTTTCTTCTTGTCTCCCAGTGTTGTTTTGCTGTTTGCTGTGCTATTTCCAGTTTTAGTTCCCTTTGTTGATTTAAGACCGGATTTCAGCTGAGACCAGTCAAAGTCACTGGATGGGGATGATGGCTGCTGACTAATGGACTTTGTCGTAGAGGACGGAGATACAATAGACTGTCTGCTCCGGCTGCGGGGCAGTGAGTGCTGCTGAATCTGTTCTGTAAATGTCAGTCCGTGAAAACTGTCAATGGGCACTGTCTGTGCTGTGGCTGTAGATGATGTGGTTCTCAAAGAGGAGTTTTTTGAACTCTTGAGAGAATTATTTGACAGGGAGGATTTCTGTCTATCTACAGTGGAATCAGGAGACTCTGACGGTGAACTGAAGGCATGAACAGGCCCGTTCTGTAGACCTCGTCCAGATGACTGCACATCTCCTGCCCCAGTGCTGCCAGAACTACTTGATTTGATGGTGAGGGACTGCATTTTACCAGTCACTGCCAATGGTGTTTTTTCTTCCATGGTATGCACTGGGGAGGGGTTGCAGCCATTTAGAGTTGTAGCTCCATATTTTTCTAGAAGTTTTATAATCATTGAATGGCCACCTTTTGCTGCTACTCTCATTGCCGTTCTTCCAAACTGATCAGCGTGGTTGGGGTCAGCACCGTTTTCAAGAAGTATTTGTACAACATCGATGTGACCCTCCTGGGCAGCTATGCCTAGTGCCGTTGCTCCCTGATTGCATGTGTGATCTACATGTGTGCCATTCTCTATCAAAAACTGCACGACTTTTGTATGGCCTTGCCATGCAGCAGACTGGAGGGCAGATCTTTTTTCATTGTCACAGGCATTCACATCAGCATGGTAGTTAATCAGCAGCCTCACCATTTCAATATGCCCTTGCCAGCAGGATACATGCAGGGCCGTTCTGCCCTCAGTGTCACAAGCTTCCACATTTGCGCCATTTTCAAGGAAATATTCTGTCATGGCCAGCTGATTTTCAAGTGCTAGTATGTAAAGCGTCGGGCGTCCGTCTGCATCTTTGTAATCTATATCAGCACCGTGGCTCAGCAGCAGTTCAACAATCTCCCTGTGACCTTCTAATGCAGCTACCCTGAGAGCATTCCTCCCATCATATCCCCTCTGGTCACTGCATGACTTGTGTTCCAGAAGAATTTGCACACAGTCATAATGTCCCTCTTGTGCAGCTAATATCAGCGGTATTCGACCATCATTATCTACCTCTGTGCAACGAGCACCTTGTTCAATAAGGGCATCGCAAACTTGCCGGTGGCCCTCAAATGAAGCCATGTGAAGCGGGGTCCAGCCTGCATCATCCCTGTGATTCTCATCAAGACCTCTGTCCAGCAGAGTTCTGACCACCTCCACATTACCCTGAGCAGATGCAATGCTCAGCACAGTCCTTCCCTCACTGTCAATACTATCAACAGCAGCCCCCCAAAAAAGTAGTGTGTTGACTACAGATGCATGGCCCATTGATGCAGCAGCCAGAAGAGGGGTGCGGCCATTGTTGTCTGTATGATCCACATCAGCCCCGCCTTCTAAAAGCAAGTCAACTACATCTACATGTCCTTCATAGCCAGCCACGAGGAGAGGAGTCATGCAGTCTTTGTCACAGTGGTCGACCTCTGCACCCCTGTCGATCAAAAGGCTCACAACAGATGCATGGCCTTTACTTGCAGGAACACAGAGAGCAGCGACTGAAAGGGCAGTCCTTCCATCAACGTCTTCATGATTAACTTCGGCTCCATGGTCCAACAGGTGCTCAACAATTTCTCTGTGTCCCATATAGGCTGCAGCAATAAGAGCTGTTCTTCCTTCATTGTCTGCTTTGTTGACCTCAGCGCCATGTTGAAGAAGGTTCAACACAATGTCTTCATGACCTCCCCAAGCAGCAGCTCTTAAAGCAGTTCTGCCATCGGCATCAGCACAGTCCACTTTGGCACCAGCATAAAGCAGAGCAGACACAACTTCTGAATGTCCACCCCATGCTGCTGAACGGAGAGCAGTCCACCCATCGTGATCTGTATGGTTTATGTTGGCCTCACAGCCAATAAGGCAGTTGACCACTTTAGTATGGCCCTGCCTTGCAGCAAGGGTAAGTGCCGTCTGTCCATTGTTATCTTCTAGCTCCATGTTTGCCCCTCTAGATATAAGCAAGTTGACAACATCAAGGTTTCCGCTGTATGCAGCATTACTCAGCAGAGTTTTTCCACCGGAGTCACACTGGTTTACAGATGCCCCATTGTCAAGTAGTGTCCTTATCGAATCCTCTCTTTCTAGGGCCTGTTGTACAATACATGAAGCATGATCATCCTCATTGTTTACGTGTGCACCAGCTTTGACCAGTAGCTGCAGAACCTCCTGTTCCTTTGGTATGGAGGTGCTCAAAGAGTCTTTAGCAGGAGTTCCATTCCAAACCATCCAAAGAGCCAGATTAAATGCTTCAATCTGTAGATTGGAGTTCACAAGATGCAATGCAAATTCCTGCACCTCAAGCGGCTTGAGCTGCTTTGCCCGGCAAGTATAACTCATTGCCAACATCCTATGTCCCTCTGCTGCATTGCACAAGTACTTTTGGGTGCAGTGCTTAACATCTAGTAGCCACTCTGCAAAACTGTAGTGAAAGAGGATTTTAGTGCTCCCAAGGCCATCGACCAATAATTTGGAGAGAATGTCCATCTTTTTCTGAAACTCTTCCATGGTCAGTGTCATGTTTTTGGTCCAGACTGCATGGTACAGTTCTTTGACTGTGAGTGGCCTACAAGTTGCAAGGATTACATTAAGAATTGGTTGTACTTTGGCAAACTGTTTTCTGACAAACAGTCTCTGGCAGAGCCACAGGTAGAGGCCATTAAGAGTGCCCGGGATGTCGCGGATCTCACGAAGCATGATAAAGTTTTCCACCACACCATCCAGGACACGTTCCAGGTAAAGGAAACAACCACTGCTCTTGATGTGAAGTTGGTTAAGCATCTCAGCTGTCTCCTTGGTTAGATGCTGCCTCAGGGCCTCCTCCTGATCCAGCCTGTGAAGGATGTACTGTTGCACGTCCTTGACGATGTAGGCCTTACGCAGATCATCAAGGCTGATTTTGCGGAATCCTGAAACAGAAGGGAAGGACATAAGATGAGACTGATGGCAAATTGAGCTAATAACTTACTCAGTATATTAAAAGATCCAAAAGATTAATTCAAGAATGACCTTTGCTGCATTATTTGCTAATGATGAGTAGAGTTATTCTCCCCACACTGGTCATGTCTGACCTTGAGATCCTGCCCTGTACTTAGTCACTGATCATGTACCTTTGGATAATTAGGTTAAGTCAATCTTATTTCCCAAGGTTCTTAAGATAATTAATAGTAAAGCCAGGTTGTTAAAGAAAATCCTTTCAGAGGAATTGAGAGCATAACCCCTCTAACTGCTGGAAACGGAGACAATCAGTGAGTGTCCACTCTCAGCTTAGCCCATGAAATACCAACAAAAACAAAATCATGTCAATTAGTGGCTTTAGTGTATTGGCTAAAACAGCTATTTCAGCTTAGATAGAGAGTGCCAGCATTAGGGAAAAATGTATAATAATTTAAGTATAAACATGGCTGAAACAATGAATACAGCGTAATAATAATAATAATAAAAAAAACAAGCTAGAAAGCCTTGAAGTAACAATGCAGATAACCATTTAAGAAACAAATCTCACATCCTGAGAGAAAACATAATTTATTTCAACACTGGAATCCACTACATTGGTGATTCAGCCCATTCATTAATTGCAGAGACTAATCAGCTAAAGCATATCTGCTGTAAAATGGAAGAGAGCAAGGGACACGTTATTTGCATGACTGTAACACATCAATGGTCTGTAAAACATTTCTCCAATGCCTTACTTATCATGCAACATGCTCCCACATTGACCTTTAGAAATCCTACTGGGGGGAAAAAATAATCACAATCACTTAATGAATGATCTTTAATGGGAAATCCTCTCTGAGATGTGGAAAAATGGCTCCATAATGGCCTCTGCTAATGGGCATAAAGTGAACTTTCCTTCATGCTTAAACAATCTGTTCATGGTCTGTGTAGTCTGCAGCCTTGAGGGCAGTAGGAGCATTTTTGCATACTTTTATTTACAGTTCCCATGCTTCTCAGGGTTACTAGGACAGGAAAGAAAGTCACCAGGGTCTGTCTCAGTGTTGTTGACATACTGTTTTTTCCCCAACATCTAACAAGCCTCCTACTATGGGAACAACTATCTGGCACTTTCGCTCCCTAAACTGATGTGCTTCTTTGCCAGCCTGAGCATCAATTCATTAAAATAAAGATATTTTATCTTCAGATAAAACAGCTTAAAAGAAGAGAGCATTTAGAAAGGTTTACTAACAAGTTCAAAACTTTTATTCTCCATAGTGAAATGTGATTGCTTTGGTTATATAACATCTCTCCTCAGTATGAATCAGATTCTGTCACCAGGCCTGGAGCAGTCCTCTCTTCATCCGACTGCTATTGTGTGGGTAGAAAAGACAGTGAAATCTTATTCCACGTAGGCCCAACGGTAACCACACACTTCCAGGCCAAATAGCAAACCTAATGACTTTAACAAGAATTCCCAAGCAGGCACTGATAGTTTGAACAGATCCTGGTAAACAGAAGGAGCAACAGGTTCCCTTTATCGCTGGCTTCTGTGTTGGTTTAAGATAAGCAGGTTCCTTCAAACAGTATCTCACAATAATTCCCTTTTACTCTGTCCTTGAGGCCCTTCGTCACATTTCAGCCTGTGAAAAACTGGTTACTTGGTGAAATTAAAACACTCACACTTCGGATAATGGTTACACTTTATTGTAAGGTCTTTACTGTACAACATAAAGCCCACTGAGAAGAGTGTTTTAATCAGTACTGTATACATAAAACTGAATGAAAGAATTTAATCTGTGATACAAGACAAATATTTACTTTGTATTTACTTTTTAAAAGGCACTACTTAAGTGTCATGAAACATCTTATGACTGAGATGCTAAGGAGTGAACAGTTACTGGGATTAAGACAGGACAGGATGAAATAGGATTCATGTAAGATTTCACCCAGAGATCTATTATACAAAAAAATCACGTTCCATTGTTCTTTACATTTGTCTGTATCGTTTTATTTCTTTAGTGATGTGGTGGCCTGTGGTAGATCTAAATGAAAAAGAGGAGACTAAGAATGCTTCTTAACTACAACAAAAAAAAAAAATATATACATCTAAGAGACTCAACAGCCAATCACACACTCCCCACATCTGTCTGCATACAGCATTATGTAGTATTAAGTCTACAATCTGGGACAGAATGAAAACCTGAGTAAGGAAAAAACCAAACTCCCATATAAAAAAAATAATAAATATTATGAAAATATTAAATATGAACATGTAAACACAGGTTTATGTATGGGGCGGTTATGGGAATTCTTTACACTTTAACAAGCTTTAACCCTTGTGATGTCCTCCCGATTTGCATACAATGTGAGCCATCAGGGGTCAAAAGTGTCTCCACTTCATTTGACTGTTTTTTAAAGTATAAAGTATAAATTGTCAATCAATTCAGTGTTACACCTTAGTTTTACTTAAGACCAACACATTAACACAAAATTTACTCAACATTTTACATTTTAGGGCCACCAGACCTTCTTTACAAAAAATAAACCCTGTTTTTTTAGCGAAAACAAATTGAGAAAATTAAATATTTAATTGTTTAGATAATTTTGACTATCTGAATAACTAGAGAGTGCTGTATGTTGAACTTTAGTGAGAATTTTTTTTTTGAACCATTTAAATTTTTTTAATGGCAGCAAATAATCACACTTATTCCAAGTCAACACCAACACACATCATACACCTCAAATGGGAGCACGTTTGTGTCATGAACGACGATCATCTATTGTGTCTTTATCAAGAAATTATGTCCTTTTTGTGCTTCTATGATTAATCTTGTGTCAGCATGAAAACTTCTCTACCAGACTCAGGATGTCATAAACTGGCCATAGCGACTCTACTGGATGCACGGCAGTAAGAATCAACACACCCACATATGCCTACAGCTGCATTCGGTCCATTTTTCTTCCTCTCTTGTTGTCCCTCCTTGTTCATCATTGAGTTGGCTGTAGAGCAGGTCATCTGCTAATTGGATGGTTGTTGGTTCAATCTCTGTGTGCTCTAGTCTGGAGTTCTTACCAAGGTGTCCTTGGGCAAGTTACTGAACCCCAACTTGGTCTCTGATGCATCCATTGGCATGTGAACGTTAAAAAGCAGAATACAAGCAGAATACACTGTGTGTAATGCTTTCAGTACTCGAGTAGAAAAGCCACTGAAGGAGTATGGGACCAGGCACATGTGCTTGGACTGTGGTAGATCATCTTTCTCTGAGGCACATGAGAGAGTCATGCATCGTCTGTCACTGGGAAGGTTAGAAGACCAGATCAGTGTTTCCTCACCTTACTGCAAATATTCCTCTGTCTCAGCTGATTCCTCTTTCCTGCTTGATTCTTTGTCTTCATCATAATTGAAATGGATGATGTGTAGTCCTCTGACACATCTTCTATTTCAGTTTCACATTCTGAAAATTCAAGAAACTTCAAGAAGCCCAGTCACTTTCTCTCCAAGCTCCTCAGACTACCATGTCCTGGATGCCTGAGAACCTACTTGAACATAGTTCAGATTCTTCATCACTTTTCTTCACTTCATAGCCTTCTTCCACTTCTGCAGGTGGCTGATGTGCTTTTTCAGAGAAAGGGTAGCATGTGCTCTAAATATTGACAATATTTTCTATATCTTCTAACCCTGGATCTTCCTGAACATTGATTCTCCCTCCTCATTATACTAGAGGACAATATGTGCTTTGTCCTACTGGTCATTGCTTTGCACAACATGGTAAAAAAAAGTATGCTCATCAAAGTATGCAAATCTCCAGTGCAATGGAGGCTTTTGAGGATACTTTCTGTGTATGTATTATTGTAGAGTCTACCTTACAATACGAAACACTTTGATGCGGCTGTTGTTGTGATTTGGCGCTGTATAAATAAAATTTCATTGAATATAGAGCACCTGCCTCCTCATTGTGCTGCCTGTTGTGGTTGTTATGACCAGTGCTTGACCCCACACATCAGTGATCCAAGATCAAAGATGTTTGAAAACAGTATGGTGTGAAAATACGGCTCTTTGCAACACTTTGTACTTTGGGGTCATTTTTGTCCACGAGGACCACCAACGTTATAAAATTCAATAAAAACCACATAAATAAATCAAATTACTTGAAACTTATTCCAATCATTCATAGTATAGTAATGAATAACTTCTGTTATTTTCAGCCCATTTGATGAATAACAAATACATTTTTGATAGCAAAAGATTTCTTTAGAGGACAAAAATGACCCGTGGACAACACAAGGGTTCCCCATCATTACAGCCACTGAAAGGCCCTAACCCACTTCTAGTATGCCACTGTTTTCAGTAACTGTGCACATTTTCCACACTCCCTTCAGCCTCTTCTCTCCAGCTCCATGACCTCCCGTATCAACTCCCACTACTTCAGTCCTGGAGGAGTCACTGACATTACAAGAGCCAAATTCATGGCAAGCATGTGATGTAGCCATGTAAAAATCACTTCTGTTTCTGAGTACTTAGAGCAGTTGTGATGTCTTTATTTCATTCTTTGTTTACAAACCTTGGCTAAGTACTCATTTAAAAAGGCCTTTGTTATCATGACTCTGGGGTTACTTCAGGGTTTATATCAAAAAGATACAGACTTGACTGAAGGCACCACACGATCCTAATTCGCATTCCTGGTCTCTCTGTGTGCTCACAACTCCCCTGGCTGAAACTTCAAGCAGTAAAGATCAAATTTCAGCCCATCATGTTATCATCAGAGGATCTCTCACTCATCCTTATATCTCATTTTGTCTAGCCTCTTGTTTCATGTCAGGTGTCCAGTGTGTGGGGGGTTTGTTTTCTTTTTCCCTCAGCTTGAAAGCTAATCTAACTGGTGTACATGCTTCCTTTCTCTTCTACTGTTCTGCTTTGCAGGCCAGTGCACAATCACAAGTGCTCCACTTGACACAAGCACACAGTTTCAAATTTACATTTACAGTCTCTCTCGCTAACGACAGAGAGCTTATGTCTTGCGACTTTCTGATGCTCGGATGTCAGTGATGGGTCCTCCTACTTCTTCTGGACCAAATCCTTCTTTGGGCATTCTGGGTTTGCTCCAGCTGGAACAGGAAACCCACTAGCTTGGAAGGGGGAAAGAGGCCATGAAAGGGAAAAATAAGACAAAAAATGCTTCATGCTTTAAGAGACCTCAAAATGCATTTGTTTTTTTTGTTTTTTTATATCCATCGATATATCTCTATATCTATAGATAGATAAATAATAGATATAGAGATATATCTCTATATCTATTATTTATCTATCTATCTATCTATCTATCTATCTATCTCCTCCCCGTGATGATTTCTTCTATTCACAGTGGGACTAAGAAAAACATTCAGTATGCATTACAGCCCAATTCTGGAGATGCTGCTCTATCATGAATATTTTCTCTGGGGAACAGAAGAAAAATGCTTCTGTGCCGTAGTTTATGATAAACTGTTTCTTCTACATTCCACGGTCGCTGACACACCAATTATGAAGATACAGTGAATAGGAAAGCTGGAGGAGGGAAGAGATCGAAATTTGACTGCAGCCACCATGAAATAAAGCACTTGCTCAGATAAGACAAAAAAACCTACAACAAGAAATAAAACAATAGACCTACTTAAGTGCCTTTGCTCACCAAAATTACATCTCCCTTCAGTCACATACTGAAAGATAGCCTACAGCTTCTACTTAAGTCATCAGCAGACATCACTTCAACTGTGAAGTCATGGCAATATTATTGCCCTACTCCTGCCGATAAAGCAATAAAACAACCGCAGGGGGAATGTCATCCAACCTGCATTTGATGACTGCGGTGTAACAGGAACTACTATTAAGTACTACACAAGAATGCATGAACTCTCATTGGCTACAAATACCCAGACGCCTTCCAAGAACCATTTTCTTTCTTTCCAAAACCCAGCAGTCATGAAGGCCTAGATTTTGCACCATTTTAAGTAGGTTACACAAACTGTAGCTGAGCATTGTGTGTGTGTGTTCACTGTGTGTGTGTGTGTGTGTGTGTGTGTGTGTGTGTGTGTGTGTGTGTGTGTGTGTGTGTGTGTGTGTGTGTGTCTCTGTGGATGGTTCAGACCCAGAACAAAAGCGACTGCTAAACAAGCAACAAATGACACATTCATCAGGGTGAGGGATGCAGCTCCTGAGTGCAGGCCTCTGAGCCAGCTGCTGCTCGTTACAGAGCTGGATACCAGCCACAAGAGACAGGGTCTCGCGTACAAAAGAGTGACTGTTTGCTTTCTAGATTAATTTTTCAAATGACGAATGAGCCAGCGTGTGTGCGCGCATGTCTGTCAAAAAAACTTGAGGTCTAAGCTCATCAACTGGGACTGTGGAACGGCAGCTTCTCAGATTCAGCACGATCTTTCGCGAGACCCCATCTTAAGTCACTGGATCCATAAAGAAAACAGAAATCCAAGCCTCACTGCCCTCTCCTCAGGCTCTCCAGTAAACCCACGCTCAACCAAACGTCTGTTCAACAGCTGCAGCGTTCCCAGCTCCAAAAAACACGAGAGAGCCAACCTCCTAAACACAAGTATGTGGAAGAGAGTGAGCTCCAATGGTCTGCAAACTCGAGTCCTATGCAAGTGTGCTACTCTTCAATCTTTGAAAA
Organism: Rhamphochromis longiceps; assembly: GCF_057381845.1. Taxonomy (NCBI): domain Eukaryota; kingdom Metazoa; phylum Chordata; class Actinopteri; order Cichliformes; family Cichlidae; genus Rhamphochromis; species Rhamphochromis longiceps. The sequence continues at coordinate 8,665,200 of NC_140558.1, forward strand.
ATACTGCTGAATTCTTTGTTTGATTGTTTACAGACTCCAATTTGGAGTTTAACAGTCAAAAGGCAACAACTCTTTCTGTTTTATTTTGGATAAATGTGGCTTATTCACAAGTGAGAACAGACTGAGGAGCTGAGATCTGAGAGGTTTCGGCTCAAATCTGGAGCTGATTTAACAGCGCAAAGATGCAAACAGTTGCCATGCTACGCGACCACCAGGCGAGACGCAGAAATGATTACACTTAACAATTAATTTAGGTTTGCTTGAGGCGAGGCACATGAAAACACTCCCGCCCGAACATGCCTCTGCTGACTTTCAAACGGGATGTGAAAGAGTTCCAGTCAAACCTGTTGTAGGGCAGCTGAAGAGGGCTGATGTGTTGGGGGTTGGGTTAACAGGAACATATTCACAACAAGGCCACCTGTGCAAAGAATACTACATCAATCATATAAAAATCTATGCAAAACACAGTAGAAATACTAGGTTTTTTCCCACTAACCCACAAAGAGCTTAGTTATTATTTTGAATGGCAGAAGCTCATTAAGATGGTGACAAGAGGCTGACTCAAAGCAGAGCACCTGTCTACCCCATATGAGATATCTACTCTAAGAGACTTGTCACTGCTATTACAGCTAGCTTCTTGCAGCTGCACAGATGGCTGCAAATTTCATTCATGCCAAAGATTCTAACAGAAACCCCAAACAACAGACATAAATCATAAAAAGTAGCATGACATTTGTTCCAAGTGCACATTTATCCATTACTCCATTAAACGTTCAGACTGTCACAGTATCCACTGTGAGTCAAATGCTAGTGTTTTCGAGTTTTAGGGAATAGGGTGATGATCGGAGCACATCAGACAATATGAGCGAGGTGTAAACTAACTGTGGGAATTCTTTACTAGTTTTGGATGTTATACAATTCTCTCAAATATTTAAAAATTTTAAAATAAGTTGCCAAGTATACATTGGCGGTTATGAATATACCTTGGCCCCCAACCTAAATAAGGGCTGTTTGGAAGTGGATATGGAATTCCCATGGAATCTGTTCCAGACTAACTGTCACTGAATCATCAAATAGAACTGATTCTTTCTGAAGATGCAACGTTGTAGCTTTGCAATAATGGTAAGCTTCTGCAACTGACCTTCTGACCATGTTTTTGTTCATCATTACACGGGTTGACCTATGAGTAACCTCATTTGGCTCTACCGCCACATGTTTCCATTCACCTGCATAAAAACTGCTCAGACTAGCTTGACAGCAATCAAGTCAAATAATCCATTATCTAAGATCAACAAGTGTTGCCAGGTAGGCCTGGAAGCATTTTGGGAAGACTTCGCATGTACAGATTACAGATTCAGCATGAGGAAAGCTTTGACGGCTTGCTGCGGAATCAGGCACTTGCAAAGTCATTCTTGGCACACAAGTGAAGAGACAGTGTGGTATATTTAAAAGATAAAATATGTCTTTAGTTGCAGCAACACACTGAAAACCATCCCAGGAATTCTTGAAGGGTATTTTAATTAAGGCTTAATGTAAAAACCCTTCAATTAAATCAAAAACCAACAAGTCTTGCTCTGTGCCACCAAAAGAAATGTGAAAAAATGAAATAAAATCACAGGTTCATTAAAATCTGGCAGAGGCATGCCACATACCAAAGGGCATCACCTCAGGTAGGAAGAGGCCAGCCAGTTTTGTTCGCCGTGCTCACAGTCATGTGACTGCACTGCAGCACCCAAGGTGTTATAGATACAGACATGGTAGACCTGTAATTTGCCCGGCTGACAGACGGCATGGTGGTAAAATTACAGTATTCAACAGGGATTATGGTCTCCAGCTCATCCAAAGTGAGGCTCAACATGCAGCCTCACAGACGACAACTTATACATGAATACGGACATAAATCAGTTTGTCCGTGTAAGCCAACTAAAGAAGAAGAAGAAAAAAAAAAAGAGGGGTAAGCTTATTAATAGCATCTTGCTTGCTTTTGTTAGCCATGGTGACAGAGAATCTATAACGAAAACTAAAAAGAGAACAGAGTGAACTTTGTGTTTTAATAGTAGGAGGCATTTGCTGAACGTGATTTTGGTTTAGTGTTGAGCAATTTAGTCTCTGGTGAAGGCCGCAGCATGACCAAAATATGTTGGAATCAATTATTAAATTCTTTTGACTATTAACTGTGGAAGTGCTTCTTCTTTCACTGCTGAAAAGTCTTGGCATTGTTAAGCTCCAAATTCATCTGTTGTTTGTGCAACCATATATCCAGTTGTCCAAACTGTGCCACAAAATGGCATTTTACTGTGGAGTCAGTAAGCAAAGCCGTTTTTGCCTCTCTTCGGGGAGCATTCCACAGCAGAAAAGAAATAAACTGTCCTCGCTGCTTTATGACTGTGTTTGTCTTGTCAGTTGGCCAGTAAGATCTTGCGGTCCCTCCAGAGAGGTCTTACATTTGACCAAAAAGAAACCTTACCAAAAAAAACACATCTAGTGCGATGTTAAGAGTTTTGCTGACCTTTCTGTGAAGGGATTCAACCATAGGCCTCCAGACAAAGGGCTTCTTGAAGAAGTGCATGCACTTTAAAACAGAGCTGCTCTTTTCTTTTGTGGTCACTAGTGGTAAATTAGTTCAGCTTCTTGGCATGTTGGGTTAAGAAAGCTCCATTCATGGTGGACAGAACGAAGGTGGAAGATGTGGTTCAAGCCCTTGCTAGGGTGGTCTACCCTCACCCGAAAAAGACACAAATACAGGAAACAGAAACACAGTCCCACCCCAGAGTAGCACAATTTCCTGAAAGTGTAGCTTTTACTACACAATAGCTGTGAAATCTAATGACTTATCTATATGCAAGCAGTCCTGCAAATTACTCTTGGTTTTTTTTTAAAACAAAAATCCTCACGAGCATGAGCAAATGTGTCACGTTGGGAAGGAAATGAGTAAACCCACCATCAAAATGTCTCAAAGGATGAGTGTCTTTTTAAAGCAGCCACACACTCCTGTAACATTCCTAAGACTAAGCTGGGGTATAACCGTATTAATTAAAGCTGTGATTCATAACCAAGACAAGCTTTTATGTGAGGTTTTGTGGTGGCTACTTTCCAAGTTTTGACTGGTAGGCCCCCCTTAACGCTGGCAACGTTGCTCCTTTTCACCCACTTGAAGAAGTAAAATCGGGAAAGGAGTTAAAATAATTATGTATTTTATTACAGTGGAAATCAATCTAATTGAAGTTGCTGTAACACTCCTGAGCAGGAATGTGCTTGTTTAAGGGGAGTCATTATGTTTCACAGCTTCAGGAGCACACTGATACTATATTATTATAACTACTGGCACTCCATGCCTTCTCCATCCTTCCTCATCCCTCGCTCATGTTGGCTTTTCACTCAAAATCCTAAATACAGCTTGCACGAGGTTTTGTTTTGCGTTTCCTTTAAAACAGGCTCTATCACAGTTACCTTCCTCCTTCTGTACTCGAGGATTATTCAGAAGATGCTTGCAGACAGAAGAAAAGATTTCGGTAGCAATTCTCTCCTCACTCTGATTATCTCAGATCTTAAAAACACATGCCTTGAGCTCTCCATAAGGTTGGCTGTTAGCCGGTAATACTTGAATTAAATAAAAAAAATAAGCTAAAATATGGACATTAGGTAGGAGTTATGATTTTTGAGTGCAGAAGCTTCAGCAGTAATCATCAGCAAATGAAATATTCAGCGTACAGCTCGAACATTGCACAGCCCTTTCTGGATGCTAATTGGTGGAGAGGTTTGCCTCACTGTCCCAGTGGGAGTCTTGCAGGACAGCAAGACTTCCATCCACAAGTACTGCCCATATATGTTTGTGCCAAGGTTGGCAAAAGAAAGGTAAACAGAGTGAATTGAAGTGACAGTATACAGGACCCAGATACACATGTATCTGAGACGCTGTGGCCTGTTAATCTTAAAATTTTTTGTTTGGTTCTTAACCAAAAATGTTTTATCTAAATTTTTTAAAGTTATTAGCAAAAAGTTAATGATGCAGTTCATTTCTGATAAATTATAAAACATAATTTTAAGCACTTTGTACCTAGAGAACAAACCAAGACTTTAGATTATCAGACTGAGGCAAAGTGTCTGCTAAAAATACCCCCCCCCCATATCGTTTACAAGTAAGAAATGGCAGTGATTATTACCTTAGTCCAGTTGTATATATTTTTTCTATTTATAGCACCAGACTGGATTTACACTTTGATCTGATGAGTCAACCCTGTCTGCATTTTTGTGTCACTGTCAGGAATGTCGTCACCGTGCTACAACTGTGACCTTAAATGACTTGTTGGCTGGATGTCACACTTTCTGACTGGGAAGAAGAAGGGATTTTTACTTAAAGAAATGAAAAATGAAGCCTTGCTTTTCCAGAAGTAAATGTCAATATGAGCCATTCCCTAATAAAAAAAAAAAAAAAAAATATTCATCAGCTGATCAGACACCTTCATGTAGTCCGTGCAGTACTCTCTCGAGCCCCCACACATACATGCCTGTTGAGAAACAGTGACTTTAACAAGTATGAATCAAACAGTATTGTTCGGATAGGAGCCCTTACAGTCCAGTGATGCTTTCATGTGACAGACGGGAAAAAAAAACAAAACAAAAAAAAAAAAATCACATGAGTCTGATTCAAATGCTATGTTGGAACTAGAGCTGGGCGATAGAACGATAACAATATGTATCGCGATATAACTTTTACTCGATAGAGAAATTAAGCTATCGCGATAGACCTCGCCGCTCTTGTCCTCTTAAAAAAAAAAAAAAAAAAAAAAAAAAAAAAGGTCAGCCAATCCAAATTAAGTAGCGCAGAGCCGAACCAATCACAGCCGCAGCGTCACGTCGCGTGACTTGTTACGTACAGCACAAGTGCCAAGCCGCACGTGTGTTTGTTTGGGAAGCAGCCAGCGGGTAATGGAGCCAGCGCCTAATGGAGGAAATGAGTGTGCCGACTAGAAAAATCAACCGAGCGTGACCGAAGAGAAAACAGATGATGGTTCCAATGCCGGAGAGATTGTCGAACGGAAGAGCCATAGAAGTTCTGTAGTGTGAAGGTATTTCGGCTATTTCAAGTCTGACAAAAAACAGAGTAGCGTGCACTGTAAATTGTGCCGAAAGCAAGTCTGGAAATACAATAAACTGGTGCATGCGTCACACTGTGCGCCACCTTATTGTTTCGGTGAAATTAATTTCTACAATACTGTTACTGTTAATTCTACTCTCTGCAGTGTTTAAATGCTTACATATACACACAGTTACTGTCCGTCCACACATACGATTCGGTTCTGCTTCTATGCCCCAGCTTTGTTTACTTTTTCCCACCGAGGCTTCTAGACTTCTAATCGGCCAACATTTCTGCACGGTTAGGAATCTAGCGCCACCTGCTGCTTTGGCATGTTCATAGCAGCGTTTTCTTTCATTTCTCCCTTTATGTGTGGACGGGATTATTTTTTAAAACGAAAACGGAAAATCTCCGTTTTCAAAAATACCCGTGTACGTGTGGACGTAGCCTCAGTCTCTGACTGGAAGCGCTAATTCGTCATTCGGCTTTTGTCAGACTAAAGTAACTGTTAAAACTGTTTGAAAAGCTAAGCTATACAACAAGAAGAGATTGAGAATTTCCTTTTAGTTCTCAGTTTATTGGATATTGACAAAAGTTAGTCAGTTTTGTCTGTTCTTCTGTAAAACAAACTAAGATTTATTTTTAGAATTAATATTTTGTTTCTAAGTGGATTTGACAATTTAGTAGTCTGTTTCGTTTGTTCTATTTTGAAACTTAGACGCTTTAGCGGCTGCCTTTTGTGTAGTTTGCAATATTTGCCTTTATCTATCTGAAAAAGTCTCATGTTCCTTAAGTACATCTACCCTGTTGAACTTATTATGGGAAATAAATATTTAAATAAAAACAAGCTGCTGATTATTTCACATTTTACTTGTGAGCAACGGCACATTTAAATCTTACAAATATAGTTATTTGGCTTATATCGTGATAGATATCGTTATCGCCTGAAATGAAAAAAACATATCGTGATATGAAAAAATCTCATATCGCCCAGCTCTAGTTGGAACTATGATTTAAAAATGGGCTGTAAGTATTTCGATGAGACCAATAGCAAAGTAGGAAGAAAAAAGATGGCAAGAGATTGAGGTTTGAGCTGAAAAAAATAAATACACACACACACACGCACACACAACGGGGGGGGGGGGGGTATTTAAACAGCCAACCCCCACCTTGCACCTTCATACAGCCCTCTTTTCTCTGTCCCTGCTCCACCTTCTGCTGGAGGCCTTGATAAATTGGCACAGATTCTACCCGGCTCCCAACCAAAATCGCTGCCTAAGTGTTTCCACTGCACTACCGCTACAATGCCCTTACAGTAGCACAGCTCAAAGAGAAGGTAAAGTCAGAAAAAGCAGGATTTTTTTTCGCTACAATTTGCATCTCAAGAGTGAAATTTTAGTCCAAGTCAAAGGTAACAAGTCCGACGCTTATTCGAATCGGAATGATCACATAACACGGGTCTGCCAGAGGGATACTGTGCAAAATTCTTGTACTCCTCACAAACTGACCACTCTTTGTTTGTGAGGCATTAGCCAAGCGGATGTGAGTGAGGCATTCTGCAGCAGAAGTCAGTATGCCTCCTTCCTGTTCGGTCTCTGAGGTGCTGAAAACTTCCCAAAGCACATTCCACTCAGAGATAGACACAAGGAATAACAGTTGAGCAAGAGACAAGGAACTCTGAGTTTTGCTCCTGGGGAATAAAGTCATCTCCTTAAAAAAAATTAAATGAGAAATTCCAGCTGAATGCACTTGCTGTGAGTCAGACTGAAGCAAATTTTGCAAAAATCAAAGGTAACAGAAAGCTTTGAGTTACTCACATAAAAGGAGTCTGAATTCTTTTAGTCATTTTAGAAATACAGGACCAAAATTCAGGTCCAGTGAGCTCCCTTCAAAACCTTGTGGTTAAAGGTCATTCCTCAAACTTTATCAGCACTGTATTTACAAAACCACAAAGTTCGCATTACCACAAACCAGAGTATACTGGGAAACTGACAACCTCCACTGCGACTAAAACGGACGCTCATATAAAATAGTAGTTTGCTTTGCAGCAAGCATGAAAGTGGACGCTTTTGGCAGGTCACTGCCATCTCTAAATTGTAAACAATATGCAAGATATTTTTAGGGGACACTTGGCCTCAGTCTGATACTCTAAAGTTCTTTGGTCTATTTTCAGTCCACTGCTGCATGAATAAGGAGCATTCATAGTGCCATATTAATAATAAGGTACAAAAGGCAATAGAATACACTGTGAGTGAGTGTGTGTGTGCAAGTCCACATCCGTCTAAGTGTGATGGGAAAAAAAGAAAAAGTCAGTCTTGTAGAAGAATTTCCAGCACTGGACTAAAAGCGGAAGACTGGATCCAGACAAAACAAAGACACTGCTAAAAGCATTAGATCAAGGCTTACTGTAGTTCTGCAGGAGGATTTCAGTGCATAGACTAGATAATACCTTTTATTTCAGTTCTTTAACTGTGGAATATGTTCATAGAAATAAAAAGACATCAGCAAGTCTAAACGGAAAGGAAAAACAAAACCAAATATGTCCTTCACTCCCTTCAAGCAGGGACATCACATCTCATATGTGAGGTTGGCACTCTTTTCAAAAGTAGATTAATCTTTTTGAACCAATTGCTTGGCAATTGGAGTAAGAGCTCAACAAAAGCTTGGCCATCATCAAAGAGGCAGTAAAGAGAGAATGAGCTTCAAAAATGGAGAAAAAGAAGATAACTGCCACTTATCAGATTGTTCCACGATGAAACTCACCTCAAACCATATATTAAAAAACAAAACAAAACCAAAAACCAAAAACAACAGACAAGTACAAACAAAAGAGGTGCAACAAGCAGAAATAGAACTAACAAGTAAAAAAAAAAAAAAAAAAAAAAAAAAAAAAAAAAAAAAACATATACCAAAGACGAAAATGTTTTTTAAGACTATGTTCCCCTGCTGAGTCCGCTCTGAACATGAAGTGCACACCAGATAAAATCTCACTATTGAAATTAATGATTTGGGCCAGACACAAACTGCTGCCGAAAGAAAATCAAATATAAAACTTCTTCCATCTGTGTTGTCTGTGGACACAAAGTTTTGGAAAACGCTTTAAACTAAACTGATACCAATCCACACGGGTTCCTACACAGAACCTTTTAAGTTAGAGGAAAGCGTGGGTGGGCGTGTCTTTGAAATTATGAAGTGGGCAGCCTGCATCACGGTTGGTTTGTTGAATTACATGCACGATGCCCACGAACGACTCAAAGTGAGACTCTAGTGTCCTGAATTCCTGTTTCCACTCTTATACAAACAATGACTAAGAAACAAACTCACAATGGAGAAACTAGACCCATGGAGTGGTTGGAACTTTTGCACGGAAATAATGATCAAAATAGCTGACAATTCATTTTCTTGCAGGAGACCTACAGCGGGTTAAATAAGTACTAAATGTGTTACCAGTTTTCTAAGTTAATACAAAATGTGCTATTGAGATGAAATTCTCACCAGATGTCCCATCCAAGCCCCACAAGCAAAGAAATCAAACCATAGATGTCCATAAAATTAAGTGTAATAATGAGAAATGACACAGTATTGAACACACTTACTGAAATGTATTTAATACTTTGTACAGAAGCCTTTGGTGATGCCTCCTGTATAGAGAAATTCTTCTCATGCATTGCTCAGGGGTGATTTTGGCCCATTCTTACACACATACCTGAAGGTTTCCTTGACCCCTTCTATGAACTTTTGTTCTTTCCATAGATTTTCAATTGGATTGAGAGCAGGTGTTTGACTCGGCCATTCTAGCAGCTTTATTGTCTTTCTCTGAAACCAACAGTTTCCTCAGCTGTGTTTGGGATCATTGTTTTGGTGAAACATCCATCCTCGTTTAGTCTTCACCCTCCTGACGACAGCAGTTTCCTATTAGGAATGTCTCTGTATATGTTTTCTATTTATCCTTCCTTTAATTATATGACGCGTGCCATTGTCGTATGCTGGAAAACAGCCCCACACCATGATGGTCCCACCTCCAAACTTATTTACTTTTGGGATGTTATGCAGTGCCTTTTGAGCTTCTCAGCAAACTTTAAACTTGCTCCAACATGCTTTTTCTTTAGCAACAGTCTTGTGTAGCGAGCGTGCATACAGGCCATGGTGGTTGACTGCATTTCTTATTGTTTTCTTTAAAACAATTGTTCCTGCTGATTCCAACTCTTTGTGTAGCTCTCCACAAGTGGTCCTTGGCTCCTGGAAAGCTCATCTGATAATTCTTTTCACTCCTCTGTCTGAAATCATGCTGGGAGAACCTGGTCGTGGCCAGTTTATGGTGAAATGATATTCTTTCCACTCCTGGATTATGGCTCCAGCAGCGCTCACTGGAATCTTCAAGTGGTTTTGAAATTCTTCTGCAACCAATGCCATCAGTATCTGTTGCAAAAATAAGGTTGCAAGGTCTTGCAAGAGCTCACTGGTTTTACCCATCATGGGTTGTATATCTTTGGTAATGAGATACCTTTTTATAGGGACTGAACCAGCTGTTATTCATTAGCATTAAGTGGCAGGATTGCTTTCTAATTACTGATAGATTTCAGCTGCTGTCATGACTTTCTAGGTCTTTTTGCACCTCCATTTCTTCATGTGTTCAACAGCTTTTCCCTGTGTCATGTCTCATTATTGCAAACAACTTAAAATATGGACAGTTATAGTTTGATTACTTTGCATGTGTGAATTGGATTGAGGGGTTACCAACATCTGGTGAAAATTTCATGTCAATAGCACCTTTAGAAATATAGTTACTAAGAAAACTGGTGACGCGTTCATGATTTACTTTACCTGCTGTATATATGAAAAGCATATTTTAAGAGTCCTGAAAACAACTTTGAGCGTGACCTCTTAATTCTAATTACACTGTTGCATTTAATTTGGAATATATACAGGAATACTATTTGTATTATCTAAAATGATAAGAGGCAAGCAACATAATCCACTGAAGACAAGCCAGAACATGAACAGACTGCCAAGCAAATTAATTTGCTGCTGGGACTAGATATTAAAGAAGGATGCTTGTTACCTGTCCTATTAATTTTATAGGATTTTAGGCGCACATTATATTGTTACCATGCATTTCTGTACATACTATGCACAGAGACCTAATCGCGATCATACCCGATCCAATATAAAATCAATAGAAATATCAGCACTACAAATAGAACTGCTTTTGGAGAATTTGATCATACAAACATAGGCATTTCATAATTTATGCAGGAACAAAAGGAAGAACGCATGTAGCTTGTTCATCCCCAAATCTGACCGCAAGCACCTCCTGAGGAGGGAGCAGCACAACTATTCAGACTGCTGGGATGTTGTGTAACAGTAAAAAAGGTAAAGTGAGGGCACTAGAAGCTCCCACATTCAATGGCTTTGGAAAGGTAGACGGGGGACACGCAGCAATGTGAGTCTGCAGAGGCAACTTCCTCCCACACAGTTAGGTTTTTGATTAATGTTATGCCAGCTCATCGCCACAGAGTAGGCTGCTGGCCTGACAAGGAGATAATAGCAGTGGGTATGGTACAGTGTCACAAGACAAGGAAAAGCTGCATCTCTTACAGAAGTCTGCAGTGGTGACTAATCCCTTCAGGCATGTCATAATGTTAGAAAGCATTCGAAGCAGTGACAAAAAAAAAGAAAAAAAAAAAAAAGAATGATGCTGCAGGCTTTGTTTGTAACTGCTGTATTTTTTTTGTCAAAATGTGTATTATTAAATCTGAAAAATGGTTGCCATCAAGCGGAACAAGCATACAGCAGTACTGACAATTGCAAGTACTTTCTCATACATCAAACTGTCTCTTTTCAACAGCTCAGCTGTAATAATGGTATCATAGTGATTTTGACAATGATGTATTGATTTTTAAAAAACTACATGTAACACCCTAAAGCTTTTGGAAAATTGCCTCTACACTTGGAGAACAGTTATCTTAACTGAGCAACGAGAAAAGTTGAACCATTTACCTGTGAACAGTTTGGTAATGGCTTTGTTCTGTCGTCGTGCGGAGCAGATGAGCAGCAGCCAAGGAGGCAGAAACTCATGGTGACTGGCCAGGAGCTCTGCAATGGTCCTGGGAGAACCTGGGGAGGACCTCTGTTCCCCCTCACCCAGCTGACTGCCTTCATCAATGGAGTCCACAAGCAGGAAGAGTGCCTGCTGAGGAGGCTTCACACTCAAGAGAGGCAGGAGTACACACCTGATGAAAAAGGATGAGACATGGAAGGAGAAAGAAAAAAAAAATCTGTTACAATGTTTTCATCTTTTTGATTTTGTTCAATTGATGACATAAATCATCTTCTTTCAGGGGTTGCCACTGCAGATTCTGGTCTCTAGCATACTCATCTGCATGTTCCCTTTCACTACTTCCATGAATCTTCTAATTTTCTGCTTCTTCTCCTGCCTAGCAGCTTCATATCAAACAGCCTTGGTACTCTACATATGTCCAAACCATGTTAAGCTTGCGTCTTTACCAGCTCCACCTGTGGTGTCCCTCCAATGTACACTAATGTAATGTTGTTGGCCACTCCCAGTAAAAATCTTAAAATCTTCAGTTCTGCCACCTCCAGTTCGGCCTCCTGTCTTTTTGTAGCATGTATTTAAAGTCATGTACCTCCACTCTTTGCATCTTCCCTGTTACAACTGTCTCCCTCTCATTCACACACACATATTCTGTCTTGCCTCCACCGGCTTTCATTCCACTTCTCACTAGAGCATACCTCCAACACTCCAGACCATCTTCCACCTGCTCCCTACTCTGACTGCAGATCAGGGTCATCTACAAACATCCTAATCCATGTAGACTCTGTCCTGACATCATCTGTCAACCTATCTTGACATAAAGAGTAAAAAAAAACCAAAAAAAAAAAATTTTTTTATGTTGGTTTAGCTAGCTAAATTCTATATTCACTCTTATTTACCCAGAAAGTGATGCATGTTTTTATTTCCCCTTCTAATGAGCTCAGATATTCATGCTTATGAAATAAAAACTGTTAGTAATAGTAATAAACATACTATTGACATTCTCTGCACAGCAAGTGCTTCGCTTCAAGATGAATACAAACAGTTGGTCTAATACAGTGAAACAGTGGCTTTACAAGGACACAAGAGTCACAACACAACCAATTTCAGTTAAACTGTTTAAACAGGGAGAGCAAAGGTGTTTAAGTACATCTCCATCCAGCTCAAATTGGATCCATTAACAGGCCTGCTACCGATGATCTGCGCTCAAAGAGAGATTTACAGATGATACAATCACTATAATTCGTCCGCCTACCACCCCCCCCAGTGAAAAAACTTTGCCCGACAACTAGATTTTCAGCTTTGAGATTATGCCAAAGATGCGGAAGGAGAAAAGTGTTTTGCAACTTTAACCACAACTAAACATGGATATTTTCTTCAAGTCGAATCTCAACTGATCTCCCAATAACATTAAAATTGATGCCTGAACATTAACATCCATTAAAAAAAAAAAACTGTAGCATTCAGTAAGAAAGCAAATGTGTATTTTAAGCATATGCCACATTAACCGTTTATGAAAGTCCAAATGTAAGTGAGGCATGATTCTGCTTCAAGGCTAATATGCAGATCACACGTAAATGTACACTGAACTAATTTTTGTTCGCAGGACTTCTGTTCCACTGTGACTGCAACTAGTTTGAATCCCCCATAAGATGTCTGCCTGGGGAAAATGTCATCTCCTAATACTCACAAAATTGCTTCCAGCTCAGCTGGCTGTGATAAAGGATCTGAGGATTTCATATTAGTGACATTTTACTCTGGGTCTAGGTTAATTAAACATTTAAAGGAGGTTGAACAAATTGATTACTCAACATAAAAACTTGACTCAAGAGTAGACGTGGCTGCGGGGCATTTGAGGATCTTTTAGGGTAGCTGCCGCGCAGATAAAAATCAGTCACCTTCCGGATGATGGGATGGTCTCTTTAACTACCACTCTTCTTTAATGGAACTGACATTGCTTGTAAGCGTTGTCATAAAACACCAAGACGCAGTTTTAACAAGATGTTTTTTTGGATGTTCAACAGCCTGTTACTAACCCTGCGGCTGCAAAGACATTCCCTTTTTGAGGTTCTACCATTCAAGACCTAAATTTTACTTCAATTTATTGTCCGTAATGAACATGAGTGCAGGAAAAGCCATGTTATTTGGGATGCAATTTCAGTCTAAAATACAAAAGACGCCACTTCTACAATTAATTCTTCTTGAATACTAAAAGAACTTCGACTAAAAAAAAAAAATCCCCAAAACTCTGATAGAATAAAATAAATACCGTATTTCCCGGACTACAAAGCGCACCTGAATATTAGCCGCACAAGCTAAAATCAGGGGAAAATCCTGTTTTGTACATACATTAGCCGCACCTGACTAAAAGCCGCAGGTGTTTCAATGTTGACTTATCATATGTAAGAGAATATGCACAAAGGGAATTGTCAGGAAAGAGATGGCTGTTTGGAGACACACCCCTTTTATTAATATTCTGAAAAACAAGTTATGGGTACATATTTGCACATGTAGTACATAACAGTAACCTACAGCACACCAGAAAAATAGATTCGGACTACCTTTTAGGCTCAGGTGCAGTGACACGGCTTTAACAAGAAGAAAAGTCAGTCATTCACCATCTTTCTCTTCTTCCTGCGCTCTAAAACCACCAAAGTCCTCTTCTCCAATGTCGGAAACGAACTGGCTCAGGATGGCTTCGTCATCCACTCTCCGCTTCTCTCCTTCGTTGTCACTTTCAAAACCAAAGAAATCCTCGTTGTCAGTGTCAGAGTCGAACACCCTCAGAAGGGCCGTGGCGGTGTCCTCCTCTCCATCATGCAGCAGTCCAGCCCTTCAAAATCCGTTGGTGATCGTGGATGTTTTCGCACTTTTCCACACTGTCAGAATCCACCGGTGGAGTTGGGCATAACTTGCTTTTCGCAAGTTTATCGCCGCTCGTCATCCACGTCTCCCGCTGAATGCGTAGCGCTACTTTGAAGTTTGTTTTTCGTGCTACTTCGTACGGCACTACGTTGCCTGGCGGACGGACATGTGACTAACATACCACTCTTGAACCCCGATCCTTCCGCCAGGCAACGTAGTGCCGTACAACAGCGGAACAAACAAAACAAATCGTCTTACGATATCACAAAAATCATGGAAAATCCATAGAAAAGCCGCACCTGACTAAAAGCCGCAGGGTTCAAAGCTTGTGCAAAAAGTAGCGGCTTATAGCCCGACAATTACGGTACTTTTATGTTATACAGAAATCTGACAATATGGGACTCGTATAACACCCTAACTTCTAGTATTCAGGAAATTAAAAGCAAATCCAATGTCTATTCTATTCTATTGTTGTTTCGATAGCCCAAGGCAATCTCTTCAAAATATGTTCTTTTTTCTAAACAGACATAACCTCCAAATTACTGATGTTATAATTGGAAAAGTAGCAATCAATCATAATTAAAAAGCTGGAATTAAAAGTTTGTTCTCTTTTAATTGGTCATTTCAGTACCAGATGAAATCCGTCCAAAGTCAACAATCAATAGTTATACATGTTTCTGTGAATCTTCAACTTTTGTTGAAGACTTTACAGAGAAATCTGAACTCTCAACAGCAAAAAAACAAAAAAACGACAAAAAAAAAAAACAAAAAAAAAAAAACAAAACAGAGTTATGGTTTTATAACCTTCACACTCCAGTGTGATGCTGCTCAGCCTTTGAGAAACACAGTCAATCACTCCTTCTTATGGTCGCAGCCCGCACAGAACCTGCAGTGCCATCTGGGAGCCCTGCCAAAAGGAATGTCCATCCACAGGGGTGACTGTGTGTGTCAGTGTGTGAATAGTCATGTTTGAGGCCATGTTGCCTACTGAGACAATCAAATCCACAGCGACAGCAAGCGGTCGAAACAAAGAGCCATTCTTCTCTCACTATTCAGCTACTTTCGGGCTGTCAAAGAGTCAAAAGACAAGGACTGCAGACAAAGGAAACTTAGCGGGATGTGGGACATGGAGAGAAAATGAGCTCAGGAAAAGCTGATTTAGTTTGCCAGACAAACCTGCAGCATACCTGGACCAGAAAACCAAAAGTATTTAAGCTTCACATGGTGGTCTCTGACTTTTTTACCAACCTTTTAGTTCTTGTTCAAATCCTTAACATATGCCCAACTCAATGCCAATTGCCATTTAAGTCTAGAGCAAAAAGGAAAAGAAAAAGTAGAAGAGGGGGATGTGAAATGCACCTAACACAGTCACCATCTGTCATGTTGTATTCGCGACTGCGGCAGCCGTCACTCCCACCACAATGGTCAAAGCGAAGCTTCCAGTGAAGATGTCTGGGGCGACAAGGCAGCGCTGGGCACCGAGCCAGTGCCTTGTAAATTTACGCAGCTCATTTTAGAGAGCTAGCCCATACCCACACACTGTATGCACACCAAAACTATGATTAGAAAATAAGATCCATGCATGGCCTTGACACTGCTCTGTTAATTGAAGAATAACCAGCAGCGGAGTTTAGCTCTTAGCTTCAGACAGATCACAACACGGAGAGATACCGACAAAGCTTTCCTCCATAATGGCTTAAAAAGACAAAAGTTGAAGCGAGGCCTTTGCTTTTAAAAAACAAAGCAAAAAAACCCCCCTCTCTCTCTTCATTTAGTATTGAGTCAATTTGGAGGAAGCCTGCTTAGCATCTTTGCAAAGTCAAGACAATTTAATACCACAGAGCTCAATGACATCAGCTGACTCATACACCGGCTCATCCAAACTGAAAGGGACGACTATCTTGCAGATCGTTTGCTCACAGTTTCCTTTGCGATTCGTACATTATGAATTATATTACTGCAATCATCCCGTCGAAAGTAATCACACTGACAAGAACAATAAGAGTGACTGGTGCTGTGGGCAAAATGTTCTGAACAAAGAGGCTCACACACTTTAACTGTATTCTTCCCATTATGTTGGGATCGACCATATGGTCTTGTTTCCTGCTCAATCTGTTATCATCCAACTCCAGTTTCATCTGATTGGACATAAATTGCAATTCTATGGGTTTATTACAGACTTGGGGAAAACATTTATGCACTGAAAAAAGCTGGACTTTTAAGCTTTAACAAAAACAAAAAAATGTGGTCTGATCCAGAGTGGTTACACAGGAGCAGAACAGCACTTATGTAAGCTTTGGACTGGCATATTTACATTAATTTGAGTTGAGTTATTAGACAGATAATCCTCTGAGGATGTCAACCTTGCAGCAGAAAACTAGTTGCTTTTCAAAAATACTGAAATGGGCATGATAATCATTTGTTCAAAATGACTGAGCGGAGAATTAGGTGATGTTAAAAAAAAAAATCCCTATTAAACTCAAACAACTGTATTTTGTTGGAGTGGAATATGAGCTTAAAACATGTCATGACATTTTTCTGATTAACGGCACCATTTTATTAACATCCCCCCTGACATAAAGCTACTCTGCACACACTTCTCGTTCTCTATGTGAGCTTGTAAGAAGCAAGTACGGCCCATGATTCAATAGCTTGCAGAACCTCATTTCGCATCAATAACTTATTCTCCTCATTTTCTGAATGACTTATCAGTCTCTTATGTCGTGGTGGATGAATTCTCTTCATTTCAACATTACTTCTGTCCGTTGAGGTTCACAGGCATTTAATCATAGTTCTTTTTAGCTACGAGACAGTTCATGATCAACTCCGCAAAAAAGCCCATCACCAATTTCGCTGCCCCTCGGCCACCTTGCTTGACAGGTGGTATGAGAAGTTTAAGCCAATAATGATGACATGAGGTAGCCTTTGTCAGTTGCAGTTGCCAACAACCGAGATGACAGTAAGCGTTTGGTTTTTGCCAAAGTGGTGCTTTGCCTTAAATTCAGACATCTCCACTTTGGTCTCATCTCTCCAAAGGACACAGCGGTCTATTAGTTTATTCAGATCCAGGTTGGCAAGCCTTAAAATGTGCTGCTATGCTGTTTTTTGAGAAAAGAGGCCTTCGCTTGACAACCTTTACAAGCAAGCCATCCTTGTTGACTCAATTTTTAATTGTGCCGTGATCAACTTTTAATATGCCAATTGAGGCCTGTAGTCTGTGAGACCCGATGCTTTTGGGGTTTACCTAAAGTTTGGACTGCATAGTCCAACCTTTAGATAAATCTGTTGGGGACATCCCCTCTTGGGAAGATTGTGGAATTGTGTTAAGACACATCTGAACTCTCCTGACCTGTAAATGGCACAATATCACACACGCTGATGATCAAGTAATCAAGTCCATTTGATTATCAGCACATGGCTACTACTTACTGATTCTATAGGAATTAAGAGAGTAAGGATATATTTAGTTTTCACAAGACTCTGCAGGACTGTATGTTGTTTCATGGACAGGGCTGAATTATAATAGATTTATAATTTCGATTTAAAAAAAAAAAATTATGACAATTTATTATTTATCCCACCACTTTACTCCTGACTTGGGTATTTAAATTACTTCTTGATGGATTGCCATTCCAGGTCCCCAAAGGACACAGTCTGTTGACTTCGGTGATCCCTTCACTTTTATTCCAACACCACTTTGAGGTTGACATTTCCCGTTTGGAGTAAAAAGCCAACTAAGATGGCTGCTATTAACTTCGGTGATCCTTTGACTTTTCAAATAATGTCATCGTGAACCACATTAGCACACCCACACAAACATTTTGCTTAAAACGCACCACTCTGTTCATGTCTAGCCTGACAAAGCCACCAGTATGTTGCACTAAGTGCACCAGTATGGTACATTTAGTGCTGCCTAATCAGCAAAAAGACATTCGAGTTGTCTCTTAGAAAAAACAGTAAACGTGTAATCTAAATAGAGATACCCAACTGTAAAGCCTCTAAGATTGTGTTTACATCCTGTAAATATATTAAACAGATTTCTTACAAAATATCAATGTGTTCAGGACTAATTTATCTAAAATAGAAAAAAATACCACATCAAATAACAGAAACTGAAATTTTACACTCATCAGCCACAGCAAATAAACCACTGTCAAGAAAAGCAAACAACCTTATCGCCTCACAATCCAGTATTCAGCTAGAAAACCTTGGCATTCATGTGAATTCACTCATCCCAACAAATTCTTAGTGAGCATTCAATTTCCAGTGTTACTTTCAGAAGGAAAAAGGTGAGAGTTCAACAGCCTTTCAGAAGAGAGACATTATTTTTGTCAGGTGGAGGAATGAGCTAACTGTGGAAGTGTGACCTTGTCTAAATCTAAGGGTAACTAGCATCTTAACTGAAAACCCCAATCCACAAAGGCTCCAACCATCACAACTAAAAGGGATCAACTTCTGACAAATATTTCCATCCACAACCAGACAGACATATGACTACTGCCAGAACTGCAGGTAGACCTGGGGCTGGGTGACCAAATAATTTAAGTATCAGTTCTGCTTTGAATGATTATGGAAGTGGGAATAATGCGAAAATTATTACTGTCTTGCATTAAATTTTGCTATGAAGCACTTGCAGCAAATCAAGCGCACACCTTCCCTTTACAGCAGAGAAATTCAAACCCACACTAAACTCACTTGCTGCTTAGAGCAGCTTCAGCCAGGATGACGGAAAGCCTTCGGTCAACAAGACGCATCTACAGGACGTAAATCTCTCAAAGTTTCACAGTTAAAGCTGTAGGTGGGTTATTGGTTCCTTAGTGTCTCCAAACTGTTCAGGGTCTCTTACCCAATCCAACTTTCAGATGTCTGCACCAGCTCTCTAATATTCACCCACTGGCTGCTGAGCATGTCTCAAGCAGGCATCTGAGTCCACTGCCTCCTGGGGCTCTCTCTTCGCCTCATCTGCCCCCGCAGACATTCCCAGGTGGAAGCAGACTGCCAACGACCGGCGGCTGCCCTTGCGAGGCAGACTTTAGAGTCAAAACAAAGCCTAGTTAGGGCCCAACTCCTCTTCTTGATGAACTTGTGTCCACCACCACCCTTTACATCTTAATTTATTAATTTTTCAATTGAATTATATATTTTTTAAAAGATTCCCTATAAAAAAAGATTTTTTAAAGGCAGTTTATGGACAACCATAAAACAATAACAGAAAAAGTATGACAAAATATGTGAGTATCATTTTTGACAGCTTAATGACAACTCTAAGACCGTAGCTGATCTGGTGTATTTCTTCTTTTATTTAGAGTAATTTGAGACAGCATTATTTTTTGAACATTGTATAGTGTTCACCACATTTGCAATAGGTGGGGGTTTATGTCAGGCTATAATGTGGGCATACAGCATGAAAAGCTGCACCTACTTGTGCCATTGGTAGAAAAATGAATTACTATATTGACGTCTTAAGTATCCGAGGATTTGGGAAAAGGGCTCCGACATCTCAGCCATGCTCCACTTCAGGCCACGCTTTAGCCTGTGGCATCAAAACAGGTGTATAAACCTTGAAGGCAGATTATCTGACATAACACAAAAGTAACAAAACAAAAATCATTTTAGAAAAGCCCTGTAAGTATTTGAAAAGTGTTCTCTTCAGCGGTTCTTTAAACCTGCTGGACAATGCAAGAATCTGATCTCTTCTTAATGGATTTGCACGATCAATTCTGCGCTGAATCCCTCAGCAGACAAATGCCTCCTGCTTGACCGAGAAATGGTGTGTTGGAGACTGCTTGGTCAGGGGGAAGTGAGAAGCATATGAAAAGAGATCCAAGTTGCTTTCATGCAAAAACAGCTACAGCTTTCAAAGGCAAGTCCGAAAAGAATCTTCTTAATAGACCATTGCTAAAGCGATAAAGATTAGATTAACTAAAATGTGAGTCTTATGACTTTTATTTTTTTATTTGAAAGCATCTCACGAGACTGATCACACACAATGACTACACTGTTCACTGTGTGAGAGTATTATAGTCAACTTATTACCCAAAGTAATTCCAATTGTAGTTGTTCAAAATGGACCAATTTCTTGGTAAATTATAATAAAACGGGATCTCCTCATTCAACGTTATGCATCTATATAATGATGCTCTTTAATGATTTGACAAAGTGTAAACACACTTCTTTCATTGCCACCATGCATACCTCCTCATACCATAACTATTCCAAATCCCCCCGAGCTCTTCCCAACCCAGACGAGGTGTGCATTCCTGGCCAGCTATCCAATACCGTCAAAGGAATCTGAAATTTTATCCTTTTTGGGCCCCCCTCCCCTCCCTCTTGTCCTCATCCAGTACTCTGCTGTGCTCCTGCTCTCTTCACACACAGATGTACACAGACCCACAGCTGGGTCCATGCAGCTTAAGCACACAAATACACACAATGGGAAGGATTTCAGCACTGACAGGTAAACCTTCAAGCAGAGGTTTTACCTGGATTCACAGATTTCTGGTAACAAAGGGCAGCAGAGTGATGCTGAAGCTTTCTGCTTTCTAAAAATAATCTCAATATTCGATTAAAGCCCCCGAGAAGTGCTCCAATGAGCAAAATTTGTCTTTGTTTTTGGTCCTTAGTTGTTTCGATGGGTTGAAAGTGGGTGTCCGTCAAGGTCATCGTAAGCTAAGGAGCTTGGAAAGACAAGCATCTGGACTTCTTTAAGTTTCTCGAATACACTTCAATAGAATAGAATAATCCTTTAATTGTCCCACAAGGGGAAATTTGGTTGTAACAGCAGCCAAAAAGACACATATACAAACAAACAGTACACAGGACACAGAACAGAAAGATACACAATTTTTCTTACATATTTACATTAAGGACAATGGTTACTATATACAGAGAGTACTGTACAGTTATTAAATTAAATAAAGATAACTACAGATAAGAGGTAAACCAGGTTGTAGTCCGAATCGGTTAATTAACTTATTGCAGTTTCAGCACAGATGTAAACATCTATGTTTGTTGGGAGCAGTTCTGATTGTACAGTCTGACAGCTGCAGGGAGGAAGGACCTGCGGAAACACTCCTTCATGCATCGAGGATGCAGCAGTCTGTCACTGAAGCAGCTCTGCAGTTCAGCAACATTTACATGCATGGGGTGGGAGACTCTGTCCATCAGAGATGTTATTTTGGCCAGAGTCCATCTGTCTCCCACCACCTGCACTGGGTCCAGGGTGCATCCCAGAACAGAGCTGGCCTTCCTGATGAGTTTATCCAACCTCTTCCTCTCAGCTGCCGATAAACCGCTGCTCCAACATACAACACTGTAAAAAAATGACAGATGCCACCAAAGAGTCATAGAAGGTCTTTAAAAGCGCTCCCTGTACTCCAAATGACCTTAGCCGCCTCAGCATGTGGAGTCTGCTCTGACCCTTCCTGTAAAGAGCATCAGTGTTGTGGCTCCAGTCCAGTTTATTATTCAGGTGAACACCCAGGTACCTATAAGAGTCCACTATCTCAATGTCCACTCCCTGGATGTTCACCAGTGTCAGTGTGGTGGGTCTGCGTCTCCAGAGGTCCACCACCAACTCCTTGGTTTTCCCGGCGTTGATCAGCAGGTGGTTCTGCTGATACCAGTCAACAAAGTCCAGAGTCCACTGTCTGTACTCTGAGTCGTCCTCACCTGTGATGAGGCAGACTATGGCAGAGTCGTCAGAGAACTTCTGTAGGTGGCAGCGTGGGGAGTTGATGGAGAAGTGTGCAGTGTAGAGGGTGAAGAGGAACGGTGCCAGCACAGTTCCCTGTGGGGCCCCAGTACTGCAGACCAGCATGTCAGAGACACAGCCCTGTGTCCTCACATACTGTGGACGTTCTGTGAGGTAGTCCAGTATCCACTGGGACATGTGGTGGTCCCACATGTGGTAGGGCTTAAAAACTGGGACTCTCCACCAACTGCTCTTAGAACTGAAGAAGCTTCTCGGATGAGAGGTGAAACATCTTCAAGGAGACTTAAAGAAGTCCAGACACTTTTCTTCCAAGCTCCTTAGAATTCAAGTGGGTGGAACTCTGGTGGAAAAAGGTGATCTCATATTCATCTCTACCAATCAGGGTTCTGCAGCAAAATGCGATGACAGTTGTGGGATTGTTTGCTTAGGTTTCCAGACCATTATCAATCAAACGGGTTTAAAACACACCCACACAATCCGGATGAGCCACAGAAGACTTGTCCAGTTTGTTTTTAACCCTTTTCTTTAAACCATTCAAACACTAGAAAGTCTTAGAAGTTTGCTTGTATTTAATTTGAAAGTTTCAAATTGTAACTGACTCATCAAGTTTTCATCAAGTTTTCAGGGGCTTTAACCATTTAAGTAATATGTCAGGCAAACATTCAGCAAGTCTAGCTTTGAAAAAAGCTAGGATTTGCTGTTTTCCTCTGTTCCAAGCCCTAATAAATTAGAGACTTTTATTTAGACTGTGAGATCATATGGAGATTTAATCTTGGGTTCTACAAACATGATTTACATTTTCCACAATTATCCAATATTCTGTAGACTAAATGAACAATCAGAAAGGAGCTCCACTTCATGAATGAGTATAAACTTGCAGCAATGCTGACTGTGAGTGTGTGAGGGTAACAATTACATGAATCAGTTTTGTATATCCACATGCAGCATGTAGGCAGACATATCCACAAACAAATAAGTTCTAACAAAAAGTACACACATAGCCGGTGGTGTGGAGACAGACGTTGGCATTAGATTGCTGAGTCATCGGTGCAGCCACACCAGTGCTGCCATTTCTCCTCATCTGCTCTACTGGAGCTGATGCGTCACACTGGGAGTCTTTTTTTGGTTTCTAAAATGTGGGCCTAATCTGCAGCGAGTTTTCCACAGCCGTGCACCACATGAAAGCCAGCGAGCTGCTTTCGTTTAAGGTCCCTTAACCCCAATAAGCACGGCCGCCCAACGTGTAACAGTCAAAAAGTCAACACAAAGAGAAAAAAAACACCGCAGAGCTCCCGCTTGGTTAGTTTTACTTCAGACTCGGGCAGCCAATATGGGTGAGGTCACAGTTTTACGTTAATTTTATATTATTTAAAGCTTTCTCTTGTTTAGGTAACAATCAGATCAGAGGCCTTCGCAAACGTCACTACATTTATCTCTCTGGCATAATCGGTCACATGTCAAGATGCTTAAAAAGGAAATCCCATTGTTGCAATACTGTCTAAAAAAAATGACTAGGGAAAAAAAAGGTTTAACAATATTCATGATCTCACCGGAGGCAAGAACAGCTGATCTAATTTTTCTTTAGCTTTGACTGATGTGACTATTTTTCCAGAGTATCAACAGTTGTTTGGAACAAAGCAACAAGCAAAATCTTTTACAAAGAACCGTCTGATGAAGCTGCCAGAAAATCAACATTTCTAACCATCTTTTAGGAAAATCTCAAAACTGCATCATCAATTTCTTCCACAGACAATTCTTCAGGGAATAAAACATTGCCAAGAAAGTTCAAATCTTTTTCACCAGTTAAAGCCACAGTCATTCATCATTTCTGAAGTCTGTGCCCTTTCTATAAAAATAGAAACTCATCCAGCTGCAATTCAAACTTAACTCCTGCTTACTGGATAATAGCCTTACAACAGATCCACATATAAGTCACACCTACACTAAAAGCCTGCTTTGTCCCATCAGGGAAAAAAAAAAAAAAAAAAAAAAAAAAAGCAACTGTTGCCTGTCATTTGACCAACGCGACTGAGTTAATTCCACCTATTCGAAGCCAGCTCTTTTGTCCTGAAGGGAGAAAGTGACGCATGTTGGATGACAGGAGGCTGACTGGTTGTTTAAAAATCACAAACTGATTCAAACGGGAGGACTCCAGTCAAAACATGGCAGTGGCCTTTGATAGCGCTAAGACACAGACTACAGAAGAAGCGATAAAGACAGAGGAATGTGCTTTGGCTTTGTCTGGAAGTCGAATCTTTGATGATACACTGCAACTCAAGTGTCAAAGCCTTTAGATAGCTCTGACGGCAAGCAGTGAATGTACCAAAGTTTATTTTATGAAGTTTATTGTCTGAACAAGACACACGCTGGCACTGGCAGACTTGAAGCACACAAAGGGCAAATTAAAAGGTGAAACTGCCTTTTGATGCAGGCATGAATTAAAGACTTTATAGAAAGTCTGGCTAAAAGAACTAAAGTCATGATAATAATCTATTAAAGGATTTTTTTGTTAATGTTACGATTAAGGCCACAGATTTTTCTTTTTTTTACTGACCTTCGGATTATTTCCTTTCTATTATTTTAGGCCAAAAAAACTCAGAAAAAGCATTTCAGATGTTTTTGTCTATCCAACATACAAAAAATTAAAAATAAAAAAAAACAGGATTTGAGAAACTTGAAAGCATAAATTCCCATGTAGATTTCTGAATTATTGCTTTTCTGTGCCTCTTTCCTGTATTGCCTCCACTGCTCTCTGTTTCACCACTTGCTCCTTTGCAAACTTTACAGAGCAGTTGACAGACAGGTTAACTCATTCACTGCCAGCCATTTTCAAATCAGGTAACTCCCCACTGCCAGGGTTTTTGAGCATTTTTACTCATTTTTGAAGAGCCACAGAAAACTGTGTGTTATGATCATATAAACGCTGAACCTACCAAAATGAAGAACAGACTCTCTTCTTTCATCCAAAAAAAAAAAGCTTGTTTCTACCATTTTCCATTCTTTAGTAATCAGCTGTAGAAGAGAGGTGGGTTCCACCAAAAATGCCTGTTTTGACCAAAAAAGGGAGAAAACGTGCTTTTTGTGAAAAATACATTTCAAGCAGAAAAGTGCCTTTGACACTAATATTTCTTGCTTTGTGACACCTCTAACATATAAAATAGTTTTTCACTTCTATAAAACAGAAATAACACTGAGAAAGGTTATGTTTTATCAAAACAATTTATTTACAAATATATGAAAAAATAAAATGTACATACGTATTCTAGCCCCTCCCATTGAAAAACGTAATTGACGTCTATAGACGTCAATGGCAGTCAACGTAAGTTTTTCAATTGACGTCTATAGACGTCAATGGCAGTGAATGAGTTAAGATGGAAATTCATCCGATTGAGCAAATTGGACTTAAGAGCGGGGGAAACAAGGAAAACCTCCATCGACTGCTCTTTTCCGTCATCGTCGAATCACCGTTTGCTGTTGAATCGGTAAAGTTACAAACAACTGCAAAGAAATGAACAAAACTTGTTGTGTGCCAGCGTGAAATGCCTCCAAAGTCCTGACCTTTCGTCATTAGCACTCTCCGTGCTCCACACGCAGGTTTACGGATGCACTGCTGACATCTGATCTAGTAAACATGAACTAACATCAAAACTGAACTGATCTGTCCTTTAACAGAGATACTGGACCGACAGATAAGTATCCAATCAATGAATCAATGAGTAGATAATCAGGTAAATTTTAAGAACTTGCTTTAATTCTGTTTATTCACTTGATTGCCATTTATTGTTAATTTAATCATCATGTCCACAGGACCCATCTTAAAATGCAAGATTGTTCTAGTGATACTTAAAAATTAACTCTACTTTGAAGATATTCTTCATTTAAATAGTACATTTGCTTCTTATTATTAAAGTCACTGCTCATGCTACATCTGTTTGTAACCTGTCAGCAATAAAACACTGAAATTAAGGATTAAAACATAAAAATGTGCAGGGATTTATTAAAATGTCCAAATTTTGGTTAGTTGTGGTATCGGAGTGGAAGTAAGTGGACGTAAACCCATGTAAACCCATTGTATTAACACAGTGCTGGTGATTACTACCAAAACTGACTTGTTTGTCTTTGACTAGGCCAAAGAATTTTGCAGGGCCTCTTGCACTCACTCACTAGGTAATGTTTAAAATCACAGCTGGAAGGCAGGGGAGGAGGAGGAGGGGGTCAACAGCTCCTCAAAAAAAAAAAAAAAAAAAAAAAAAAACGTGTTAAACAAGACCCTTAACTAAATGAAACTTGTGTGACTTTTATTGCAATAAATGTGAACCCAAAGGTAGTTGAATCAAAACAAGATGTGAATCCCTGTGTAAACGTTAGTCCTGATGTAAATTACTACTCATAGAATAACACTGTTCCACGTCCTTCTTTGTTTTGTACTTTTCTAAATGCCACTGCCAGATGCAATCTTGACTTCCTGAATCCAGATAGCATCTCGATCAGCAGGGGATCTGTTCAGATTTTTGTGTACAACAGCGCCTGGGATGCTTTTACACCTGAGATGGCGATAAGGCATTTACTCAACTGTTTATGTGGCTGACGAACACAACAGTCAGAGATAATAAGCCTTGTGCCTTTGTTGTCTGCAGATTTAAAGCCTGAGGTCTCGAGTGTTACAGAATATTTGCTTAACGAGGCTGGGTTCAGTGAAGTGTCCGCAAAAGGCCCTCAACATTCAGAGTGACACAGAGCAGAGCTGAAGTGAAAAATCTGTCCCTGTTGGGTTCAGTCTATTTTTCAATGTTTCTATGATAACCTGTGTTTTACCTCAGAGGGGCAAACTGAAGTCTGAATCATTGGTGGAAGCCTTGTGATTACAAGACGATGACAAGACAAGCATTCCCTTAGGAATGAGTGGGTTTAAAAAAAAAAAAAAAAAAAAAGTGGGTTAGGTTGACTCTGGTGAGTAATTGAAAAATGATTTACCTTACTGAACATTTGACCTACTTTTCTTCCTGTGTGTGATGCTGAGATGGTACAATAAGCATCACCAGATGGCCAGATGAGAAACGTGAGCGTGTGTGTACAGTGCTGCATTCCAGCCTGTGTTGCATAGACGGCCTGACCTATACTGTGTAGACAAGTCGTGCAAGTAACGCACACACGCAGCTCCGTTTAAAGCCCCCGTCTGCAATAACAGTCCATCTTGATCGTATTACATGTCCGGGCAGGGTGCTCGAATCCCACAAGCCTACTGTACTTCAGCCTTACATGTGCACTTCATCATCTTGCACAGTGTTGGACTGACCCAGGTGAACCTAACAATCACAGTTCAGTTCACCCAGGTCAGTGAGTCAGTGCTACTTCAAAGCTTCTTTCTCATGAGTCTCTCACCTCGTGAGCTAAGCTACAACTTAAAAATATCTGACCTTTCCTGAATCCGAAGCCAAGCAGGGACAGTCCCACCCAGCATGTCGCACGGGGGGGACAGACAAAACCATGACAAGAAATAACTGGAGAGGCTACTGGGGCGGAGCTATGTCATGAGTGTGTGCAGGGAAAAAAAAAATAAACGGGGGGAGGTGCATCAGGGTCAGGAGGTGGAGAGGGTAGGTTTGGGGGGGATGGGCTGACTGCACTTTACATTTCTAGTCAAACCAAATTCCTAGATTTCCGTTACTACCTGAAACACCGTTTTTTTAACCATTTCTTTTTTTTTTAAACTTAAAGTTGCAAGAAGATATGAAGAAACACTTAATAGGCAGATTTATATTTTCCAAAAAGGAATCATAATTCAGGTAATTTTGTGCAGTGCTGCAATAGGTAGCTGTTTCAGTAAAATATATAACTGCATCAGTTTATTTTTTTTAATGAATCAACAGGAAAAAACTGATAGAGACTGAAAAACAGGATGGTGGTGTACATGTCTAATCATCCAGTATTTAACAATGAGATAAAAGCTGACAAAAACAGATAATAGTCACATTGGGCAAGCTGCAAAATTTGCTTTTATTATCAATGTTGACTAATTGATTAAGCAAAGAATGAGGTCCTGTCGACATGGATTAGTTATCCGTCTCACTATAAAGAGGTGCTAATCTGTGAAATCATCTGCTTGCAGTCATACTTTAACTGTGTGAGTGTGTGTGTCTTTACCTCTTGAAAGCCTCTGTGGGGTTCCTCTCGCACTCTCCAGGCTGCAAAGTGTTCTGCACAGCCGGATCGCGCACCTTTTCCTCATATCCTGGCAGTAGGCCGCTGCGGCAAATCTGAGCCACCAGACCTCGGATGAAACCGCCGACGCACAGCGTGTCCGAGTCATCTGCCCGGCAGAAGTGGAAAGCCAGGCTTTGCTGGTGTAGACCGCGGTGGGTTCCCTGGGCTGATGTGGGCCATAACAGCTCTGTACACAGTGCAGTTTTCCCACTCCCTGGCCCTCCCACCAGCAACACACCCCAGGAGCTACCCGACTTTGCAGATCCTGCTGTGAGGGTGCCAGGGTTGGACGCACTACCACCAGGTGCCAACGGGGGCTGTTTACTGGGAGTGCTGATTACTCCACTGAGGTTGTTGGTTTTCTCCTGGAGGCAATGCTGGATCTTATGGAATACCCACTCCCGGCAGTAAAAGCGCTTCCCTTTCAGCAAACTGGTTTGGGCCATTTTGATCTAGTGCTGCTGTTCCACCTATTCCTCCTCTTCAGGTTCCCTTCATTACGCCCCTTCACATTTTCATCTCCAACAAAGGCTGGCTTTAAATTCGAACATCCATTTTGTCAGGTGCAAAAGAAGGATGCACTTTAGATGTCCTTGGTTTTAAGAAGCAGCGAGAGTGAAGGCAAGCTGGGTGAAAAGTAGAGAAAAAAGCAGAGTCGCTGTGGATGGCAGGAAAAGCAACTGAGCTATGAAGCGTTAGAGAAAATGTAGGTCAAACTGAAAAAAGGAAGTTTAAAATTGAGGTTTAAACCATAGATTTTCCACCAACTTTTTCCATAGCTTCCCCACTGGTTGAACTAAGTGCTCCTTGTTATTATGAATGTGTTGCCTTAGCATGGCGCTGGGCATGGCAGGGCACTCGGCTCTTGAGTGCATCCACTGGCAAACTCAAGCCACCGCTGCTTGATAGAATTAGCCATGGAAGTTACTGATATATTTCCACTGATGCATTTCAGATGCCACCGACCAAAAGGGTGTTTCCATTACATTAACATGGAATAGACTGCCAGTGCTGAATGGCTTTCTCCAATAACACACTAAGCCTGCCTCCTTCCCTGGAAAACAGAAACAAAATGAGAAGACACAAATTTAAAAAAAATCATCAATATGTCCTAATTAGTCAAGTAAG
Source organism: Rhamphochromis longiceps (assembly GCF_057381845.1). Taxonomy (NCBI): domain Eukaryota; kingdom Metazoa; phylum Chordata; class Actinopteri; order Cichliformes; family Cichlidae; genus Rhamphochromis; species Rhamphochromis longiceps. The sequence continues at coordinate 8,694,243 of NC_140558.1, forward strand.
CAGTTGATGAGACATAGTTTACTCTCCTAGAAGCAGGCAGTGGAAAACACAAGTGCGTAATTTATTTACACATCTACTGCCCTAAAGAGTCTCCATATAAGCTGAAGCAGTTTGACACCATTTATCATCATGCACAGTACTTTTACAGATATTTTCCAGCCTACAAAGAAGAGTGAACTCTATTTAGTGAGCTACAAGAGGTGGGCAAGCTGGTTTTTCGGTGCTTTCATCCTCCACATCCCACATCACTGCCTGCCTGCCCTGCAACTAAATTCTTGGCAGGGGTTCGTCCAGTTTCTCTAGTCTATCCACTGATCCCCTCTTCCTTCCTATGTGGCTTTAAATCCCAAACAGTCCACATCCGTCCTGAACTGTGAGGGGGAATAAAGTCCAAGTAACAGGACCCCCTTTCCTGCACGTACAAAGGTCGTTAACATGGGCGTAAATGTAACATAACCGCTTTTTTCTAAGGTTTTGCAGCAATGATTAAACTTTAGAGGGCAAAAAGGCCCATTGAAGCTCTCACCGAGAAGATTCTGGCACTTTGGTGGTCAGCTGCACTTTAACCATCTTCCTATTTAGTTGTTCATCATCGCTGTTGTTTCTATACTGGACCAAATGCAAATATTCCCCAGTCTCCCCAGCCAAGAAATCACACGCTTACACACACCCAGAGGCTTACACGCACACGTGCGCGCGCACACACGTAGTCTTGCTGGTTACTTTGTAACACTGCCAAATAACAAGGGTTTACACGGGCTGCTATGCATTTCCACATTTCTGTTTTTCTAAGGCGCTCCCCGCCGTCAACACAAAGCCTTCCAAATAAGTGTTCAATACATCAAACCTTAGCTGTCTTAAGACGGAAGGCGACCAAAAAAACAAACAAAAAAATACATCCATCAGAGAAAACGACATAAATTCACTTCAGCTGACTGGAAAGGAAGCGCAAGTCTTTTGTATAGCAGACAAACCTCACCCATTTCTAATGGGATACAATTTACACCTATGGGGGCTTTTAAAAAATGACTAGACCGGCGAACAACTGCATTTATTAAGAAGGAAAAAATCATATAAAGGCTAACTGAAGACGGTCATGTTCCTACAGCCCACCAGAACTGTTCCTTCAACTTCAATTGAGCCAATTGTGGAGCGTTTCTCTGTCTTCGCTAGTTTTAAATGTCTCACAGTCCCAAACGGTTTTCCTCTCACCTCTTTCCGATTCCTCTCGCTGTTTTAGGGGGGGTAAAGGGGATTGCCGTGTCCGTAGTCTACACCCTTTCTGTCCAAACCAAAGGCTCCGAATAAACCACACGACCGTTGCTCCCGGCGTAATTCAAAGCCCAATTTTGTGCATTTGAGCAACGTTCACGTCTTTCTTTGAATCGCTCCTTTCTGTCGGTGTCGGCTCCTCCTGCTGCCCCTACACAGCTCCACAGTGAGCAGACTGACTCTCCGCCTCCTAACACTCTACATTTCTCCCCACTGCATGCAGAACACACGCTAATGAGTGGCGCAAAGCTTTTTGGGATTTGTAGTTTTCAACCTTTGGTCGCTCTTCATTGTGTACAAACAGGTGGTTCAATATAAAAGCGGAATAACAACTGCAGATGAATTATTTTCTCATGGAACAGTTATTTCGCTTTAAAGCCAGGGTGTCAAACATGTGGCCCGGGGGCCAAAACGAACGGTACAAACCGGTACAATAATGTCATTACAAAGACTGGTTCTGCTCATATCCAATCCAGTTTTTCAATATAATGTACTTCCTGTTGTGGAGATGCTAATTATACTAGACAGGTATGAACACTTTCATTTTATGACAGGTGAGCACACCTGTCAGGTTAAGATCCCAATGTTTTTCTTTGATTTATAGTTTATATCTTATTTGTTCATTCAATCTCCACTTATCTCTTCTCTTACACAATGTCAATCTTACATTTACTGTTTTTAACTAACTTTAGTGTTTACTTTTATTTGTTTTTAATCATTGTTTTAAATATAAAAAAAATCTCTCACATTGTATAAGGCCCTCACCGAGTGCCTGTGGTACTTTTATTTAACTGTGTTGATCACCAAGTTGTTTTAATTATAAAGAGATAAAATATGCACCTTACTTGAAAAAAATGAATAACTGAATTTTGTTTGTACATAGATAGATAGATAGATAGATAGATAGATAGATAGATAGATAGATAGATAGATAGATAGATAGATAGATAGATAGATAGATAGATAGATAGATAGATAGATAGATAGATAGATAGATGGATAGATGGATGCATGGGATGGAGGAACTGTCAATCATGAATGGCATAACATTGACTAAGATTTATAGTTTGCTTTTCACTCACACTATCGCCATTGCAACCGATAGCAGCAAAGTTGTACATGCACATGATGATGTCTGAAAATATTTCATTACTTGAACATGAGAAAAATGGCCCTGCTTTGATTCTGCCTAAGGCTTTTTAATTAAGGACACTGCAACATTTGCATACTTTTTATGAATGAAGTGCAGCCACTGATGTTGAGCAGAAGATTAGCTGTGAACTCACAGTAAATCAACGATGCCTTATACCTGGCTGAATTATGGCTCCAAGGTCTTTATCTGGGGAGTATATGAGAATGTCTTTATAATTACATTATACCGTCTATATATAATCAATCTCAGGTTTTTCCTTTCATTAGAAAGCTATTAACTGTGATGTACTTCCTGCTTCATGGCTGACACACCAGATGCTGTCATTGTTAGAGAGCAGAAGGCAGGTGCGTGCTTTAGAATTAGGTCTTCCTTTTGACTCTGATGAGGCATCTAAATTTGGCAGCACCAGAGTAATGACAGGAAAAAAGACTGAGTGTGCTCACACCAAAGACAAAATATTCAGTCACTGCATGTGACAAAATGGAAAAGGGCTACACAATAAACAATTTAATGACTGAATTCTCCGATGATTAAATTGTAGTTCACCTGTGTGCAGACCTTCCCCATTTTAGTCTCTGAGTGATTGTTTTTGATTTGTGAACAAACCAACTAAATGGCTGCATGTGTTTTATAATTCATGAGAAATTCACTGATGAGCAACACCAGCTGATTTGTGTGTGTTTCGACCAAAGCTGCACAAAGAAATTCTGTTTGTTACATAAGTCACTTTAGAAATGAAATCCGTAAGCGATCAAGATGCAGCAGAAATGAGTTTCCCAAAAGTTTTTTTTCTTCCTTCCAGCAGGGAATTCAAATTCAAATTCAAATTTTTATTTGTCACGTACACAGTCATACACAGTACGATATGTAGTGAAATGCTTGGACAACTGCTCGTGACCTAAAGAAAACAAAAAAGGAAAAGGCTATGAATAAGAAAGGAAATAAATATGAAAAATTAAAAAGGGTAAATTTAACTAGGAAGGAATAAAATATAAATTAAGGTTAAAAATGAAATAATTGTACAACACAAATTAGAATGAAGGGTAAATTTAACTGGGAAGAATAAGATAAAGATAAATATATAAATTAAAGTTGAAAATAAAATAACTGTACAACAAAATACACAATACACAATATAGAACTATATAAGAATGTATGAAGGAATCTAAATATAAATAAATATATACACAATAACAGCAGCTGTACAAGTATTAACCGGAAATGAAGAATATAGTGACCAGTGTTGTGCAAAACCAAAGTCCAGAAAGTCCAGTGTGTGTGTAAGAACCATATGTGTGGGTCAGTACTGTGTGGTGGTGTGATTGAGAGACCGTATCGCCTGCGGGAAGAAGCTCCTCCTCAGTCTCTCTGTGTTGGTCTTCAGGGAGCGGAATCGCTTTCCTGACCTCAACAGAGAGAACAGTCTGTTGTTGGGATGGCTGAGGTCCTTCACGATCTTCCTGGCCTTGGTCCAGCACCGCCTGCTGTAGATTGAGTGCAGGTCAGGGAGCTCGGAGCGGATGGTGCGCTCAGCTGACCGCACAACCCTCTGTAGAGCTCGTCTGTCCTGCATGGTGCTGTTCCCGAACCAGGTTAAGATGTTTCCCGCCAGGATGCTCTCTATGGTGCACGAGTAAAAGTTCCTGAGCACCTTGGAGGGCAGTTGTAAGTCTCTCAAGCGTCTGAGGTGGTAGAGACGCTGTCGGGCCTTTTTCACCACGGTGTTGATGTGACAGGACCATGACAGGTCCTGCGTGATGTGAACTCCGAGGTATTTGAAGCTGTCCACTCTCTCCACTGGGCACTCGTTGATGACGGGGGTCTGGTAGTTCCTCTCCTGCTTAGTGCTGAAGTCCACTATCAGCTCCTTTGTCTTACTGACGTTTAGAAGGAGGTTGTTCCTCTGGCACCAGTTCTCCAGATTCCTAATCTCCTTCAGGTAGGCCGTCTCGTTGTTATCAGAGATCAGGCCCACCACGACGGTGTCGTCAGCAAACTTGATGATGGTGGTGGAGCTGGTAGTGGCCACACAGTCATATGTGTACAAAGAGTACAGCAGGGGGCTCAGAACACACCCCTGGGGGGCTCCAGTGCTGAGAGTGGTGGAGGCTGAGACATGTCCGCCCATCCTTACTGCCTGTGGTCTGCCAGTTAGGAAGTTGGAGATCCACTGACACATAGATGAGCTGAGTCCCAGATGCTCCAGCTTGGTGGTGAGTGTGGAGGGAATTATGGTGTTAAATGCATTTTAACATAATTCCCCCTTCTAGTGTCCAAGTGAGTGAGTGATGTGTGGAGGAGATGAGAGATGGCATCGTCTGTGGAACGATTTGGACGGTAAGCGAACTGTAGTGGGTCCAGTGTGTCTGGTAGTGAAGAAATGATGAAGTCTCTGACCAGGCGTTCAAAGCACTTCATCACTACTGAGGTGAGGGCTACAGGGCGATAGTCATTGAGAGAAGCAGGGTGGGGTTTCTTCGGGACAGGAACAATGATGGACTCTTTGAAGCATGTGGGGATCACCGACTGAGATAAAGAGATGTTGAATATCTCAGTGAACACAGGAGCTAGCTGGTATGCGCAGTCTCTTAGGATACGACCTAAGAGATGCACACGGGGGCTTTCACGCTGATACTTTTTCATCTAACTGGAGGCTGCTGATCTCACAACTTATTTATCACTCCCTGAAGAATAACTTCAGGGACTTTTACTGTGAGGTGTAGCTGCAGTAGGTTGTAATAGCTGACAGTGTGTTGCCGGCTGAAGCTGACTGTGCTCAAATGAAGATAATTCAGTCTTGTGCTAAAGTGAAGTTCCACTTCAGATCTAATTTTCTATACTCGCATAACAGCCTTTTTCTTCATGGTAAGGTATTACAGAAATGATTGCTTGGGGATAGGCTCAAGGCTGGGTTCAAGACAGACAGGAAGAAAAAGACAGGAGCTAGGATTGGTGGTTAAAATAAGGCAAAACAAGACATGATATAGATTCAGACACAAAACAAGTAAAAATAAAAAAAAAGTCTGAGGATACGCAATAATAGAAAAAGTTTGAAAGGTGTAACCTCTAAACTGTCCCAAACCTTATATAATTAAATTAAGCAAAGTGTGATGATGTGGGTGGCACAGCAGCACAGTGGTTTGGTGGTCACCAGTGTTACCTGGTTCTAGGTAACCCAGTGTAACCCAGAAGTTCCTGGGTTTAAGTCCATCTGCCTGTGTGGAGTTAGCATGTTCTTCCTGTGCAGTTTCTCTCCGGAAATGCTGGTTTCCTCCTGCAGTCCAAAGACGTGCATTTTGGCTGACTTCTAGTGAATTAGGGCGACCTGTCTAAGCTATGCGCTGCCCAGTGGCAGCTAACATAGGCTCCAGCACCCTTGCAACCCTGAACCAGATAAGCAGAAGAGGACTGATGATTCGTGCGATGATGTCAAAACTGTAGACTCAGTATGATGGGAAACTCCAAACGATGTTGGGGCAATCAAGTCAGGACATTGTTCACACTTGACAGTTTTCAAATGATGCGCAAAATAGGTAATAATTCTGTTGTCACTACTGGAAATACTGTACTCACTAGTGAATGCAGGAGGCATGACATTGTGAATCCACTGAGTATACCTGTGCTATTCTCACAGTGACACCGCTTGGGCTTTGCAGGTTCAAGGCTTTAATGTCTTAACAATTGCTTTCTCCCAACAAAAACCAAAAAAGTGAATGATTAACTAATAATTAATTAATCAGATGAATTAATGATTAATCTGAACAGACTACATTGCACACAAACAGAGTGATGAGATCATGATGCCATATGGATAGCATCTTAGAAGGTATACTATTAAAGAATAACTAAAAACATTAATAGGCTTAACTCTGAAAAGGTTCTCTAAAACTACAAAGCACAAAGTTCCACAAATACATTAGCTGCATCCACTGGAATATTGTTGGAAAATGATCTTTGTCATAGCTTTATCTCTTACACAAAATGATTATTCCATCCAGATAAAGGCAGTTTTGGAAAAAAATACTTAACAAGTATAGGAAATATCCCATCTTTAGAGAAACAAAACACTTTCTCTACATCTACCAGCTGCTTCAGTTTTTTGTTCTTTCAGATAGCCTGTTGTTGGTGTTACCACCCAGAGCAGGAAACATGGACGTGCCCCCTTTGGATGCAGAGAGGAGATAAGCAAATCCATATATTGAACTCCCCTCCAGAGTAATCACAAACACTCATCTACCTTACATGATACTCAGTCTGCTAATGCTGCCCCTCAGCAAATAAACAAGAAGAAGACAGGAGGCAGATAAATGACTCAGGTTTTCCATTTTACATCTTACTTTGGGCGATTATAGGGCTGAAACTAATGATGCTTTCCATTAATCTATAAACAACTTTTTAAAAAAAAAAAATTGTTCATCACTGTCCAAAATTCAAAGGTAGTCACTTCAAACACAGTAATTAAATAAATATTTCATCAGAATTGTTCAGCACAACGGCTATAATCCATAGTAAAAACCTTTTTTGTTGTTGCATAACAGAAAAGCTGTATTTTTTCTGAACTCCGGCCCATTTATCTTTTTCTTTTAAGTCTTTTTGTTCACCGCTTCTTTTAAGTTGTTAATTCCAAGGAAAAATCATTTAACCCTTGTATGGTGTTCGGGTCTGTGAGACCCGTTTTCACTTTTTTTCAAAAGAAAAATGAAACAATTAATTATTTTTTCAACCTGAAATTCATTGGAATTGAAATTCAGCACTCAGTAAATCTCTGCTTTGGTTTTAATAACTCTGCATGTGGTTGCATTATAATGTACATGCAAAACTCTTGCATGACAATAATCAGCAGTTTAGCATGATTATAAAAAGTTTAATTACACACACTAAAGTAGGTTAAAGATATATCTTATATTTATGTATACTGAAGCACCAAACATTTGTCATATTCTTTAAGGTCACTTATATATTAAATGGATTCTTGTATAAAATACTGTACAGCAAAAGCAGGTGAACTGGATATTGTGAAACACCCTGTAGATTATAAAGCTGCAAATAAAGCCAAGCTGACTGGGACGTGTTCCACATCAACTCCTGTAATGTCATACTGAAAGATCTGATTCATCTCAGCTTGAGAGTGACAGTGGACAGGGGGCTCCTCTACGAGTCTGAAAAAACAAAGAAAAAAAACACAGCTTGGAAGAATAAAGTATATGAACAACTTGATGCCCTGAGAAAAACACAAAAGTACAATAGGTGCCAATTGTGCACAATCTACGCCTTTAATACTTTGACAGAATGATGAAGCCAACAACATCATGTTAGATAGTGACAATGGTTAACATTATGCACTAAATATCAACAGGACATTGTCATTGTGAATATTTTAGCATGCTAACTTTAGGATGTACCTCAAAGCTAGAGACTTGTTTGTGTCAAAATTTGGAATGCATATTGTCACCTGGCACTAGAATTTGTTACACACCTTAGATATTACAAAGTAAACCTTAGTCCTGAAGTAGCTTAGACATATTTTCTTATGCACAGTGAGTGTCAGGATAATGTGTGTAGTTCTAAGAGTGCAAAACACTAGTACTCTCCAATCTGCCTGCCATTCCAGGATCAGCAGGAGCCAAGTTACAAGCTCACTCCTCCCCTTAGGAAAACTGCAAAGCTGCATGCCGTTTATTCAGGGTTTTTTTCACACTGTGCTCCTATCCACACTCCCCAATCTGCCAAATTCAGATAATTACGGCTATTTTTTGTCTTTCTGTCAACTAAATATCAACCAGTCCAAGTCATAGTCCTCAGGAGGCCAGACCAACTTGAGCTGCCATAATTGTTCCCACTTTTGTGTATACTCACGATTATTCTCCACCTTGTTATTAAGAACACGATGACGCATGTTTGGTGATTGGGGCTTGGCTAGAGAGCGTTAGGTTTGCTTTAGAAAATTGAGTTGGAGTGGTCCGTTGATTTTCTGTTTTTGTGTCTTTTCCTCTCTGGAGAAACAACTTATCTATAAATTCTGGTTATTGTGGTGTTTTGCATGTTTGACCGAAATGGTGTCAGGGGGAGGATGTCAGGAGAATCTGGCCTAGATATTGTCAGAACCTGTCCTTTCTCATATGCGGTACACAACAGGAGATTATCCAATTCAAATGGGTTCTCACTAATGGAAATAGCAATGCTCTCTTTGGTTTAACCACTCACTAGCCCTGAATACACACAATTGGATTCTATACTAGGGAACAGGCAGGTTAAAGGCTATTTAATGATTCTTTAAATATTAAACAATGTTAAACAGAGAGAAAAACTCCACCAGATGTGCCTGAAAATGTAAGCATCACAATTACAAAATGTCTGCAGTGTAAAATATTTAAATACATCAGTACTACAGCAGAAAAATGCGAATGTGTGTGTGCATACATATGAGAGATAAATGTGTGTGCCCTGGCAGGGTATTTTGTTTGCTGACTTATAACTGACACCGCAATGAGGACAATAGAAATTACTACTGGGGCAGGGGGCCCTTTTTAAAATTTCAGCCACCACCTCTCAAAATGCCCGTACACGTCCCTGCAGAACAAATACTGTGTAATATTTATGGCCATGATTTCTACACAATGACAAGCAAAATCAATACTTCACCACCCAGAATGATAATGTGGCAATAATGAACAATGAGGATGCTGACCGTGATAACTCATGCAACAGCACTCCACTCAGTCTCTGAATAGAGGCTGAGTAAAACATAATTGGCAATCATGGAACCTGAAGCTACAGGCCTGTAAGCGCTAATTTGCAATCACAGAATGGGGCAACGCTGGTACTCCAAGAGTATTCGGGGTGTGTGCGTTTGTGTGTGTGTGCTCATGAGTCACAAACTGCTGAAATAATTTGAATGCATGATCAATTTCTGTTACTTTGAGCGATAATAAGCTGTACGAGGAAAGATTAAACCTGGCATGTACCTTGGTAGCATTCGCAGCCAATTAGTGTGTCCATTTATTTATAGAATAATATTTCATTTAAATGATTGGTGGTGGCACACACTCGATTCATAAAAGAGTGTTCATCTTTCCTTTTATACAATACGTCTTTGTGTAGCACCAGACAAGAAAATTCAGTGGGAAAAATCAATCTAACTTAAACCATTTTTGTTGGTAATACGAGTCCCTAAAATGGCTTATCGATAAAGAGTGAAAAGAAGAAAAGAAACAGCATTATTCTCAGCTCGCCTCAACTTTGACAAAAAAAGAATCCTTTGTCAGTCTTTGATATCGGCCCTCAGTGGCAATTTTATTTTTATAGTTCACGTAAACTGAATGTGCTTAACTTAAAAGATAAAAACATAAAAATGTGACTTAAATTAATATGAAGTACAAGATTAATTTGTACAAATAAATAAGTTAAGATACATACACACTAACAGGGCTATTAAGTGTAAGACTGTGGGTACAAAAAGGTTTTAGAATTGTTTTTGAATATAGACTTGCCTTACTGACCTCAGATCAGCAGGCTGTTTGGAGGAGAAATACAAATTCATTATACATTCACTGAAATGTGTTCTAAATGCATTTTGCAATTATTGCATGTCGGATTCTGTTTTTCACAAAGCTCCAGCATTGTGTTACATCTGGTTTGTGTTACATCCAAAAGTTGTTTCAACATGTGTTCACTGGATTGTTTTGCCAATTCCTGTTGATATCTTGTTTAGTTTGAGAAGATCACTCATTTGCTTGAAAATTCATCCAAAACACACCAAACTTTGGAAAAGATGATGGAGTCCAAAGTTATCAGATAAACCGCTAGCGCTAACTAGCAGGGACAGTCCTTGCTAGTTAGCGCCAAGCAAAATGCTACAGATACAAAATATTACACCAAGCTAAAAAAAACCCAAATGATACTCTTCAAAATGCAGCTTTCAGAATAAAAAACTGCACAGTAACCTGTGTTATTTGTCAAATAATTTTATTACAAATGCTGTACCAACATCACAATTGGGTTGAGAGGTTTATTTCAGTCACTTGAATTACCTGATGCAGCATCTAGCAAACAGCATTTGATATCAGTCTGTTACCATCTTCCCTCTGCAGGTCAAAGACAAGGAACATCCTTCAAAGCTGGAAAATGAAGCTGACACGTATGTGAAAATACCTGCAGTTCCTCTATTGTACACTTGGGTTGGCTCCAAAAGTGAATCAGTCCACGTAGACTCCTTGTCAACCCTTTCACACACTATTCAAAAGCTGTTTTCTTGTATTTGTGTCAGTGTTGCACATAAACCACTACACTGGACACTGATGTGTCACTCCATACCCTGCCACCCACTGGTCAGCCAGCTGTCCACCTAAGTGGACATGTAAAAAAAACTCTTTGAAAAGTACATGTTTTAAAAGTTCAAATGTTTTTTTTTCATGCTAAAGATGAATAAAAACACTTGAGAAAAAACCCAGATTTAGGTTGTCATAATTCATGCATGAAAGGGTTAAAATACCAAGTCTGCGTAATTAAAAAGTATATATAAACCCTGTGACAAAATGGTTGTTCTCTATAGACAGTTTCCCTCTTCATAACAACTCTGAATGTGATGTTTGTTTAACTCATCCACCTGGCCAATTGAGGTGTTATTATTATTATTATTATTATTATTATTATTATTATTATTATTATTATTGTTATTGTTCCATCCCTTTCCTTCCGTTTATCTAGGGCTGTGTCGTGGAGACAGCAGCTTAAGCCCAGACCTCCCTCTCCCCAGCCACCTCCTCCAGATTGTCCATGAGTGAGACATTCCCGGACACCTTACCTAGGAGGCACTGTGCAGGCATCCTTGTGAGATGCCCAAACAACCTCAACTGGCTCATCAACTGGCAATGTGGAGCAGTAGCAGCTCTACTCTGAGCTGGTCCTGGATGGAACAACTCCTCACCTTATCTATAAGGGAAAGGCCAACCACCCTTCGGAGAAAGCTCGTTTCTTTTGCTTGTACGATCTCGTTCTTTCGTTCACTACCGAAAACTCATGACAATAGCTCAGGGTAGGGACATAGATCGACCAGTGAATCGACAGCTGTGGTTTTACGCTCAGCTCTCTCTTCACCACAACGGACTGTTACAACGTCCGGCATCACTGCAGCAGCAGCAACAATCCATCTGTTGATCTCCCCTCACTCATGAACAAGACCCAGAGATACTTAGACTCTTCCACTCCGTCACTTGGCTACGCCCAGAAATTCTATCCATAAAAATTATGAACAGAATCGGAAAACATATTTAGGCTTCCTGTGTGTCTGTGCACAAAAAACCATCAATAATGTTCATATCTCCACTCGTCAGAAGTGATGTACAAAGCCACAATTTTCCTCTTCCTGGCACACAAAGTGAAAACAAGCAGCTATGTGCACAGTGTCGAGATAACTGAAGAACCATTGTAAGAACTAAGAGCATAACTGTGACTGTAATGAAATAACTGACTTTAATACAGTACATTACTGCAGTACTGAAAAATGTAATGTTATTACATTAATAGTAACCACCAGCACAGGTGTGCTGCTACATCCACTTTGCAAGAAATAAATCCAAAAGGTGAGTTTCCCTGAAAGGCCCTGAATAATCTCACAATAGACAAGAAATCTGACACCGACAGGTAATGTTAGTACAGAAGAGCTTAACATGGATATCCGTTTGTAAGGTCTGAATGATGTTGATAATTAGCAGCTTGAGTGATATAGCAAACACAGACTGGAAATATGCTTATGCATTAGCACCAAATCTGATACTGTTGATGTTTGTTGTTTCCAGAAAATGCATAAGATGTAATAACTCTTTTTTCTTTTAGTTTTGCTGCTTTTAGCCTCCAAAAAAAGTTTTTTTTTTATCAGACTACGTTCTTGCTTTCAAATAATGGATTCACACTGAAAAAAAGAAATTGGGTGGTTGTTACATTGTATGAAATTCAACAACTTAATTTGTTCTTGTTGAGATGACATAATAGGATCTAGTAAGAGTGGTTAGTTGCCTGGACTCATGAAATTCCCACGATCAGACGAGATTTCAAACTGTAGGAAAATCACTGGAGTTATAAGAGGCAGACAACTACACACACACAGCAACAAAGTCCTGGGTTCAAATCCACAATCTGGCTAGTTTGCAGTGGGTTCCCCTGAGTACTCTGGTTTCCTTCTACAGTTAAAAGTCATGCAGTTATTAAAGTTAGGTTAATTGGTGAGTCTAAATTACCCATAAGTGTAAATGGTTGTTTGTCTCTATGTGATAGACTGGTGAGCTGTCCAGGGTGTACCGTGCTTCTTACCCTATCACTTCTTGGTTATGCCCCAACCCCCCTGCGAGCCAGATAAAAATATGAGGATGGAAGTTGTTGTAAATCCATTCAATTTTTATGTTAACCAGACTCTAGACTTGTTGAACATTATGTAATATGTAGACAACATGTAGTATTTAAGTGACCAAGTAGTTTTGGGGTAAAAGTTATTGAATAGTGTTGGACTAAAGTGACACATTCGTGTAGGACTAAAATATTCCAAGAGCTCAGCTTACTTCATCTAAACATGTTTCAATCATGTTTTATTGAAATGCACAGGTTTATTGAATATGAATAAGTTGTGTTGATTTTACTCAGTTGATTAATTTCCTGCCAAAGCAAAACAATTGTGTGCACCACTGTCCACTATTGAATTAAGTAAATCCAACATGTTCTTTGTGTCTTGCTTTGGTTGCTGCAAACATGGTGAAGATGGTACATTACAAAAAGAAGAGCCCAAAGCTTTTTGGGGTGAATATAGTTTTTCTTTTTTCTCTGTCAGATTGGACAAGTCGTCCATGCTCACTGTCCTCAGGCTTATACACAAACAGCTGACAGGCAAACTGCATGATTCAGATGAGTGACCCCTCAGAAAACGAGAGAGCACACATAGCAGTTTCAAGGCTACTGAGCTGCATGACATTTGAAAGCGGAAAATTATGTTATGTTTCACAGCACAGCGTTCCTCAGATCAGAGGGATATGGTGATAAATATGTCAGTAGCTTGGTAGCATACTTAGGTATTTTTTTTGAGGTGGAAATTGCGGTATGTCTGCTAAGAAGATGAGATCAAAATTAAAATGTCATCTTTTGAATCTTTTCCAGTTGTAATGCTTTAGGGCTTGCAGATTGCATTGCAGAAACATCCATCTTACATTTATTAAGCTCATCTTAAAATCTTTCTTGTTCTTCGCATTAAATTTTTGACATTTTGTGGAAAGTTTTTTAACCTCAGTTTATATTCACACCATACAACAATGAGAAGGATATGCTTTTATAAGAAAAAAACCCCAAGATAAAATAATTACTGCAAAATGTATTTAAGTAAAGGACAGACTGAGCTGAATAATTACTGAAGCTGTTGTGACTGAACATCTGGCATCTTCACCAAGCTAATGAAGCTAATTGATTTAATTGGAGTCAAAGGTCAAACTGAAGCAGAGCTGAGAAAAATCTACCTTCAGCACAGAAGATAGCAAAAGGAAAAGTTGGCACGCAAAGAAACCAACCTGTCCTGATATATTATTAAGCTTTCGTGTTTATTTTCTAAATTTTAACATTACACCAAAAGACTTCCCTTTGATGCAAGAAAACATAAAACCATTAAGCCAGATTGCTTTTATTGACTTTATTTCATCTATATGGGTCATGAACTCGTGTGCATCTACTCTGGTTTATGCTCCTTTGCTACGGGCTTGTCCAGCCCAGCAGACTGAAACTAACAACAACTCTCTGAAATATTTATGTCTCCAGAGACTATCTAAGGGTGTGTGTGTGTCTGTGTGGGTCTGTGTGTGTGTGTGTTTAGAAGTGGCACAATAAACTTCCCAGCTCTGTGTACCCTGCATAAAAGAAAAGGTTTTTCCTTGTTTTTTCCCTTTGCCTGCAGGCTGTTTCCTTCTTTGTCACTGTCAGCATTACCTCAAATTCACACAGTTATTAAGGTTGTCAGGTACATAAATCAGTCCTTATACCATTTTGTCACAGGCATTCAAAAAAAACCTTTAGTGTTTGTAGTTTAGGGGTTATTTTAAATAAGAAAAACAAAATGCATTTGGAAGTTTTTTCTTTTGTTACTTTTTTTTTTTTTTTTTTTTTAGATATTTCCATATTAGTATATAATTTTCATCAAATTCTCCAGAATGATGGCTGCTATCTGAACATAGCTTCTTCAACAATGCTTCACAGTTGACCTAGAAACACAAGCAGTTTGGCTCTGATTACCAGATCCACTTTGTAAGAATTAAAGGCCCTGAAAAATCCCACAATAGACAAGAAATCTGACACGACAGGTGATGTTAGTACAGAAGAGCTTAACATGGATATCAATTTGTAAGGTCTGAATGATGCTTATAATTAGCAGCTCGAGTGATTCAGTAAACACAGACTGGAAATATACATTAGCACCAAATATTATTCTGTTGATGTTTATTGTTTCCAGAAAATGCACAAGCTGTAATAACTCTGTTGATCCCCTAATTGCCAGCAGGCTAAAATCTTTGATTCATTGAAAACTATCTGATTTCTTTAATGGATTGGTGAATTTGTTAGTATGGAAGCTAAGAAATTGAGCTTTCTAACACTGGGTTTAACATTTCAAAAGGGGGAACTTCATTCCAAACCATGACCTTTTGAAGCTTTAAATGGAAAACAATGGTGTGGTGACATTAAATGTGAGTAATTACCATGATAAACATTAGAGGTGTTTAACATTGCCACTGGAAGCATGTTAGCATGCTAGCATAATAGCAGCTAAGAGCACCATGCAATGCTTCCTTATAAAGTCATCTCTAATGTTGTGTTTGTTATGCCTTATTGTGACTATTTGGGATGATGCTAACAAATAATTAAACAAAACAACTAAATGACGAAGCCAATCAATTTAATTATATAAAGAAGGAGGGTGCTAATCAAAATGAATAAATTAATTTAACCGCCGTCTTCACCAACCTGCCAAAAGGACCTTGGCTGCTCTGAGGTGATGATATTACTGCAGTTTCCGTTTCATTGTAAATTCATAACTCCTCATTCTTAATTTATTCCAAAACAACAGGAATACGTACCTACATGTTATTTCCTGAAATCTGGGACATGGAAATCGACTTGCGAACACTGTAAAACAGCTCATACAGTTTGTGCATCATTAATGACAAATATGATGAAGGAGACAATAGAGGTGGGTGAGCTGTGTGATGTTTGTTTCTCTACCTCTGCACAGGACTGGGTTTAAAAATATCATCTGGTTGTGCTTCTGTTACATAACCACCACCACAGCAACAGCCATCCTTTTTTTCCCCTCCTCAGTTCTGAATTCTGAGGCGTTAGCTCTAAATATGACCGCCGAGCACTCGGTGAGCTAAAGACGGTTATTAAATGATTCATTTAATAATAAATGTTTTTTTATGTACAAAATATGAGTAGAAAATAGAATAAATGACTCAAATATACTGAAGACATTGAAGTCATTCCATTGTTTCTTCACTGCATATTTAGTGGAGTCATGCTGCTTGAGATTGCATTCCTCTAGAATGGCAGTTTTCTCCCTGCAGATGGAACAGGAGGCATTCAAATTAAACTCCATAGTGTCTACCCATTCCTTAAGGAGAGCTCGGAGCAATGTGGTCTCAGAAGTGTCATTGCTGTAGTGTTTATGTTAACAAGTAGCTGAATCCAATGCAGCCCTGAGTAATGAAATGCCTATTTGTTTCCTCTTTTTGCAGTCATGCCAGGAAACACAAAAGAAGACTTCAAATTAAGAGGCTGCGTAAAAAAAAAATGGTGGAAATGTAAAATGTTAATTTCAAACGCTTACTTTTGATATTTGATATTTATTTCAGTGGTGGTTAGAATACCATCATGTTTACTTTTTCTTCCTCCTAGCGTTTTTCCCGCTCGGTTGCAGGGTCCGCTTTTCTGCAAAGTCGTCTCCACTTGGGTCGGTCAAGGGCGTCGGTCAGATCGGCTTCGATCTTCTTCACGTCGTCCTTGATTCGGTCCATCCATCTCCGCTTTGGTCTGCCTCTAGGTCGACGTCCTTGGGGGCTGAGCCGCAGTGCTGTTCTCACTACTGAGTTCCCATCGCTCCGTACCACATGTCCGTACCACCGCAGCCTCGCTTCTTGCATCTAATCTGTGATTGGCGCGATTCCCATCCTCTTTCTAACGTCGGTGTTCATGACGTGGTCCCATCGTGTCAGGCCTAGGCACCATCGCAGCATCCGCATTTCCATCGTGTGAAGGGCTTGTTCGTGCTTTGCGGTGGCTGGCCAGCACTCGGATCCATAGAGGGCGACGGGGCGCACTACACTCTTGTAGATCTTTGACTTGAGGCGATTGGGGATTCTTCGGTCACACAGGACGCCGGTGACTTGGCGCCATTTCATCCACGCTGCGTTGATCCTGGCTCGTACATCTAGTAGGATATCGCCGTCATTGCTGATCATCGATCCGAGGTATTTGAAATGAGGTACTTTCGCCAGATCTTCTCCATCGACGCTGATCGTGCCGTCGGTCTGGGGGCCAGCCTCTAAGTATTCGGTCTTGTTGGTGTTGAGCCTCAGGCCGAAGTCAGCTAGGCGAGTCTTCCACTGCTGCGTTTGGTATTGCAATTCTATTCACGATTCATCGGCCAGGAAGACATCGTCGGCGTAGAGAAGTGTCCAGGGATGGGGTGACTGGAGATCCGCCGTCGCAGTGTCCATGCAAAGGATGAAGAGCAGCGGGGAGAGTGCCGAGCCTTGGTGGACGCCCACATTGATGTTAAAGGGCGGCGATGTTCCCACTGGGCTTCTGACCACGCTGGTGACTTGTCGGTAGAGGAGCTTTGTCCAGTTGACGCAGGCTTCAGGAACTCCATGTGATCACAGGGAGTGCCAGATGAGGTCGTGTGGGACACGGTCAAACGCCTTTTCCAAGTCGAGGAAGGCCATGTGGATGGTCTTGGACTTCTCTCGGTGCTTCTCCAAAAGCAGGTGGGCAGCATGGATGGCGTCCGTCGTGCCACGCCCCCTGATGAAGCCACATTGGTTGGGCGTTAAGTTGACGATTTCTCACATCCTGGCGTCGATGATCCGTTCGAAAACCTTCATGGTATGGCTTAGGAGTCGGATCGGGCGGTAGTTGGAGCATTCAGCCACATCGCCTTTCCCTTTCCAGATGGGCACCGTTATGCTGGTTGACCAGGCTGCTGGGACGGTCCCGTCTCTGATGATGCTATTGAACAGGCTGGCGAGGACTAAGGCGCCTTGGCGCCCGAGCAGCTTCCAGACTTCGGCTGGTATGTCGTCTGGTCCGGTCGCTTTGCCATTCTTCATATTTTTAACGGCTGTTTCCACTTCCTTGATGGTGATTGGCGGGACAGGTCCTGGGACGGGCGGGGCACTGTGGATTGGCTGGTGAGGGAACTCCACGTTGCAGATATCGGAGAAATACTCGCTCCAGCGATTGAGGATGTTTACAAAAAGGGGAAACCTAATGAAGCACAGAGGCTCTACAGCAGCAAAACTGAACAGTTTTAACAGAAAATTGCGTTGTTGGGTGTTTCCTGCAGCTTTCTTCAATGCCATTAGGTGCAGTCTTGGAGAGCAGTTGCGAGTCGGACAAATACACGAGCCAGGTTTGTGCAATGGGCACTTTACTCCCAAATCTGTGCGCAAACTGTATTCCTTTGTAAGTAAATGCAAACAGACAGCGCAGTTTGTTTGTTTGTGACTGTCAATTGGGGGAAAAAAAGCTTAATTAAAAAGGATTTTGTGAAATTAAAGAAATTAAACAAAGTTTGCCTTGGATTTGTTGACTTTCACTCAGAGTTTCCTTCTGTATTTAGAGAGGAGCTGCGCTGTGGGATTTTATGACCCTAACAGTGGTTGTTCAAAATGCAGTTTATGTTTGCAGACGCCATAAAGACAATTACAGCAAAGCTTCTCTAGGCTTTCCTCTTTACACTTTCCTGTTTGTCTGATCTTTTACATAACTGCAGAACACATCTTTAAATAGATGAATCTAAAGTGGAGAGGGGTGTGACACAGGAATATGAAAACTGTGACTAGGATGTCGGTCACAGAGGCCTAGAGATCAGTCCTGCAATGTAAGGACAGGACACTAAAAAACAAAACAAAACACATTTTTAAGGTTGTGTGACTACAAATGTGCCCATTTTGATAAGATTAAAAGGGATTATTTGATTTCTACAACAAACTGTAGGTAAGTGTATTTGTAAAAGTAACATTTCCTATATATATTTCTTATAATAAATATATATCTAGCTATAGTGGGTTTTCTTCCAGAAAACAGTGGAGAGTCTATATGTCATCAAATACAAAACAGAGTAAGGTAAAATAGGAATTTTACTCCTGAATTTTGAGGTTTTACTGTTTCCTCATTTATTAAAATTGAATGAAAAGCATTCGTGGTGTCACAGTGGTTAGCACTGTTGTCTCACAGCCAGACGGTCCTGGGCCTGCGGTCAAAGGTATACATGTTAGGCCAAATGATAATTCTAAGTTGACAATAAATCTTTCACTACAAATATAAAACATCTGTGTTGTTCCAAAAAATTTTTTACTCGGTGTCAAAGATGAAAAATAACTTAAACAAATCATTTTTGTACACATGCCATCAAACCCTGGCTTGGTTGCTTTGGTCATGGCTACAAATAACACATGGTTGTTTTTTTTGGTGGGAGGGGCATATGCTCTGCAGTGACCTTGCAACAAATGGCTCAATTATCCAAGGTACCAGCAGACTTCATGCATTCTCTGGTTAACCCCGCGCTGTCACACACAGTCACACTCACTCAAGTGTGCAATGGCCAAGGTTCAAAGGTCACTGCACTCTGAGCAGAGGCTCTGAACTTTTCTTCTCTCTCTTCCACATGGACTAATTTGGTGACTTAATGACCAGTGCCTTGCAGAAAGAGTTGACTTGCATAAAGCTAAAAGTGGTGCTGCAGTAAAACTTCTCATAAATGAATAAGTGTATAGAAGCCATAAAATGCATCATAAATGCTCACCGCTTGAAAAAGAAAATAGAAAAGAAAGCTTGGGTGAAACGAGGACTTCTTTATATGGAAGCTGGTCTTGGTTCTGTGACAGTCAGGGACAGTGACGACTGTCATCAAACTGTGGGTAAACCAAAATCTCTTTCAAAAGTCCTGCAAGAAGAGAGTGTGAGATGGAACGTGAAATGAAAATCAATCACAAATGCAGTTGCTGTTAAAAAAATCCCCCCGGCCTGTCTCTCTTTCACGATTTCTTCTGATCTTTTTCTCACAACACTTTGATCATTCCTGGTTGCCCTGCAGTTTTTTGTGAATAATGTGTTTTCTATTGGCAATACACCTCACTTTATCATAAACGGTTCATTGTTATGCTAATTCCACCTTTAAAGTCACAATACAATAAACTCAGTTTTAGTTCCAAGAGCAGTGCAAATGAACGTAGCGCATAGGACTTACGAGTGAACCTCAAAGTAATTATGTGTACATCCTTGAGGAACAATAAGATGTTTCCGAGCAGCAGGAGGAACATGTTAGCACCATTTTTTTTGAGATTTACTCAGTTAGCACGCTTAACTCACAGCAAAAAAGTCAAAACTTCGTGGGGCCTCTTTCAAACAGTCCAAAGATTTGCATTTTAGTAACTGGTAAGTTAGGCACTGCTGGCAATGTTAAACAGCTAAAGCTTTGAGTCATCAGTGTGGCTATAAATATGCTATATAAATGTCAGTCCCCCTTGAGACGTATGAATGACTAGTGATTATAATATACAAAATAAATCAAATGCAAACCTCATTTTACACATTTAAAAACATGATTGATTTTTTTCCATTACAAAATTTTCACCAGAGAGCTTAAAGTTTTTTACAAACCACAAATAAGTTTCACTCCCTAAACAGTACAATCACAATACGTTAGAGGGTTACCTGAGGGACTAGTTCCTGAATCCTTACAGGTACAATTACCCTTCTACAATTATTTTCAGAGAGTGCAAGTCACGCTAGGAAATTAAAAAAACATTTAGACAAACAAAAACAAAATCTCTTTTACCGTTTTCCATATGGAGGTAATTTAAGGTAAACTGGAGACATGAGATTAGTCCCATCTCATTTCCCGCAGAGCTGAAGTTAATGCTAAGGATTTTTTCTTTCAAGTCGTGACCCACCCACAAGCTGTGGGAGTTTTGAAAGTGTTGCCAGGAGGTCATCGAGTAAAAAATTAAATTATTAACTGAACATCTCATTAAAATAGCTTTCCTGAAACCCCCTGCTAACCACAGAATCTAATGTCTGCTTTTAAAGATTCAGTGTGTGGTAGGACTTGACTTAAGCGGTCAAAGAAGTGCAGGAGACTGATGCTGTCCAGTGTAGCAAGTGATTTATTCACCATTTTGTGACCCAAACAATATTTACAAAGAAATAAAGAAACGCAACTCCAAATTAACTCAGTTCAAATAAACATAACTCAACTTAAATCAACGGAAATTAAAGTCAAACTGCACACAGCTCCACTGACCGGAACCTCTTTTTTTTCCTCAAACACCTGAGTTCTTCAGCTTAAATAGTCCCCTTAACCAAACAATTTCTCCTCTGGACTATTTCATTCAGTAGGTTGGTAAGATGAACATGATTATATTCAAACCTCTACTACTCCTCTTTACTGGCAACATAAACTCTGTGGTGTAATCAATACATATTACAACAATAAATCTATTTCTTCATAAACCCTCTAAACTCAACTTTATTAAATTATAAGAGTTCTTCTCCTTCTGCACTTGGTCTCTTCCTGTGACCTCAGATGAACCCAGAAGCTATAAAGCAGGAAGTAAAACTACATTTCCTCCTTTTGTTTCTGGGAGACAGGTAGGTAAGGTAAGTTCTAAACAATACAAATTAACAGTTGAAATAAAGAACATGTTAACTTAACAAACTTGTAGGGATTGATTTAAACCAAGATGCTATATTATATAATCTGTAAAAGTGCAAAACATAAACAAACCCGGGATAGTAGATGTTTGCCTATTGCAGACTACATATAAAATATGGTTAAATCAAAACAAGAATGTTAACTAAGAATATAGACAAATGGTCTTCTCACCCACTTTGTCACACAGTGATATGGCAGCTGTTTGAGCATCACTGCTGCAATAAAGTAATATACAGTAGTCATAAAAAAACAGTAATGTCTGGAATAGACCAATAACATGAGGAAGAAGAACCTTGAGTATTTGTTTTGTTGCTTAGAAGGTTATGCTGCATCGTATCAGAATATTTTGAAGAAGCTTTCTCTGAGTCTGTGGACTTAGAGTATATACTGACTTAAAAGTGTTCAATCAAAGAGACTACGGCTTGCTGGCTGGTTGTTAAACAATTTGCTTTGTTTAAGATTGTGGTCCAAATTTAGAAGGTTTTTCATCAAATGAATTTGTTGTTTCCTGAAAAAATGCATTTCCATATGTTCCCAGTGGCATCACTGCAAGCTAAAGGTGCAGTAATTACTTTGAAAATGACATTTGACCGAGACCTTAGTGAGTGGGAAGTATCTCATAGACAATCATACAATCTACTTCTTTTTGCAGCCAGAGGTGTCTCCTCCTGATGGCTGTTAAACATGATACTTCTACACTGGCTCCAGTTTTCAGACAACATTTGTGTTTTGCATACAGTTTCTGGTAAAATCGCCCTTCTCCAATCAATTTAATAAAGTGAGAAAGTGTCAGTGAAAGATAATTTATAGACTCTGACTTCAGAGGAGGCCCATGGAAACAAGGTGTCCAGCAAGCTCATCTCATCCTCAAGTGGTAAAATTTCATAAATGACTGCTTGAATGGTTTAAAGTGAGAGTTCCATCTTCATTTTCATTCAGACCAGAAACAACAAAAATAGTTATTGGCAAAACATTGTGCACTCAAAGTTCATGTTGAAGTCAGCAAGTCTGTGATGCTTTAAACTAAAGCTTTCTGTTCTGATCAGCTGTCTGTGGAAACTCCAAACTCTGTTTGCTCTAAAGGTGAACTTTTCTGCTTTGTACAGTTGGAGACGGCACGCTTTCTTTTTGAAACTCTGACATCTTCACATTCTGAGCGATGGAGTTGGATAAATCCCATATCCCATTTTTGCAGCAACCCTCCCCCAAAATTCACAAATACAGTGTGCATCATGTTTTTTGTTTTGTTTTTCATGTGCTAGTAAAATTATTAGCAGCAACTGTAACTTGAAAGTGCAATATGAACAGGGTTCTAATGCCTTGAGAAAAACACAAATAATCTACAACATTCACAAGCTGTTCACCTATTTTCTTTCTATCTGTCTCTGTATTCCTCTTCTCTCCCTTTCTGAGCGTGCTCTAGCGATCCTCCAATGCATTTCAGGGAAGATTGCTCTGTCAACCTCTTTAAAGGTGGCGATTCACAGCGTGCCACTTCCTTCCCCTTCACAACCAATATGCAATTATTGCCTAAAGTGGGCTCTATGCTGTAGCAGGTGCTGGAAATAGTGTTTTGCAGGAATGCTATCCAGTCAGACATTAACTTTTTTCCTCTTGCTATTATGGACCCTTTATGTAAATGCAGCATAATATCTATGCAGATATGATGATTGACACAGATTTAAAAGCTTGTGAATTGACATTGTTGATGACCTAAGGAAAATGAACACAAAAAGAGAGCATAGCCTTTCTTCCTCCAATGCCGGTGCAGGGGAAATAATGAATGGGAAAGAAGCAGAAAACTCACTGTTAACTCTGTTTTGGTGCAACACGGGCCCACAACCACCTACACCCAGCATTAATTCAAAGAGAAGATTTTTTTTTTTTACATCCAAGTAACACCCCAAAAAGTTTCTGTTCAGAAAAGAAAATTTGTCATTCCTTTAGTTTCTCTCCAAAGTGACGTTTTTCTTTTCTGACTGTGATGCTGAGCTGAATTTGATCTTATCATAACACTTTCTAATAAGAAAACTAGCCATATTAATTTATAACAAAAAAAATCACTATTCCTTCTTCTTCTTATTTTTTATTATTATATTTTCTTAATTGCATTTGTTGCAAAATGGCTGCACTAAATTAAACAAATTTACTAACTAGTAGAGAGAATTAACACTATACAAGAGAAGTTTTTGCATTGTAATAATCAATAAATATCAATTCACATGCATTTAAATCTGTGTCATTCGTCATAAAAGTAATTTTAAACACAGTGATACTGTGCAGCTGGGCTTGCGTAAGCCAGACTTTGAGACGTGCCCTTCATGTTTTTTTGAAACTAAATAGAGTTTATTTCAGTTTGTGAAGCTAGCTTGAGCAAATTAAAAATTGCAAAACAAATGTAAACGTGCTGAGGATGCTGTGCTCTCACAATCAACCGTCCTGGTGTGCAGTGAATTCACTATTCTACTACAACTATGTCTCTCCTGCTCGTCTCTTGCTTTGCCTCTGCAATTTAAGACACACAGATATATATTTTTTCATCTTTATAACTGCTACATTCCTCTATAACTGCTACAGTCTGCTGCCTACTCTGTGAGAAAACTTTACATCTGTGCCTGCATACTGCCTACTTTGAACTCTAAGAATAAACAACATCGCAATCATTACAGTTTAGAAAATCTTACATCATTTGAGAAAAAAACTGAACAAGATTACAGACTTGCAGTCCTGAAATATAACAAACATATAAATACAAAAAATACAACAAAACTGAAACTTGAGGAACTGGCTTTAAATAACTTAAAAAAAAAAAATCCTAAACTGGCCTTTAGTGCAGCTTTGCAGTAAACCCACTCACTGAAACAGATTATTTCAGCTCTTCTCCCTCTGAGCTGGTTTCTAATTGGCTGCCTCTTGCAAACAAAATGTTCAAGCTAGAAGTTTAGCGAAATCTGAAGTCTGAACTTTGGGCTAACAGGGATTACTTGGATGACTTCATTATTTGAAATGTAGGAAAGGTTTAATACAAGAATCCATCGTTGTAACACCATATGGCAGAGAATGAGGAAAAGCAGGATAGGTTTGTTTTAAGGAAACGGTACCCTATTTACACACACAGCAGACACAAAGCACATTGACATTCGTCAGCTATAGTATTTGTGTCCAGCTGTATTTATCTCCTTTGAGCTTTGTTCTTACTCTGTGATTTCCAAAAAATGTGGCTCTTCAGCAGCTATTTTTTTTGCTGTGTTCATTAGGTTGTCACCAGGTTTTTCATGTCTGAGGCTCAGTGCTGAGCACGCAGTGGGGTTAATCAGCTTGTTTGCTGAACATAGCTGTATGCTGCAGCTGGAAGCTGAGCGAAGAGACTGACCCCTGCAGTGACTATGGCTTAAAACCAAAACAAACTATGAGATCAAAGTTAATGAAAATTCTTTGTGGGTTTCTCGCCTAAAGTGAGCTCTTTTACAACACACAGCATATTTTCATTACCATTCAGTATTAAAAAGGGATTTAACCTCAGGCCATCTGTGTATGTTCATACACATCTGAATCTCAGACTCGGGATTCTTGCACTTCCATGCGTGCAGGACAGAAAAAAAGAGAAAAAGTGTTTTCAGGGTGCAAGTGATATTTTACTTCAGTAAGTACAATATATTCCTAAGAATTATGTTGAATGTGTACCACGATTGTAGTCCAATGTACAGTACCATCATTTACATGTACCCATCTGGCTGTGCTACAATACGTTTCCTTTGTATACAGTTTAAATGAACAATGCTGTGTTCAGAGATGCAGAGCGTCTGCAGGGGCTTTTCTATCACATGTTTATCTTCTCTTGGACAGTGGCACCAGCCACCGACACTGGCGTTTTGTGTTGTGCATACACAGTGGCTTTGAGACACAACTTATATAAAGATTGCTTCTTGTTAAATTGTGAAAAGCTGCTTCTTGTTAGAGGAGAGAAAAGCTTCCCTCAAGCTGAATTGTAGAGAGCTCACGGAGTGCCCAGATGGCAGAGCCTGTGTGAATGTTGAGCAGTGGAAGTGCTGAAAAATTGCCAAGCAAGCTATGAATTTGAATGATAGATGTTGTTCATCATCAGTTCAACCAGAATACAGACTAAATATCTTCGGTGCAAAAGGAAAACCGCTAATGTCTCAAAAGGACATTCAGGTTTTCATTTGATCCTTTGATAGGAACCGGCACAATAAACATAATTTGAGGCTGGACTTTCAAAAGCTGGCAACATTTAATAAACTTACATAAGTATAAAAAAAATAAAAACTTAATTAGTGTTAGGCCATGATAAACAGATAGCTGATTCATTCCTGTGCCCATCAATGCATATTAAAGCACAGTTTTTTGTTTGTTGACACCAATGGTGCCGTTGAGCAGTGTTGCAATACTGCAATGCTTTTTATTTATTTTTTTCCTTTCTATATTTATATGGAAATATAACATTTCAGTCTACTGTGAATATACTGTACTTTTACACAGTTCTTATAAATACAATGTTTTCATATACATAGCATAACATAAAAATGCTAAACCCACTCTTTTCCCCACTTTTATTTTGATTTCCAGCTCAAATGCTTAAAAAAACCCTCTTATCTGTAGTAGCAGGAACACCAGAGAGGTTGTCCATGCATACAAACATGTGATATAAGTAATACAGTACACATTGCTGGAAATGCAGAGGGCAGCTTAAAAATGGATCCTGAGCAGTAAATGGAAGCAGAGTGAGCGAAAGAGCAGATTCCCACAATGATTTTGTTGAATTCCATCTTACATCACACAAATATTCAAGTTTTTCTTTCTTTTTTTTTCTTTCATTCTTTCTTTCTTTCTTTCTTTCTTTCTTTCTTTCTTTCTTTCTTTAATGTATTTCTTGAAGATATATAGATATTTTAGACCTTTTGCTTAATATAAACAGGCTCATATGAATCCAATGCATCGTCCAATTTTTCTTGAGCTTGTGCAGGTTTTCTTACAGCATAAAAAGCAGCAAAGTGTCTAAAAATTGAAGATACTCAACCAAATAATGTGATCTAAACAGTTCAGAATTTCTTTTAATCTGTTAAATTATTTAATTAGACAAACACAACAGCAGCTGCACTCCGCTGTGACATTATTTCTGAGTAGTGTGCAAATTTTCTTTCCTGGTGTTTTCTCGCTCTTTGCAGATGCAAATGACATTTCCAAGATGAACAATCTAAACAAAGTAATGTGTGTTTTCCAGTTAACACATTCATTTATAAATTTAATTGTGATGTTTATCTCCTTCACATTCAACCTCATTTATATTTGGTTCCCAAAGAATTTTGTGTAATTACCAGGCAACCATCCTTTCTTCCTAGTCTTGAAAAGATTGCCTATTTTAATTGTCGTGGGATTGAGCCATTACATTATATCTATTGTCACTGTGTAAAAGAAATGCACAATACATTTTTGTACAACATATAAAATATTGTATGTCCAAAGTAACCATTAATCTGCCATTGTAGAACTTGAGTGCAAATTTCTTACATTTTACTTTTAGATAAATATTTTAAGTATATTTCCATAATGTTTTCTTTGTTATTAATCTTCCCTCTTCCATTTCACCCTTTCATTTGAATCTGCTATTATGAAATAGCTCACAAATGTGCTAGAAAACATGGAAGTCAGAGTGAGTGAGCAGTCTGCGGAGTGAAAATCCATCGTGTTCCTCAGCACCATCTGGTGAAGTATTCTGGAGACCTGTGGGTGATATGTATGCATGCGTGCATGCGTGCGAGTGTGTGAGTGAATTGTGTGTGTGTCGTACATGTCAAGTGTGAGTCTGTGTGTTTGTGCAGGAAGCGAAACCAGGACATATGGCCTGTGAACCTTATATCAGAACAGGGAAAGCAGGAGGGAGAGAGGATGTGAGCAGTGATGGTGAAGCTGTTAAACCCCCCACATCTAAAAAGTAGGTCTCCATGAGCAATGGAACAACAAGGTGTTCCTCAAATCACACCCTCAATTTCTTCTTTAGATTGGATTAATATGACCTTATAAAGGCCTATTTATCTTTTGAACAAATTGAACAAGTAAATCAAAGCAAGCCCAAATACCATGAATCAAAGCAAACCACAAGCAAGCTGAACATCAAATTCTGTAAGTACAAAAGAAATTTTTCACTGAAAGAAAACTTTATCCATCTTGGACCATCTACATTTGAGAATGATTCATGCATTGAAGGAACTGCACTGAGCTCTCATTCTCTGCCACATAACACCTTCATACTTGGGAATGGCTGCAAGGTCAAAATCAAAGTTTTTATATTCTTCTGTTATGTACAGTGATTTCATCGCAATTTCATCAAGGCATGACATTTGGGGCTATGAATCTAAGTTCCCTCTTGGTATCATATATAAGTCAACTAACCTGCTGCCATTGAATGAAATACTGCAACTCCCTGTATATTGCTGCACTCTTTGTCGACTGCAAATACTTCAAAACATAGCCATTAAATTCTACTCCTTTCCTCAAGATTTACTAGCTAACAGTGTAATATAGAGTAGATTTTAAACAACTAATATTCGTTTTTAAACTTCCAGGCATTCACTCACTCCACATCATATCAATTTTATCATCGATGTTCATGTGATACAAAAAGGTTTCCACAGGACTATATGCAGTTCTATGAAAAACTATATGAAAAAAGTACACACTTCCATAGGAATTAAGCATGTAACTCAGGTGCTGCTAACGAATTGCACTTGATATATATGTTATAAAAGCAGAGGTTTTGGCAGTTTGATGGTATATGTTAACACAATGGTGCAATTTTCCCATGAGTGAGCATCCCAGCAAATTCCCCTTACTGTGCAAGGATGTGCAATGCTTAAAGAAACTAAAAAACCCCAAACCTACATCTCAGACTCCTCAGTTCTCATGTTACCATGTTAATGACAGAACAGGTTAGTTAAAACTAAACTCAACATATCAGCACAAATACTTCATACTAACTGTTAAGCATGGTGGTGGAGGGGAGCTGATTTGGACCTGGGTGCCTTGCAGTCAATGAATTGACTATGATCGCCTTTGTATATCAGATTAGAGACTGATGAAGTCATAGGAAAAATGACTTCTTCAAGTTATTGCAGCCAAATTTGCTTCTACAAGCTACTGAAGCTACTGGTCTGTGCTTAGTTTTTCACATAGAGTCATGTGTAAGCTCTTTTTCACATGACTATAATAAATGATATTTTGCCTGCAGATCACTGAGGTCATTCTCCCAATAATTCACATCAGTTCCCCCAATAACTGAGAAACCTTTCTCTGTTAATGTGCACAGGCTCTGGAAGAGTCTGCCATCCCACATAAAGTCCCCTCCAACAGTTGACCATTCAGAAGAATATAATTAATCATGTGCTCCTTACTATGTGTTCTAACAAAGCAAAAAGACAACGGCTATAACACTGTTAAACCTAATCTCTGTGTACAGAGTGGAATCTGTGTGCGATGTGAAAGATATGCGACTCAGGTCTGCATTTTGAGGCCAGTCTCTCAAACAGAACCAGAAATCAACTAAGCAAATGTGTTACGTGTCATGTGGAGCACAAAGCCCACAAAGGTGCATTTAATTTGAACCAACGCGCCAGGCAACAAGCAACAACTACTACTAGCAACAAACAAGAATGAGACACGGGGCAGACTGCTCTCTCTAAATCACAGCCCTTTTAAGCCAGCTGCTGTAATTAGCGCTGGAGCCTGACTGGAACACCAGTCCAATCTGCGATGGTGGAAAGCTGAACAAAGTCGAAGGATCCATGATGGAAATCAAAATGTGGAACATACTAATCAGCATACAAAACAGACAGGGTTAAAAGCACAAAAAGGCAAAGGAGCTCTGCCACAGCAAGTGCCATAATACATTATATTTTTACTGCGTATCTGTTCCAGTTTTATGTCAATTTTCTTTTTTTTCTTTTTTCCCCTTTCAGCTGTTTTCCTTTTTAGGTTTTGTATACATTTGGAAAGTGCTCTGGGTCAGCCCCTGTTGTTTTTAAATGTGTATAAGTAAAAATGATTGGACCTGATGTGACTTATTATGAGAATATCAAATTACCATGCCATTGTGTCAGTGTCACTGTTGCCTCTGAGATATGCACCCAGTGTCCTTTAGCTTCTTTGACATTTAGAAGTGTTTCTTGTTTATGTCCAGTAGGGGTGGTAGAGGAATAGGTCACAGCTGGTACTGGTGCCCAGGCTGCTTGGTTTCCAACCCTTTAGTTTCATTTTGCTTTACTTAGTTTTAGGGATCAAAATTAATCGGTTTGCTTTAGGAAAACTTGGATGAAAACACAAACTGCCATAATAATAATAATAATAATAATAATACATTTTATTTATGAGCGCCTTTCAAGTCACCCAAGGACACTTTACAATAGGATAAAACACTTAGTAAAATAATGGCAGAATAAGAACAATAAAACAAAAGCACAAGATAGAGAACCAATGTTTCTTATTTCTGGGGGCAGAGAGTTCCACAGCCTGGGAGCAGATCAGCTGAAAGCTCTGCTTCCCATGGTGGTGAGGCAGAAGGAAGGCACAGCAAGCTGGATAGAAGAAGAAGATCGAAGTGAACGGGCAGAACAGGTAGTGGTTAACAGGTCAGAAAGGTAAGGAGGAGCGAGGTTATGAATGGCCTTGAAGGTGAGCAGAAGAAGTTTGAAAATTATCCGGAATTTCACAGGGAGCCAGTGAAGTTCCTGAAGAACAGGGGTGATGTGCTGGTAGGAGGGGGTTCTGGTGATAATGCGAGCAGCAGAGTTCTGAACCAGTTGAAGCTTATGGAGGGATTTATGGGGGAGACCATGGAGAAGAGAATTGCAGTAGTCAATACGGGAGGTAACAAGACTGTGGACAACAATGGACGTAGACTGGGTGGAAAGAGAAGGAAGCAATCTGTTAATGTTGCGTAGATGGGAGTAGGCAGAACGGGTGAGATTATTGATGTGAGATTTATAGGAAAGTGAACTGTCTAGGATGACACCAAGGCTCTTAACCTGAGGAGAAGGGAAAACTGTGGAGTTATCGAGTAAGAAATGGTTCGCCTTCAGAAGGTTGGATTTGGTGCCAATAAGGAGGATCTCAGTTTTATCCTCATTGAGCTTTAGAAAATTAGAGGTAAACCAGGATTTTAACTCGGATAGACATTTTGAAAGGGAGGAAGGTGGGAGGGAGGAATCAGGTTTGCAAGAGAGATATAACTGGGTGTCATCAGCAAAACAGCGAAACTGAAGATCAAATTTGCAGAAAATGGTACCTAGAGGGAGGATGTATATTATGAAGAGAAGAGGGCCTAAAACTGAGCCTTGAGGTACACCAGAGGTGACGGTGAATAGACGAGAGCGGAATGATCTTAGTTGAATAAACTGGGAACGGTCGAGGAGATATGATTGAAACCAGGCGAGGGGTGTGTCAGAGATGCCGAGAAAGGAAAGTCTGCTTAGAAGTACAGAGTGAGAAATGGTGTCGAAGGCTGAACTCAGATCTAAAAGGACGAGAATGGTGAGAAGATCAGAGTCAGCTCCGATCAGAAGATCGTTAGTGACTTTAAGTAAAGCAGTTTCTGTACTGTGACATGAGCGAAAACCAGATTGAAATTTCTCATAGATATTATTATTAACCAGGTGTAAATGAAGTTGAGCTGCAACCACTTTTTCGAGTATCTTAGAAATGAAGGGTAAATTGGAAATCGGATGGAGGTTGTTAAAGTTGTTAGGATCTAAAGAAGGTTTTTTCAGTATAGGAGAGACTAGATCAGTCTTGAATAAGGAGGGAACGATACCGGTGGTGAGAGAAGAGTGAATGATAGCAGAGATGAGTGGGAGTAAAGAAGAGAGGCAGGATTTCACAAGCCCCGTGGGCATGGGGTCAAGATGACATGTGGCAGGCTTTGATTTACATATGAACTCGGAAATATCGGATAAATCAGGAAGATGAAAAGTGGAAAACGTCTCAAAAAGGAGAAAAGGTTCTGTAGAGGGCATACATACAACATTTGATCTGAGTTGCTGGTGGAAGTTATTGATTTTCGTAGTCCAGAACAGCATCAAGGAGTTGCAGGTTTCAGAGGAATAGAAGTGCGGTGGTAAAGCATTGGGGGGTTGAATTAGTTTGTTGAGAACTGAAAACAGAGTCCTTGCATTACCCTCATAAGAACTGATAATACCAGAGGAGAAGCTTTGTTTGGTCTTGTTGATGGAGTCTTTATACTGAAGTACGTGGTATTTATAGATTTCTGAATCAACAGTTGCCATAACATCACAGTGCAACTAAATAAAGGGAAACCGTGACAAAAAAGGCTTTTAATTCATGCTCATATTGCTGCTAGAAAAGGTCTGTTCACATTTCTTGTTTCATTTGCAAAAATGAAATGTCACTTAATTCAAAATGTCATCAACAAAAGCCCACATTAAAATTACTTGCATTAAATTGACAACTCAAAATAAATCAGCAAAACAGATTAAATGAAAATATCCTTGTTGCATTGTTGCTCTAATGCACCACTTAACTCATGTGAACAGCTGTTTTCAGTAACATTTTAATAAAATTTATCCTAATACATTTGCTTACGAGTAATGTGTTTTATATTGTATAATGGAACTATAATACCAATGAATGGCATTCGTACTTGGATTCATGCTTTTGTCTGTCTGATGACACTTTGTCACATGAGTGCAGAGTGAGAGGTCATCTGAATGTAGGAGTCCTCCGTCACAAGTATTAAAATGGTGATACATAAGAAATGAAGCCAGCATTTTGCCAGCACTCCACCACATCCTAGTGGTATGTGAAGTATGTGGGCTGATTTATAATGCCTCTATTATATGACTGCATCGCAAGAGGCATGAGACGTCAGTGTGACAGTACGAGCAATCGCCATCCTACAATCCGTAACTCAGCAGACTGTGAACAAAAAGGAAAAGATAACAACATAATGACTTTATGACTGAGAAACTGCAGAAAACAAAGCTGGTAAAAGCCTTAAAGGGGAATCTGACAACTAGTTTCAGTTACATCGCACAAATTATGTCAATAAGAGAATGAAAACATTAAAAAAAAAATACACAAATATGCAATTTTCATTACATTTTAGAACCTTGGTGCACATTTGTTTAGCCACATGGCACCAATAGAAAAATATTTTCTTTTTCTTTTTTTTTTTTCTAGAGACATTAAATAACCAAAAATATCACTGGATGACATAACCATCATATTTCACATGGCAGTCTGTTTGCTGTGGGCTGCCATTAATCAGTCTACCCTCCATAATTCGAAGAAGGAAGGTCTGTCTGAGAATGTCAAGTATTTCGGTGGGAGAACAGACTCATTGGCAGATAAGACCAGCTGAGGAATGTTTAACTGGCTAATGTAAAGCGACAAAAAGGGGAAAAGGAACGCATGAAACACCATCTTTTTATAAATCAGACCCACCTACACACATGCACAGGCATACACAGACACACACA
The DNA here is from genome assembly GCF_057381845.1 of Rhamphochromis longiceps. Taxonomy (NCBI): domain Eukaryota; kingdom Metazoa; phylum Chordata; class Actinopteri; order Cichliformes; family Cichlidae; genus Rhamphochromis; species Rhamphochromis longiceps. The sequence continues at coordinate 8,727,133 of NC_140558.1, forward strand.
AGCACACATGCGATGAAACATGACTTATGGAGCTCTCTGCTGTCACAACAAACAGAGCAGCGGGTGGCCCGTGGAGTCAGGAGGCGTTTCTGGAATCAGCTGTCTTAGTGTAAAAACAGTCTCCTGCTGTTTGTACAATTGGGTCATTCCCAAACTCGGCAGGCTGAATGGAAAGACATGCAGAGAGCTGGGAATTTCCAGATGACCATCTCCACCCTCTTTTGAATTTTTTTTAACTTCTAATGGCGAATAATATTATCTATCCAGAATTAATGTGCTACACTTACACATTCCTGATGCACAGACAATTTCTGTACCCAAGCAGATGCTTCCTGCTGCCCTGAGCGGAGCGAGGAGCTGGCAAGAGACACAAATCAATATTTTTTTCTAAAAAATGTATTTAACGGTGCACTTAACAAAAGGACAAATTCTTGTTTATAGAAATGACCTGTCCAAGTAGCTGCAGGCAGGCAGAGAGCTGATAGAAAACACAGCCCGCTGAGCTGCTGGACATTGAGCTGCTTCACTGGAGCAGTTAGTGGGAAATGGTTTGCTCAAGGGCTGCTGGACTTACGTGATCTGATTTTCTTCAGGGAATACAAACCAATGCTTTTAAACCTCTACTGAGTGTTCAGATGATAAACCTACATATCCATGTATATGACCCGTGATAATCATTTATTAATGGAAAAATACATTAATTACAACCATCTGCTACTGCTAATACCAACAACAAATCGAACTAATTTTACAGCCGTCTAGACTGTTGAAATCATCTTTCTGCTCTTGAAATTTTGCCACAGTTTTATATATAGTGCCAATTCACAACAAAATCTATCTCAAAGTGCTTTGTATGATTAGGTGAACAATTTCGTGGAGAGAATGATAACAATCAGGCGATCCTCTGCGAGAAAGCACTTGGAGACTGTGGGAGGCAAGAACTCCCTTTTTAAGAGGAAGAAGTCTCCAGCAGAGTGGCAAGGAAGGTACACTGTTAAATATTGTAGGAACAACAATTAAACCAGTAGTCTGAGAGCAAAGTGCTCTGTTGGGGTGATACTATGAGGTAAGGAGTGACCCCCTTCACATTACCTAATAATATTTTCCACTGTATAAAGATATCACTGTAGCTTTAAGAGATCTTGTTGCTGTGTGATAGCTGGCAGTGTAAACCAGGTCATAGCAACAGTTTTAATGCACCAAACAGGATCATTATGGCTGGTAAAGAGCCTTCCCCTCAGCTCCCCTGCCCTCCCGTAGACATCAAGTCAACTGTGTCATTGGCCTGCTAATGGGAGGGATCACGCTTGGCTGTATAACAAGAGCAGGACAAGCTGTCAGTGGTCCTCTGACAGGTGCAGCTTTCCCAGAATGCCCTGCGGCCATGCCGCAGAGCGCCACCGAAGCCCCTAAATCTCCGGCTGCTCTCTGCTGACGAGCCAAACGCGTCCATCTCCCACAGACAGAAGTAATTAGGTTTTCACCCGGGCCTTACGCAGCAAACTGGGAGAATACTCTGCTGCTGTCTCACTCTCTCTTCCTCGCTCCCACTCTTCCTTTCTTTCACTGCCAATCAAACTAACTCCAGCTTTCTCAATTAACGACATTTTTGTGCATGTTTGTGTTCGTGAAACACAACGAGGAACAGACAGAAAGCCTGAGAAAATGAACGATGCTCAAAACTCCCACAGCTATTAATGATTTGTTATAATAACCACCAAACCATCTCATCCAGTAAACAAGTGTGGGTGTGGAGGCCTTGTCATTCATACAAGCCCGCTGAGCAAACACGTCATCTCACCAACAGCTATTTATTTACATAATACAGTTATATAAGGAATACAAATGCCTAATGCAGGACTGCAAGGGCTAATCAGACCACATGCAATACTCTGGAGTTTCAGTGTGACTGATATCACCACCTTTGCTCCTTGTCAACTAAGTATGTATGTTTTTAAATCCAAAGTATGCTGCAGTTATCTTCTGAGTTATTTTTAAGCACTATTGTGTCTCCTAGAAACTATGTTTATTCATCAGAAGTAAATTTAGCAATCAGTTTTGCTTCGTGTGTGTGTGTGTGTGTGTGTGTGTGTGTGTGTATATATATATATATATATATATATATATATATATATATATATATATATTAGGGGTGCAACGATATTCGTATCGATATTGAACCGTTCGATACAGTGCTTTCGGTTCGGTACGCATATGTATCGAACAATACAACATTTGTAATTTATTTTATCAACTTTCCTTCTGACGATGCTGTCTGTGTGGAGCGCTCAGTGAATCTGCGTTCGACTACTCCGCCTAGGCTGCACTGTCGAGCGCAGATCCACTGAGCGCTCAACACAGACAGCATAGACAGAAGGAAGAGCGCAGGGCACCTCCCCCACCCTCATTCAGATCTGGCGTTTGGAATTATTTTGGTTTTCATGTGACGTATGACCCTGAAGGTAAGCGAGTCATGGACTAAAGTAAAACAGTATGTTGGATGTGCCATGTAATGCTCAATTACATGGGTGGGAACTAGTGTGTTAGCGCAGTTAGCTCGTTAACGTGTTGGCCGTCTAGCCCCATGCACGGAGCGATCGGCGGTAGCTCGTTAACGGAGATTTGCCGTGTTGTGGTGTTAAGGTCATTTCAACGAGATTAACCTGAAAGCACTAGTGGGAACACAACGAATATGACTGCACATTTACGCCGACATCATCCTAGTGCAAAGACAAAAACAACAAGCATGCTACTAACTTTAGCCGAGTCATTTAGACAGCTGTTTAATATGCTGCTGAGAATATAGCCCAGAAGAAGCGGATAGTATAGCTTTTATTTTGGAAAGAGCCATTTCTCTGTAATAAACTCTCTTTTCCAAAGATGAGTGATTCCTCAATCAGATACAGGGCTTGCAATATCGCTAGCCCGACGTCCTGGGGCTAGCGATTTTTTTCAGTCGGGCTACAAAAATCTATCTCTTCCCTGCCCGTCGGGCTATTGTAGGAAGAAAAATATATGTCAATGCTTTTGCATTCTTTCAGAAATGTAGCTGGGTAATTATGTCATTGGCATCGGTGAGCCACTGTCAATATGTGACATATTGAAATCGCGTTTGAATTTGCGCTTGTTTTTTTGCTTTCACTTTGCAATCGTGCGAACTGTGTATAGAGAGCGACAGCACTGATCTGTGAGTGATGATAATTTGTGCACCAATTCCTCTGACATCGTCTTATTAATTGTTAGCTTACTATGCAAACATGACAAGTGAAATCTCCTGCAGCAAGCTTAAACATGTGAGAGGTTGATCGCGCAGAGAATCGCTGAGCTTATGTGAGTGCGTGTGTAAAAGCAGCAGGATATATATTTGACTACGATGACCTGGATGACTGAGAACCTTCACAGACAGATATATATTTTAGTTCTGCTGAGCCAAATAAGACAGGTCAGGGTGAAGAAGTGACAGCCAAAGAAAAGCTTACCACAAAACGGAGAAGTTATGACAAATGAGACTATAAGGCAAAAAGAAAGTGCAGCTTTATGGTTTCATGGACAAAAGAATTTCTGTGGCTGCAATATGATGAGCTAAATAACCAGGGCTGCACATAAGTGGTCCGCAGGTGCGCATTCGCTGTCAAAATAAAAAACACGCACAAGGGTTAGGGTTAAATTTAAAAACTGTACTTTTGAGTTAAAATATATATTTATAATTTTAATAAATGACAAATTAAAAAGGCATGAACATTTTTTTGTATCGAAAAAATATCGAACCGTGACACCAAAGTATCGAACCGAACCGAACCGTGAATTTTGTGTATCGTTGCACCCCTAATATATATATATATATATATATATATATATATATATATATATATATATATATATATATTAGGGGTGCAACGATATTCGTATCGGTACGCATATGTATCGAACAATACAACATTTGTAATTTCTTTTATCAACTTTCCTTCTGACGATGCTGTCTGTGTTGAGCGCTCAGTGAATCTGCGTTCGACTCCTCCGCCTAGGCTGCACTGTCGAGCGCAGATCCACTGAGCGCTCAACACAGACAGCATAGTCAGGAGGAAGAGCGCAGGGCAAGCTAGCGAGACAGAACTTAAGCTCTCCTTTTAACATGGACCTCCCCCACCCTCATTCAGATCTGGCGTTTGGAATTATTTTGGTTTTCATGTGACGTATGACCCTGAAGGTAAGCGAGTCATGGACTAAAGTAAAACAGTATGTTGGATGTGCCATGCAATGCTTAATTACATTGGTGTGAACTAGTGTGTTAGCGCAGTTAGCTCGTTAACGTGTTGGCCGTCTAGCCCCATGCACGGGGCGATCGGCGGTAGCTCATTAACGGAGATTTGCCGTGTTGTGGCGTTAAGGTCATTTCAACGAGATTAACCTGAAAGCACTAGTGGGAACACAACGAATATGACTGCACATTTACGCCGACATCATCCTAGTGCAAAGACAAGTGGAAGCAGACAAAAAAAAGCAAGCATGCTACTAACTTTAGCCGAGTCATTTAGACAGCTGTTAGCACGTGATTCTCCTTATGCTGCTGAGAATATAGCCCAGAAGAAGCGGATAGTATAGCTTTTATTTTGGAAAGAGACATTTCTCTGTAATAAACTCTCTTTTCCAAAGATGAGTGATTCCTCAATCAGATACAGGGCTTGCAAAATCGCTAGCCCGACGTCCCGGAGCTAGCGATCTTTCCAGTCGGGCTACAAAAATCTCTCTGCCCTGCCCGTCGGGCTATTGTAGGAAAAATATGTCAATGCTTTTGCATTCTTTCAGAAATGTAGCTGGGTAATTATGTCATTGGCATCGGTGAGCCACTGTCAATATGTGACATATTGAAGTCGCGTTTGAATTTGCGCTTGTTTTTTTGCTTTCACTTTGCAATCATGCGAACTGTGTATAGAGAGCGACAGCACTGATCTGTGAGTGATGATAATTTGTGCACCAATTCCTCTGACATCGTCTTATTAATTGTTAGCTTACTATGCAAACATGACAAGTGAAATCTCCTGCAGCAAGCTTAAACATGTGAGAGGTTGATCGCGCAGAGAATCGCTGAGCTTATGTGAGTGCGTGTGTAAAAGCAGCAGGATATATATTTGACTACGATGACCTGGATGACTGAGAACCTTCACAGACAGATATATATTTTAGTTCTGCTGAGCCAAATAAGACAGGTCAGGGTGAAGAAGTGACAGCCAAAGAAAAGCTTACCACAAAACGGAGAAGTTATGACAAATGAGACTATAAGGCAAAAAGAAAGTGCAGCTTTATGGTTTCATGGACAAAAGAATTTCTGTGGCTGCAATATGACGAGCTAAATAACCAGGGCTGCACATAAGTGGTCCGCAGGTGCGCATTCGCTGTCAAAATAAAAAACGCGCACAAGGGTTAGGGTTAAATTTAAAAACTGTACTTTTGAGTTAAAATATATATTTATAATTTTAATAAATGACAAATTAAAAAGGCATGAACATTTTTTTGTATCGAAAAAATATCGAACCGTGACACCAAAGTATCGAACCGAACCGAACCGTGAATTTTGTGTATCGTTGCACCCCTAATATATATATATATACATATGTGTGTGTGTGTGTGTGTGTGTGTGTGTGTGTATAAACAAAAGGTCAAAATCACTTTGATAATTACGCTAAGTTGTATGGAAAACACAGGGAGAATGTGAGGACTTCATATGCAGATTCAAAAACAAAAATACTAAAACAAAACAAAAACTGCTGCCTTAAGTTATACAAATTATACCAAATTATCGGGTCTTATGCTTCACTTCACTCTTGACTAATTTATCCAAGCCTTATGTGTTAAAATTAATTATGCTGTAGCTTCTGTTAACTCGCACTGGATTGCACTTTACCAATGCTCTCTTGAAAAATGTGTCTTTTTTGATTATGTTGATAGCAAATAGTCATAATGGTGACATTATGTCCTTCTCAAAAACTATCTGTTGTTATAAATCAGAAGCATGAGTGAAATAAATGTTAAATGGTTATAGTGCACAAAATTATGTTTATAGCCTTTTTTTTTTTTTTGCATGAAATTGGGACAACACATGAGAAACATAACTCACTTATCATAGTTTGTGGATTACCTTGAGTGACAGTCTTCATCTGAGAAGGGAAATGCATCATAATGCTTAAAAAAATTAAAATAATAGAGCCTGCAGTGTCTAAAAAGTGAAGCAAATGTAAAGTCCCTGAAATCTGCATTATTTCTGCTGGGCAGCAAGGGGCAATTCCTCTGTCCAGTGGTATAGAAGTCTTTTAGAAAACAAAACTACATTTTATTTCATTAATAACCCCAGTAAAGATTTTCCTAATAGGTTCAACTGTTTTAAGTCTAATTTGACACAGTACTGATACAGCATAATGTTCTCTTTGTGGATTATGGTCCCATTTAGGCTAAAAGAGGCAATAAAGCAGGGCACTGTGTGATAGACAAGTCACTACCGACCTTACCTCGGAACAAAAAGTAACCTCCATCCTCAAATAAAGTGAAAACATAATAGAAAATGTCCTGGTGATTCTATACTTTCACAGTTTCATGATTGACTTGTTTTTGTTGCTTTTTGAGGATAGCGGGTGGAGTTGAGGGGATTGTATACAGGTGTTTGTCTTCATAAGTTATGTCTAATCAATCAATCAATCAATCAGTTTTCCACAGATGGCCTGCAATGTTCTTGAGACACTCAAGCAATAAAGCAGAAATACAATCTGGAAACTCCATGGGCCCACCCACTTCAGTTTTTTATTTGCAAAGTTAAAAATGTGTTAAGTTTGATATTGTTGCCTGCAGACTGCAAATCAATTGTCTTTCTGAATCCACTGCTAAAGTGACATTAAGCCTCCCTAAAATGAAATGAAATCAAGTCTAGCCAGTCATTTCCCATTGTACAAAGACATTTCCTGAGTATAAGTTGAGTATCCTTTGCACTCACATCCTCTAAACATAAAACAGCAGCTTTGTGCATAGCAACTAAAAACAAATTAATTGCTGAAAAGTGACCTCAGAAATATTTCATGTTGATTTTTTTGGACTGCTTCTCTTGACTTTGGTTCATCAAGCACAAAGTTTTGTGCATGGTTTTATTATGGATTAGGGAGAGTCTTTTTGTTGGATACAAGTTTGTGTTTATGTTTCATTTCCTCTTTCTGTTTGTGTGCTTTTATATTTACAGCTTATCTTTGTTTTGCAAATCCATGAACCCACTAGGCTGATGCTACAAAGGAAAGTGTGCTGAGGATGGTCAAGACAGTTCCTGCAAAACAGTTTACGTTCTGACATACTTTCCTAAACACTGGAGAGAGAAAACAAGTGTTCTGTCCCTTTGCTTTTCAGGACCACTCGACATAAGTAGGGCAACGGGAAGTGATACGACATTTTTCAAAAGGATATTTGGAACACACGCACTTATAGGCCAAAAGTAATTCTTTTGGTTCTGCTGCTGAAAAATCTGAAATGATGTATCTAGCTATGTGTATTTTCTAGGCTGGGACTGCACACCAGATTCACAGCGAGTCTGCCACAAAGTGGGAACAAATTTATCTTGGCATTCACTTCCTGGCTACAGCAGAACAAGTCTTCAGTGCATCTTCTATAGCTGTCTGGGAGTTTCTCCATGATGACAAAAACTGATTTTATCTATTCTTAGTCTGTTTTGTGTGTGAGTGTGTCACATATATATAAATATATATTGGTGTAGAGTAAAGAAGAAAACTGTCAGTTGGCTGAGGTGGTTGTCCTTCCAAACTTGTGAAGAAACTTGTTTTTCCTGTCTTAAAACGTTTTATTCACTCAATATTGATGTAATAAGATATTCTGCACACATGGTGTCAGTGGCCAGTGAAAACTTCAGGAAACTTCTCAGGAAGAAAAACATCTTATTTAGATCCATAAACCTAGGAGTTTATCTGGTGGGTTCTGAAAGGTTGTCAAGAGTCCAAGGACAGCAGGAGTTTGTGAAACTGTGCCATGAGCATCTGAGAGAGTGGAGTTAAAAAAGTACCAGAAAAAAACAAAACCAAACATGATGCAAGTATGTTTGGTTTAGTAATATAATAATGATAAATGAACAACATTAAACACACAAAGTAAATGTTGTGGGAAAGCCTGAACATTTGCATAAATGTCTTAGTGCTAAAAAAATCTCCAACCATATAATATTTTGATGTTAACCATTTCTAAATTTAGTCAAATGAACATTATTGTTAATTGCTGGCCATAAATTAGTGCTCACTGGCTTTACTGGGGTAGCAACTAAACACAAGACATGAACACCTTCATTAGGCAAACCTGCTCAATTGTTCATTAATCCAAAATCTAATTAGCCAATCACATGGCTGTAACTTGAAATAACCATCAGGTCGGGGAAGAAAGGTGATTTAACTAAATTGGGCATGGTCTGCTGGACAAGTTGCTCTGAGTGTTTGAAAACTACTTCAGTTTTCAGGAAGGAATCCAGGTATGCAGCAACTGGCTGTTCTCTTAGTGAAAATACCTTGTTGATGCCAGCAATCAGAGGAGAATCCTCAGACTACTTCAAGGTGACAGTAACTCAAATAACCACTTGTTACAACCAAGGTATGCAGGAGAGCATCTCTGAATGCACAATACATTTAACACTGAAGCAGATTGGCTACAGCAGCTTAAGGCCAGGGCATTGGTAAATTGCATTTGTATCAAACAAATCTGCAGCAGCTGTGTGATGCTATCATGTCTATAATCTAAAATCAGAGTGTCACGGCGACGGATGGCCGGTACTGAATAGGACCCAGGTGCAGGAACCCAGAACGGAGACGGTAGATGATTTAATAGTTTATTACAGTTAAGTGCAAGGGGAACAAAAAAAAAGGGAAACGTGGCAAAGACAGAAAATGACGAGACGTGGAGCCTTGGTGTGGCGTGCCCAGGGGAACGTGGCTAGGGCGAGGGAACGAGGCCTGAGAAGTGGAACGGAGCTGAGTGGGGAACAGTCACACTGAGGGGAGAGGATATAGAAGTTAGGCAGGTAGTGAAGGCAGCTCAGAAGTGGCCAGTATAAGAGCAGCAATTCTTACTTTGCAGTTAGGGACCTGGAGTGTTTGAGAGGGGGATGATGAAGATCCAGGGGAGGCTGAGTGGCGTGGAAAGGCTGACCTGAGATCCGGGGCTCCAGATGGAGTGTGATGGCAGGAGGGCAGGCAGGTGAGGCACAGAGGGATTTCCAAAATGATCACTAGGTATTCCGAGTCCGGAGGTGGAGTGAGCCAGGGTGGGTACAGCGACTGTAGCACAAAAGAGTCTTAGTTAGTAAGATGAATTACAGCGAGAACTTGAAACACAAGACCTGTTACCAACATGGGTTGATGACGAACTGGCAGTGAGTGAACATCGATGTGTGGTTTAAATCCCTCTGGCTTGATAGCCTGCAATAGGCTCCAGGTGTGCAGGAGCTGGAGTTGGCCCTGCCCAGGGGCGGATCCCAGGTCAGTTCAGGAGCCTAATGGAAACCCCAGCCACCCACCGTAGACCATGACAGTACCCCCCCCTCAAGGGACGCCACCCGGCGGCCGACCGGTCCCCAGCCCGCGACGTGACCTGAAAAAATCAGAGACAAGAGCAGGATCAAGGATAAACGAGCGAGGAACCCAGGCACGTTCCTCAGGCCCATACCCCTCCCAGTCCACCAAAAACTGGCGACCCCGACCACGGCGACGGACGTCAACGATCCGCCGAACCGCATAGGCCGGATGACCATCGATGAGCCGGGCGGGCGGAGGGGGGTCGGAAGGCGGGCACAGCACGCTGGACAGCACAGGCCTGACTTGGGAAACATGAAAAACCGGGTGAATCCGCAGACTGGGAGGAAGCTCGAGCTTCACAGCAGAGGGCGAGATGACCGAGTGGATGACATACGGCCCAATAAACCGAGGAGCCAGCTTGCGGGAGGAAACTTTAAGGGGAACATCCTTAGCCGACAGCCACACCTTCTGCCCTGGAGCGTACCGAGGAGCTGGCGACCGTAGACGATCTGCATAGCGGCAGTGGCGGGCAGCAGCTGTCTTCAGTGCCTCCTGGGTCCGAGTCCAGACGCGGCGGCAGCGCTGGAGATGGTGCTGGACGGAAGGCACAGCCAAATCAGCCTCTTCCTCAGGGAAGAGGGGAGGCTGATAGCCCAGGGACGCTTCAAATGGAGAGAGACCAGTGGATGCGGAAACATGAGAATTGTGCGCATACTCCACCCATGGGAGATGTGCTGACCAGGTAGCCGGGTTATGGGAAACCATGCAGCGGAGCATGGACTCCAGCTCTTGGTTGAGCCTCTCAGTCTGCCCGTTGGTTTGAGGGTGGTAACCAGAACTGAGGTTGGCTCGAGCACCCAGGGCAGAGCAGAAAGATTTCCAAACCTGGGATGTAAACTGAGGTCCCCTGTCAGAAGTGACCTCGGCAGGAATCCCGTGGAGTTTGAAGACGTGGTCAACCATCAGTCTTGCAGTTTCCGTGGCAGTGGGTAGTTTCTCCAGGGCAACGAAGTGAGCTGCTTTTGAAAACCTGTCGATCACGGAGAGTATCACTGTTTTACCTGCTGACCTAGGCAGTCCAGTGACAAAGTCCAGGGAAATGTGGGACCAAGGACGAGAAGGTACGGCTAGAGGTTGCAGAAGACCGGATGGTCGCTGATTTCGGGTCTTGTTCCTGGCGCACACGTCACAGGCAGAGACGTAGTCCCGCACATCATGTTCCAGAGTTGCCCACCAGAAGTGACGACGTAGTAGTGCGATGGTGCGGCCGATTCCAGGATGGCAGGAAAACCGGGAGGTATGAGCCCACTTAATTACAGCCGAACGGGTTGCTGTGGGAACGAAGCGGCGGCCCGGAGGACCTGTGCCAGGGTCTGGTTCATCCAGTAAAGCACGCTGGATGGATTCCTCTATGTCCCAGGATAAAAACGCTACGCGGCAGGAGGCAGGAAGCACAGGAGCTGGTTCGGTGGGTTCAGCGTCTGGGTCGTAAAGACGAGACAGGGCATCAGCCTTGGCGTTCTTGGAACCTGGACGGAAAGAGATGGCAAACTTGAAGCGATCAAAGAACAGAGACCAACGGGCCTGGCGGGCGTTTAGACGCTTAGCTGTTTTAAGGTAAGTAAGGTTTTTATGATCTGTGAAGATGGTGAATGGGTGTTCAGCTCCTTCCAATAGGTGACGCCACTCTTCCAGGGCTAACTTAATAGCCAGCAACTCTCTGTCTCCTACATCATAGTTGCGTTCAGCTGACGAGAGTCGACGTGAAAAAAAGGCACATGGGTGTAACTTGGCCTTGGAACCTGAATGCTGTGAAAGGACTGCTCCGACGCCGACGTCGGACGCGTCTACCTCTAGAACAAATGGCTTGGAGTGATCTGGGTGACACAATACTGGAGCTGAAGTAAATAGGCGCTTGAGCCTACTGAATGCTACCTCAGCTTCAGGTGTCCAGATGAACTGTCTTTTGGTGGATGTGAGTGTAGTGAGAGGAGTGGCTACCTGGCTGTAGTTGCGAATAAACCTCCGGTAGAAATTGGCAAAGCCGAGGAAACGTTGTAAGTGCTTACGTGACGTGGGCGTGGGCCACTCTAGGATCGTGCGGATCTTGGCTGGATCAGTCTTCACCTGCCCTCCTGCGAGTATATAGCCAAGAAAAGTGACAGATTGTGCATGAAACTCACATTTCTCGGCTTTGACGTAAAGTCGGTTTTCCAGGAGGCGTTGGAGGACTGCTCGGACGTGGACATGGTGTTCCTGGGGGGTCTTGGAGAAAATGAGTATGTCATCAAGATAAACAAAGACAAACTGGTTCAGGAAATCACGGAGCACGTCGTTGACCAGGTTCTGAAAGACAGCGGGGGCATTGGTTAACCCAAACGGCATGACCAAATACTCAAAATGACCTAGGGGCGTATTAAAAGCCGTTTTCCATTCGTCCCCTTCCCTGATGCGGACAAGGTGGTAGGCATTGCGGAGATCCAGTTTGGTGAATACGGTGACTTCATGGAGGGGTTCGAAGGCTGAGCTGATAAGGGGTAAAGGATATTTGTTTTTAATGGTGATGTCGTTTAACCCTCTGTAGTCTATGCATGGACGGAGTGATTTATCCTTCTTTTCCACAAAAAAGAAGCCGGCGGCCACTGGAGAGGAGGATGGGCGGATGATACCTGCAGCTAATGACTCGTGGATGTACTTTTCCATGGACTCTCTTTCTGGTCTGGAGATGTTGAATAGCCGGCTAGAGGGAAGCGGAGCACCAGGTAGAAGGTCGATAGCGCAGTCATAAGGCCTGTGGGGTGGTAAGGACGACGCTCTGTCTTTACTGAAAACTTCCTGGAGGTCATGGTACTCAGGTGGGACGAGTGTGAGGTCAACCGGATCAACGCCCGAGGTGTTAGTGTCAGGGGCCCCCGGCGGTAGGGCAGACTTGAGGCAGTGGGCTAGACAAAAGGGGCTCCAACTAGCGATTTTACTTCCAGACCAGTCTATATGAGGGTTATGTTTCTGTAGCCAGGGGTAGCCTAGGATGAGTGGTGAATCAGGAGAAGAGAAGGTGAATAAGGTAATGGCTTCATGGTGGTTTCCAGAGGTGACGAGGGTTACGGGGCCAGCCTGATGGGTTATCTGAGAGAATATTTGATCGTTTAATGCGGTAACAGGGATGGGAGGATCGAGAGTCTTGAGTGGCAAATGAAGGCGTCTAGCGAGAGCTAAATCTATTAAATTTTGCTCTGCTCCGGAATCAACGAGAGCATGGAGGGGGTGAGAAACCTTATTTAGACACAGGGTGACTGGTAGAATTAACCGGGGTTTGGAACTGAAAGAGGATCCGCCCACCTGTATCCCCGAAATTACCGGCGGGCGTAGCCTTTTGGCCGAACCGAACACTGCGCTAACCTATGCTCCACTGAGCCACAGTAAAAACACGCGCCCGACCGAAGCCGTCGTTCTCGCTCCTCTGGTGTGAGACGAGAGCGGCCGATTAACATAGGCTCCGGAGCGGCGTCCGTTTCCACGGAAACGGGAGCGGATGTTGACACCGGACGTGACGGTGGAGGAAGTGAAAACGTACGAGGCGCAGGTTTACGATGTTTCTGGTTCTTTTCTGCCTCCCTTTACCTCAGGCGATTATCTATCCGAAGGGAAAGGGAGACCAAGTCTTCAAAGGATTTGGGCTCATCGCGGGAAGCGAGCTGGTCTTTGAGCTCGTCGTTTAAGGCGCGACGGAACACTCCCCGAAGGGCATGATCGGGCCAATTGGCCTCGGCGGCTGCAGTACGGAAGTCGATAATGAACTCCGCGACACTCCGGCTCCCCTGTTGCAACCCGAGCAACCTTTCATCAGAACTACCCTCCGATACTGGGTGAGTAAAGGTCTTTTTAAACTCGCACAGAAAATCATCAAACGAGCAGGTTGGGAGCGGGTGAGCCGACAGGTACGCCTCGGCCCATAACAGCGCCTTGCCCTGTAGCTTAGCCACCAGATATGCTACCCGAGCTGATTCGCTAGTAAATGAACGGGGTGAATGCGTGAACGCGAGAGAACATTTCAGTAGAAAGGCCGTACAGCGGCCCCGCTCCCCAGAGTACGGCTCGGGTTCTGGGAATGCAGCATCGCGAAACACGGAGCCCGAAGGGGTCGGAGCTGGGGAGGACTGGGGAGGTTCTGCCACGGGCGCAGGGGACGCGGAGGATGGGCCTGGAGGAGGGGAAAGAGCCGACTGAATCTCCTGCAGGGAAGCTAAGATCCTAGCCTGGGTCTCGCCTATGGCTTGACACCGGGTGTCGAGAACCTGCAACGCTTGCTCATGAGCCCCTAAAATGGCTCCCTGCTTGGAGACTGCTGCACGTACTGGGTCTGCTGAGTCCATTTGTTGGCCAGTTCGTACTGTCACGGCGACGGATGGCCGGTACTGAATAGGACCCAGGTGCAGGAACCCAGAACGGAGACGGTAGATGATTTAATAGTTTATTACAGTTAAGTGCAAGGGGAACAAAAAAAAGGGAAACGTGGCAAAGACAGAAAATGACGAGACGTGGAGCCTTGGTGTGGCGTGCCCAGGGGAACGTGGCTAGGGCGAGGGAACGAGGCCTGAGAAGTGGAACGGAGCTGAGTGGGGAACAGTCACACTGAGGGGAGAGGATATAGAAGTTAGGCAGGTAGTGAAGGCAGCTCAGAAGTGGCCAGTATAAGAGCAGCAATTCTTACTTTGCAGTTAGGGACCTGGAGTGTTTGAGAGGGGGATGATGAAGATCCAGGGGAGGCTGAGTGGCGTGGAAAGGCTGACCTGAGATCCGGGGCTCCAGATGGAGTGTGATGACAGGAGGGCAGGCAGGTGAGGCACAGAGGGATTTCCAAAATGATCACTAGGTATTCCGAGTCCGGAGGTGGAGTGAGCCAGGGTGGGTACAGCGACTGTAGCACAAAAGAGTCTTAGTTAGTAAGATGAATTACAGCGAGAACTTGAAACACAAGACCTGTTACCAACATGGGTTGATGACGAACTGGCAGTGAGTGAACATCGATGTGTGGTTTAAATCCCTCTGGCTTGATAGCCTGCAATAGGCTCCAGGTGTGCAGGAGCTGGAGTTGGCCCTGCCCAGGGGCGGATCCCAGGTCAGTTCAGGAGCCTAATGGAAACCCCAGCCACCCACCGTAGACCATGACACAGAGACTAAAATCTCTGAGGAATGTTTCCAGCACCTTGTTGAATCTATGCCATGAAGAATTACGGGATCTCTGTAGGGAAAAGGGAGCCAAACCTAGTCCTATCAAGGTGCACTTAATAAAGTAGTCAACGCAAGGTTAATTTATTGAGCTAATGACTCAATCAGCTGATTGAAAAAGCAATTACTTTGTTGTTTGTGATTTAAAAAAATAAATTAAAGAAAAATAGCTTTTCAGATTGAATAGCGACAACGTAAACAGCATTTCAGTATTTTTCAATTTGCATAGAAATGAACCATTGCCTGCACTTCAGGATCATAAATCTTCTTCTATTTTTTTTCTTTTGTAGATAAAAAAAAATAGATAGTTATTCAAATCTGATGTTAGGAATATCTGATCTGACCATAATCTTACACAAAAATGCCACAGACTTTTTCTCTAACCTTGAAAGGCTGTTGTAGAGGAGAAAGATTTCTTCTTTTTTTTTACCGGAGCAGTCATAGAGATGTAAATAATGTGTGGAAAGAAGGTGTGGTTTGCTAGGAACAGGCCAGATCTGCCAGCTGACAGCCTCCATTATAGAGACGGGGCTGCAGACTGGGGTTAACTCATGCAGATCAAGCTGATGTGACGCACCAGCAGCTGCTTTTTCATTCACTGACTGCTCAGTGCAGCAGGGTTTAACCTCAATCTGTGCAGTGCTGAGGCTCAGCATGTATAAAAAGCAGCTATTGGGATTACTGTTTTTGTTGTCATTTTTTTAAACATATGTAAATATATATATTATGTCTTTACAAACTGAGCAGGTATTGATCATTTCTTTGTCCATTATTGGGGCTCATTCACAAATCTATACTGTAAAAGTCTATGCAAATATTTTAAACAAAACTCCAGAAGTCAGCAACGCTTTCTTTATTTGAATTTATTAGTAAATTACTAACACATTTGCAGTTGAAAGTTGAAACCATGGTGTATTAACATTTCTTAAAAGCTTATAATTTCTAAAAGCTTAACATACAAAAAACCCTGGTTTAATATCCCAATTTTTAATGTCTGTTCAGCAACTGAAGTGACTCTCATCTTGGGCTAACGTAGGTTACATTTGTTTTTCTCCTGGTCTGTTATTCTCTTCTGGCCTGGTCTCTGGGGACATGATATTCACCATCTTGGCAATTTTAGCCAACAACATTATTATACCATCATCACTTTCAAGAAATCTCCTCAGAATGTGCTCCTTTCCTGTCTTCCACCTCAGACACTATTCATCTGCTTTGTCCACGATACACCTTTAGGCATATGTATTTCCTTTTTTAGTGGAATTGGAGCATGGCAGCAGGCTGATGGCAAATGGAGGATGATTTTGATCCACTAACACACAGAGAGTGGTGAGAAGAAAATTGGCCTGTGTGCACATTTCATATACTGATGGCGATTTTGCATGCACTTTTAATTTGAGTGCAATGTAAGTATAGCCCAGTTTACCAAAAAGTTGGGACACATGTAAATGATTTTCAGCCTATATTTATTTTGGAAAAACACTTTTCTTTTCTTTTTTAATTTTAATATAAGCTATTTTTGAATTTGATACCAGAAACACTTCACAAAAGTTGTGTCATGGTCCCTGTGCCCCGCTGGTTGATCCTCTATTGGGCAATATGTTTGTGGTTTGTTTGCTCTCTCTCATTCTCTCTCTCGCTGCGGCGACGCTCATTGCGGGCTCCCGCTGCTGGCCCACACACCTGCTCATCACCGCACCGGCCGCTGATCCCAGCTGATTACTGCACTACTTAGATGGCGAGTCTGCACTAGTCTTCGCTGGATCGTGAGCTATCAGCGTCAGTTAAACTTGTGTATCTGCCAACCTGTATTTTGAGAATCTTTTGTAATTATCCCGCTAACCCGATATTTTGTGTTTAGATCGTTTTTTTGGAACCCGATTCTGAGAGGAGTGATTGAGGAGGAACATTTGTACAGAAAGTGTGGAGCACCCTTCTCCCAACCCTGTTTCCCACGGACCCTGGCAACCCGGACCCGTTTCCCCTGCACGTTGTATATAGCCACTTGGTGAATGTGTTCACTGTAAATAAACGCACTGTTCTTCGCTTAAAGGAATACCCTGGCCTGCGCCTGAGTCTCTTTCGGAAACCTTATCAAGTTGTGTGTATCAAAGACTGCGTAGACAAATATTCCAGCAACATATTAGTAATGTTTCTTGGTGCAAAGATCCAAAGACTTTGAGGTTTTCTACAGTACATACAGAAATATTAATACAAAAACTGACATAAATAAATAACATAAGACCAAGAAGCAAAACACACATGAGAAAGGGACAAACCAACAACCTGACAAACTACAAAGGGAGACTGTGATATACAGGATACATAGAAGAGTAGTTACGGCAGGGTGGAAATAGCTGGGGAAAGTGCAATCATCTCAAGATTGCTGGGAGACACAACTTTGTCTTCTTGTCCTTTTGTTTTCTTGTCCTTCTAGTGAACCTGTTACTAACAATGACCAGTCACAATTATGGAAAAGTGTATCGACTGTAGAGCAGATGAATTTTACAATGGGAGGTGAAACTGTACTATAGAGGAAATATGAAGAGGTTAAACACACAATACAGACAGAAAGCACTATGTACAAAATCCAATGGAAGGGAGTTTCAGTGAATCCAAGTCCCCGATCCTTCCCAAGTCTCCCGAACAGAATCTCTCAGAACACCACTTTCCTAGGCACAGGATGAGGCACATTAGAAACCTTCATAGAGTTAACAGAAACAGACTTACAGAGAGGCGAGGTGAAGACTGCCGCGGTTAGACAATACTCAGGCTGGCTGGAACAACGGGCTAGGGTTTCAGCCGGGAGACATGGAAGACATTATGGATGCGAATATTCCACAACCGTTTTAGATGAACAGAAACCGGGTTGATAAGGGAGTCGATTTCAAAAGGTCCAATGAAGCTTGGAGAGACTTTTAAGCCAGCTGCTTGTTCTGCTCTTTAGTGCATGGCTGATATCCCAAGGATGATTCACAAGGTGAGAGACCAGTAGCTGATGAGGTGTGAGAATTGTGAGCATATTTAGCTCAGCTCTTTACAGCTCTTGGTTCATCTCTCACGAAACATTTGGTTAGTGATGAGTTGGGCTGTCTCCAAGGCAGACAGAAGCTTGGGAAGAGCCATGAATTGAGGTGCTTTGGAGAAGCAGTCAACAATGGTTAGAATGATGGTATTATCTGCAGACTGTGGGAGGCCAGTGATGAAGTCCAAGGAGATATGCTACCAGGGATGAAAGGGCCCCAAACCTGGAATTTGAAGCATCCACCTCCACAACAAACTGTTGGGTAGTGTCAGGCTGGTACAGTGGTGAGCTGGTCCTTAAGAGTGTTGAAAGCTTTCTGGGCAGCTTCGTTCCACAAGAATGGTACCTTGGAAGAAGTCAAAGTAATGAGTGGAAGAGCAACTTTGCCATAACTTTGAATCCAAAAAATTGGCAAACCCCAGGAAGTGGTGAAAGTGCCTCCTGGAGGTCGGTGTGGGCCAGTCCAAAACCACCTAGATCTTTCCTGGGTCTGCCGTGATGTGTCCTTTCTCCACTATGTGACCTACCAAGGAGATGGCGTTGGTGTGGAATACAAAAAGAGCTTATTTTCTAGGCGACGTGGGAGAACCATTCCGTCGTGTGACTCGTGGTTATAATAAAAATACCATTTTTATTTTGTATTTTTGATATGAGTCAGAATTTTGAGTTCATCATTTTGGCTTGACGTCAGTATTTTTATTTTTTTGTCACAGACAGCTTTTTCTTGTGACTCATGTGAACCCTGCAGCATGGTAATGCACTGTGATGGTGACAAAGGCCTTTTGAATCACCTGGGACGATGTGGGTACAGACAGTCCTAACAACCCCACAGCTTTTAGACTGTGCTGAGTGGAGTGGAGGCAGGTTGACAGGATAGGATAACTTGCTGGTTGTAGCAGAAAAACAAAAGAAATAAATACAATGTCAATATTTATGTTAAAAAAAGCACTCTTATCCTCATCTATGCTGCGTCAGTTCTTCTGTTTACTCCAAATAAACAACTATTTCTGATTGTGGAGCAGCTGCATTTCAAGTAAAATCAGTCCATGCAAGAGGCTTTTGCCAAAGTTGGGTGTTAGACAGTAAAATACTCTTGAATTAAGACTAAGCTTTGGTAGGCTAATGAGCGTGGTGTGGGTGAGTCATTACTCTTTCATGTCTATTTATGCAGATTGCAATTGGTCTCACCCATCTCTGTGATCCATATTTCAATGCCTTAGATAGTATAATTGCAGGCTATGCTGTTTCTATTTCTGAGGCCTCTTTGGACTGTGAATGCCCAAAGAGAATACAGGAAACTGTGTTTGAACTGCAGGACCTGAGTGAATGGAGAATACAGCTGAACGCAGATCTATGCAAAGCAATGTAAACATGCAGTACATTAAAACCACAGGTGGTAATCAACAACTAAGAGATATGAGCACGAAACTCTGTCTGAGTTTTAACTCCTCAGCATGCAGCAGCACAATTATTTTAAGCCGTACCACCTTGGAATCATTTTCTGCAGCTTTAAGTGTTATATGAGCACATGTGGTGGAGATGGACTCCCACACAGTGGAGTGAACAGACCTCTGTCTTCATACTAAATACAGCTCTGATGGAAAATCTGTGTCAAAAAGAGAAACAGTACAGTTTATACAGTAGAGCTCAGCAATTTGTCTGTTGGACATCCATCAGAAATTGTTTCCCTGACTAAACTAATGGTGGTGCAGCCAGGGCTGGTTTCAGCCTGAATTATTAAGGCCAGCTTGTAGAGAGAGAAAAAACCTAGCGAATTTAGAGACATAGCACAATCTCTGGTTCGAGGCCAGAGAAATCTCTGGTCTCTGAGAATCATACACAAGAAAAATAAGTGTACTTCACCATTGTTTCATTACTTACATAATATACACAAGGTTTTTGGATGTTTTTTTTTTTTGTCTTTTCGCAAGCACTGGGTCAGTGTTTGCAGCGTTAGCAATCATTCTGTGCCAGACCTGGAGTGCCTGGGAGAAGATGACGACCAAAGAGGTTATCTCCCTGTTGCTCCGACACTAGCACCTTCACCTCTCCAGGGCAGCGAGCCTCTCCTCGCCTGATCTGTACAGAGGCAGCTACTTCCATAGGCTTTTCTCCTTTTCCTGATTATGCCTCCACATCTCCTCTGCCCTCCGTCCTCCTGCCCGTGACGTGGAAATGAATTTTAGTATGGCATGTTGAGGAATGTATCAGTTCCTAAAATGCATCTAGAGGAGAGGAGAGGCTTAAAATCGGGTCGTATCTTTTCCAGAAGCATTTTTACCTTCAACATATAAAAGTGAGATGACACAATGATGACATGAGGACGGCTCTTGAAACAAGCCATTCTTTTAATTCATAAGTTGATGTCCAACATTTCTGGCCTTCAGCGTTTCTCTGTGTTTGATTTAAAAAAGTTAAAATATCTTGTCACACTGACTGCGAATCAAGGTTGTCATACTTTGTCAAATTCCTACACTTCTCCCTCCTTGTGTTCTTTCTTTGTATCACACGCACACTTTCTTTTCCTCTCCACATTCCGATCAAACACTTGTTTGATAGCACAAGAGGAGAGACAATCACACATCTAGATATTCTTTTTAAACAGCCTGACAAAATAATAGATGCCACAAACGTAGAAGCTTGAAGTCAGATTAAAAAAAAAACAACCCACAGCCACGAGATAACCGGAGCTGCTGCAACATGCAACCAATCTCGCTGCACCACCTTTTCATACACCAATTCAAGGCAATGTTGTGACACGCCACAAGCAGATGGTTCTTTTAAGAGGATGATGTGATGGAACAGTAGTCTGTGTGGTGATTAGATCACTTGGATTTCACCTCTGTGTGTTTGTTTTGTCTCCTGCACATGAGATTACATCTGTGAGGAGACACAGTTCTTTATTGTGCAGCCCCAGAGAGAAAGTCTGGAGCCACATGTGAAAGAGCAAAGTACTGTTTAGTTGTAGTAACAAGTGATAAAAGTAGCTGTGCATTATCAACTGTGCAGATCTCGAAACACCTGGCTGCTTGTTACCTGTCGAAGAATCTCTTCTCATAAAAGCATAAAACCCAAAGTGTTTATGAGTCGTTACTAACACCGTGCATTATACCTGAAAGAAACAACAGAAGAAATAAACACATTACACCGTCAAAGCTGAGCCGTGTTTGTGGTGGAAGTTGTAAATGTATTAGCAGTGGATAAAACTGCTTCCATTGCTTATCTGAAGTTTTGCTAAATCAATCTTTTGTCAGCTTTTACATTATTTTGGTGATTCAGTTCATAACATGGTGTCTTGCAAGCAATATAAACTTTGCTCACAAAGTCATCACATGGAACTGCCAACACATGGCTTTGAAAGCTCTGTGTAAAAACTGGTAAATGGGTTTTAAACAGGAGTACAGCATTTTGTGAAAATAGATGCACTGAAATAGTTTCAAAAAGTACTCCTTAAGGCTGGAGCCCAGCCCAGCTGTCATAGAGTGAGAGGCAGGGTAGAGCCTGGACAGGTCACCAAACCATTCACACTGTGGCCAAGTTAGAATCACCTAATTAGAATGTCTTTTGATTGCACTGCCAAACTGGAGGACAGAGTTAGAGCGGGTCATCTACTAATTGGAAGGTTGGTGGTTCGATCCCTGCTCCATTCTGCATGCCAAAGATCCCTGAGCAAGCTACTAACTTCAGCCTGTGTGAATGTAAGACAGAAACACATTTAAGTATAGAGAATGAGCGTGTTGTATAAAGCTCTTGGAGTGCTCAGGTAGAGTGGAAAAAGTGCTATGTAAGAACCAGTCTATTTACCATACAGACACAGGACTCCACACAAAAAGCCTCCAACCTGAATCAAAACCCAGGACTTTTTCTGAGCTGGTATTACTAGCTACTTGCATCTAAAATCACTATATAGAATTTAAAAGTACAGTGTTCACAGTCAGTTTGACAGTAACTTTGAAGCTTAAACATAAGTAGCCTGAGGGATGGCTACTATGAGGAAGCCTGGAAGCTTTACCAGCAGGACACATCATCAGTTGTGTGCCTCAGCTTTGCAGGATGTTTCGGCCTTTTATCATAAATTATTCTGCCAATTTTATTTTTCTAAATTCTTGGAATCTAGTCCGTGAAATTTCATCACAGGTTTTATGTGAGACAGATCTTTCAATTTGAACAGGAGCCATTTGAAGAGGCTTTCTGCAACTGCGATCTGTATAATTTGTCTTTAAAAAAAAAACAATCAGCTGTGTGTTTTTAATCTGTAAGAAAACAGCTAACACTTTAGCATGAGAACCAATTTACAGTTAAATTTAGCAAAAAGCATCAATTTAGTCGGCTGGTCCTTTAGTTTGTTTCTAATTTTTCTTCATATACCCACATTAATCCTTTTTACTGCAAACATATCTAGGTTCAAGGTTGTGCGGGGACATTGGGAACAGGTTGCCAGATCATCAAATTGCTAATACAGAGAAAGGGAATTCATGCTCATACCACCCTCTATCTCTAAATGCTTCAGACAGTGGTCCTCCATGTGTCTTTGGTGGAGACACACAAAGAACACACAATCTACACCCAAGAGGTGCAAACCTAGAACCTTGTTATTGTTGTGCTAACCACTGTACCACCATAACAACCCCAAAGCACTCCCTGCCAAGGATGGGTAGTGAACTTTTAGTGGGTACTGACTGATTTACATCTACACTACTAAGTACCAATTTACACTAAATCTATTGTTGCTAAACTTTGGTACTAGAACATAATGGGGTTTAAGCAAGAAAACAAGGGACATCAACACATCTGATCTGAAAGTTCATTACAACACTTACCGACCTGAAGATTGTACTGTTTTTGAGTGGCTGTAACCCAAATTCCCCTCAAGACCTGCAGTTAGCACACCTGCATATGAACCAAAGGATGGACCAAAGGATGATTACGTTTTTAAAATCCTTAGTGAAACATTGCTAGCTTCCTCAACGTTTTCTTCAGGTAATTAATTAAACGTATTTTTACAGTGGCTTCTCTGAAATTTGAGACAATATGTCCACAATGTTAATACATAACCATAACCGAGAATGACATTACTATTTAGTACTGTAGTATACCAAAACTGACAGTAATGTCAGTTTCACAGACTTTTCCAGACAGCGACAAAAGCTGCTGGTGTGGTGTAGAAAATGTTGTAAATACATAAAAAGTTTTAGTATTGATTCAAATGCGAAATGCACTCAACCCTACTTTGGACCAATCAGACTGTCCATCTGTAATTTTAAGGGCAACAAGCAGTCAAAAGAATGGTGGAGCTTTTAATACAATTTGTGTATATATATATATCTACTTTGAAATTTATTCAGACTGTCAGTGAAACACGTGAAACCCATTTAGGGGGCCAGAGAGGTCAGCAGTTAATTGCAGGTGCAAACAGTTATTAACTCCACTAAATTGACCTGCAAATGAAGTCACAGTGTGTTTTCATTCATGTGGGAGTTATTCCATAAATCCGATACCATCAGCTAGGCTGTCAGACACAGGGAAATTGACATTCAAGCACTTATCCTGTTATTGTCTCCATTCACTGGCACTTTTTGTATTTTGCATTGTGGTCACTCAGCCCCACCCATCCATTAAAGGTTAAAACAAAAGAACGGACCATTATTTACACAAGCGTGGTAATTCTGGCTGAACTCCTACTTTTATATTAGAGCATATTTTTTGAGGACTCTTTGTTCACTGCAGGAAATAAGTCTCTTCTCCTTTTCTGTGTTTAATTCACAATTATACCCAAGACTTTATTCATGCTGACCTTAAGAGTCACTTCTAAAAAAAAAGGGAAAAAGAAAATTTAAAATGTCTCTATTTTAAGAGTCTGCTCCTTGATACATTATAGCCCAATAATTCATTCCCACTAACTAAAATGGCCTTACAGTTGCTGCTTAAGGCAGAATGCACCCAGGTGAGTTTTAGCTATATCCAAGGGGTTGCTCAGCCAGTGGAAAAAGTAGCACATAAAACTTCTCGAGCAGATGTTTGTCACAGAGTTTAATATATTTTTTTATTCCTTCCTTTATGAAAGGACCACATGACCCCCTCAGCAACCAAAAATAATCTCCATATCCATTGAGAGGATTATAATGATATATCTACCAGAATGTGAGACATCTAATGAAGACTGAAAATTTT
This sequence comes from Rhamphochromis longiceps, assembly GCF_057381845.1. NCBI lineage: Eukaryota > Metazoa > Chordata > Actinopteri > Cichliformes > Cichlidae > Rhamphochromis > Rhamphochromis longiceps. The sequence continues at coordinate 8,751,100 of NC_140558.1, forward strand.
GTTTAGGTAATACTGACCCTACTCACTGATTATTTTCATCTTGCTTTTGCTGCAGCTGCTGTCAGGACGTTGATTAGTAGTATTTGTAATAAGTATGTTGAGACACGCCCACACAATGCTGGACAGCTTTTCTTGTGGGGGTTTGAAGAGAGCCTGTCTGAGCGTGTATTAACTGTTTTGATGTTTTATGTTTCAGTCCCACTCGAATAAAAATAGCACAGTAACCTTGTTGTATCCAAAAAGAAAAGAAAAAAATGCAGTTACATCATGATTACCATGATGTGTAAACCAATTACAAATAGTTGCCATGACAAATATTTCCAAAAGCAAGGCAAGTGTATAGGTCACCTTCTGGGAGGCAACCTGTCTCCAAACAATTGCGATCCAAGTTGGACTGCAGTCACTTTCTGACAGGAAGAGGTTTGCAAATAATTGTGATCTAATTTACAAATGCAGACACAGTGTCAGTCAATCTGAGCACAACTTTTCTTTGATGCAGCTCTTTGCAATATGGGAATCAGCTGATTGCTGACTGGTTTTATTCTAGTTAAATTTCTAAAATCAATTTGTAGTTCATTCACTGTCTTACAGCAGGACACTGATTTGTGGATTCATTTTGTAATGTATGTTTTAAATCTATGAGGTCCTGGCTGAACTCTGAATGTAAGCAGTTAACGAGAATTTCTGTGTACGTAAACACAACTGATTTGTGATTTTTGCTGATTTATTTATTTATAATCACAGTTAATTGTTGTTTTAAATTGCAAACTGATAGCAGAATCACTCTTGTCTTTTTGCCATATTACTGTCATCTTGATGAACTAAAGTCTGTCTGAAGATGCCAGGTGACTGCACGTCATCACAGACCTGTTTGCCGTTTCTGAACAAGATTGGAAATTCATATCACACTCTCACAATAATATTGGTTTCCAGCCACTGTTTTCCAAAGTGTGACTGTAGCATTGGAGAGTAAGTGTGAACTGCCAAATACCACATCCAACATCTTAATCACACACAGAGCAACACATTCAGCTAAGGTAGGTGAGAGTTCACTCAATTACAACCACGCATGCACTGACCGCATCCCATCAGGCATGCAATCTGCAGCCGTCAGTCACATTCTGTATGCTTAATGACACAAAGCTTCAGAGTAAATCAGCTTAAATGGACCCCGGACAGTTAGGCCAGAAGTAAACGTCTAAACCTAAATTCTCTGTCCAAACAGGGATCCTTTAACAAAGCATGACCACAAACACAATGAACCTTTTCATGGAAGACTCTCTGGCCTGTCATAGCAAGAAAAAGCAGAGGTGGAACTAATAACATTATGTGTCACAGACAGGCAGTGTGAACTGTACCAACACTCTGCAATGACACATAAAGCAGTAGCCAATAATATTGTTAATAAATGCTTTATGATTTTTATTCCTGCTGCATGTTTAAAAGGGCAGTCGTTGGTGAATGGATGTTGTAAAGGTCATAAACACTAACCTCTCCATTTTTAATTATTAGAATATATTTCATACCAAACTTATTTGTGTTAGAGTATTCATTTTTCAAAGTAAAGACTTTTAGCCAAAGGTTAGGGTAACATATATTGGCTAGCTCAGGGTCACCCTTGTTTTTTTCAGACAAAAGCAGGAACCTCCAATCATTCGAGGTTCTGTCTGTTACCTGCTCAAAAGCAAATTTAGCTTTAGTTTTTTTGAACAAAATAGTTTTTTCATGTTTTCTTGATCCTTGTCATCTATTGTTACTTTTTATAAAAACAGCAAAATAACAATAACAATTATATATAAAAATGTAAAAAGTGTACCCTTTATCAAGCAAATATTGTATTCCATAAATTCAGTCAGTATCCCAAAATGGCTTTCCGGTGGACCTACATGAATTTCTTCAGGCCAGTCAGTGGAAATCAGGCTAGTCATAAACACTGACTTCAAAGTATCTGACTAGTCATCAGTGGCCTGGAGCATTTAACACTTTAGTGGTCTTTCATAATTTGTAAAGTACACAGTGCTCCCATACCCAGTTTATGACAACAAAACTATCAATGGTGAATACATGAAACTTTTCATGTATTCACTTGAATTATATTGCCTACAAGTGGTAAATATTAAAGGGGGGGGGGCTTGTTTAAGATTTCTAGAGATAATGTGGTAAAAGTTGAAGATTTATTCATTCAACTACTTTACTCAAGTAAAAATGAAGAAGTTCTGACTGAAAGTATAAAAGTACAAAGTAATCCTTTGGAGGACATTTCTAACAGCTATTTGTGCAAAGCTAACTGGGCCTTGTGGTGGATTAATTTAATATTAATAGATGAGAATATAAACTTTATTTCAAGTTTCAAAATTTGGTGTGACTTTGCATCCACAATAAAACTGAAAAATGAGTACAGTCAGGGGCTAAAATGGGATTTGGCAACTCGAGGGAACTAAGATGAGTTGTAGTGGTGCACCATGGGGAAAAGATAGTTGAAAAGTTAATTTACTTCAATTTGTTTTGCAGGATGTTTCAAAATTTGAAAAGCATCACATCCTCTCTTTAAAATAAACACTAAGATAATATAAAATATTACTAAAGACTTACAGGAGCCAGGTGTTCAGGGGTTTAGTTGGACCTAACTTTCGATGGATCTCAGCATATCCAGGCAGCACGATCACCTCTGCTGATGATTCTGTGTGGTTTAAATGTCACTGTTCTTTGTCCCTGTTTACACCAGCTGCCAGACCTGCAAGTACTTCAGCAGAAAGGGGAAGATCTTGATACCAAACAAGGTTTAATGCTGAGCACAACTCTTTCATCAAATGGAATGATGCCGTTGCCTAGGAAACGGGACTGGATTCATGTGTGATATTTGCCAAATGTGCTAGTATGAGTACCTGAAAGGAATGCTCCTATAAATAAATGCCTGCATATATGGCACATTTTTAAAGTCACATGCACAAGTTACAAGATTTTTTTTTTTTAAAAAAAGTCTTGTGATACCTTCCAATAAAACTCTGTTTAAGAACTTTGAAGAAAATTTGGAAAAATAACCAAAAAAAAAAAAAGTTAATATCCTCCCTAACGATACACTGAATGAATGAAGTAACAGTCTTTTTATCTGAGGCTATTATATAACTTGTGTTTACATTCAATATTTTATTTATGAGTCTCTTTGAAATAGCCACAGGATATAATCTGTATTACCACCGTAGCAATAAACATTGTCTTCTGCCTCTGGCAAAACAGAGTTTTTATTTACTGTTATTTGTACTGATTGCCACAAGACATTGCTTCTTTTTTTAAAATTTTGTTTTATCTTTTATATATTACCGAGCCAGTCCTTCTGGAATAACAACACTATATCTTTGAGTGTGCACTATTTTCTTTCAGTGACACAAAACAGGAGCCTCCACCTCCACAGAGTGTGGCTGGAGGGCTTTGTAACCCATTTCCACTTAAAGCTACTTGATTTTGAGCAGCACTTAATGTAGCGAACCCTCCACATGAACACACAAACAGAATGAGTGATGGTATGGGGCATGGATTGGAACTGGGGTAACTCAGCTGCCACATTATTCTGATAGTAAATAGCATCAAAAAAAGATGACAGCACCCATCCCCTTTGGGGTCGCGTCAGGAAGGGCATCTCATATTTAAATATGCAGAGCGATCCACTATGGCGACCCCTTGTGGCAAGGGAGCAGCTGATGGAAGCTTCTTTTTATTTGAGAGTGCTATGAAGGGGTGATCAGTTACTCTTTCGATGCTTTGAATAACGTGTTTTAACAGGGCAGTGGATTAGAGATTCATATGTGTGCATTAAAGCTGAGCAAGCGTTGGGAGAGCTGCATAATATTTATCCCAGTGGGATCGATAGGAGAGTTCATCTAGCATGCTTCATGTGGTAAGGGAAACTGAAGATCATGCAGGAAACCTATGCAAGCTTGGGGGCGACAACACACAAATTCTCATAAGTAGATCTGAACCCTGATTCCTATTGCTGCCAGGAAATTCGGCATGAAGACTGGAAGCAAAATGTAATAATATCTCCAAAGCTCACTGATTATCATGTATTGCTTGAGTTTACCAAAAGCTCAAAGCAATCATCATCAGTTCAGAGAGGGGCGTCACTAAACAAGATTCAAAATGCAGTCTGTTGAGTATTAGAGACGCTCGTACTGGTGAATCTTTTATGGAAATGAGAGTGGAATTAATCTTCTTTTAAATTTCTGAGACAAAACTGGACCTTTAATTAGAACTTCATGCTTCATTATTAAACTTTTCTTAGTCTGACCAGCACTAGCCACTACTTTAGAAATTAAAATTAATTAATGATGTGAGTATTTTTAAATTTTAATTACCACACAGAGGTTTTTCCACCTGACAAGCAAATATCTGCGATAAAAGAGTTCTAATGGGTGTTTTCAGGTGTAAGAAGGTGACAGACAGCAAAAGAGCTAACATCCAATTATCCTAGTAATGACAGATACGTTTTTGAAACCAACACTTCACATGTTTGCTGTCAGTTAATCAGTCAGCAAATATTAACAAACTAATAATGTTAAGAATATGTAGGAAAGTACAGTTTTCCTTCCAAGATCTCTGAAATCCATTTATTATTATAAGCAAATTCAAAACTATGTGCTTCAGCAGACAGACTTGTTCACTTCCCATGATTCACTCTTCACCAACTGATTAAACTGGACAGGTACTTAAGCATTAGACATGAAGCAGAGAATATACATTTTCCACAGCGCAGTTATCTCAGACAGGACCTGCCTGCTGCAAATCAGCAGACTGAATGGACTCGGGCAGTTTTAACTGAGTTGTTTAGTGTCTTCAGACCAGCGATTTAATCCTGGTGTTGGTTTCAAAGGCTTCGGTGGATGCCGAGCACGCTGATTCCACCTTCCACTTTCAGAAAAGGAGAAACTCAAGTGAGCTTTAATTACAAGTGATTATCATTCATAGACTGGTGAGTCCCTGGAGATCAGGGTTATTGAATCTGTACTCCAAAGCAAAGGTGAATTTTAAATGGACTGCATTAGTTCTAAATAAAGAAAAAAACATAATCAGTGGCTGGAATCCAAGTAGATTGTACTGTTGGATTTTTGTGTTTAAGTTGAGTTTTAAAATGAAAATACATTTTTTATTTGTGTTTTCTGTTCAGATATCATAATTTGTCTGATCAGAGAGAAACCATCATTTTCTTATAATGAATAACTCAATCCAAGACAAATAATCCTGTGTAGGTTGGGAAATAACACATTTGAGACTGTCGCACTTTTGTTTTTCTTTTGACTCTTATGTTATTTCAGTAGTTCATTATTTCTGCATTGAGAGATGGAGAAAAATGTGCATTTTATTATCTTTATTATTGGGATGTGCTGAGATGACAGAGCTGCATTTAAGAATGAGAAAAGCGTTTAAACACTCACTCATTTATGCTCATTTATGTTGAGGAGAAATCAGCTCCACAAAGCCATCATCTTATTTTGAATCTTTCTTTCTTCTCGGTAGTCACGCAGAAAAGCCATTTATTGCATAAAACACTATCTGAAATAACCTTTTAATTGACAATTTTCTGAGATAAGCATCACAATCTGGTTTCACACATTTGGAGAATTAAGAAGCGAATATGATTGTGTCAATAAAACGTGGATTTTACACTGAACGTCAACAGTTGTTTGCTGGTTTTGCATTGCAAAACTGTGACACTGATCAACATCAGGAGATAATCAGCGGTAACCACAAGCTACTGGAGTACAGATAACAGACACTGAGTGCCAGTCACATCATACTGGAAAAAGACCAGGACAGAGTGGTCAGCAGCACCTGGACTTTTTGTGCCAGATGAAAAGAGCTCACCTCATTGGGATTCCACTTTCTCACAGCAGTACATTGCGTAAGAGTGCTGCCTGACCATACAAATTACATCATACATGACCCCTTCCACCCTCACCCTGCTGGTGAGATCTGCAGCATCCACAGCAAAACAGCCAAAATATGCAACAGCTTCTAAAATATACTAAATCTAAAATACTGAAGGATTTTTTTATGTTGGCACGATGCATGTCTGAGTGAACGCATTGTGATGTCTAATTTTGAGGTCTATTTTTTTCTTTTTAATTAATTAATTAATTAATTTATTTTATTTTATTTTATGGGATAAATCTAACTGATCTGCAAATGAAAATCACAGGCATAAGTGTAAAAGTATCAGCTCTGCAGGACTCAAACTGCTGTCTCTTATGTAAGCAAAAAGCACCTGATTCCTAGTGTTGACGTACACTCACAAGCCATTTTATTGGATGCACCTGTAATGTTCATTAACATGGTTATCTAATCAGCCAATCACCCGCCAGCAATTCAGTGCATTTAGACCTGCAGACAAGGTTGGGACAGCCTGCCAAAGTTCAAACCAAGAAAGAAGTGCATTCAAATGGCTTCCAGTGTGGTTTGGATAATAAACTACAAATACTGACAAACTAATAAATTAAAAATACAATTGTTTCTTAATGTCTAGTTTTGTCTATTATGTCTGTGTCTATTTTTGCTTCAACGTAAAACATTTTCACCCTGATGGCAGGCTTTTTCTTTCAGGTAAGTATCAGTTCCTGTCCCAAGAGAGTGAGACGAGCAGATAAAACAGCTCACACATGTAAAATCAGCACCTCACATCCATAACGAAACAACCTGTGTTCAGTAAAACCAACACACGAAGCATACAGAGTACGAGGCAGAGACAGCTTATGAATAAATTATTCAGCTAGCTTTTTTTTTTCACTTCAGTCCTACTGACAACCACCCTTTGATGTAGCTTTACATCTGCTTTAGCTATATGATTTGATATAAGGCTTTTGAAGTAGGTTTAAATTTGTGTTTTTCCTATGACTGATGGTCAGCCAACCTGCATCTGTATTTTGAGTGACAGCCTAATGGATATTTACAATGTACAGATAATATTTTTAAGCTGTACTTTCCATGGTTACACCACTAATTACACTCTTGGAAGGAACACACATACCCATAATTGAGCTTGACATGAACAAGGTGCTCTCAGGCTTTAATAATGTAGCAGTATTGCACCTGAATAATGGGGCCGTTAATTTGAAGCACAGTGATCCTTCAGTCTCTCCAACATTCCCTTTGGTTCTCCATCTCTGGATGCTTAAAGCCTTTGGGGTGTTAGTGTTCTTAATAATGGTTCAATGGTGTAGCTGAGCATTGATCCAGCTGACACATCTGTCAACAGTTGACAACTTCCCACTATGTTTCCTGTTATTTACCGTAATTGTCGGGCTATAAGCCGCTACTTTTTGCACAAGCTTTGAACCCTGCGGCTTTTAGTCAGGTGCGGCTTTTCTATGGATTTTCCATGATTTTTGTGATATCGTAAGACGATTTGTTTTGTGTGTTCCGCTGTTGTACGGCACTACGTTGCCTGGCGGAAGGATCGGGGTTCAAGAGTGGTATGTTAGTCACATGTCCGTCCGCCAGGCAACGTAGTGCCGTACGAAGTAGCGCGAAAAACAAACTTCAAAGTAGCGCTACGCATTCAGCAGGAGGCGTGGATGACGAGCGGCGATAAACTTGCGAAAAGCAAGTTATGCCCAACTCCACCGGTGGATTCTGACAGCGTGGAAAAGTGCGAAAACATCCACGATCACCAACGGATTTTGAAGGGCTGGACTGCTGCATGATGGAGAGGAGGACACCGCCACGGCCCTTCTGAGGGTGTTCGACTCTGACACTGACAACGAGGATTTCTTTGGTTTTGAAAGTGACAACGAAGGAGAGAAGCGGAGAGTGGATGACGAAGCCATCCTGAGCCTGTTCGTTTCCGACATTGGAGAAGAGGACTTTGGTGGTTTTAGTGCGCAGGAAGAAGAGAAAGATGGTGAATGACTGACTTTTCTTCTTGTTAAAGCCGTGTCACTGCACCTGAGCCTAAAAGGTAGTCCGAATCTATTTTTCTGGTGTGCTATAGGTTACTGTTATGTACTACATGTGCAAATATGTACCCATAACTTGTTTTTCAAAATATTAATAAAAGGGGTGTGTCTCCAAACAGCCATCTCTTTCCTGACAATTCCCTTTGTGCATATTCTCTTACATATGATAAGTCAACATTGAAACACCTGCGGCTTTTAGTCAGGTGCGGCTAATGTATGTACAAAACAGGATTTTCCCCTGATTTTAGCTTGTGCGGCTAATATTCAGGTGCGCTTTGTAGTCCGGGAAATACGGTATTTATTTTGGGGAGTAAGATGCGATATGCTCTATATGTGTCTGACTCTGTGAGCGGCTTCATTCACACTGCATCTAAAAATGTCTCCTTCAAATGACGCAGATGTGCGCTCTATAATCAGTGTATATGAACCAAATCCCAGCTGTTGAGAAAGTGTGTTTCACGCAGATGGGTGACAAATTAAAAGAAATGTTAATGCTCTGCTTTAAGTCTGCATTTTGACAGCTTGGCAACACATTGATATTCTTCGAGGGTAAAGTGTTGGCCCAACATCTGAGTTGGACTTGATGTGTTAATTTTTGGTTTGTTGTCACCTGTCTATATATTTGAATTCCTCCATCAGACTCAGAATGATGGACGAGTTTTATCACAATCATGAAGAGTCATTTGATGCAGTGGGTTAAACAGTTGAATACTTCCAATGAAATTAATATTCTTGCTTGAAATGCCTGTCCCACAAAACCATTCAGAAAGTTTAATCATGTTTGTTATTGCAATAATCCAGGAATGAAATATGCAATCAGTGAAATCAACATTTTCCAATTTTGGAGATGTGACAAAAAACTTTCCCTGTTATGTTAATGAAAACTGCATTTACTTTTTCAAAATCATTTTTATTTCTACACAATGGACGTTCCTTTGGGTCTTTAATTTGTTGTTTTTCCACAGAAAAAGAAGTCTCTTAGTTCTCAGCCATTCTCAGTCCACCATTATTATTGTTCCAAATTAAAAAGACGAGGTATGCGGTACGTATCCAGTCCTTTTATTACTCTCTCTTCTCTCTCTCGTCTTTCTGTTATAGACACCTAATTGGTCGTGGTGTCAGGTTTGCTCACCCTCCTCCATGATACCTGCCTGGTGGGCATACTTCTGGATTAACAGCAGACGGAGGTCAGCACATAATCACCCTGATGAATATGGAGGAGGGCCTTTGAGGGTTTACATGGGAGGACTGCCAAAAATGATAACGACCCCTCCTAAAGTATCTCCTCAGGGACCCATACGCTCTCATCTCAAGGTTGTAACTAAAACAGAGGAAGTGCCTATGGGGGAGGGTGGCTCGGGAGTTCTTTGCTTCTTCGGTTGTGAGCTAAAGTGATTTACACAAATAGTCTCGTGTAGTCTGATGTATGTGACATCATCTACAAATGAAATCTTAAATGAGTTTTGGGAGGGAACTGAAATGTCATGCACGGAACGTTTTTGCAGACACAAATTCTAGTCATGTTGAATTCTGATATCTTTGGTACTTTAATGGAGGCTTAACACCACTTTGTGTGTTTTCCTCTTGCAGCAGCAGCAACCTGTTTCACCCATCACAACTCTGAAGGTTAATTGATGCAATTTTTATTATTATTCCGTTCTTTCCGCAACAATTTGTCAATATTAAAAGGAACAAATCACAAGAGCAGACATGTTGAAGTAATCTAATAGTTTTCTGAAGCAGTCAGTCACAGCTTTTGGCTTTAAAAGTGATATTGCAAAACATTTATTTGCAGGTTGCCTCTTCTATGCTTGGAAAAATCTGTCAAAATCCATTTTCATTCATTTCTGTCTTCATCTTACAATCCTTTTCTTTGTTCACTGTGATTGTGTCATTTCCCCTTTCAGACTTAAGACTGTACAACCTAAAGTCAGGTCATTCCCTCTTTTAAATATAGCACAAACCCTTCTAACATCCAGTTGTTGTAATGAAACTGGGTACAGTTGCTGCAGTCTTGATACCTAGAGAGCACCTATAATATGAGTTCTTACTAATGTGGCCAGCCCAAAGAGTAGCAATTTGACATATTTGTCTTATTCCATATCAGGTTTTTCCATTTATTTCTCTGCGAAAAATTTTATTTTATTATTTATTATCTCTTTCAGTAACCACCCATGCTTGTAGCTACACTGAAACTGTCATATTTCTAGTCACACAGATGTGATGCACTTTAATCACCGTGAAAAGTAAAAGGCTGTACTCTGTCCCTTAGATTAAATATGAAGAACAGACACATCGAGAAATGACATGTCGAGAAAAAACGGGCATCTGAACTCCTCCAAACTAAATTGGTCCAAGTTTTGATGAAATGTGCAACATTGCTGCAGTTTTGGAAACAGAATGTTGGCAGCGAATCTGAATCCGCAAACAGGCGGAGGAAAAAAAATGACTTTCCTATTTTCCTGTTTTCAATTTCAAATTTTTTTTATTGATTTATTTATTGGCATTTGTACAGCCAAACACCCCCTATAAACCTAGAAATTAAAATTAGTTGCAGTCTCGATTTATTTTTTGCATTTCTGGCAGGAAGACCAACAAACGTTGGAATGGCTGTTTGAGTCTCGATTTTTAGATATTAAAGTTTAAAAACTTTCTAAAGTTTGCAAAAGTTTTGATTTTCTGTTTATGAATTTTGTCTCGGATACATAAAGCCACAATAAGTCACTGGCCACTTTATTAGGCACACTTGCTGGTACCAGGTTGCACCCACTTTTTAGTTCAAAACTGCCAGAAATCTTTGTGGTTTTAATTCAACAAGATGCTGGACACAATCCTCTGAGATTTTGGTCCATATTGAGACGATCACATCACAATAACAATGCAGATTTTTTTAGCTGCTCATCCATGTTGCAAATCTCCCATTCTGCCACGTCCCAAAGATGCTCTACTGGATTGAGATCTGGTGATTGTGAAGGCCATATGAGTACAGTGACCTCACTGTCATGTCGGGACAGGTTTGAGATGATGCGAGCTGTGTGATATGGTGTGTTGTCCTGCTATAAGCAGCAATTAAAAGATGTGTACACTGTGTTATAAAGGAATGGATTCGGTCAGTAGCATTTGCAAGGAAGGCTGAGTTGGTACAGATGGGCCACACCATTACATCATCCCCAGCCTGACCTGTAGATAGAAAGTCAAATAGACCTTGTTGTTAATTGTAGTCTCAGTTTCTTGTTCTTTGCTGACAGATTAGCATTTGGTGTGGTCTTCTGCACATCTGCTTCAAGGCTCAACATGTTTGGATACTCTTCTGCATACCTCTGTTGTAACGAGTGATTATTTGAGTTGATGCTGCCAGCAGCACGACATCATTCTGTGTCACAGTGCTGGGTCTTTAGCAGTAATGTCCAAATTTATCGATTTTCTAGTGGGTTTATGTTTTCTATTTGATTCTTAGCTTGTTAACTGATCACTTTTTCATATTTATCTGTTTAGTTGTTGATTCTCATTTCCTGTTTTATCTTTGGTAATTCTGCATGTTATCTCATATTGTGTCCTGTGTGTTAGTTTTACTTCCTCCCCTGACCAATTGGATTGGTTGTCTATGCTTGTGCTTGTCTGCCCCAGCTCCCTCCACTTGGTACCTTGTTGTATATGCAGTTTTTTGTTTCATCATACTCTTTCTCTGTTTGTTTCCTGAACTACTGACTTTGTTACTCTTTATTTTGGGAGGGTTTGTGTTTGGTTTGGGTTTGTGTTTTGGGATTTTAATCAGTCACATAAATAGCTTACCTTCTGTTATTGAACTGTTTTTTGTTTCCTGTTCTCATGCTGTCCTACCATGGAAGCACAGCATGAGTAGAGGTCTCTTTTTTTCCTTTGTACTTTCCCATTGTTGTGTATATTTCAGTGTTTTTATGTAATGCTACCGATCTCCAACTTGTATCCCCATGTAATGTCTGTGTTGTGTCTGTAAGGTCGGGGGGGGGGTCTCATTTCACTGCAGGGCAACCTGCATGTGGCGAATAAAGCTTTGATTGCTTGATTGAACTCTGCCTCTTAATTTTTCTGCTTTTGAGCCCCCACTTCAACACTCACTCTTTGTTGCCCATTAAGACAGTCTGATGCTTGATTTGAACTTCAGCAGGTGTCTTGACCATGTCCGCATCCCTAAAGCAACTGGATAGTGTAGTGGTAATACTACACACCTTTGGAGTAGGAGTTGCAAGTTTAATTACCGTCTGGTATCTAGTAAGGGTCTTGGCTAGACCCCCCCCCCCCGCTAAAAAACCAAGCCATGGAATGGTGCGGCTACATCTGCAGCCTGTCTGCAGCTCGGACACAAGCATTTCACTACAAGTTGTACTCTGTGTGATTGTGTACGTGACAAATAAATCTTGTTTGATGTTAAAGACATGTAGCTAGGTGAGTAGCTCAGTTGCTGACCAGGTATACCTAATGAACTGGCCAGTAAGTATATTTAGTATGCTACTTTCTTTCTCTAATTTCAATCTGCCCTAAAAGTTTTCAACTTTTTCATCCATTTTTTGTGTCTGGAAAATCACACTTTTATGTTCACTATTCTATGTTATTAAAACTCCTTATCTGTTGTTACCCACAATAAATGCTACGCGGGTTCGGTTTAACAAGCCAAGCTTTTCTATGTAAATCTGGATCTCAATTAGTGTGAGCTTTCTTTCAGTGAGGCACAGTTTACAATATTCTGTGTCCTGTCCCAGGCACATTAAGTCATAGGTTTGTCATTCATTAATGATAATGATCATGTAAGCCCTGATTAGTGTGTTACACTGCAAACTATCAGAGCTATGTCATGGAAACGGCAAGAGCAGCTGTTGTTAACTAAACTGGAATCAAAACTAAACAATAAATAACAAACCACTGTAACAAACTCATGAATATGGTTACTAACTTCATAATCACGATAATGGCAATCATGATACATTGATGACTGTTTTGTTTTTGCATTGAGGCGTGCATTCGTTTGTCTTTTCTCCTGGTGATTCATAAGCAATCAATGCAGAAAATAAATGGTTCTTCATTAATGAATTCATGCTGGTTCATGTACACTGACTGTAAAATGTACACTTATTGATGAAAAGTGCTTAACTCAACTCATTAAAACACTAGAGATAGTTAAGTTAAAATCCTTCTCCATATTTATTACCCAGCTCAGTAAAGGCAAATGTTAGAGAGTCACAAAGGAATAATGTTTCACAATCAATGGGCTCAAGGCTGCTGTTGACATCATTAAAATTTAACAGTGCGTTTTGCATTCATCCCAAGAAGCATTTCTTTTCTTATGAGTAAAAGTATAAATCTTGCTAATCTTAGTTCATCATATTTATAGCATTGACATTATGCCGCAAAAAGTCATGAGCCATCAACCTGCAATACTACACAGTAAAGCTGTTCCTTTTGCCAAAATCATCTGCATTGATATGGATTTCTCATAAAACATCAAACTAAAGGCCACTACACCAGCTTTTTCCTTCATTTCCTTACTTTCACTTAAAAAGAAGGATTAAATTATAGATGGCAGCAGAACTGAGTATAATAAAATATTTATAGTTAAATATGTGAATACACCGCGCAGTTGAGCGAGATTCCTCCGACTGTCTTCTAGGTGGTCCTGGCCTATGCTTACAGACAACTGGCTGGCATGGGAGCACCATCAGCTATAATAGCTCTAACCTCTATAATCTGACTCACTCTTGTCACTTTTTATCAACTGTCTTTAGTGTTTGTCTTTACTGTCTTGTGTGTACTCCCTCTTTGTCACATACCTTGAGTCAGTATGCAATAAATGGGTGGGATTTGCTTAAATTAAAGATAAGAAAGCTAGCAAGTGAACACCTGGACCAGTTTATAGCTTGTAAAGCCCAGGTGAGGGGCATCAGCCAGCATCTCTCCCATATCATGCAATTATCAGCAAGCGCAGGCAAGGGCCGCTTCCAACACAGCACGAGGGGCATCGCAGATGGCTGAAAGTAATAAAAAAATAAGAAGCAAAAATGAAAACAAGTTATGCTTTGGGGAAATTAGACCTGTAGCATACGTGGTTTCTAAATGCACTATTTTCAAGAGCCCTGACATCACTCTAGTTTTATTTGGCTCTATATAAATAATTAAATTTTATCATAATACAGCAAAATTGGACTGAAAAGTTGTGCTCCATCTGCTTGTAAGAAGCATCAAAGCCCCGCCATCTAAAATTCTGTTAAATACTTGATACTGATAGAATAAAGGAACACTTTGGTCCATTTTAAGAGTTAGTTCATCCCCCTTTTTCCCCAGTAGCAGCTCCAGCAGCACCAGCACCACCCAATCCCTGGCCATCAAGCTGTCCCTTCAGTCTCTGATTGAAGTTTGTGCCCATGTATCTTTAAGAAAAAAAAATCATCAACCATGAAAATGTAAATACTTTTAGGTTTCACAGCATGAACTCATGCCCAGTTCCCCTACCTCACTGTGTTGTATGAACAACCAGACAAATATTAACTGGGGAATACTGCACAGTTTGCAGACTAGATAGCTAATTAGTTGCTCGGCTGAAGCACATTAAACAGCATGTAAACACAGATACAAATGTCACTTGAGTCCAGTTTGTCTCTCATTCTCTGCTGTGTAGGCACTGTGGCAGCCTGCCAGCTGCTGTCCATCAAAGACAGGCAGGCACACCTGTATAACCCACTGAAATGAAGAGACATTTCAGATTTTTTCAAACCCCCGTTCTTTCTTTCTGCGATTATAAAAAAAAAAGCAATACATTTTAAAGACACTTAGAAAGAACCTTTGATTGTTAAAAGGGATAAATGTGATTCAAGTTTAAGTTTAAGAAAGAAACTTTTACAAATAGATAAGGATCGACAGCCCATCATATCATCGAGGCAAATCATTGTGTTATCGTACACAGATAGCAGAAGAAGAGATGTCAAAAAGTCCTCTCCTCTCTTTTCTGAAGTGTCTGCTTCTCATTAGCTCATGAATTATAGAGCCTAATTAATATGGGCAGTGTAGGGTGTGACAGGCTGAAGGACGGCGTCTCTCAGCCGCAGTCATTTCCCCTTATCTCCATCAGACACTCAGCAGCTTCACTCTCCTCTTTCACAGCCTCTTTTTAGTTTCGATGGGAGATGCATATGACAGCATGGTAACGGTCACTGGGGTCGCAACTTGCTGCATTAAAAAAAATTAAAAAACATAATCAGCTCTCGGTGTGATGCCATTTGCCGTTACTTTCCATCATGTGAGTGTGTTTTTATTTTTGTGATATTACTAACAAGATAGCGTTCATTATTCATTCAGGAGTTGAGGAGATTAGGAAATTCAGTCCAGCTGCTAAAAATAGACCCGTGTTTTCTGTCAGTTGAATTCTGATCTCTTTCCTGAGTGTATGAGTTCAGTTACAGTCTGAGATTCTCCAAGTTGTCAAGAGACATATTGGAGCATGACAGATCAAGGAAGCAGATAAAAAATAAAAATAAAAAAGGCAGTAGGGGAGGTTAAATGCCTTGTTAACTAGTCATGTGTCCACCCTCAGATAAAACCAATTCCCAGATCAGCGCTTTGTTGTGTTGAGGCTCTCATCTCTTTAACATGTTGCAGTGCTGTGTCCCCTGTTTTTGATCAGATCAGCAATGAAACAAGTGATTAAATTGCTGTTTTAATGCTCTGAAACATTTTATTCCTACTAGTATTACTACTTTAAGCTAAGAAACATCAATAGTACACATTATTGAGTCTTGTTTTATACACGGTATATTTACTTATCTGTAAATCTGTCCATAATTATAACATCTGTATAACTATGTTTTTAATTACATGATCAACACTTTAGTTGAAACAGTCTTCCATTTTCACTCCACTGTTTTAGCCCATCAACAACTCTACAAAACAAAACAACAGAAATGGGGGCAGTGTGGTGTCAAACTGGGTTAATGGCTTTACAATAGAGAAGTGGTTAAAATTTGGAGAAAGTCTATGAAAATACTTCTCCTTTTTAGCATTTGTCAGCAATAGGTTACACAGTCAATTAAACGAATGGTTATAAAAAAAAAAAATAAAGTTACTGCAAGCAGATCCGAGTTATAAAGATTATAAAAGAAGAATATGGTGAGCTTAGTTTTGGCCATTGGCCTGTTGGCTGCTGCCAGTTTGGGGCTTTTTTAATTACCTTATATGAATGAAAGGGTGGAGTGCTAATTTACTAGCTAATGCTAGTTATCTTGGGCAACGAGCTACATCATAAGCTTTGCAGGGACAACACAAGACACATAGCAGCTAATTTATGGTTAGTAATGGATAAGTAATGGATACTGAAACACTAGAATTTCACTCACTGAAGCCGACGCAGTTCTTGGATTGTCTGTACTACACAGCAACCCACAGTATTAGTCAGATGAGCTGTTAGAAATACTCCAAAAGGAACATGCATAAACAAACTGACATCCAGTGTTATGATTCACAGCAGTGCAGGTAAGGCCCTGCAGACACTGACAGGCTACTACTGTTTGTGTCCAGACACCAGGTGGATGAGTTATGAAAAAAAATCACCACATTCAGTGTTGTTATGAAGAGGAGATATTCTTCTTAGCATCAAACTGGTTTTAGTAGCAGGCTGTAAATATTTCTGTTTTTGCTGTTGAAGTTAGACACTGGAGTTTACTGTTTTTTCGATAGAATAAAACCCACCTTTAACAGTACTGTTGTCCTTTTCTATCTTTTGACTGCTTCGCTCTATTAAGGATTTAATCACACTTTATGTGTCCAGTATTAAAGCTGCCTAAGTGATTAAAATCACAGTTTCCACCATTACAACTCTCCCGTAGTTTGTCATGTTACTGTTTATTCACTGTTTATGAATGTTAAAAACATATTGAAATCAACTGAAAAAAACAATCATCTTCTCAGTGTCTTCATTTGTGCACATAACTGTGAGCTGAATCACAATTATTATTATCTTCAATAGTAATTTTACTATAATCCCTTTCGCACTCATTTTAACAACAAGCAACAGCGGGATGAATAGCATCAGTAACAGATAACAGTCTTACAGATTATACCACTGTTTAGTAACATGAGCTAATCTTTACACAATCAAGATGACCGAACTCTAAATTCATCTTAGGGCCATCATGTAGATGATGGATTTGTATTTTTGCTTGCACATATTACACTCTATACTTGATGCTATGATATGTGGCATTTTCGCTCCTCTGATTTTTACTGCTGCACTGCTTTTTTCATGTGTTTAAAATGTCACACTTTTTTTTTCTCTTTTAATGGAAATGGATCCCTGAAGCCGCTGGGAAAATGATGAATTTGAACTTTAAAAAATGGAAATGGAATCACACCTGTTGATATTCATTCTTATCTGAAGTGTCTCACCATTATAGCTTGAAGGAGCCATTAAAGCAGACACATGTTGTCAGCTTAAGTTAATGCTATATGTAACACAAACATGAGATAACTGCACTGTAAAGGGCCGTAAAACAACAGGTAGCAGATTTTTGTTTCCAAAAAAAATTGAAGTCTAATACTAAATCCTAAAGCTGATAAGGAGGTCCGGTTTAGTTTCTGTTAGCATTTAATGTCTTTTGCCAAAAAGGATAAAAAAGGAATACATTTCTTTAGTTAAAAATAAATAAATAATATAAAATATCAGAGAGCACACTGGCTCATGCTTTCTGGCATTGTCCCTTATTGACCAATTTCTGGTTCAAAATATTTGATTGGTACTCTAAAGCTTATTGGATCTCCATTTCACCCAATCCAGAAATTGCAGATTTTGGCCGCGTACGTTCCAGAACTATCCCTGCGACTGTGCAGGTGCCAATTGATCTCGGAATGATGATTGCGAAAAGACTTATCCTAAAGGAATGGAAGTCCGCTGTTCCTCCCACCTTCAGTGTCTGGCTCAATGACATGTTATCAGTCATTCAAATGGAAAAAGTTTGATACCTACAAACATCTGCAGCAAATGTTTTCTCAAAATCCTGGACTCCGTTTTGTAATTACCTTGAGAAAGCTCACGTTATATGAGCATGTACCATGGTACTGCAATTTCTCTGTTTATTAAATTAATTCATTATGGATAGTGGTAGTTTCTAATTTTCTAATGTTTCTTTGTTTTTTTTGTCTTTCTCTATTGATTATTATTATTATTATTATTGTGCTATTTCTTATAATTATTAGATAAATAAAAAAAATTTCCAAGGTGCTGCAGGCATAAGCCAAAAAGTTAGCATTGTTACACCAACTGATGTCCTAAAACAGAAAAAAGACCTTAAGGGATTTTTATTAGCAAATCAATTTGTCTTAAAGTCTTTCTTTTTTTTTTGCTTTGACGGCACACTCTACATTAGTGTTTTTAATGGCCAAGAACCTTTGGCTCAATAAAGTCTGTAATAAAGTTATTCATCCACATAAGCAAATCCAAACAGCAGACTTAAAGGTGGAATTTGGTCACAAAATTACTTGTCTACCACATGAAGCCACCGCACCACTCTTTGTTCATTTTGGCAGGAATTTCAGTTGTACATGCAGTCTGTAGGCTCAACTAACAAAAATGCTAATGGGCAGTTGAAGATCACATTTCAAGATCTTGGGGTGGAAGTATAAAACAATGACCTTGGCATTTTTTAATAGTGGAAAAATCCATGGATATATCAAGAGCGCTGGATGTGGCATTATCTGCAACAGGAAAATCGCTTCAGGCCCAAAAGGCAGTTTGGTTTTACTAAGCTTTTCTCTTTGCAAAACCTTATATGAGCCTAGATTTGAATAATGTTTTAGTTCTTCAGTGTCAGCATGTGATGCAAAGCCTATAACCAGAGTGAGAACTCATGAGTAGGTGCATGAAGGGACACAAATGTACATGTGCAATGGTCTGCAAACCCAGATGATGTGAGTGCTGTATTCAGTTCCCTCTAATGCATTTACTGAAAAATGCTTTTTCCCTGCATCATCACAAGAAGGGCATTGAGATAGAGCAGCAGCAATTCTAAGTGGTGGCTCTGTATCAGGTCTCTTGATACATTTGGGCAGTGTTGGGAAGGTTACTTTTAAAATGTATTCCACTACAGATTACAGAATACATGCCCCAAAATGTATTTTGTAACGTATTCCGTTACGTTACTCAATGAGAGTAATGTATTCTGAATACTTTGGATTACATGATATATTATGCTTTTTACAACTACATGAATGTACTATTGCTGTGTGATTTATTATGATTAGTGAAGGTCTGCGGCTCCGAACCGTAGTAAAGGGACCTCTGGCTAATATGTCATGTTCCGTGTCGGGCTCGTAGCCGAAAAATAGCTTTACTTTGTTGTCAGGGTCAAGTTTTAGAGAGAGGATTTGAAAGGCTGCTCCAACAGGAACTTCTTGTTCCTGAGGAAAACACGAACACGGTGTACAGTCGAGTCTTAATAGCTTACTTACAACTGGGCTCGTCAGGCACTCTTCTTGGCTGCAGTGGTTATTATTATATTTACATGCTTCCAGCTCCCGTTTCTGCTCGATGATAACTCATACTTTTCCACTCTCCTTTTTCTCCCTCCTCACGCTCACAGACACATAACAGGTATGGCAATCCATTCTCTTTTTTTTTTTTTCTTTTTTTTTTTTTTTGCCTGTCCCGTTTGGCTCTTTTGCCATCAGAATTATTGTCTAAAGGCGAAGAAAGATGCCCAACGGATTTACTTTACCAAATTGACCATCCCAGCCTTGCCGTAATGGTCCATTTGATTCACCTTTTATTGTCTATTTTATTTTCACTTGCTGAATACAGGACAGGCTTGACTGGGGGAAAGAAAGAGGGAAAGAAAAACAGCTGAGAAGAGGGACGGGGGAGAAGGGCAAAAAACAAAAACCAACAGAATAAGCAGAGAGGGCATGAAGCAGGTATGGAGGAGATCAAAACTCCAGACATCCAGAGGCCCCCAGAACACAAGAGACCAAGGAAGACCAACAGAGGGGCAGCCGCGCCACTGTCCCAGAAAGAGCTGAGGAGAGTCCCAGATGAGGGGTCACTCAGCAGCCGCGGAGCAGAAGCCAGGGGGGGGGTTGCAGTGACGCGCCCGTGAGCTCCGCCGGCAGCCAGCTGTGCCTGAGTGACCGAGCCCCAGGCCGAGAGGCCGGGGGCACCCCACCTCCGAAGTGGCCCGAGCGAGCCCCAGGCTCCAGGCCCCGATAAGCGGCCGCCAAGGAGTGAGCCGGTATGTACCTGGACACCCATCCCCGGACACAAAGAACCACCAACGCACCGATGTCTGAGGAAGTCCGCCACTGGCAGGGGAAGTGGTGGTAGGGGGAGATAGGCCTCCAAACCTTGGAGGGCCTGAGATGTCCCCAGAGAGTTGGCGTCTGATACCCAACCTGACATATAGACACAGACATACAGGCACACACAGATACAAACATCCATTCCCACCCTCATGCTCTCATATGCACTTACTCCACACTCAACCAACGTGGAGACAGACATAAAGAGACGCTGTACACACAATCACACTCCCCAAGCGTACTCTACGAACCGGGCCTAGGTGCCCTTGCCCCGGAGGGGGGAACTGCACCCAGACCCAGTTACCCTTTTCCCTGCGGTGGGGAGAAGCAGACCGCCCCGACTCCGCAGCAGCAGGGAGGCCCCACATTCCAGACCCCAGTCGGACGGCCAACTCCTCCTCCTAGCTCCCCGCTCCAGCAGGCCGCAGAGAACGGGGGTGAGAGAACACTCCAAACCGCAATCCATTCTCCCTGCAGCACGGACAACACTGCCCATGAGGCTACATTCTTTAGGGCTGCCTGTAACATTCTGCCTATCCAGTCGTTAAGTCTGACGTCACTAGCCGTGTCTGGGCCTAAACTCCGCTGCAGGTCCATATATCAAACGATCACTATGGCATTACTGAGAGTTGAAAAACTGTCTAAAGTCTTTCATCTTTAATAAAATGATCAGCGTTCTGCTCTATCAGGTGTAACAATTGAGTTTAACATCCAGGCATCCATGAAAACAGAATTTATGACATTTAACGGAGTTAGAAGTTAGCAGGAAGCTATCTAAATACAATATAGCATGTCCTGACTGCGGGGTTTTGGAAACAAATTAAAACGTACAGCTCTGTTATCACTTCCAACATAAATGAAGACAGAAAACTAAACAGCAGTGACGTTTGCAGGGTTACTGAAGTTTGGCTAGCTGGTATATAATGATGTGCTACGTGATCGCTAGCGACACAGCTATGTTAGCATAATATAAACAAGCTAACTTTATTTCCACTCAATAAAAGTTAACGTGAGTGTTCTCGGTGGTCAGGAACAAATGCAATCGCATGGCAGGATGCTGTAAAAGGACCAAACTTCAGCCAGGAGAACAACTGAGATAATCCATCCACAATACGAGGTTAGTTAGATCCTAAGGTTTTAAACACTGAGCTTAAGTAAATGATTAGCGGTAATAAAAGCAGAGGGAGGTTAACAGTGACACTGACTGTTTTAGGAGCTTTTTGAGATTAAATAGAAGAAAATACAAAACATTAAACATGTTAACACCACAAAAACCATATTAAACGCAGACTACTTTAGGCCTGGAAGTAGGATTCGTCATGTCATTACTTAACGACCGGATTAGCTTAGCACAACAACAACAACAACAACAACAAAAAGGCGCTCTCTCACCCAGGGAACACACAGAGAGAGAGCGTCACCCTGTAACCATGGAAACCGTAACGCTGCCACCTGGAACAACAGAAAATAGCTGTCAAACAAAACCCAAACAGTCCTGACCCGCGACAATAGGAAACAGGAAAATACAGCTGTGTAATCCATTTATTTCAACAATGTAACTGTATTCTAAATACCACCTTTTTAAATGACAACTGTAACGGAATACAGTTACTCATATTTTGTATTTTAAATACGTAACGGCGGTACATGTATTCCGTTACTCCCCAACACTGCATTTGGGCATTCTACAGTACTTAAGGGCCATCGTAGTGTCCTGACACAATCATGGTGCATCATACATAATGCTGCTGTTTTTGCTATCTTTTACTGACCTTGTAAAGGTTTAGTTCAGTTTCGTTTTATTACATTCATTTGTCATGGTCTATGCACAGAAAGTCTTACTCTCATTATCCTCATTTTACAATCTTAAGTGTAGCTATTAGCTAATTTCAGGCATGCATACAAAATACATTTCCACAGCATATGAAAGGATTTTTAATACGATTTTTGTTATTGTGCTTGGCTAATTTTGTGGCAAATCAACCTGATAAATAATACATTCGTAAAGTGCAATTGCCAAATAGTGCCTTTTCCAACAGCAGGGGACAGAAGCAGCATGCACCTGGTGATAGGCCGCCTCCCGCCAGATGGACTGTGAAATTTTCTTGTGATCAATTTAAACCTCAGCAAGAGGCTGCAACTACCAATTTCTCCTAGTCATAAGGAGGTTGTTGTTAGTCTGAATTTCTTTAAACCTACATTCTCCATCCTATAGTTTTCCAGTCCTATAGAAGTCACAGGGGAAAATGTCTTTATGTCTTGACCTCTGTTAACCCACTTGCCTGCCATGTTTATGTCCTCAGTCACTCATTTGGATCATATTGAATGAATGGAAGAATTTTTAGATCTTTGTCATTGAGGAAGCAGTTTCGGACTCAGACCCGCTCCTCATGTTGCATCTAGGGTTTTTATAAACCTAACAAAAATCTTTTAAATGCTAATCTTGAGGCTTTGAAATAAAATGTAAGAAACAACAGGTGACATGACAGTAGCTACATCCATTTTTTATACAGCAGAGGTAGAGTGGAGAGTCGTATACAAACAGGTGTAGTAGCTAACATGACTCGCTAATTTGCTGCCATAGAGACCTGACGTTTTATGGTAAGTGTTAAGTAGTGCAGATAATGCACCAGAGTGAAAGTCTCCAACTTAGTCAGCAATATGTTGCTAGTTTTTCCCAGACACTACCACACTATACAGGCTGTATGCCCTGTTTGGTAGAATGTTACCCGTTTTACAGGCTAGAGGTTAAAAGTATGAACTGCACAAAAGTGGGCTCACTTTATAATGTTGTCGGATGCACTTGGAAAAGTAGCCTCATCCTTCTAAATACATTAGATCTTTAGACTAATGCACACGCATCACCCTCTTAACTATTTAAAAGCCCTTTTTTCTGTGAGTTTAACCAGACCAACATGTCTGGAAGAGGCTTCTTTGATCTTTATTTTTAGTCACATGGCCAAAAGCGTAACCGCACCACTCGGCTACATCCCAGGGGGGAGCCAGATCTCACCACTCCACCACAGACGGTTTGGATCAGACTCATCTCTGGGGGGGAATGAAAAGGCTTAGTCCAATTAATGGTTGAGATGCCCCCTTCAAGAGCAGCTGCACTACATGTAGCCACCACCACACCCAAAATGAGCCACATGCCAAAGTGTGGTGTCTCAGCGTGCTAAATATATCTGCAAATTGTGCTGTTCGTATTAATATACTCTTTTCTCTGATGTTGTGTTATGCAACAAGTAGCCTGTAGCTGTAGAGAGCATTGTCAGCATTTGGCATCATTATGTGTCAGTGAATCGTCGTCTGTTCAGGTTATACCAGGGCAACATACGGGGGTGGACACAGTAAAAGCTACAGCACAGCAATAACAGCTACCCTTTCCTCCACAGTGTTTTGTTTCTGTTACACTAATTTATTTTTGTTTCACTTTTTAGAATGTAAGGCATTTATTTGAGTTCCATGAAGTGCTACCCTCCCTCTCCCCAACAATGTTTAATTTAAAATTTATGCCAGATGTCTTGTGAGGTCTTTTTTTTTTAACTGAAGTTTCTTGAACATTTGAAAATGGAGTAGGGTGGGGGGTGTATTTCTTAAAAAAATGGAACCTAACTATTTAAAACAATGACAAACCACCAAAGTTCTCTACTTTTCCATGAAATTACAACAAAACAAAGACCAAAAAAGCCACATTTGTTTTAGGAGTTTTACAGTTTGACAGTTTAAATATTCACTGGAGTTTATAAGCATCATCTCAGTGGTCTGACTGTTCTTGAACAAGGAAATATAAGTCTAAAATTTATGTAAAGCATTCTTGGTTCTAGGTTTCGACCATAATGTTTCCCTCACAATGTGGACATATTGTACACATAGTTAACCATGCAAAGCCATTTCCATGTCATCTTTAACCTGCTTATTAATTATTGTATCTGAACCTCAGTGATGTATTTTTTTTACGCAACACACAAAAACTTTCTTTTATGTTGTTACTTATGTTATATGAAGACTAATTTTGTTAGTGAATGTACTGTAAGCATTCAAAAGATAGATGATGGCAAAAACAAATCATTTTTTCCACATTTTTATTGCCAGTCATTTACCTCTTATACAACATAGTGATGTCTGTAATGGGAAAACATTTAATCATTATTTATAACATTAAACACATAACATGTATCGCAACAATATGTAAGTCTGCTTTTAATGATGATTTTTATGTAAATTAAGTAAAAAATCAACAATGTAAAATAGTGTATGACTTCTTTTCTGGCCCTGAACTCCAAGTTCACTTAATATGTAAATGTTTAACAACAATTCAAGAAAAAAAAAGTTATTCTAATACCAGCTGTATGTAATTTAATCACACAGAACAACAGCTATGCCGAAACAGAGAAGAAAAAAAATTAAGTAATTTTTACTTCCCCGCTAAATAGATAAAGTCCTAAAATCATCTATCTTATTATATGTCACAGTTCTAATTATTTGTGATGTTGGCTCTAGATAAATAAAAAAGGAAGTGAAATTGATGATCAGAGTTTACTTCTTAAAAAGCCATGCACCATGCAGTTTAAACATTGCCTGTATGTGTCCTTCCACAGTTAAAAGTTCAGTTAACTGATGACTGTAAATTGGCCGTAAGTCTACATGGTTGTCTGTCTCCCTGTTAGCGCTATGATATTCTGCCAGCTTGTCAACTGTGATAGCTTGTAGGGCCCCAGTGACCAGAGTCAGGAAAGCAAATATGAATGTGGATAGATGGAAGATTTGGCTGATGGAAAATAAAATGCAGTGGACGAAATGTAAAAATACCTCTCACCACTGACTTCTTTTGTGGCCCTCAAGTCCAAAACTCTTGCCTTCCATTTGTAAATTAAATTGTAATTAATTTGTAATTTATTCATTTTGAAAATTTTAAAACAATAATGATAATAGTCTGAAAATGTCAATTATCTTAAATGCTATTAATTTACATTTTAAATTACATTTTGACTAAGATGTGACACAGAAAATATGCAGTATTTAGCCAAAATAAACAAGAATGTGTTTTTTCATATTAACCAGTCCAAAACTCTTTTTTTTTTTTATCAGTTCTGGGCAAAAACAAAAC
This sequence comes from Rhamphochromis longiceps, assembly GCF_057381845.1. Classification (NCBI taxonomy): domain Eukaryota; kingdom Metazoa; phylum Chordata; class Actinopteri; order Cichliformes; family Cichlidae; genus Rhamphochromis; species Rhamphochromis longiceps. Next base: position 8,776,465 of record NC_140558.1, read on the forward strand.
TCTTTGGAACAGATGAATATGGTAAGTTAAAATCATCAGGATTTGGCTTCAAAGACAATACTTAGGGTAATTAATTGCTCATTTTCTCCAATATTAGAAGCATTTTGTGTCAGAGTGATGCTGAAAAACTATTCCATGGATTTGTTACTTCCAGGCTGGATTATTGCTATTTTTCTTTACCCTACAAAATAAAGGACATAGAGGCTACTGTCATTGTGATTTGGTGCCATATAAATAAAACTGAATTGAAATGAACTTGTGTGGGTGTTTTTTATGATGACAGAGCCAAAAATCTGGAATATTGTCTATTAATAAACTTAAGAACCCCAGTCCAAACCTTTAGTTAACACTGTAAGTCATGTTGATCTTATTTCTCACAAATATAATTTTGTGCTGCGAAACAGCCATCGTCATTCCATGATCCTTTATCAGTTGAAACATATTCTCCACAGTCCTGGCTTTTGAAGTCATTAGGCTGCCCAGGCTGCCAGTATCTGATGAATAAGGTAAGAGAGAGAAATCATTTTCTCCACTTTGTCGCTATAAGAAACAAATTCACTCCTACATTGTGATTGTTTGGTGCCTCAGTCTGTCTTTTTAATTTAACTCTCATTTGCAAAAGTAGAAATAATACTGTGCACTTCTGCATTCATCCTTTCCTTACATTTCCTGTTGCTAAATTGTTGGATAGATATTAAAGTTTTTGGCAGAGTTCAGTTCAACAACAGAATACAAGACTGATCTTTGTACAGTCAAGTTGTACATAAAAGTTTGATAAATGAACCTTACATTTAGAAAATGTGTAAAGTTAGATCCTTTTTGTTCAGGTTTGTGTATTTAAACTCACTCTATGGTAATAGGGGTCCCATCCACCCAGGTCCAAACCCCCTCTGTAAGTGTGTCAGTGAGGCCAATCCAAGCATTTTGCCTCTCGCTCTTGTCCAGTAATTCGTTGACAAAAAGCTGTTAGAGTCGCACAAACAAAAGACTGATGACATTACTGTTAGGGGGTGATCTTGATCTAAATTGGAATATATAATAAATGGACTGGTACAGACAATTTCTACACATTTCAGTTTTGTAAAAAAAAATTTGAATGACCCGTAGAGCCACGATGACAGTCATTTGTCTTTGGGATAGAGACTCATGTCTCCAACAAGATGGATTATAACAGCATTAATGATCCTTTAATTTTTTGTTTTAGTTCCATCACCTAATGGAGTTCTTGCAACACTGCAGTCATCTTTAACTGTACATGCAAACCTTAGCAACCCAGTACAAAGATGGAAAAAATTCTTGCAATCATTGGCAACGTTTAGCGATTCTAATTCTGCCTTTGTTTATTACCTGTTCCTCAGCGCTGTCTATGACAAGTAGATCTGCACCTTCAGCGATACAGGCTTTTCTGCTTTCTGTCCAGTTTTTCTTCAAGGTTGAGACAAAATAACAGCTTATGTCAAACCTTCTCCAGTGGGCCTGACAAGGAATGCCTGCAAATTCATCACATGGAAAAAATATCCAAAAGATGAAGAATACCACAATGGAGATAATTTTAGTAAATTTAAGCTGTAACATAGGAAGCATACCGCTTAGTTTAGTGGTCATCCTTTTGACTTTCGATTGTAACTCTTCTCTAGCTGTAGTCAAGCGACTGTAGTTGGTTTGTAATTGTTCCTTTTCCTTCCTCAAAGTATTATACCTGGTTTGAAGTTGCTCTTTGTCTTTCCGCAGGGTGGTATAGCTCTGGTCAGTTTGATGTTTGTTTCTATTCAGACTATTGTAGCTTCTTTGTAACTGGTCTTTCTCCCTCTTTAACACAGTGTAATTACCTTCTAGCTGGACTTCTTTTACTCTCAGTGCAGTAAAAAGAACGCCTAATGCATCCTTTTCTCTTTGGAGGTTATTGTAGCTGGTTTGTAGCTGCTCTGCAGTTGCTGTCAGATTATTGTGATTAGTCTGTAAGCCCTCAAGCTTCCTCTGCATGTGAGTGTAGTTTGTCTCGAATTGATCTCTCTCTTGTTTTAAGTTGATGAAATTTGTTTGTAGCCGGTCCTTCTCATTTTTCACATTGCTGAAATTGGCCTCCAGCTCATCTCGTTTAGTAATCAAATAACTGTAATAGTGCTGCAGCTCATCTTTGTCTTTTGTGAGGTTGCTCAGTATGATCTTTAACTGTCTAGTCTCCTTACTCAAAGCATCATAACTGATCTCCAGTCTGTCCCTCTCTGCAGTCAGGTTGTCATTATCATTTTGGAGTTTCTCCTTATTTTGAGTGAGTGTATTGTGATATGGCTGTGTTTGGTCTTCTGATTTAGGATGGATGATCTCATCTGTGAAATTTAAAAAATAAAAATAATATTTTTCCGGATTCAATTGATTATCATGAACTGGATGTAAAAGCAACAAAAAAGGGGTTTATTTTTATTGAATAAAACTAAACAACTTACAGAATATAAATTGACTTATGTTACTGCACAACAGGACAGCACACAGTAATCCGAGGCTCACAGTGACACCTCTGAGGATCTGGTTTCTTCTGCGAAAATTCACTGTTTTGTAAATAAGAAAACAGACATTTTTCAAATTAAACTACAAACAAATATATCATTAGACAAGTAAAATTGGTTAAAAAAGTCTTTAGAGACTTTAACTTAAGTTTTAGAATTTTTGAATCCATTTAAAAATCTTTAAAACATGCTTTACCGTGTAATTATGTATTACTGAGCATAGACCAGCATGATATTGGTCCTTTTATGAATTAAACAAGAAATTTATTATTCAATAAGGTGTTCGCAAACCAAAGGTGTCTTAAGCAATGAAATACACACACACACAAAAGTGTGACGTTATTCAGTTTGAAATTTAAGCTGAAAAACAGGTTTGCATTTTATTTTGTCTACCCACTAGTTCTGTCTGCGGGTTTTGGGGGTGATACTGTACCTTGAGTGATGAGATTGCCGTCCATATATAATAAGGTGTCATCAATTTCCATTGTGTCCATTAATGTTCTGGATTTTTTTCTGTTCAGGTAAGACCTTTGTAGGTTTGGAAATGAAAAACAGTCCTTAAGTTTTCCAGAAGTGCTGATTTTACACTAAACTATACTAACATTCATAAACATTTTTTAATGTTCTAGAGAAAGTTCACATTCAATTATCTAAACATTAAATAGTTTTTAAACCTGCACTTACCTCGCACTTAGCTAAATACGCACAATAACAGTGAATTCAAAAAAGATTCTGCCACTGACCAATAAAAAATGAATGTTAACTCAGTATTATTTATTGTAGTGAAAAAAGGATGTCCCACATCATCAAGCACTTGACATAAACTGATTGGTTGAAAACGAAACTATGCAAAATCCACTGGATGTCTACATTCCCACATTCAAAGTACTTCCCACTCAGACTTAATAGAAATAGCTAAGGTTAAATACCACGAAGTAGTGACTGGGATTTTTTTCTCTTTGACTGACCTGATCGTTTTCAGACTTCCACCTTCTGTGATTTCTGTTCCCTTTTCCCACAGATTAAGTTCTCACAGAGGTTAAATAACTGAGAGTGTGAATGTGCTGAGAAACAAGAAATAAATAGAAATGGAAAACTGCTCACATATTCTGTCCACATTTCCCATCAATATTATGTGACAGAGACATATATACAGGAACTCAGGGCAAAGTTGTACATATTTGTAAGTAAGAGATCAAAGAAAACTGTATGGTAAATTCTGGATTAGCTTGCTAGGTTTTTTAGCTAGCTTGCTAGTATTACAGTAATAAGTAGATATTTTATTATATATACATAGTATTTTCCCTCTCCTAGTTTAACATTAGTACAGTGGCTAATTACACCTAAAAGTTAAGTTGGTTTACAAATTTAAAAACACATTTTTTAAATCAAATTTGTGCTAGTTTAATTCTATCAAGCACAGAATTAAATCAAAAACCATTGTTTTAATAAATTCACATTTTAAAAATGTCATTTTAGTCAGAGAGCTTTGCATAAGTGTTGATTACCTTTACAGAAATTTTAAAAAATATTATTGTAATTACGTGTACTCAGCAGCAGTGGCAGCACAAACCTTACATTGGGTGGTCTATGTTCTGGACAAAGACCACTGATGCTGTGCCTGGAATCTGCTGCAGCCACTCTTCTAGTTTCAGGATTACAGCTCCTAATGCCTAATGGTCCTATTACCACTGGGACTACTTTGGACTTTACTTTCCACATCTGCACTATTTTCCATTACTCCTTCTTCCTGATGTTGCTTTCCACTTACATTACCACATCATCCTATCTTTGTAATGTATTTGGGGCTTGCGTGGGTGGAACTGCTGATTCTGGACTTGCAAGATTCTGTTTACTCACCTGCAAGATTTGCCTGCTTTGCTCCATGGAGATCACCGTTCACAGCCAGACTAAATTCTGCTTGTCTGTACGGTCAGCAGCCTGACTCTGGTAAACACCTCACTTAGGTTTCTTAGCTGCCCGTCACCACTACCTCCAAGCTAACCTAACAGCTTGTCAGAATCAGAAAAGCAGATGAATGAAAAACAGCCTTCAATACACCACTCAGCCACTACTAATATCTGGTTATGCCATTCATAGCAAACGCTGTTTAAAGGTGTCATAAACAATGTCTTAAGAGCTTTCCCTGCCTGTCTCATTCTCTATTTTTTATTCTTCTCTAAGGACCTCAAGGAGCACTCCATAAATGCACGGCAGATACTGTTAAGAATTTGGGGGAATTAACTGTTTGCGAAGGTTGAAAAATGTGAATTTCATTCTAAATCTGTCACATTTTTGGCAACATTGGTGAGAATTGGCAGGTGAAGACAGATCATTCCATGATTCCACATCAGATGAAACATATTGGTTTTGGAATTCATTGGGCTGTCCAGGCTGTACCAGTGCCTGATCAACAAGGTAAGAAAGAAACCATCTTCTCCTCTTTAAGAAAACCTTCTGACCTCTGATTGGTTTTGTAACTTTTGGTTTGTCTTTTTTCATTTAAGCTTTATTTGCAATAGTAGAAACAGTACGAGTTCTGCTATCATCCACCCCCATCACCACCTCTGCATGTTTTTAAATGCATCAAACAGGACATGAATTTTAATGCAGTGAAAGTCTCTGTGGATGCAGTTGTGTAAGCTCTGAATTTGAAAGTGTATTCAATCACTTCTAGATCTGGTTCAACAAGATTTCCTGTTGCTGAATTTTTGGATCAATATTAAATAGATTTAGGCAGTTTAGTTTTACACAGGGTCTCTATCATCAAAATATAAGACTGATCCTTTGTGTCCTTATTTTCCACCTTCAAGCAGTTTTAGTTTAGGATGAATCATGGTTAATTTTATGTTAATAAAGAATTGAAAAAATAAAAAAATCCTATGGAACAGTAAAGACAAGTTCTGTAAATTACACTCTATTATATTTAGGAAATCTGTAAAGTTATAGCAGCGGTGATGACATGAGAACCTTTTTGTTTGTATTTGTACAAAATACAAACAAATACAAAATTTAAACTTTTTCAATTCAAATGGTGACTGCGTCCCATTGACCACTGTAAGACTGTCAGTGAGGCCAGTCCAGGCATTTTGCCTTTGACACCTGTCCAGTAATCCACTGACAAACAGCTGTTAGAGTTGCACAAATAGAAGTCCAGTTGATATATTTACTAAGACTTATATAAAAATTGAAACATTTAACAGTGGGAGAAAGAGGGCACGGCAATTAGCCATTGTAGAAGGTCCTGAGTTTGGGACCAGGGCTCTTCGCTGTGGAGTTTGTATGTTCTCCCTGTTTTTGCACGTGTTCTCTGTGTACTCTGGCTTCCTTCTGCAATCAAGACACATGCAATTGTTGTGGTTAGAACTAGTGATTATAAATTGCCCATAGATTTGAATCTGAATGGTTGTCTGTCTCTCTGTTTTTAGTCTTGTGTCAGACTGGTGACCTGTTGAGGGTGTACCCTGCCTCTCTTGAGTCCAGCCATCAGGTCAGAAAGGGAACATGGCAGTTCAGGGGGGCAGCAAAGGGGAAACAACTCAACAGTAGACACAGAGTTGGATCTGGTCAGATGGTCAATGGCAGAGATGGAGCAACTCTGGGTCCTGACCGGGTGGCCAGTGATCGAGACACAGCAGCTCCGATAAGAAATTGATGGCTGAGGAAATGAGACTCCCTCGGATGCAAAATGAACAGCCAGCGGCTCAGCCTCACAAGGGACTAGCTTGAAGGCCAGTGATGGATTCACTCATGAGGCCAAGGAGGCAGCCAGTGATGACTGACTGGGCACCTTAGGAAGCTTGAAGGAGAGTGATGGAAGTGAATGAGACCCTCTGGAGGTTCCAAAGGAAGCTGACTCTTAGTGGGCTAACGTTGGCTAAAGCCACAGGACACCTCTGGTTTGGCTAAAGGCTGGCATCGGGGCAGGTGACTGGACACTTCTGGTGGCTTGACGGGGGGATGACAACTGTAGTGGAGGCAGGACCCTCTCTGAAGACTGGCAACAAAGGAGATGGAACTCCTCTGGCTCAGGTCTCTCAGGTAGTGAGGGATTTATGGTGTCCAATTCTGCTGCTTCCTGCTATCCCAAATTCAGTGGTGTCAAAATGACTACAATAAACTTGAACTTAATGTTTGTATGTCTGATAACTTACACAATCTTTCTCCAAAAGATCTGAGCACAAAGAGAAAAAGATAAGGTTTCTTCAAAGGTAAGTGGAGAAATGCAATGCAGAAAAGACTGACGCATGCATGATCATCCACACGTAAAGCATACTGTATATACACACGCAGGATAGGAGAGAGACGAGGCAGAGAGTACAGAGAAATTGCAGGTTCACATAGCGAGGACAATGACAACATCCATTGTTTATTTATAGTCACTGTGTGGTACTGGAGCCTTTTTTTGATGTAGGATCATAAATGCCAGCACAAAATTTAACTACAATCGATCTAAAGTGAGTGACTTCCTCCTACACCAACTTGAGCACTTTAGCAAAAAAAGATATTTGTATTAAAATGCATACTGGTAATTAAACAGGAACAAAACTTTTTCTTTGTGACTTTTTTGACTTTGTGTTCTTATAAAATTCACAAGCAATACTTTGAAATTAGACTTAATTTGCATGCTTTTTGACCTCCTAGAGTTTTGAATTTCTTTCATTATCACAGCACATTTCTCATCCAAAGACCCTGATGCACAAGTTCTTACTGAACAAGTCCCAAGTTTAATCTGAGAACAATGTCAATGCTTCATTAAAAACAAGCCATTTGCAGGCGATCTGCATTCCTCAAAATTTTGTGCAGCTTCAGCCCAGATACAGCTCCAGTGGCAGCTGTTACAAACTGCTAGAAAAAAAGATTTGGAGAAACGTGACCACAAAAATAAAAAGTGCCATTTGTCAAAATTTTTAAAATGACAGAGACGGCTGTCAAGCTGACATGTGCCAGGAGTCCCAGCAGCTGATGTTTTGATTTTTCTCACTGCTGCATTAGACATTGTCAGGAAAAGACAGGCTGTCAGGCCAGCTGTGCTGTTTTTATGTATTGATCCCTCTCTCCATGTGGAACACTTAGCTCCGTCTCTTTACTGTTGTAGGAAACAGAGTGCTGAGTATTTCTCTGGCTCAGACTGAACTGATTGAACGCCTTCGCAGAAAAGCACTGAGTGCTGAATTAATACTTTGCTGAGGTTATCTTCAGGACTGTAGGTACATTCAGTAGATTGCGGATACATCACTTGCAATAACAAAATTATATGTATATTATAATCATAATATTCATATAATAACTTAAATGCTTCTTTTATAATTATCAGATGGATTATATGTAGTTTTTTCCTGTTTTATCCCATAAAAGAAGCTTTTATTTATTTTTTAAACTATTTTTCTTATTCCATTTACATTCTTTAAATTGTTTGGTAAGCTGCCCAAGTTTGCATTAATCTACACTGATCTGACAACCAGATGGATCTCATGAGGAAATGTCCCAATATGCCATCAGCTCCCACCCCGTATGCAATCCCAAGACAAATCTGGGAAGTTAAAAGATGAATGAAGGCACAGGAAGGTTGGCAAAATTAGTTATGTTTAATCTTCCAGAATCTATTATTTCCAATCTCCAAAATCCAATTAAAACCGGCTGCTGGATTTGGTGGCTCTTTCCTTTGTGAACTCAACAATTAATTACCCTGAGCCTGATTCTGTCAGAAGTTTCTTCCTGTTAAGAAAAAGTTTTCACTCTCAACGAGAGTGATCAAATGATTTTCATAGGTAATGACTGTTGCTTTGAAGTGATGCTATATGAAGGCAGTTGTACTGCTCTGCATCTACTGCGGTCTGTAGATTCTGTAGTCAATAACAAAAATATTAATTGAATTTGTTCAAAATCATGACTGTTTATAAATGTTTAGATATTTCTATGGTGTTTGGAGGACCATCAACATATCAAGATATATCAACTAACACAAAATCAGAAATCCATGCCTTTAATCCATGCTGCACTATGAACCAACTCAAGAAAAAAAAGATTCATTACTTCAGCGATAAATTTTTACCTGGTCAAACTACACTCATATTTAAACTCCTTGTAAAGAATTTTGGCTAAGACAGCAAAATCGTTGATGCATTTAGATTACAAACAAATCAAAAACACCACCATGTACCAAAACACCCATAAAACATTGCCACATAAAAGCTCGGGGCCTATATGCTTGCAAACAGCAGCAGTGCAGCAGTCTGAAAGAGTAGGCAGCCAAGACCATATAGATCTTGGCAAACTGACAAATTAACTGTTCCCCATTGAGTGTGCTTTACAATCATTCATGATCATAATTCTTAATCATATCATTTACTCTACAAATTGAAATATTTTAACAGCCTCAATGAACTATAGCCTCGTGTCAGATCATTGCAGAACATTGCAAAAAAGAAATCAAAAGCAGAGCTTTTCTTATTGAAGAAGTCACTTGGATGAGTGACTAAACGTTTCTCCCACAAGAAACGCTACGTCCAGATGAACAGATTCAACTTTTGGAGAGCTTTTCTTATGTTATAATTTATACTCAAGGACAGGTTCTAATATACACTGACCAGTAGCATTAATGTTTAACAGCAAACACTCAGCCGTGATTGATGGGGATGAATATGCGGCTATTGTAGCAGTTGTTAATCATCCATCATTTTTAAAAATGTGCTTTATATGATTTAGCAGGTAAATCACAAAGCAAAAATAGAACATATGCATTTGGGAAAGTTAGATTAAACCTTAGCAACGAAAAGAGAAACATATTTTTAAAAGTATAACTTAAATGATTAATTGATTTTTAAAATAGTTGTGGTTGTGCTTGGCTCCAGGAAAAGCTGTAAAAAATGAAATGAAAGTAATAAAACAGAAAAGGGATGTGAAATACGCCTATGATTCTTCCCAGCCTTTTTTCCCTACACGGAATTCTTTTTTTAGAGATAGAAAAATTTCTTTCATCTTATCTTTCTTAAAGGCTCATGTAAAACATCGTGCAAAAGCTTTACATAAAGATTTTTATGAATGATCAGCCAAGGATACTGTAAGATTGTGCCTTTTTTGAAGTCAAGACATCACTAAGAATTTAGATGTGATCAATACTGTGAAAAACATCTTTATCTGTTTTATGTAATATTTTCTTGTGTTATGCAGCTGTGTGCAGATAAACTCTGTCAACCTTGGGTAGCCTCATCTGTAGTGTCACATGTATGATTTGGTTTAATCAAGTTTACATGTTTGATTTTTCTCATGTGAACTTGCTTAATTTCGACTTCCTTTTATTCGACGTTTCAATCGGGTAACTTTTGTCCTGAACCCTGATGGACTACATAGTACGTAGTAGGGACCAATCATTGTGCTTTAAAGCATAACCAGTAAAAGGCGAAAGAACTGTTGTCGACAGCAGTCACTGTACCCTCCAGTCAAACACCTCTAACTGTTTTTCAGTTACTTCAATATCTGAGTCAGAAGTTAATGAGATGGGCTTTGTTCTTCCAATCCTTTAACTTGGGGGTTGTCTCATTAAGAGAAAGAGAAAGAAAAACATAGTGGCAGATACATTGACACGTGGCCCTTGTATATAAGTTATGCCTAGCTACAGTTGCACATCTATTATATTCCAATATTTCTGCTTTTTGTATTTTTGAAGCCTATATTATGCTTTCCAAATAGTCCACTGGGGTCCGACGGTGTCTTAGTGATGTAAAGTTTGTTATCATTTGCTGACTGGAAGGTCCGTGCAGACCTGCCTGTTGTTTTGTGTCCAACTGGACTTGTCAGCAAAGAACTCTCACCAAATACTGGTCTAACTGGCAAACTTTAAACACACTTCAAAGTATAACATCAGCCAATGGGTCTCCAGCTGTTCATGCCCAAAACAGAGTATAATAAAGGTTTAAAAAATGCATCCACAGGATCCAACGTTGCCGGATCATTGAGACTGGGAAGTAGGGAAGTACTGGGATGTGTATTTTATGATACAAAGGATATTTGTTGTAAATGTAAATGTGATATTTATAAATAATATTGGGTTGAGAATGTTGATTACAAAAATTGGACTGTGTTCAGATTGAAAAATGATTTGCTTTGTATCTTTATGTTCTGGGTTATGAGGTGGGTCTCCGCTCTCAAGGAGAGGTGTGATCGTCCATTGGCCTCTAGATCCACATTTTGTGCCTTTTTATATCAGAGTTTTTTATTTGGAATAAAGTTTGGGTTGACTGCTCACCCACAAATATAGGCATCAACAGTCAGCCTCTCTCTTTTCAGGTCACTTTGACTGAACTTAATTTTTTAATTTACTTAAAGAGCACACGTCCACACATCTAAATGTTACACACATGACATTTAAACTGGTTACACATTTAGCTTTTGACTCTTAGATAACTTCATTTATTGTTATGTGCGGTCTCCGTGTTTTGTCTTTCCCTTTAAGCCTGGATTTATTGAATTCCTGTGCTAAGGTGTCACAAACATGACTGAAAAATGCAGCTAATATTCTAAAAATTTACATGAAAGTGTGTAAAAACAATATAATAAACTAAACTATGTACACAAAGTTCCCCATTATTTCCTGTACTAGAATAGTTGCTACAGCTCAAAACAGTCATTCCAAAAGCAGAACTAAAAGGGAAACTGGTGTGGCAGTAGTTAATGAGAGTTTCACACAGTGGATGTCAGCACTTCCTGTCTTAGATTATTTAAGGCTAAGGTGCTGATTTAAACACATTTACTGTTTTTTTTTTTTTTTTTTTTTTTGCCTATTATAAGATAAGACACATTATCCTGGAAATATAATAAACGAAAAATAGATTAGCACAAGCATTTGCATACATAACACTGTGTATATGTACGTGTTATGGGGACATATGGTACGTTGCACACAGAAACGTAATCAAAATATAAGATTAGAGGATATCTTGAGCAGAGCAACATGCAGCCAACAGATTTTGCTGACTTTAATCTAAGTTGTTAGCTTTTTTCAGTAATGATTCAACCCAAAAGGTAATTAATAATTAATCAATAATAATTAATGCATGACTACTGATTACGTACTTTTATATTCATGCAAATATTTACAGCGGGTAAAATAAGTATTGAACACCGTTTTCTAAGTAAATATATTTATAAAGGTGCTATTAACATGAAATTCTTAAACCATAGACATCCATAAATTATGTGTAATAATGAGAAATGACACAGCGAAAAGGTTTTTGAGCACGCTTTCTGAAATATTACTTTAGATCAAGAAAGATGAATGAGGGTCCCTGAGTACTTGGACGGTTACAGTTACATTTTTCATTTATTTGGTATCTGAAAAAGTGGAGCAACATATAAAACAGCATTCTTAAACAGAAAATACAATACTTTCGTTAAAAGTAAAAAAAAGAAAAAAAAAGAAAAAACATACCATCGTCCAAATACCCAAGTACCTGAGTAATTATTAGAAATCTACTGATGAAAATAATGAAAGATGAAGTTTGTATTTAATGCAGGTATGTTTTAGATCTGTTAGTTTGTGAACTTGGGGGGAATCTCTCACATTTGACAAATGAAAGAAGTCGAGTGGAACCCGAGAAGGAAGAAAAGTGCACTGTTAGATGGCTGAACAATAACCTTGGCTCACATCGCCTCTGGGCATAAAGACCTGGCATACAACTCCTAAAAAAAGTCATAGTAGAGGCAGAGATAGGGGTGTTTTTTCTGTCTTCCTTCACCTCCAGGTGTTCACTGCACTTCAGGGAGCAGCTGAGAGTCTGATTCAGCGGTCACGTTGCTGCTCTGTTAGATGCTCCTTGCTTCGGGTCTCTGGGACCACACTGGCTTGTTTACCACATTCCTCTGGCAGCCAGGTCGAGTTTGACTGACACCTGTGGCCAGTGAGTCACAGGTACAGGCCCAGTCTCAACCCTTCCCAAATACCCACCAGCTATCAGCAGCCAGCCGCACTCACAAAGACAGATTCTGAAGGCAGTAAGTTTATCCGACATTTAACTATTCAGCCTCCCATTCCTCCCATCGATCTTTGTTCCTTCCTTACTTCACCTTCATTATCTCTTCGTTGGACTTCCTCCCCATTTGAAAGAGTTTTTCACTCTTTTCCTATCGTTGCAAACATAGAAAAACTCACTGAGTTTTCAAAGTTTGAGGTCAGCAGGTATTAATAGCATTTTCTAAATCATTTGTCATAGCTGGAAAAGCACAGATGTTACTACTGACTCACCAAAATAACTTTTTGCTGAGGCTTGAATTCAAATAGGGTAAAAGCCATGACCTGAAAGCCTGTACTGCTGCCATTTATAAACTACAAACACAGCGTTTACAATAATATTTTGTTAAGAAAAATAAAAAGAACATGCATAATATTCCCAGTCTCTCATTTTCCTCTTCGGACAATTAATCATTTATAGTAATACAAACAGTTTAGCATGTTAAAATTAAATCCCCATTCTGCTTAGCACCACTTTCTCAGCTGTGCCATTTAACTTCAATATTTAATGTGAAATAATGTCAGAATGAAAAGCAGAAAATGCTGTGGACTGAATGATGGACTGTAAGTTCTAACTGTGAATGATGCGTGACGGTCATCTGAGGGTTGATGTGTTCACACAAGAGTGAGGCGGCTCCATCATCTGTAAAGCCAACAAACCATGCACGTAATTTCTTCAGAAATCTCTTCATAGTGAGGCTTTCCAAGTGAAGGACGCTGCATAGAGCAGACTGATGCATAACTGCAATTCAAAAAGTTGAAATAGGATGGTGCTTGCCATTTTTGCAGGTAACAGACACTTTTTGTAGATCATTAAGAAATAACATTAGTCATGGGTAAGCTAAGAAAATACAAAATACAGATTTTAAATGATCATGAAAAAAAACAATGAAAGCCTACAATGTGAAAAAGTAAATAAACCCAGTAACTTTTGTTGTGCCACCCTTGGTCACAGGATCTGCAATCAGTCATTTTTGATAACTGGCAATGAGTGTTTCAGATTGCTGTGGATTCATTTTAGCCCACTCTTCTGTGTAGAATTGTTTTAATTCAGCCACATTGGAGGTTGTCTGAGCATGTGTAAGTCTAAGGAGCTTGGAAAGAAAGCGTGCATTTTGGGCCATGTGTATTTTAATTTGTGATCGGTGGGACTGATGTTAACGTGGTCATGTTACCGTGATTCTATTGGCTCAAATGATTAATGCAAATCGGCCAATAGAAGCTGAAGTTAATGCCCCTTTAGAATTTAAAGTCACAGAGATTGATTTCACTGTGCAAAAACAAGACCCATTATGCATCCATGTGGGTAGTTTTTCAAAACAACTATTCAAAAACAAGCATTTTTAGACATGTAAATAAAATTAAATCTTTTATGCTGCTCTATACCTAAGAAATTTCATTGGGTTATATGCTATGAAATACAAAAAAAAAAGTTAGCCAAGGAAAAAAATCTTATTTCCATGTTCCATCCTCGGATACTTTGAAAAAGTAGCATCTTTCGTAACATTTATTGCAGTAATATTTATATTGACGAAGTCTCAAAAGTTTTAGTGTTATTTTAAACCCAAGGTTGTTTATATAGAGTTTGTAATTGCAGAGACATACTCATTTTGGGCAGGTCATTTTCAAGCAGGAACAGGTCCAGACTTTGACTAGCCCATTTCAAAACATGACTTTTATTTAATTTTTAGCCATGCTGAAGTAATGAATCTCAGGTGGTTGGTGTGTTTGAAGGAGGAACATGTGGCCCAGTTTAGCCACACACCTGATTATGACCAATTATCAAATTGCTTCTTTTTCAGCTGCTGCTAGTTTGATGTGTGAAGACAAGATAACAAATGCCATAAAGTGGCTTACGATGTTGTTGCAGAAGAAACATCACCGAAGAAAATAGCCAGTAATAAGTGTAATATACACAGAGTCCTTTGGGGTGTTCTTAGTGGAGGCGAATCCTTTAGGCTACTTCAGTAAACATACCACTGTCACGATGTGAAAACACTGCATTCTGAGTTAGTTATGCACTTACACGAGAACACAACCCGAGGATTTTTAGTCACACACAAGCTGAGGGAGGCGAGGACTCACAAGTCAGCATCACTTAGTCAACACTCATCTGTCCACCACCCGCATTATCCTGAGGGAGAGATGAGGTGGAGGTGGAGTGGGGGGATTTGGTTGAATGATGCAGGTGACCTGTCTTCCCACATGCAGAAGCCTCAGGGAGATCCAATAAAAATCTCCCACTCATCAACAAGGCCACTGTTCCCAAGAATCCGATCGTGTTTTTGTGTAAACACCCTGAAAGCAGCTCCTTTAATTATATGGAAAAAAGCCAGAGATTAGTGCGCTGACAGTTACCTCAATGGAGCTAATTGTGAGTCATTTCTCAGAACAGAAGTGCTGTAAATGACTACTTTGGCTTGTGCCCCAAGTATGTCCATTAAAAGGCGCTCTGAACTGGTTTTACTAATGGAGGAATAATCTGGCAGTGATATTGGTCTCAAAGAATAACAGCATTCTCTTACACTGTAAAGAAAAGGAAAACCTGAATCTACTGAATATGTCAAACTCAAAATTGTTTGTTTGAGTGGGAATATTAAAGCTTTATTAGATTAGAAATGTGTTAATGATTACAACATTTTAAGAGACAGACCTGAAGTTCTATGAATAATGTAATCGCAGGCACTTTTTAAGAATAAAAGCAACAGAACAAATGTATTTTTATTTCATTTCTGTGGCCTTGAGATAGCATACACAAAGTAAAGCACACTTCAACATCAGACAGTGTCATAGAAAAGAGCAAACAAAAAGTAAAGAAATACATTACTTGCTACTTTTAAAGAAAGGACATGTATTACATCACTTGATTGCATCCTGCAGAAAGTAATGAACTACTCTATAATTCATAAATATCACTTCTACATCATGGGCTGAAATACACTGTCAGATAATTAGCAGTTAAAGATATAAACCTTAGGTTACTTGCCCACACACTGACACGATCCCACAAAATTTTTCTTTCAATGTTTAAGTATGACAGCATCGCCAAGCGCAAAGCTGAAAACCAGTCCAAAGAGCACTTCACAGAGATCAACGTGGCAATTCTACTGTAGAAACAGTCACGGATAGAAATGGAGGTTCATATGCCAGAAGTCTGACTGCTTCTGTTATCTGTTGAAGGCTTGGTCTGGCTGCTTGGCTGGGGTTAGTATACATTTAGTTTAACATCATTCTGGGTTCTTTGCTGGTGGCTTTGTGTTAGCTTGTCACCTTTGTAGATGCTTGGAAAGAGTCAATGGTCTGTTTCTGGAATTGGATAGCTTTTCCTGGCCTGAGCATAGTTTGTCCTTCTTAAAATATATATGGTCAAGTAGCTGACTTTGGCCACATCTGCATCCTCATCGCCCCGGACCTCTCTGCAGCCTTCGTCACCATTTCTCACACCATGTTTCTCTGCAGCCTAACCAACTATCTTGGTCTCACCGATACAGTACTCTCCTGGTTTCAGTCATACCACTCCAACAGAACATAGTTTGACACCATGGGACACTCCCAATCCACCTCTGCTCCAGTTAACCATGGTGTTCCCCACGGTCACCATCATAATGCTCCCCCTTAGTCAGATCATCCGTCGCCATGGTCCTTGCTTCCATTCTTGTGCTAATAATAAACAACTTTATCTCAGTACCGAACCCTCCACCTTGGTCCCCCCACAGTCACTTGTCAACTGCCTGAATGAAATCAAAATATGGATGTCAACCAACCTGCTCAAGCTTAACAGTAATAAAAAAGAGCTCTTGGTTGTGGCCCCAAACCCTACTACAGAAGATTGACACAGGCTGCCTCATCTTACCTTCCTCTGAGGTTTGCAATCTGGGTGTCATGTTGGACTTCACTCTTTCATTCCTTACTCATGTCAAATTTGTTACCAAAACAGCTTTTGTTCCACCTAAAGATCATCTCTCGACTTCAGCCACCACTCACTGACTCTGTAGCAGAGACCCTCATCCATGCTTTTGTCACGACCCAGCTGGACTACTGCAATGAGGTCCTATTTGGGATTTCCATTAAAGCCCTGGATAGGCTCCAGTATGTCCAGAACTCAGCTGCCAGGCTTATAACAGGCACTAGGTTCTTGGAACATATCACCCCCGCCCTCATAAGTGTCCACTGGCTCCCGGTCAAGGCTTTCATTACTTACAAGATCCTTCTTCTTACTTACAAATCCCTCAATGCCCTGGCACCTCGGTATCTCTCTGACCTGCTGCAAACATACACACAGTCTGCTACAGCCCTTAGCCCTCGGTCTCCTTTCTGTCCCTTGCACCAACCTCAATACCTTTGGGGAATACCTTTGTGGCACCTCTGGAACTCGCAATGCCCCATCACTGGAGTCCTTCAAGAAACTTCTCAAAACTCACCTCTTCAACAAAACCCTCAACCTCTAGCCTCTTTAACGTCTAGCTACTCTTGTGTAAAGCATCCATGGGTTTCTTGAAAGGTGCTACACAAACCTAAGTCATTATTATTATTAATATTATTACAGTATAATTTCCATACTTCTTAAAAGTTGCTCCTCCAATTTCTTTCTTCCTCTATAGGAACTAAGGTCAAATGTAGCATTTTGGGCGCACATAAAGGATTAATTTAAAGTAAATTGCATATGAAGTGACAGAATTGTTTGCTGAGTAAATACCTAGACACATTATTTGTCTCGGGATTGTGTATGTTGTTCTCATCCTTGCACAGGTTTTCTCTGGAAGCTACAATGTTGCTACTGAAAATCAAGCTAGGCTAATGCTTCCTTGAGCCATGGACAGACATATTTGTATGTCCCTGAGCTTCTGTACTGGAATATCAGTCCATGGCATTGGTAAAAACCAACACAATCGCACACAGGTGTTTTTAACCCAGGTGTGGCAGACTCAGCGTGTCAGGTTACAGAAATCGAGAAGTTCATGGCCGGCAGAAGTGCCACAAAGTTTGCGGCACAAGACACAAGATGTCATGTTAAATTTGTCATGCAGCGCCCACTACACAGGTAGCACAGCAAACGTAACAGGGCTATTACCTGGGCAACCAGAGCCTGGAATGCCAGCTCACAACCAACACTCAGTGATTCAACCCTTTAATCTCGAGTGTTTTAGTTCCTGGTTAATAAAGTTTTTTTTTAAGTGTTTATTATTTGAGACTTTTTCAGTTTTCAATTATTGAGAAATTATGGTTCTCACCAATAGTGCAAACATCCCAAGCAGATAATACAAGAGCAGTCTAAGACTGCATACCTCCAACAGAGGCCACACCATGCATAATTTAATTCCATGAATCAAGAGAATTGAATAAATCCTGGTTATTTTGTGATATTATCTTGACCTGGGATGTCATACTTACTTTACATCACAGGGCATATACAGCCCACTTAACTAGGTCAGATGAGTGAAATTCTACTTTCTGTCAGTGGGAAGATGCTTAACTGCACATTTGATCCCTGAATGCTTTAATACAAGATACAGATGTGCAATTTGATAGTAAATCTCAGTTTTCTATATGAAATTACAGAAAAAGCTTTAGTAGTTGACTATATCATAGCACCTGTATATCCACAATAAGAGCTTTAGTGATAGGTTGTTTTTTTTTTAGTCCAAACTTCTATAGTAGACAGTTCACACACAGGAAGGCCTCGAAGGGGAGTGGCGACAGCTCCTGGGCCTGGCAGATCCTCGTGTACTAAATAGGAGTGAAGAAGTTTAAGAATTGAGAACAAAGAGGGAGGGAGGGTGGGGCACGTAAACGAGAATGAACAGCTTGCAGAACTGGGGGAACCTATATAGATGACAACCAGAAGGAGCGTGTTTGGAGGCGTGGTCCCACTCCTGAAATTCCGATACATAATCTCCAATTAAAAATCATTTAACCTTGGTGTAGTATAAATGGCAGCACGGTGGCACGGTGGTTAGCACTGTTGCCGCACAGCAAGAAGGTCCTGAGTTCAATTCCACCATCAGGCCGGGGTCTTTCTGTGTGGAGTTTGCATGTTCTCCCTGTGTTTGCGTGGGTTCCCTCCGGGTACTCCGGCTTCCTCCCACCGTCCAAAGACATGCAACTTGTGGGGATAGGTTAATTGGATAATCCAAATTGCCACTAGGTGTGAATGTGAGTGCGAATGGTTGTCTGCCCCTGTGTGTTGGCCCTGCGACAGACTGGCGACCTTTCCAGGGTGTACCCCGCCTCTCGCCCTATGACAGCTGGGATAGGCTCCAGCGCCCCCCGCGACCCTGAAAAGGATAAGCGGAAGCGAATGGATGAATGGTAGTATAAATGGCTGTGTGGGGGCATCTTTATCAGCAGGAAAAGCTGTA
Source organism: Rhamphochromis longiceps (assembly GCF_057381845.1). Taxonomy (NCBI): domain Eukaryota; kingdom Metazoa; phylum Chordata; class Actinopteri; order Cichliformes; family Cichlidae; genus Rhamphochromis; species Rhamphochromis longiceps. Next base: position 8,795,340 of record NC_140558.1, read on the forward strand.
AAATACAGTTAAAAGTCAACAAATTTATACCCTCTTTACCACACTTAGGAAGTTGACATAAGGACAAAGAGCAAGAGCTGCTCCTTTTTATATATGTGGCTAATGAGCGTGATGGTCTCGCTATAGAGAAGGAAAACTCAGGACAGAGAATGCGTGCTCAGCCATCCCGGGCTTCTAGAGCGTTAAGACAACTCAGGGCAGGTCTGTGACACTGAAACCTCAAACATCATCCACCACTTTTTGTTGTAGAGGAAGAAAACTTTTGACAGAGAACATTTTTTACTACTTATTGGTAAAACTGCCATGGCTAGGCTGCTCATGCTAACTTAAAGCTACTATGTCTATGTCTGAGAAAAACACAAGATTCTTCTTGGAAAGGAATAGTATAATTTCTCTGATTTACTGCATATTCCTGAATACAATTATGAATATTCCCAGTCTGAGGACAAACAAAATATAAAACAAAACTGATAAACATGACTTTATGGCAGTATCTGCATGATCGGGGCTGGCAGACAGCCTCAGTCACAGATCATTTGCAGAGTTGACAACACAAACCCAAGTCCATCATAACAAGTTTGCTCAACAACCTGTGTACAGAGAAACACAGGAGCCACGCTCTCACACAGTGAGCATCGGGGCAGATATGACAAACACTGCATTTTTTCCCGACTATTTTTTATTTTGTTGAAACTGCAATCTCTACAGCAGCAGAGTGGAATCGGTGTGCATTATCTAGTCTGATGGCTGCTGAGATAGGGTATAGGCATGGGCAGTTTGTGGGAGGAATGTATTCCACTCCCTTGTACAAACTGTACAGTCATTTATATGCAGAAGGAATGAACATGTTAGACCTGAAATATGATCTTGGAAAGGCTGTCAAAATGGCAATATCAGATCCAGCTCTGACTTTCTAGTCTGGTGAAAATGAAGATTTATTTCAACGTGTTCAATAGTGTAGAACATGTATATTCTAGAAAGCACTTCATGATGCAAAGTGTCACATAATTATTATGATTATATGAAACTGCTGATGAGACAATCACAATAAACCTGCATCAGTGAAGCACAGAGGCAAATTGGCTCCTTGTTCTGTTGAAATATGAGATAAAAGCTGAGCGCTAAACGACCCCTCAACCCTGATCACAAAGATTCTGTATGAGCAATGCATGAGATAGAGGAAATATCATCGCTTTTGTGTTTGCACAGTGATACCTAATATCACTTTGTAGAGAGGACATTTATCCTCAAGAATGCAGGAGCGATAAAACTGGATTTATGGCCAGTAATATATGCTGGCGGGCAGTGCAGGGCCCACATTGTTGGGACTTAATTTGCTTTTGTTGTCGAAACACATCACAGGTACACTATTTCACATATTGTTACGCATTTGCGGACAAACAACCAAACTGTTAACATTCAAGTAACTTTGAGATTTTATCACAGTAAGCTATTTTTGTAATCTGAACTGTTCAGGAGCCATCGCGAGCAGCTTCCTGTGTTCAGTGTAGCGAACGAATACAGTAATTAAGCAGAGTTGAGTCCTGGACTTTTAGACTCATGTCACAAAAATTATAGTCTTTCAGCTAGACACAGGCAAGAATGGACCTAAAAACATAACTTGTGACTTGAGACTTTGAATAAAAGAATTGGTGAGGAAATTTGGACGCGGAACAAATAGCAAATGCTGCATTGTACAAACAACTACGGTTTTAACCAGCTAGCCAGCACACATTAGCAGCCTATGTAATGTCAACCACTGATTAATGTTTATTTTCTAATACACACTTAATCTGTACTGGAGTTGCCCTCTAAAAACTTTATTTAAATAGCTTCAACATTGCATCTAAATCTTCAAACTTACAGTTTTAGTAAGGTTCATGTACTCAGGCTTAGGCAGCTGTGTGCACTTTTCATGCAGTGCCTTATTTAAATAAATAAATCAGCTCTTCCGGCTCTAACAGCCAGTTCTGTATGCTGGGAAAACAAATAAGGAGTGCAAACAACGGAATCAGATTGGTCTGAAGGGATTTATTATGGGGTGTTATGAAACTATTAAACTTGCTGAGGTACTAACACACGATGACCAACGTGCTGCTCTATAATAAATTACACATTACTTACACGGCTACAGTGCAACTGACAATGGTAATCCGAGGGACTTTTAATGCAAAATGACCCATAAAATGAACCTATTTACATAAAAAAGAAACAACTCTTTTGTATTGAATTACTTTTCTAATTAAAAGCAAATGCCCGTGATACTGAGCAAACCCCCAAAATTGGATCTTGAGTGAGTCCTGCAAAAACTGCATTTTTCTTCCCAAGAACATTTATTTATTTGGGGTATCCAACAAAGTTTTTTGTTTGTTTGTTTGTTTGTTTTAAACTATGTCTAATTACCCTTTTCCAACATATGCTCCTATCCGATGACATCTTTTTGAGGAAAAGTCTTGAATATTTTAAGCTGCATACTATTGCATCCTGCAGCAATTAGAACAGCATAGCTTTGGAGGTCTGCAGTCAAGACCTTTCACCAGCTGGAAACATTTGACACATCGTGAAATGAAAATGAAAAACACAACAAAGACCCAGGACTGCTGAGCAGCTAGAAGCCTACATCAGACAAAAATGGGATAACATTTCTCTCCCAAAAGTCCAGCAGCTGTTCTCCTCAGTTGCCAGGAATGTTATTAAAAGAAGTGGGGATGTTACACAGAGATAAACAAGGCAAACATTTTTCAACTTTCCAAAGAAAAGTTCCAGCTTTTCTGAGATATGACACTTAGAACAGATTTCTCCATTTAAACGTGTAATGTATTTTCTATGTTCCATTGTGACTAAAATATGAGTTTATGAGATTTTCAAATAATGGCACTCTTTTTTTTATTCTTTATTCTTCATAAAATTCATATTTTCCACTTTTAAAAAGGCCAAAAAGAGGTTAGAGGGTTTGTGGCAGAGGGAATCCTTTCTGTGATCATGCTGTGATTGCTAACACATTGTAATGACTCTGCAACTCAACTCCTTCCCAAATTAAAGAGTCTGTCTTTATCACCATTTTGAACGACCACAACAACCGTGAGTGGTTGCAGATTTGGTCCAATGAGGTTGTAAGTTCATTGCACATGGTTGCGATAATTTTGATCCAACCTCTTTTTGTCCTAAAATGATTGAAGCATGAAGATTTTTTTTTCTTTTGTCATGGTGATATACACATGGTATATTTCACATGTTCCTGACATGAAATATATACTTGCTATTGAACTACATTTAATAATAACTCGTGCTCAGTGACATGAAAAAGGCAGTGATAACGCGTCCACACTAAACAGTAGACTGATTTTTGTAATGACCTCACAAACAGCTGTTAGACTAGGCTAGTATCACATACATGTGTTCAGATTTTTGATACTAAATTATGAGTCTGACTTCTGACACAAATTGCAGCAATTATGCACTAAGGGGGTTAGCCTGCCTTGATTGCTCCATGTACTACAGGTTGCAGCTGCTGTTGAAACAGCTGATTGTGCTGATAAGTGGACCAAACAACAACTAACTTCCTATGCTTTTTTCTTCTCTTTTTTCCATGTACCTCTCATCTCACACAACATCTTTGGCTCTACACCTTCCCTTTAAAACAAATTATCCTCCCTAAAAAAAACATCCATGAGTTAGATCAATAACTTTCAATAAATCAAGCTTGTGTTCTGGGGATATGATTCACATAGAACATTTTCTTTCTATCCGAATGTTCTTGCCAGAATAAGATTTCAAGAACACCAGTTAAAACTGATACCTTTTTTGATTATTCAGAGCAGGAAATTTAAGTAAATACCAACTTTATAAAAATTGATCCGTTGACAGTTGAAAGTCCAAAATTTTGAACCCTTTGAACTTCCAGTTGGACAAAAACAAATCCAATGGTGAATCACAAAACAGACTAACAAAGAAAATTTAAATAGTGGCTATAAAATATAACAGACAGAGTGTGACTGCCAGTTTTTGTTGTTGTTTTTCAGTACTATGCTTTAATGACCCCTGAGCGTTCTCTGCTCTGCAGTTTCAAACCTCATATTTACCACAAGAGAAAAAAAGTGGAAAAAATTTAATTAGGACATACAGTAGTCTTTCAAAATTGCTGTAAATACAGAAAGTACCTCCATTTATTTTTTCCTCTTAGGCTATATGAAAGGAAATGTGCATTACAGCCATTTAATTAACATTATACCACATTCTTTGCTGACTGCAAGCTCATGGCGAGGTATGAGCAGATATGGTTCTTGGCTGATATTGAGATTTTCTTTTAAAAGCATTAAAACTGCATGTAAGGCATGTCTTGGGGGTTGTCACTATGCCAACAAACACAAACTAAAACATCAAAAGAGAGAGAGAGAGGGAGAGGGACTCTTACAAAGCTTGCTTTTTATTACTCGGTACCCCTCTGTCTCCCAGGGAGCACATATTTAATTACAGACGTGACAAGGAAGACATGAGGGAGTTCAAATGCAACAAATCCATCATCCCCCCCCCTCCCAGCACCACCAACACCACCGCCACCACGCCATCCGCCCCAAGTAGAAATCGCAATCTCACCACACAGCATGCTGTACAGATTAGCTCCGGGTTGGAAATTACAGAACATCTCCTAGCCTCAGTGGAACTCTCTGCGGGAGCTTGCCAATGTTCAGGACCAGCTTCCTGATGGCTAATGAGTCCCCAATTTCCTTTTCAAGCTGGCTAAATAGACCTTTCTTTCCAAAGTTGTTTTTAGCTTATCATACACACAGACGTTTATTTTGGTTTCTACTGAGCATGGCAAATGTGATGTTATAAATAGATTTTCTTCTCATTCAACTATTTTCCCATATGGCTGAAGGCCAAAGTCTTATTGTACCTTTTGTGTTCACACTTGAAAAATGTATCCCTAGGCACTTTACAGGCAGCAGTGCATTTGACACCAGTGTAACACAAGAAATGCTTACCTTGTTAAACTTTGCTTAATGGAGGTGCCTCAGGGATCCATCTGTACCCCTGCTCCCTTTTACCCCATCGCGACACCATTCACGATATGTGATCAGTGGTTGGAGGCATACAAATCACGGTATCCCCTCTTCTTCGTGGGAGGTACAGTGTGCACTCGCCCACAGTCAGCACATTTTAGCTGAGCTTTTCTTTTTCACATTTTTCATAGAGGAATGTAACACTTTCAGAGCTATTATTTTCTGCCTTGACAAACATGAAATCTATGCCTTGGTAATAATAGAACTGCAGAAGTCATTATAAAAAGGTGGCTGAATGTACAGTAAGAGATTTACACACTTCTCCTGGGACAGCCTCGGGCTTTCATGTGAGTGTGATACACAGCTCCCACATGGCCACAAAGGATAACACACTTACTATACAGAGATCCATGCTTCACATCTGAATAAATAGATAATGGGTGCATAATTTCTAAAGCAACTCTCTAACCATGTAAAGTATGTAATGGTGAAGAAGTGTTTTCAGCCTCCTTAAAGCTGTAAACAAACATTATTGCATTAACACCCATCTGCACAGTTTTAGCCTCTTTAATTTAATTTTTGAGATTTTCACTGATCTACTAAATTTGGGTTTCTCAGCTGCTTTCCTGAAACATCTGTTTTCTGCAAAAAGCAGAAAATCATATCATCTTAAAATCTCATTGTACACTGTGTAGTTGTGAAGACATTGGAGCATTTAATTATTAAAGAACCAAGTGTTTCCTTAGGGGTTGGTGGTGGTGACCAAAACAGAGATACAAGGTGATGGGTATTCGCAGAATGGGCATTAGTAGTTGATATTAATTGAATAAGGTCACTTTCCCCATTCAGAATGTAGAGCTCACAATGCTATACTGGCAGTGTTGGGAAGGTTACTTTTAAAATGTATTCCATTACAGAATACAGAATGCATGCCCCAAAATGTATTCTGTAACGTATTCCGTTACGTTACTCAATGACAGTAACGTATTCTGAATACTTTGGATTACTTAATATATTATCATGCTTTTTACAACTACGTGAATGTACTATTGCTGTGTGATTTATTACTATTACTGAAGGTTCGCGACTCCGAACTGTAGTAAAGGGACCTCTGACTAATATGGCGGGGTCCCTGTCGGCTGGTAGCCGAAAAATAGCTTTACTTTGTTGTGTGGGTCAACTTTTCTTGCGAGAGCCAGAGAGAGGCGTTGAAAGGCTGCTCCAACGGAACTTATTGTTTCGGAGGAAAACACCAACACAGCGTACAGTCGAGTCTTAATAGCTTACTTACAACTGGGCTCATCAGGCACTCTTCTTGGCTGCAGTGGTTATTATTATATTTACATGCTTCCAGCTCCCGTTTTTCCTCGATGACAGCTCGTACCTTTCCACTCTCCTTTTTCTCCCTCCTCGCGCTCACAGACCCATAACGTGTATGGCAGTCCATTCTCCCTGCAGCACGGACTACACTGCCCATGATGCTACATTCTTTAGGGCAGGGGTGCCCAATCCCAGTCCTCGAGAGCTACCGTCCTGCAGCTTTTAGACGCATCCTTCTTCTGACACACCTGAATCAACTGAATGGCTTGTTATCAGGCCTTTGCCAAACTTGATGGCATGCTGAAGAGGTAATCAAACCATTTGATTCAGCTGTGTTGGAGTAGGGATGCATCTAAAAGCTGCAGGATAGTAGATCTCGAGGACTGGGATTGGGCACCCCTGCTTTAGGGCTATGCTTGTAGCATTCTGCCTGTTAGCTTAGCACAACAACAACAACGAAAAGGCGCTCTCTCACCCAGGAAACACACAGTCGCAGAGAGAGAGAGCGTCGCCCTGTAACCATGGCAACCATAACGCTGCCGCCTGGAACAACAGAACGTAGCTGTCAAACAAAACCCAAACAGTCCTGACCCGCGACAAAATGAAACAGGAAAGTACCGCAGTGTAATCCATTTATTTCAACAAAGTAACTGTATTCTGAATACCACCTTTTTAAACGGTAACTGTAATGGAATACAGTTACTCATATTTTGTATTTTGAATACGTAACGGCGGTACATGTATTCCGTTACTCCCCAACACTGTATACTGGTGTACCTTTACAAGTGAAGTCTCACGATTTAGCATTTTAAAGAAGGTTACAGGTTTTATTCAGAGGGTTTAACAAAAGTTTTCTGTTATCTGTGTTGTCATTTTTCTATATAAAGTCACCAATTGTCAGACAGACAAAGTAATTGGACAACCTGACATTTTAAATGAAAGGATTGTTTTTAATAGTTGGATGAAAGTCGTTTGTGGTCAATGACTGTTGAGAAGCCATGAGTATCACCAAAAGCTCCGTTTCTTCTCTGGAATGTTCTGCTAGGTAATTTTTGGAGCCACCTTCAGTTGCTGTTTATTTCTGGGTCTCTATATAATCCTGTATTTCACAGAAATAATCATGCTACTTCTGTTGGCAGTCACATCAGCAGTACTGGCCTGGTTCCACGTCTGTGCCATAAACACTGCTTCTACACTGTTGGACCAAAGATGACCGATGTGCTTCAGATCATGAGCTTTTTCCTTCATCATCATGGTTTTCTCTTTTTCTCTTCCCATCATTTTGATACAATTTTACCTTGTTACAAATTAACAGTTTTTAAGGCTCTTTTAAATATTTTATGGCAAACCCTGACTTTCCAGTTTTTGAGTATAACCAGTGGTTTGTAAATCCTCTGTATTTCCATTGATGACATTTGTAAACCTCCTCAAGAGTTTTCTTGACTTGTCTAGATGTTGTGAAGAGTTTTTCATAACCAAGGAAACAATCTGTGATCATCCACTTTATGATATTTATGACATTACCAATCAAAATGCACCAGATTGTTGATTTTATCAGCTGTAAAGTTTTTCTTCATCTTGATGAGTTTGTTTTGGTTTTTCAGCCTAACAGTACGGTGGCCTCCTCTACTTGCAACATCTCTTTGGACATCATATTGAGTTTTCCAGTGACAATTAGTTCCACACATTTGAAACTACTTGTTAGTCAGTTGAGCCTCTGAAAATGGGGCCTCTATATAAAAATGGCTTTAATTCCTAAGCAGTTGCGAGCCAGAGCTTGGGAAATACCCCACACATTTCTTTGGAGCTAAAAAAAGAGGTCGTTTATCAGGTTGTGAATGATCTCAGTGGAAAATTGCAAAACAAATGGACATGTTGAGAAATTCCAGACTCACAGGGTTGCAACTTCATCTGTCCCCATGTGTGGTGAATTCATTATTCTGCTTGTGCACTTTGAAAAAGTATCTCTCCTGCCTTGAATACGGTGCTAAGACATGCTAAGATGTATTGTTTGAACTTTTTTAATTTCTTCATAACCACAACAATTGTTGTAATGATGCATGCCAGTTCCCTATGGAAGCCCGTTTCCGCCACTAAAAAAAAAAAAAAAAAGATCCATAACTCGAAATTTCGAGTTATCTTTCTCGAAATTTCGACTTATTTTCTCGAAATTTCGAGTTATTTTCTCAAAATTCGGACTTATTAACTCGAAATTTCGAGTTATTAACTCGAAATTTTGAGAAAATAACTCGAAATTTCGAGAAAGATAACTCGAAATTTTGAGAAAATAAGTCGAAATTTTGAGAAAATAACTCGAAATTTCGAGTTAGCGCTGCCAATAAGAAATCTACGTGGCTGATGTCATTTCCTTGTTACCCGGAAGGATATGGCGCAAAGGGGTGACACTCAAAACTGGATCGTGTCGTGAGCTGCTGTATTAACAACAAATGGCGCCAGGTTCTTCAGTTTTGAATGCCTTCCTACAAATGATAACTGGATAAAAGGTATATAAAAACAGTGTGACAGCGATTGTTACATACAAAGTTGAATAGAATGCAACGTCAGGGTTAACCAAAGGTACCTATAAGGTTTCTGTTACACGCTAATGACACCTGTTACGTCTGATGAAACAGACGTTTTGCTGAAAGCATGCGTAATAAGTATACAGCACTGTATAAAACAAAATCACAAATCACCCAAAACAGGGAATATGACTGACAACTATATAAATAAGGAACAAAACCAATAAAACTGTAACCAGACAACTGAGAAAATGTGGGATTGACTGTATTGTGATGCTGATTGTAGTTACAGTGCAAATGGACACTTAAAAATGCAGTTCCCACTTCTCCACCATAGTCAGAGCTCATAATGTAGGTAGGCACAGATACTTTGACGATAATATGGTGGCTTTATTTTAATTTTGTAATTTTAATTTACATCCTTCCTTACAGCATGGGAGACTTGACTGAATTCTTGAAACAAAGAGAAGTCTCTGAGGAAATTATACAGACCTTGGAGAATGAGAAGGTACTTAATTCCAACAAGATACTGGTTGAAATGCAACTTTTCCTCATTGTTCTTAAGTTAAAAATAGAATTGTATTTTCAAGGCTGGTTGTTTCAATAAATTAAATTATTTTTCCATCTTTAGATTGATGCCAGTGTCATAAGTCTAATGACAGATGAGGAGCTGAAGACTTATTTGCCATCATACGGTGATCGTCTAGCAGTATTTGGATTTTGCAGACGGAGGGGCAGCAGCCGCAAGTCAGCGCTTTTTGAACGGCTGAAATCCAAACTGTCCAAAAGAAAATTATCTGAAGAGGATGGCAGTAGCACACGGCAAGAAGAACATTCCCAAACAACCCATAAAAGAAATGCTCTGAAGAGAAATAGAAAAATAGAAATAGGATGGATGCATTATGATGAAGACACTGAGGTTTTCAAGCAGGTTAGAGCTAGACGAGGAGGAGGAACAAGAAAAATAGACATCTGCAAGGATGCCAAGAAAAGGGACATATTACAGGTTGCAACAGGCCTGTTCTTTCCAGATGGAGGAAACATTCAGGGGCCCTTAACAGATTTTGACTGTGATCTGAAGGATTATCAAGAGATGATAGTCGATGATGCATTGACAGTAGGAGAACTTTATCATGTCACAAAACTTAATATCCTCAGGTTCTACCTCACCACAAAGAAAAAACAAAATGACAGCCTTCAGAGCTCCAACCCAGGTTTGCATCCATCTTCAGAAATTGAAGCGAGTCCTCAAAACCAAACCTCTTCTTTTACTGTCACTACAGTCCAAACATCTGCTCCATTTGAAACAATCAGCCATGATGTGACATACATTGAAGACACTCCAAACGATAACCTTCCACAATCTTCCACGCAGTCTCTAAGCACTAACACTTCTCACAGCAGTGACATTATTTTTGTTGGCCCCTTTTCTGACAGTGAGCCAATAAATTTGGATGACACCCTGATTTTTTCTCCACAACCTGGTCCATCCAGTGAGAGAGTGAGGAGAGTAGTGGTGGTCCACAGAGGGCAGGTAATGTCAGAGCTCATTTCACATTTTAGTGATAAGGACCTTGAAGATGTCGACATCAAAATCCAGGTCTTACTGCCTGATGGAACACCTGAAATGGCCCATGACGATGGGGGAGTTGTGAGAGACTGTCTTTCAGAATTCTGGAAAGAATTCTATGACCAGTGCACCACTGGAAACGTTTACAAAGTGCCCTTCTTAAGGCATGATCTTGGGCAACCGGAGTGGGAGAGTGTGGGCAGAATCATTGCATTTGGATGGGTTAGAGAGAAATATCTGCCTGTGAAAATTGCACCTGCCATTCTGGAACAAGCTGCCTTTGGATATGTAAAGAGTGATATTGTGGAGAATTTCCTTAAGTTCATGCCTGACTCTGAGCGTACAGTGTTAGAGGCGTGGCGATCAGACTTTAGCACCGTGGACCAAGAAGAACTTATAGACATACTTGATAACCACAGCTGCAGAAAGATACCAACAGCCTGCAATGCCACTGAAGTCCTATTGGAGCTTGCACACAAAACACTTGTCCAAGAGCCTGCCTATGTTATTGAACAGTGGGCAAGAACACTCAGCACTGCATGGGAAAGCCTTTGTGATCTATCTTCAGTTTATGAAACCCTCCAACCAACTGTGAGAAAAGTTCTCAAGTGTCTCACTTTCCCTGAAACAATGACGGCTCACCAGAAGCTGATTCAGAAATATCTAACTACATATGTGAAGAATGCTGAGAAGGAACATTTGTGTTTGTTCCTCAGGTTTTGCACAGGTTCAGATTTACATCTGGGAAAGAACATCATCATTGGGTTTAACGAACTGAAAGGTTTCCAGAGACGACCTGTGGCACACACATGTGGGTGTGTACTGGAGCTGTCGATAAATTATGACAGCTATCCTGACTTCAGATCGGAGATGAACAGTGTGTTGGAATCAAATGTGTGGGTTATGGACATTATCTAAAGGTTTGATTCACGGACAATGGCTTAAAAGCCATTGTTGTTTTACAACAGATTATATTTGAGTTGTGAACTAAGACTAAAGTGTTCCCATGTGAATGTCACAGCAAAGGTTTCAGGTGTTTAGAAACTGAGTTCCAAGAAAAAGTCTTTGGTGAAATACCACTGTAATGCAATTTGAGGTACTTCTTTGTGTTTCTGTGTTTTCCTATTACAACTGAGGCAATATTTTTCTAAACACTTGTGAAATGCATTTCTGCAGAGGTCTCAGAGTGGCAGTCTGGAGACCATTTATAAGCATTCCCATTTCCTCAGTCAGCATGTGTGCATGTGAACAATGAAAGCAGTTTTTCCACCTTTTATTCAATTTTACTATTATTTGAATCCAAAATCAACTTTAAAAAATGCATTAGGTTCATTTTAATTTGTCAAATTTTAGTAATGTAATGTCAAAAGATGACATGTATTGTAGTGGTTCACCAGAAAATTAGAGATTGAGACCCCTGCAATATGTAGTGTATAGTACATGTAGGAGATATATGCAATATCTCCTACATGTTTTATCATCGTGCACACATTTTACAGTTTACAAGTCAGGTTTTACTTTATCATTGTATTTTATTACAGTTATGTTTGTACAGTTCTGTTTAGCCATCTGGGTTATGGTGACTTTTGCTAAATTGAATGGCCATAAGGCACACCTATATGCTTTTATTTTGGATTTCTGTGAAATCAGCAATTGCTTAGCTGAAGGTGGATTTTTGGTTGGCTTTTCCTGATTTTTGTAATGGAAAAAAACCCCTGTGTATCATAGCCCCCTTTTTCAAAACTACATAGCCGATGGGGTAGTTATTTAAAAGATATTTTCCTATATTTCTGTTTTCATGTTTGAGCCTAATGTATTTGCTTCATAGTGGTTTTAGACCACACGTTCTTATTCTTTAATTGTAGGATATTGTTATCAGATCTTGCCATATTATCCTCAATCTCTTTTTATTGTCCCATTCTTTTTGTATTTTTAATAATAATTGAACTTTTGCAAAACATATTGCATATTTTTGTTGAGTGTATTATCGTACTTTTTCCAAGTCTTGTGCTTGCAATTAGCTTTTTATAAGAATACTTTAAGGTTTTTTGTGTTACTGTAAATACAGTACAGTTATTTTGTTTTAAGACAAGATGATGGCAAAAGATCTGTGTTTTATAATAAAGTGTTCAATGAGACAAATTACATCTTTAATTTTGGTAATTTCTGGGTTTTTATTATTCTGAGGCGCAATCCGAAAAAAAAAAAAAAAGGTCCATAAATCTCACTCAGTTAGGTTATCCATATGCTAAAAAATATATAATTATACTGCCCATAATCAGGAAAACAGTCAGTATATATAAAAAGTCTCAGCAGTGAAAAAAATGACAGTGAAAATTTTTTTTACTGCTACATAACCAGATATTTCAAAACATCAATAATTACTCAAATAAAAAGAAAGATGAAAAAGCATATTTACAAAAAGTTGAAATCATAATTCCAAGGTGACATGCGCTGCATATCCTCCAAATAGCAGGTCTAACAGACATTATGTTTACATATGTTTTAATAATAAGGCTTTTAAAACAAAAAATTGGTTTGTTAATTGAAATAAACCATCCAAAAAAAAAAACAACCCTCCAAAAATTAAATACAATTTTTATAGCCTTTTTCAATTGGCCCTGTTCGTGAAATACATTTTCAGGCCCTCAAAACCCATGTATGTGTGCCCCAAAAACGACAACCATCCAAAAATTAATAACTCATAAAAGTTTACAATTTAAATATGAAAATACAGAATTAAAAATGCATAATGATGTCTAACCTTTAAGGCAAAAGCTCCAACTCAGTAAGCATCAACTGCCTTAGCTTTACATACAGATCCACTGTATGAAACACATCATCTGAGAAGTCCAGGTTATGTTCTGACATGAGTTCTACACAGAGATGAAAGACATCCTCTTCACATGGAAAGTCTTTGAACACGCATTCTTCAAGGCAGGCTTCAACTTTGTCCATATTGACATGTTTGAGACAGTCCCTCGCGCCATAAATGTCTGGGAGGGCATACATAAAAGATGGTCGGCCATGAGGACTTCGGGAGTTGTGGACTGGGCGCATTCTGTGGTCATTCCAGGCCAAAGCAACTTCATTTAATTCTTCCTAGATGAAAACAAAATGAACAAAAGAAACATTTTCAGGCATACAATATGAAAATGTTAATGTACAAAAGCACAACTAACTTCTACATTGATTTTCTTAGCTTACACACCATTAATTTAGCTTTGAGCTACATTAATGATATATATCCGTATATATACACACACATACCTACACACACACACACACACACACACACACACACACACACACACACCATGAACAGACAGATACTTATTTACTTAGTTTTGACCCACCAAAAATGCTAACCGAGTACAGAGAGAGGCCTAAACACATAAATAATCAATGTGTTATAATGTATAATTGTGTTCCTTGATATATATGTGGAATTTTTTTTTTAACAAAACAGTTTAAAAAAAAAAAAAGCACTACTTTTCACGTGTACTTTAATATATCTGATGTTTCTATAATATACAAAGGCCGTGTGAGTTGTTACAAATTAAACAGTTACAATACATGTCGTTTACACAATCACCTATGTAAACTCACCTGTATAATGTGAAGAAAACAGAACTGGACCAATGATTTGTCCAAGAAAGAGTCTGAGAAGTGGCCATCCTCTCTTAGTTTGTCAAATAGTTCAATCCAGTACTGGATACACTGGCTTCGTAAGATTAGCCACCATCTTTCAATGCGTTGATTTCCTGTACTTGCTCCAAATATGACGTGCTCTCTTTCTGGTTCATTGTCTGTAAAGTGCAAAAATCGTTGCATGTGAGCCACATGGACGTTTTCTGTTCCTAGATCTAATCTCACTCGATCAGGGCAACCACCTTGTTGAATCACGGCATCCATGAAGTAGCCAGCAATTACTCTCGGGTCATTATTTGTCTTGTAAGCGTCTAGCCATATTATACTCCTTGAAAATCCGTCAATGCATCCACTGATTGCAATCCCAAATGGCTTCAGTTTATCGTAGCCGTCGATATGCCACACATAGTTGGGGCCTCTGCTATGATACACTCGCCTCCGCAGTCGTCTACGTGACCTCAAATCCACACCTTCTCCATCGAATAAACGGAGCAGAAGACGAACGGTTTCTCTGTCAGTAACAATGCCATTCATCCAACACTTCTGGTGCATCCAACGATACCCATGACACTGTCCTGAGGTTGCCAATTGTGCTTGTATAAAAGCTGCCACCTCTCCCACCTCTGTTTTGTTCTTTCTGCGCCAAAGTCGGTTGTTGTGTAAAATCCTTTCAAGTGTACGGAGGCTGATAGTAATGCCATGTGATTCAGCTAATAACGCAAGAATCTCCTCATTTGTGAAGCCACGCTTAAAATACTCAGCAATTTGTGAATTCATGATCCGTATCTATAATTAGCATTTCTGTAGCATTTGTAGCTGAGGGCTTCAGCTTCCGGGTAACACGGAAATGACGTCATTCACATAGATTACTGATTGGCAGAGCTAACTCGAAATTATGAGAAAATAACTCAAAATTTCGAGTTATTTTTCTCATAATTTCGAGTTATTAAGTCGAAATTTCGAGTTGCTAAGTCGAAATTTCGAGTTGCTAAGTTGAAATTTCGAGAAAATAAGTCGAAATTTCGAGAAAGATAACTCGAAATTTCGAGTTAAGTATCCTTTTTTTTTTTTTTTTAGTGGCGGAAACGGGCTTCCATAGTAATGCCATGTGATTCAGCTAATAACGCAAGAATCTCCTCATTTGTGAAGCCACGCTTAAAATACTCAGCAATTTGTGAATTCATGATCCGTATCTATAATTAGCATTTCTGTAGCATTTGTAGCTGAGGGCTTCAGCTTCCGGGTAACACGGAAATGACGTCATTCACATAGATTACTGATTGGCAGAGCTAACTCGAAATTATGAGAAAATAACTCAAAATTTCGAGTTATTTTTCTCATAATTTCGAGTTATTAAGTCGAAATTTCGAGTTGCTAAGTCGAAATTTCGAGAAAATAAGTCGAAATTTCGAGAAAGATAACTCGAAATTTCGAGTTAAGTATCCTTTTTTTTTTTTTTTAGTGGCGGAAACGGGCTTCCATACATAAGTTCCTGACATAGTTTAAAGAAGGTTTTTTTATCCTTGATTTTTTTTTTGTGTATTCTTTTTGGTGACCCAGTGTGAAAATGTATTAATTATATATGAGCTTTTCTCTTGCAGCACTCTTTTAAATGTAAATTCACTTCATTGTGTTTCCTGCTGTGCATCTTAGTTTATACCCTCTGTTTTGTAGACATAATGTGTGCATGCAATTGTAAGTGTGCACATCAGTTACCTTTTTTTTCTAATTAAACAGACAAAGTGAGGCAAGCGACACGTCCCCCTTTTGAAGTTTGTTGCTCATCCAGACATTATGCTCGGCATATTGAAATTAGAGTCTTCAGGTGAAAAGAAACACATGGATCCAAGTTACAGAGGATAATCTTAATCTGATTATCTAGGAAGTAAAGCCAGTGAATACATTTTTAAACCTGCATTTTTGCTTTCTTTCATGACAAGCAGGAGTTGTAAAAAATAATGAAATAACTAAAGTCGCAGCATATAAAGGTCTGGATCTGTGACTTCAGAAAACAATTGCTATTTCAGTCTTTAATACAGCATGATGCTCATTTTATAAGAGTAATTTGTTGCTATTGGGATATCATAGCGTTCACTGTCCTCAGTTTCTCAGTCAGATCTCCCACTTGGTCATTGCATTTGGTTTAAAAAAGGCTAAAACAACAAGAAGGTAATTTGCAAATTTGAGGCCTCAAAATGAGTCTATAAAGCAAAGAGTAATGGCATTGTGGCCACATCCATACAGTCTGTGTTACTAACTAACATGTTCCCCTCTGGTTTATGGATTTAATCCTTTTCCCTCATTATTTTCTTTTAATGGACCACAACATCTTCGTAATCAACTCCAGCAGCAACATGTTTTATTATGATTTTTATTCACATGTAGACAAAATTGTAACATTGACTGAGGTAATGTTCATTATTTTATATGCTGTCGGGCAGTTTTCTTTTCCATTCAAAGACGATTAAGTTCTGTGTACTGATCCTATTCTTCAAAGGTTAAAAACACAAATCAGAATTATGAAAGTAAAATCCAAACACGACTTAAACTCATGCACAGTATCACTACTGACAGCACATTCTCGTGTAACAATTAGTCTTTGATGATGTAACAGTAGGAAAAGGTTTAGCTGTAATCCTCATGTAAGCTTCTATGATGCAATCGAGTCATCAAGTCTAGTGTTAAAATCTAATTAGCGAAATTGCTTTTGTGTCTTACAGTCTGGATACTTTCATAATAAAACTCCTTTTAGTATGTAAGCCCAGTGCAACAGTGTAATCTGAAATCTAGCTCACATACTAGTCATTGATTCTTGCTGAGCAGCAGGGATAATTCAAATATGAGCTCAGCTGACAAAGCAGTCGGGCCAGACTCAAGTGAATTACCTGAACATTTGGAAGGATTATCAACTAGTGCTTAACCCAAGATGCCACCAGTCTGTGAACAACTGTGCCATTCATTAAGCCCACACCATAAACCTTTCTAAGTATGGTTTCCTGCAACTAACATATTTCCATGGCTTTAGAAAACGGCACTCTGCTGAGGACATACATAGTACCATCATTTCAGGTTTTGAATTATGACAAGGGAGCTATTTCTTGTAATGTGAGGTATATCTTTAAAACCTCAGAAAATTAGAAGAAAGATTAAAAACAGCAAGAAGTGGAAAACGTGGCAGTATTTATATTTGGTAATTCAGACAGGATGAACACACGGTGAGGTGATAAATGAGAATAGTGGACATGGGATGTTCTGATGTGGCAAACAGATTACTATGTTTACCGTGTGGCTCAGTGCTGAACTTTTCATGAAATAGTGACTTAAAATTATGTGTACATAGACATAAATCTTCATTTTTTGTTAGTCAATGAGATTTTGAAACCAACATTTATGATATTTTACATTTCATTAAATTTTTTTCAACGTGGAAGATATGTTCAGGTTTTATGCTGTTTTAACAGGTCTATGAAGAAGCACTTCTGCTCACTAACATGACCAAACTTCTACACAAGAATTAAAATGTTACTTCTCATAACGATGAGACTGTGTTGGCATCAGAAAACCAGAAAAGCTACACTCTACATATAAACATCTATAAGATGTTTTTTAAAAAAAAGCTTTATAGCAGTTATAGATTGAAAATCTCAAATCTTAGCAAGAAGCACAAATAGATACTAATTATTACTTCACATTATTGTAGATTTGAGGATTTTAATCCTGGAACTTTCAAACTGGGAAAAAACTGTTTCTGCAGAAATTAGAAATGTCTACTTAAATGATTTTCTTTTAAGTAAAAACAAAGCAGGGTTTGGTTTTACAGATACCAGTGGAGAGTTTTGATGGAGGAAAAAACATAGTTTGCTAAATGTATACATGACAATTTTATCCTTTATCTGTATCTTTGTTCAGTTCATTTATATTACAAGAAATTAAATGATAAAAAAGAAGACAAATGACAAACTGAAAGGGTGTAGGTTGAAGCTATAGCTTATGCAACATTCAGTTCAATTCAATTTTATCTATATAGCTTTGGCGACAGTTGGAAGGAAAAACTCCCTTTTAACAGGAAGAAGCCTCCGGCAGAACCCGGCTCAGGGAGCGGCGGCCATCTGCTGCGACCGGTTGGTGTGAGACACGGAAGACAGAATAAAAGACATGCTGTGGAAGAAAGCCAGAGATTAATAACAAGTATGATTCAGTGCAGAGAGGTCTATTAACACATAGTGAGTGAGAAAACTGACTGAAGACGAAATACTCAATGCATCATGGGAATCCCCCAGCAGCCTAGACCTATTGCAGCATAACTGAGGGAGGATTCGGGGTCATCTACATTGATATAAAAAAAAAAACACACAGAAAACATTAAATCAACTGTCTTCACACCCAACATTTACCACAGTCCTGAGTAGTTATGTCAGTATCTTGGTTAGGTCTTGTTTGCAGAGTAGCATTAGCTAGTTTTCCCATCCAGGAGGTGTAGCTTTCCATTGAACAGTGTTTCATAACCAGTGACAGGAGCTTCTTTTTAATATCCTAGTAAAGTATGTTGGATAAGTCAACCTGTAAGACTCTGCCAATGATGTGCTTTAAGTGCCAGCTATCCTATACAGCATCATCGTTAATCCTTCACACTTTAATAATATTAAGTGAAGCACACGGACAGATCTTAAACTCTTAACCAAAAAAAGGGAGCAGCACATTTAAATCTTTGTCATGTTTAAAGTTGTCCTTCAACCATGTTCAGGGCAAATGCAAAATCTCTAACCCAGCACTTCTAAAGGACGTCCAAAAAAACAGGGCCCAGTGCTAGTGTGAAATGGAATAAGGGGTCTAATGAACAGCAGCACACTCCACTCGCTGTGATTTGTCACTGTCCGCCTCACTCCTCTGCAGCCTCAGTCAGAGTACAGTTTCATATCAGTTTCAAAGGAATCCAGAAGCAGTCGTCTTCATTTTTCTTATCTCCACTCAGGATCATCTGCACAGCAAAGCAATTTGCAGTGTTTGTATAGGAAAGCCACCTCACTGCATGATCCCCATCTGAACCTATCAAAGGTCAGATTGTTATTTAAATGACTTCAGTTAATTTAAATTGGTTGCTTTGTGTAACCTCCATCTGCTCCCTGGAAATACTGCATAATAACAGGCACAGCCAAGGTGGCAAGGTATTTGAAGTTTTAAATAAATCACACAGATTTTAGCTACAGACTACAGAAGTCAACTAAAATGCATTTGAATTGGTACTTCTCATAGCTTTGTGTTGGTTTCAGCATTTTCTCAAAACCAGTCAAATATCAGTGACCCCTCTAGTGCAAAAATTACGTGATAGTTCATTAAGCATATAAATGTCTGATTATCTTGCCATTTTTGCATTATACACACACATGCAATCCCTTTGTTGTCTTACAAATAACCGAAGCAATTAATGAATGAAATTTATGGCTTCTGTGCCAGTGCTGTGTTATTTTGGCATTCCTATTTGCGGTTTGTGAGATGAAAAGGCAGAGAACTGGCCAATTCCCCTCTGGACTCCCATAAAAATATTCTGGTTTTTCCATATTACCATTAACATAACTCGGCTATAAACAGGCCTGTGTCCTGAGGAATAAAGAGTTTTTAGTTTCCCTGCTTATTTCTTGATGGGGGTGGGGGTTAAAAACTTGCACTGTCTCACTGGAGCTCGGGGGTACTGATCAAAGACTTTTTAATGATGCAGCATTGACCCCTGTAGGTCAGCTGTGGTATTGCATGTAGAATGGCAGATATTCCCTGCAATATTTATTGTCTTTAAGTGGTCTTGCTTTATTTGGCTGAGAGGTATCGGCTGTGTAGATTTGTGGCAGATTTTAATTGTCACCTGAACATCTGTATGTTGCTGTTTTTACTAAGAATCAAAAACAGAATGCAAAAAGACTCTTATAGTGCTATCCTGGACATTTGTCTATAATTGTGTAAAAGCATCATTGTACATATACTAGCAATCTTGCATTATGGTAATTATAGTTTAAAGCAGTGCGGATCTCTAAATGAGAAAGGAATGAAGTGACATTGTCCTGTTTGTTTGTGGTGTGGTCAAATACAAACCAATACAAAAACATTAGGCCCAAAAAATGACAGTTGACATTTTCATTTTACAGTTAGGGACATGAGGTTGTGGACACTGGTTACATTTTTTGCCTCTGTATGCTACCATGGTGCATTTTAAATCAGGCAGTTAGGATTGGCATGTAGACTTTCAGCTTTATTTCACGGTGTCAGACAAACGTACTCTATCAACTGTCTAGGTATTGCAGCCATTTTTTACACAGTCTCCCATTTTCAGTGCCCCATATGTAATTGGGCTATTGACCAATAAGCAGTTTCTTGGCCAGTTGAGGTCATACTCAATAAAAATTTAACAAATGAAAGATGTGGAGTGGATTCCAACTGCTGTTGAGTGAAAAATTCATTACGAGGTCCAAAGTTACACTAATATGCAAAAACTTTAAGAGTGATGGTGTACAGATGCTAAATTTAAAATCTACATATACAGTGGCTTGCAAAAGTATTCGGCCCCCTTGAACTTTTCCACATTTTGTCACATTACAGCCAGATCTGGAATTTGACTGGGCCATTCTAACACATGGATATGTTTTGTTTTAAACCGTTCCATTGTTGCCCTGGCTTTATGTTTAGGGTCGTTGTCCTGCTGGAAGGTGAACCTCTGCCCCAGTCTCAAGTCTTTTGCAGACTCCAAAAGGTTTTCTTCCAAGATTGCCCTGTATTTGGCTCCATCCATCTTCCCATCAACTCTGACCAGCTTCCCTGCTGAAGAGAAGCACCCCCAGAGCCTGATGCTGCCACCACCATATTTGACAGTGGGGATGGTGTGTTCAGAGTGATGTGCAGTGTTAGTTTTCTGCCACACATAGTGTTTTGCATTTTGGCCAAAAAGTTCCATTTTGGTCTCATCTGACCAGAGCACCTTCTTCCACATGTTTGCTGTGTCCCCCACGTGGCTTGTGGCAAAGTACAAACAGGACTTCTTATGGTTTTCTGTTAACAATTGCTTTCTTCTTGCCACTCTTCCATAAAGGCCAACTTTGTGCAGTGCATGACTAATAGTTGTCCTATGGACAGATTCTCCCACCTGAGCTGTAGATCTCTGCAGCTCGTCCAGAGTCACCACGGGCCTCTTGGCTACATTTCTGATCAGCGCTCTCCTTGTTCGGCCTGTGAGTTTAGGTGGGCAGTCTTGTCTTGGTAGGTTTACAGTTGTGCCAAATGTTTGGAATCATGTATGATTTTCATTCCACTTCTCACGTGTACACCACTTTGTGTTGGTCTTTCATGTGGAATTCAAATAAAATTGATTCGTGTTTGTGGCTGTAATGTGACAAAATGTGGAAAAGTTCAAGGGGGCCGAATACTTTTGCAAGCCACTGTAAAAAGCTAAAATCCACTAGAGGTAACACTATATAAAAAGCTTATGTAAACCCCAATAATGTTTCATCTGTCTAACACTAATGATATGAAGAGGAAGTCCAAGTAGTAACCCAAAGTTACTATTCCTATAGCAGAATTCAAATACAGATGTAGAATTTAGAATAGGTTCATTATTTTTATTCATTTTTACATAACTCATATCGCTGTAAACATATACTTATCCGTGCCTAATGGCTGGGTCCCACTAGAGTAAAAATAGGATGGCAACCTCCTTGCAACTAGGAAAAAATCATGGTTGTTTGGTGATTGTATGACATTTTTTTCATTCTGCAACCAATTGCAAGTATTTGCGATGGCAATTTTCAAGTTATATATAAGTAAAGGGTAAATGGACTGGCTCTTATATAACCCTTTTCTACTCTACCGGACCACTCAAAGTACTCTATACAACTTGCCTCACTCATCTGTTCACACCCCTTCATACATATATATAGGTGCTTTCCATCTAGCATTCGCATTCACTCGTACTGTGATGGATACAAAAGAAAGCAAAAGCAAGGTTGCCAAGCACCTAAATCTAGTTAAATCATTTTCCCACAGCAACAACATTTAGAGTTGCCGTTTCACATAATTTAGGTTCTGGTTGGAGTCTGAACGTAAGCAATTAATATGAATTTTGATTGTGTCACAGGCACCAGCTACTGTTTTTCTAGTATTACCCAAGCTTCAACCACCCCCATGCATTTCCACCAGAAAGATTGGTGCCTTTCCCAAAAACCTGGCACCAGCTTGAAATTAGGTTGCAGCCTTTGACGTCAATGGCTACTGCATGACATTCACAGATTTCATCCTGAGATGCAGTCATTAGATTCTGTCTGCTATGGTTTTCTTCCCACAGAACTTATCCAAACTTCTGTTATTAGATTGGTCCTCAAGAAGCACTAAAGCAGATCTGCATCAGTCAAGTACCGACAAAGTGGTTCTATCTTAGCAGCTAAAGATCTAGTTGATAGAGGGCAAAAACAGAGCTAAAAGAGGCAGGCTGACCATATTTTCATTTCAAAAAAAGAGAACACTTGGCCCAGTCATGAAGAACTTTAATAATACTGTTTGCTTAAAGAAAATTTTAACATATTTGAATTATGCCTTCTATGTGCGGATAATGAATGGTAAAATAAAAAATGTCATATAGGCTTTTACAAGTCAACAACTGCAAAAAAGAGGACAGCTGGTCACTCTATCTTAGGTAAATTTCCTATAGTTATTTAGCACGATGAAAACCACACATGCAATATAAATATAAATTTTCTTAAACTCCAGCATATATCATTAACCCACGCTTTCCCCATCTGACTAAATCTGGTATGAAAATATTGAAAAAACCTCCTGCACACTTCATCGGTGAGGTACACTGCAGTTTACAGTCCTTCACCCCACAACGAGACATTTTGGTTTATTTGGCAAATGCTGGTGAAAATGACATCTCATTTCTCACTACCCGTTTATTTCCTCTTCCTGATATTTCTTCTTGACGAGCAAATAAGGGAGATGGAAAATGGGATGAAGTGAGCATGCGAGGAAACAGTAGGCCCTCACATTAGACTCAGCAACAAGGAGTTACTGGGAAAACTAGCAGAAAACCAGGACGACAATTTAAAGTTAAACAACTACAGACATGCAATAGATCGGCTGTCAGCATTAATGCTTGGCCGTTTCACACACTTGTTATTAGAAAAGAAGGCAGTGTTGTTTTGCTGGCTCTGGCTTCCCCGAGGCATACAATAACCTTTTTGTAGCTCGCTTTTTAAAAGCCTATTCAACTCCAGCCCCTGTTGCCTGCAACCGAAAGCAATGATTTGCTTGTTTAAAAAAAAAAGTACTATTCTACTTCCCTCTTCAACCTGGTTTCTCTACATTTTAGCAAGGATGAGACACGACTGACCCTAAGGACTGCAATCAAGTGTCGGTGAATGAAAAGATGATGATTAACATTCCATTATCTGTCCTAATTTTTAATTTAACTCATGTTCAAACTCGATTGCGCTTTTTGCGTCAGTTCATCCAGGTCACATCCCGTTTCTGTACCCTTCAAGGGAGACACGACGCAGTGCGTGAATGGCTGCTTTGGATTACAGCAGCCCTTCATCTTCTCACTGATGCCTGCGTTTGATCTTTATGACCGGGCTTTGACTTTACAATATGTTGATAGATTTTATGAGAGTAGGCACTGTAGTTGCACTGAGCTTTTTTAAGAGTGAACGTCTGAAGTAATCTTATTGAGGGGATTTCACTTTTCTGACATCTGCCTGCCTGAGCTAAATGTTTGGCTAACAACAGCGCCAAGTATAATTTCATTTCACTTTTATTTTATCTTTCTCCCAGACTTATTTTGCATGCAGCTATCTACAAGGCATCAGAAAAAAAAATTAAACACTCCATAAGCGCTCACCATTTTATGTCTAATTATGATCACAAAAGTGCAGATGCCAGATTTTTGCATTAATGAACTAGTAGAACTGGTGGTTAGATCCCTGCATGGCTTAACTTGCCCCGCGCATGTGGTGATTTCCCCAAGCAGAGCATTGGCCCTCAAATAGTTTATAAGGCTCTACTTTATGTTGGAAAACATTCAGGAGAGAACTGCTTACTAAACAGTATAGCTGGATTTCATTAAGATATGACGAAGAGCGACCTGTATTCATGTGTTGTGTCTTGTCCATTTCTTTCCTTTAATGTCACCATAGTACAAATGTTGAGCACAAAGACACAATTTGCTGTTTGACTGAGGGAGCTAAAGGAGATCCTGAAGATTTTTATTTTTTGGAATGCCAATATTTTTCCAAGTCTGATCAATTGTTTGATTCAGCTTTGTCTTGATTGTTTCTCTTTGGATTCAGTACATTCAGAAAAAATCTACTTAATCCATGTAGACCTTACCACAGAGTTCATTAAATTGGAAAAAAAAATCTGGATAAGCCATATGGAATAATCATCACCTTTCAAATCAATTATGCCTAACCAGTTTTGTTATTTATGGTTTACTTTACTCAAGCATAATTAACATTTCACATATCATTGACTAAAAATTCCAATATTGGAAGAGGGATAGATTTATCTCATATAAGGTAATATATACTCATTGCCTTTAATATTCCAGTTGGCCCATTGTAAGCATTGGAAAAACCCTAGGTGGCGTACCCCAGATGTTGGATTCAAACCCAGGACTTGCTTTAAACTGGACGGATGGATCAATGGATGGATAGATGAAAAATGGTCAGATTTATTAAAACTAGGCACATGTATGTGTTGGTTTTGGATAAAAAAAGTATGTAATTAATTTCTGCTGCCCTTTTTTTCCCCCTTACGGCGCCACCACATCAGATTAATCTGCATATTAGAGCCCAATGCTCTTCCTGACACAACTGTCCCCATTTATGATGACTTGAGACTGACACTTGAGAAGACTAGCTCAGTTGTTTTGGTTAAAATATTAATACAAACTGCAGTTTAACCATGTCTGACAAATTCATGCAAATGGATCTTTCATTTGACCAAAGCAGCTGACAGCCACAAGGCAAAAACCTTAAGATAAATAACATAAGCAGATGAGTGTGCTGGCATAAAGAAAATTCGGAGAATATCTTCAAAAGAACCCAGTCATATCTTCTTTTTAATCTTAATATGATATGATGGCAGGATACAAAGTTAAGCAGCCAGCTTTAGAGAATGTTGAACAGGCCGCTACAGAAGTCACCTCAGCTTTCACTTTGCTACTGTATTTGCACGTGGTTCACTTTAACGTCAAAATTAGGCCTCGGATCAGTGACGGCGCATAAGAAACCCATCAGTCAGTATAAGGGAATCAGCTCAAACATAACAACAACTTGATATTTCTATCAAAAGCATCCTGCAAGCTCCTGGCTTAGCTGGTGTAATCAGGTTAGCTAAACATCTCCCGTGAGGAAGTAATCTACTTTGATGCTGCCCGTCTGCTACCGAAACATTAAATTTCTGTCAGGCTATACAGTCTGAGCAGCAACCGCCAGTCCAGCCCACTCTGTAATTCAATTACATATGTTGACTCATGTCCTACTTAGCGTCCAGGCAGTCAACGGCCTGATTACGGAAGCCACAAATTGTCAAATACCAAACCTGAATAAACATTTATGTCTCTCAAAACCAGGAGGGTTGTAATTATGCTCTGTAACGTTATTTCAGAGGACATATGAAGTGTGGTGCAAGAGTTCAGCAACAAACTTCATTTCTCAGATCATCTGCATGGAAATTTGAACAGCTGCTGCAGTTCCAATTCTCAGTGAACTCATTGGACCCTGAACTCTTCCCAGAAGCTATAAACATTTAGGAAATAGAACAACATCAATCCCTGCAAACACAGTGTTTGTTTGTAGGATTGGTTACAAAAATTATTTTGTATTTTTTTTAAAGTATCTGGAATAAGCTGGATTTTTTTTTCAATTTCAACTGAGATTTTCTACCATCTATGTCATGCAGTTACTGAATGTACAGTGTGAACACCGATAGATATCCGAAGTGACCATAAAACTTTTATATACAGCACAGCACATGTGATGTATGCAAGTTAGCCACAATATTAGAACCGCTAACTGAAGTATAGGAAATCATTTAATTACAGTTTATCAGCGCAATCCCACCAAAGCTGGAGCGACCAAATCCCAACAAACTAAATATAGAGCAGAGTATCTTTTTGTGGAAGAATATGGGAAATTCCTTATGATGACAGGTAAACACACACAAACTATTTAGACAGATCAATCATGCTTTATTCCATCAGAATATTTTTTTTTCTTAATTGTTCCCTAAATAACTGCAATTAGTATTAGTGGAGGTTAGACTTTTTTTGATTGTCTTAAGCAATAGTCTTTGTACACGTGTGTGCTCCCTTTTTCTATAACAGTAATTGTTAAACTGCTAACTGTTACTACTAATGTTAAAGGATTCACTCGGCTTCAACATCACTCTGGGTTCTTGGCTAGCTGTCGGTGCAGATGCTTACAAAGAATTGAAGTTGCGTTAGCAGCATAATGCAATTGTTTCTATCCAGGATGCAGTTTGCACTTCACAATCGGGCTCTCATCTTTTTGTGCAATAAAAATAAAGTAACACTAGCGTCTATGTCCCCGCTGTAGACTGTTACACTATTTCCTCTTCTGGCACAGGGACTGGACAAGCTGATTGCAGAGCAAAGGCAAGCAGACTAACTATTCCAAGAGAACTTAATCAGTTCCCGATTCCCATCCGTAGGCCCCACCCCACAACCCACGGCAAAGTCCCCACTTACACAGGTGCTGTTTCCATGCTTGTGAGCCATTTTGGTAGCAACTAGTGTACCTGTTCACAGTAATGGTTGCTTTTAATGTTGAGATTGCTCAGTGTATATACATTGGTGGCAATCTTCTTCTCTTAAACTATGCATACGGGCCACATAAATTGACTGATTTTTATATAGTGCTTTTCTACTTTAACTGAGCACTCAAAAGGCTTTAAATTACATGTCTCATTCATCCAGTCATACAAACACTAAGTGCTTTCTAACATCGGAGAACAACTAGGGGTTCAGGATCTTCCCCAGGGATGCTTTACAATGCAGACTGGAGCAGCCAGGAATCAAACCACCAGCCTTCCAATTAATAGATGATCTGCTCTGGACTCCTGAGCTACAGCCAGTCCCAGTACAGGGAGACATACATGCGAGTTTGGTCTGAAGGGAAATAGACCATAAAAATAAGAAATAAAAATAAGAAATGCAATTTCAATATTTTGCCTCACTGTTTCTCCATTCAGTCTGTCAACTCTGCTCCCTCTAACCAGGAAAACACAAGGGTTTGTCTCCTTGGTGTAACCATGTTACTTTTGTGTGCTGACATTAATGGTTTGGAAAACCACTCTCATGACACAATTCATTCTTAAAAACTTCAAAAATTGTGCTCTCCTTCTCTGCAGTTTTCACACTTTGAAAAGCAAACCACTGAGCCAGACAGGATGGCTCACTGGCGCCTTTGGCGAGCTGGTTCTGACCCGTGGGCCGTATGTTTGACACCCACCAGACTGATGGAGCAATTATGGCGTGACTGAATGTAATGTAACATAAACTTACACAGCAAAAACTCTATTTGTGCAGTTTTTATACAAACAGCAACAGCCTGCCTCCTGAATGACCACATTTCCAGTCATGTATCTGCCAGTAATTACAAAATAAGTATTAATGTTCTGGTTCATGAATGTAAAATAATATGCTGTTCATGTTGTCATTAATTTACTTATTTGTAACCCTTAATTTATCCAAATGCTGTTTAACCATTCTATAATTATTACCAGTCTATAATATCTGAATTATATTTCTCTAAACAGAGTCATTGAAGATGGAAAATGTTGCTTTAATATTCTTATTTTTGGAGCATTTTTGATGTATTGGTTTCCACAGTGAATTAATTCAAGTGTTGCAACCCTCTTTCTGAAATATTAAAATCAATTTGTGTACTTATTTTATATATTTTTCAGGAGTGGCTTTGTCCCGTATTCACTATAGTGTTACAGTTTGTTCGGAAGTACCATAATCTGGCCACTAGATGGAGCGGCTCACCTATGACTTGGACGCTCGCTGTACCTTACATTATATGCAAATATCTTACTTGATCGTATGATTCAGTGAAGAAAAAAACTTACTAATAAAGCTCTAATAAACTCTTAATTATAACATCTTTCGAAAGAACGTGGCCTTAATATATATAATATAAATAAGAATTATTTTTTGTATGTTAATAGTTCTTCTGCAGTTCAAACGCAATATGTTATTTAATAATGATTCATCTGAATTGTCATTTTAATTCAAGCAGCTACTTCCAAAGCAGCTTGTGAAATTTCGACATTTCTTTAAGTTCGTGCAGACTTTATTGTGTTTTGTTCACCATCTTTATATTTGAAATCGTTTATACATTCTGAAAATGTGGTCTGGCATGTCAAAGAGGACTTTACAGCGCCCTGAATGGTTTTAAAATGATTATTTTGAAGAATTTCACCTCGTTTTATGCAAAGAATTTGTTAAACTATGCCTTTACTGTATACATTTATATTCTATATAAATAGTTTCTGTGGTGATCACTGTCTCCTTTTTTCTGCAGAAAAGATAATATGTCTCATATTATTTGACAATTAAGATCTCTTGGGGCATCCTTACCTGTCGTGTTTGACTGACGTCCTCTTCCACAAGCGGGGATAGCGAGCTGTACTCCACAATAGAGGAGGAAAGGCTGTGGGCGGGCAGGCAGGAGCACCGCTATCCAATGGGACTGGGGATGGGAGGGAGTTTGGCGAACTCCGGCTTTGTTCTAACTTACTGGGACTCCAGCACAATATGACTGAAGCGTCTGCACCGTTATTCTACGGGACGGTGCGTAGGCTCGCTCGCCTGCATACACTTAACACCGCTGACTTGCGCTCCAACTTTGGATAAACTTTTTTTTACGCATCTCCAAGGAGTCGGGAACTTTTATTTTCTTTTGTCTTTCATCGGATTGTCTGATTTCTTCTTGAAAATGCTATTTAAAGAGTTGAAATGAGACTTTCCTGAGCTGCAGGAATCATTCTCTCCGTTTAGAGGATCTTTTTGCAATTAAACGGCGCGGTGCGCAGGATAAAATAACACTTCTGGAGCACTTTGGTACACTGACTAAGCGTGGAAAGAGTTTCTCGTTGAGTTTTGTCTGCACATTTTCTGGAATACAATGATTTAGTGACTCGTCCAAACTCAGTAAAGTTGATGCATCATAGGCATGAACTCTGTCTGAGAAAGGTGGACTGGCTAACTGACCATGGCGCTCACAGGTATGGGCTCAGGCCGGCTTCATTTGATTCTACTGATGTTATGGACTCTGTCGCGGTACTCAGCATCCAGCCAAGTCCGTCAAGAGTTTCAAGTCCTAGAGGAACAGCCCATTGGCACCTATGTGGGCACGATAGGGACCAAGCCCAGCTTCACGTACCGCTTCAGCGAAAATCACAAACTTTTTGCAATTAACGCCACCACGGGAGTCATTTCCACTTCATCTGTGATTGACAGAGAGGTTTTGCAAAGTGATGTCATCAACGTTGTGGTGCTGTCCAGCCATCCCACCTACCCTACTGAGGTCAGGATAGTAGTTTTGGATATTAACGATAACTCCCCGGTGTTTCCAGACGCGTCAATTGTCGTGTCTTTTAAGGAGGACGCCAGCAGCGGCAGGCAAGTGATCCTGGACACTGCTACAGATTCCGACATAGGAAGTAACGGAGTCGATCACACCACGTACAGAATAGTGAAAGGCAACGAGCAGAGGAAATTCCGCTTGGATATTACAGTCAATCCTAGTGGAGAGGGGGCATTCTTGCACCTTGTTTCAACCGGAGGCTTGGACAGGGAAGTTACTCCCTTCTACCAGCTCCTGATTGAAGTCGAGGACAAAGGAGAGCCGAAAAAGTTTGGCTACATGCAAGTAAACGTCACTATTCAAGACATAAATGACAACCCCCCGATTTTTGAGCAGGACCAGTATCAAACCAGTGTTTTTGAGGATGCAGCTGTAGGTTCAAGCATCCTGCAGATTACAGCATCAGATCAGGATGAGGGAGCAAATGCCGAGATCAGGTACTTTTTAGATGATGGGACACCTTTCCAAATTGACCCCAAAGCAGGTACTATTATAATAAAAGAAGGTTTGGATTATGAGAGTAAAAAAGAATATTCTCTGACTATTCATGCTGTAGATAATGGGGTGCCCTCTCTGTCAGGCAGAACAGAAGCCACTATCAAACTTTTAGATGTGAATGATAATGACCCTGTCGTGAAATTCCGTTATTTTCCCACTACTTCTAAATTTGCCTCTGTAGATGAAAACGCACAGATTGGCACAGTTGTGGCTTTGCTTACCGTTTCAGATGCAGACTCCTCTACAGCTAATGGTAACATATCTGTTTCAATCTTAGGAGGCAACGAGCAGAGGCACTTTGAAGTGCACAAATCTCCTGTGCCCAATTTAAGTCTGATCAAAGTGGCCAGTGTGTTAGACAGAGAGAGAATTTCCTCATACAACTTGACTGTGTCTGTGTCAGACAACGGTAAACCGATGGCTAGGTCTTCTTTTGCTAGTCTGGTTATTTTTGTGAATGATATCAATGATCACCCACCCATATTTCAGGAGACGGTGTACAGAGTAGATATCAGTGAAGATATACCAAAAGGCAGCTACATTAAAGGGGTTTCTGCAACAGATGGTGACTCTGGGCAGAATGCCAACCTGCGCTACTCCCTTGTGTCTGGAAATGCTTTGGGCTGGTTCTCCATCAGTGAAAACAGTGGTCTGGTAACCAGTGCTGCTTTGCTGGATAGAGAAATAGCATCTGAAATTGTGCTCAATATTAGTGCCAAAGACCAGGGGCTGCAGCCCAAAATGTCTTACACTAAACTGATAGTCAACATCACAGATGTGAATGACCAAGTGCCTACATTTACACAGAGCACCTATCATGTTTCACTGGTGGAGCACGCTCCGGCCGGCACAGAACTGGTGGTGCTGTCTGCCTCAGATGACGACCTTGGGGCCAATGGAACTATCCGGTTTTCATTTGATGCAGAGACGCCAGCCAGCGTCCAGGAGCTGTTTCGCCTGGATGTCGTGTCAGGGCGATTAAGCACAGGCGTGGAGCTTGACAGGGAGGATCAGGCCTCCTACTTACTCCACATCCAGGCAGCAGATGCAGGCAGCCCCCCTTTGCACTCTGTAGGAAAAGTCAATATCACCCTTTGGGATATCAATGACAATAGGCCAGTTTTCTATCCTGTACAGTATTTTGCAAATGTGAAAGAGAACGAGCCCTCTGGTTCTTATGTAACCACGGTTTCAGCCACAGACCCCGATTTGGGTAGGAACGGCACAGTCAAATATATAATTACAGCTGGAGACTCTTCCAAATTCCGCATTAATAGCAATACAGGCAAAATTACCACACTGGTGCCCCTGGATAGAGAGGAGAAAACTGCTTTCCAGTTGCAGGTGACAGCAGCAGATGGTAGTGGCCTGCGCTCACACACACCGGCCATTGTGACTGTAACTGTAATAGACACACAGGATAATCCACCAGTGTTCAGCCAGAAAGTGTACAGCTTTGTCATGTTTGAAAATGTAGGTGTTGGGACAGTTATAGGGACAGTGTCAGCAACCACAGTTGATTTAAATACAAACATTTCATATCTGATCACCTCAGGAGACCAGAGAGGGCTTTTTGCTGTCAACAGTGCAGGTCAGATCACAGCATCAAGCCAGATAGACAGAGAGGAGCAGGGCTTTTATCAACTCAAAGTTGTAGCCAGAGCTGGGGAGATCACAGGAGAGGCCTTTGTTAACATAACTGTAAAGGACTTAAATGATAATGCTCCTCATTTTATTCACGCTGTGGAGCATGTGAGCGCAGTGGAAAACTGGAGCACAGGTCATGTAATATTCCAGGCCAAAGCTTCAGATCCTGATGAAGGTGCAAATGGCATGGTGGTCTACAGCCTCAAACAAAACCCCAAAGGACTGTTTCATATTCATGAGAAGCATGGCCTCATCACGCTGACCGGGCCGCTGGAGATCACGACAAGTTCCTATGAGATTGAAGTCATTGCATCAGACACGGGAGTCCCTCAGCACACCTCCAGCCTCATCCTCATCGTCAGCGTATACGACGTCAACGACAACTCACCTGTATTTGACCAGCTCTCATACGAGGTCATCATCCTGGAATCTGAGCCTGTCAACAGCCGTTTTTTTAAAGTGGAGGCCACTGACAAAGACTCCGGTCTCAATGGCGAGATTATGTATGACATCGCTGGTGGGAACACAGGTGATGTGTTTGGCATTTTTCCAGACGGGCAGTTGTACATCAAAGCGGAGCTGGACAGAGAAATCCAGGACAGATATAACTTGGTGGTTACAGCCAAAGACAGGGCTGTGGAGCCGCTGAGTGCCACTGTAAATGTAACAGTGATTCTAGATGACGTAAATGATAATCGTCCTCTCTTTAACAGCACCAATTATGTGTTTCATTTTGAGGAAGAACAGAAGAGAGGGTCGCTTGTTGGGCAGGTTTTTGCTGAGGATAAGGACTTTGGCCCAAACAGTGAGGTCAGATACACATTTGAGACTCCACAGCCCAACTTTGAGCTGAATGCCATCACAGGGGAGTTGACGAGCACTTTGCAGTTGGACCGGGAGTCACTCATGAGACAAAGAGGCGCCGCTGTGTTCAGTTTTGTGGTTGTCTCGTCAGACCAGGGTCTCCCCAAACCCCTTAGAGACCAGGCCAAAGTGCAAGTTTACATACAAGACATCAACGACAACCCGCCCAAGTTCACCAAAGACATATTCCAGGCCTCCATCTCTGAATCAGCTCAAAACATGACACAGCTGCTACGGGTCTCTGCCTCAGATGTGGATGAGAACAAAAATGGACTGGTCCGCTATCACATCGCTGAAGGCAACGAGGAAGGCCAGTTCACAATCGATAGTAGCTCTGGACAGGTGACTTTGGTTGGAAAACTTGACTATGAATCCACATCTTCATATTCACTAAAAATCATAGCTGTTGATGCTGGGGCTGTGCCCTTATCCTCCTCTTGTATGCTTAGCATTAGCATCTTGGATGAAAATGATAACTCTCCCATCTTCCCTAAATCCTCACTGTCGGTTGACGTCCTGGAGAACATGAGGCTAGGGGAACTGGTGGCCTCTGTGACCGGCACCGATGCAGATTCGGGTCAGAATGCAGACATAACGTACAGCATCACAGCCACAAACAACCATGGCACTTTCAGCATCAGCCCTAACACTGGCAGCATTTTTTTGGTTAAAAAGCTGGATTTTGAAACGCAGTCATTTTACAAACTCAACATCACTGCAAAGGACAATGGCAGAACTCCCCGCTCCTCATCCATTCCTGTGGTTATTCGTGTCAGGGACTTTAATGACAACCCTCCCATATTTACCGCTGGAGACATTTTCAAATCCATCCCTGAAAATCTTCCTATCTCTGCCTCAGTTATGACCATTACAGCTCAGGACACAGATGCAGACATAAACGGCCAGCTGCAGTACTCGATTATTCAGCAGATTCCACGGGGAAACCACTTCAGCATTGACCCAAGCACTGGGCTTATATACACCAGCAAGGAAATTGACAGAGAGTTCTCAAATCTCTTTGAGTTGACAATCAAAGCCACTGACCAAGCAGTTCCAGTTGAATTTCGTCGCTATGCCCTGAAAAATGTAACAATATGGGTCACGGACATTAATGATAATGTTCCCACTTTTGTGTCCCAGAATGCACTTGTGGCTGAGCCTAACATAGTCATCGGCTCCATCTTGACCACAGTGGTGGCCTTTGACCCGGACGATGGTGCGAATGGGGAGGTGGAGTATGAGCTTGTGGAAGGTGACTCGGACACTTTCATCATGGACAGGTACAGTGGGGATATTCGCCTGGCGTCCCAGCTGGTTCCATCCCGACTCATGTACACCCTCACAGTGTCAGCCACGGACCACGGCACTGACCGCAAGACCTCCAGAACTGAGCTGACCATCATCCTTCAAGGAGTGGATGGACCTGTTTTCTCCCAGCCCAAATACATCACCATCCTCAAAGAGGGCCAGCCACCGGGCACCAACGTCATCTCCCTGGATGCCTCGAGTCCTAGAGGCTCTGCAACCAAAGTGGAGTATTTCATTGTGGCGGTGCGCAGCGGCGGAAAAGCTGTGGGTCGCCTTTTCACCATCGGCCGACACACAGGAGTGATACAGACAGCTGCAGAGCTGGATCGAGAACAGGGGTCTGACCTCTACCTGGTGGATGTGTACGCCATTGAGGCAGACGCCAGCCAGCCGAGAACACAGCGTGCTGAGGTAAGGACACTGCTGACTTTTCTATTCTCTGCAGGTACTGGAAAGCCACCTTATATTTTGCACTATTGGTCTACTTGATCTGTTTGGCAGGAAAAGGGCATGAACTCACCCACTGGCACTTGTTAGAGACATTTGGATTAAATAAATGTAATAAGCAAAGTTGGAGGGTGGGTGACTGTCCAAGTCACACATAAAACAGAGCCACCAATTGCATTTGGGTGTGCATTCATTTTCTTTTTTTTTACACACACACTTTGCATTATATTAAATCATAATTTTGTTGGACACGACTAAGAAAACCTTGTTCTTTGGCGTGATAACTTTATTGTTCTCGTTTCCAAAGCATTCTAGCCATAACAATTCATCTTGAGTGTGGCTCCTCTAATATTTGAGTCTCGGAAAGGAAATGAGCATTGCATGTCTTCTGCGGAAGCTCCTCTAGCGCTTTCCTGAACTGAAATATTCTTATCAGCAGGTTATGAACTGCACAAATCAAAGAAAGACCACTTTTTAATTTCCCTACAGTTGACATAATTCATTCAAGGCTGCTCAATTTCAAGACCCACAATGGTTTCTTTTGTGTGTGAAGCAGAAATGAAAAGGAGAGCCATTCATACGGTGTTCCAGTACAGGTATGCATCATCAGCGCTGGTATTACTTTGAGCCTTAGGGCCTAAGGCTGTTTTGGCACTGGGGTGGTCTTTGGGTGCCTTTATACCACCAGGAACTGCTCCATAGGCAATAAGTGACCATTAAAATTAGTTGACCTCTTAAGACTTTGTAAAAGGATCAGGACAGAGAGAATGAAATTTAAGCTGTCCATTGAGTTTCTTCGCATTATGCGATGCACTGTTTTTAGGTTTTCTCTGAAGGAGATGGAGTTAATTCTCTCAAGTGTCATGTGGAAACCCTAAGGCCAGTTTGGGTGACTAATACCTAGCTGCTAGTCAAATTAAAAGCAAATGTGATTCTATATATGTTTTTGAAATTTTAGCCAGGGCTTAAAATACCATGTTGTTACAGACTCGATGACACACATACCTCATATATTTAAAGAAAAAATGTGTTTCGTGTTAGTGCATTTCTGAGGATGCCTGATGCAAAATGATTTAGGAGTTTAGGATTAGCAGTTCAAGCTTGATGCCTTTTCAACCAAGACGCATATTGAAACTGAAATCCAATACAGCAATCTGTTATTTGGAGACAAACTCACATATTATTGAAATCAAGGATTACTTGGCAAAATCGTGTTAGCAGAGTTAACTTAAAAGTTTGCCCAGGCCAAATGGGAATATCAAATGTTCTCTCACTTTGCCTGCAGCAAAGATGGCAAACTACTTTCCTGCAGACTCTGCTGTCGGGCTAATGAGAGAATATAGTGCTTCACTGCTTCATTCCCAAACGTTAAACTCTAGATTGGTTTCATGCTAAGTTTGAACTTTCTCACCCCTTGGAGAGATGACTTTACCATACCACCTGGCCGAGTAGTCAATCTCTCCCGTTTGAGAAGCGTGAGATCTAATAACGTAGTGGAATTCAAATGACCGTCCACATTTGGATACACGGGCTGGTTTTTGTGCTGCAAGGCAATAAGCAGTCGGTTTTATGACCACATTTTTTTAACAGCACAGATGAACAGGTTCTGTTCAGACTGTTTGGGTCTCCTCTGTCAATGGGACCTCAATGCACAGTGTGGTACAACAATGTAAACCTTCTGACTTAGACTAATGTTTTTCCAGTGCAGTGTTTATACACCAGATACCCGGTAGCAACTTGGGGAGTATTTCCATCCAAGAGGTTATGACCCTTTCACATTCTCCATTTCCCATTTTCCCCATTGATTGGATGCATGAGAGAAAGCTGGCATTTTCTCCTGCACTGTGCACCACGTGTGATGTTTTGGAAACACTTAAACACAGAGAATCTAGTTGGACATGCTTTATCAGTGGCTGCAATCTCAAACAGCTCGGGATGTTTGTCAGTAATTGTTGGTTGGTGCCTTCTGGCAAACATCTGGGTCATATGTAATATCCAGTGAGGTCTTCATTTAACCAAACAGCGATTCTACTTAAAGTTTGTTAATCGTATTTTTGCTGTTGTCATTTTGCATTTGGAAATGTTTTTCCTATGACTTCATTACCCAGAGATCTGAGTTTCTTTCTCCTGTTTCCTACTTTGGGTAAATATGCTGGGGAAAACATGTCTTGGCGGCAGCTTTATCTATTGTTGATGAATTCATTGAGTGTTTAGAAGGATGTTTTTCATTTGAGTCAAAGTTTTGATTCATCACATCCTGGAATGTACGTGTTTACAGGCGAAGAAATATGTTGGTTCCACTTTGGGCCATCGGCAACATGACAGGAGGTGTTTATAAGCTAGATGAAACACCTGCAATTAGGGTTTATATGTTAACCGCCAAAAGTAAAATGGCCATTACATGCAAATGTCACCTGCCATGTGACAGTGGGGCTGCAGCAGACTATTGTTTATTATTGTTCTTTAGAATGGCAAAAGCATCCATCAAAATGACCCAGAAACCGTGTCTTGTATATTAAAATCATATTTCGGCATTACTCAGAGTCATAGCCTTTGATCAGTAAACGCTAAGTGACTGAACAGTTTGCTGGTTCTTAGAGGAGAAATGAAACTGTAGTTGCAAAAGCAACTCTGTCTATCTCCACTGTCTGTATTGTACTTTCTGGGTAAAATATGTCTTTGTACCCTTTAAATGAACTTAAGCATCCTAGACATGTCACACAGCTTCCATTTGTGTTGGCAGTTTTTGCAGACTTTTCATTGCCACCTTTCAAAATCTATTTTTTCTTCTTTTTCAAGTTGCATATTTGGTTGGAGCATTCCTTTGCATAAAGGAGTGAATGCTGTTGTAGAAACCAGAGGTCTTACTGGTCTCTGTTTCTTATCCTCTCTGCACACTCTCCCTTCATCAGCCTCCTCCTCACATTCAGATGCATCAGCCCCTATACAATGTAGTGCTACAACTGTTTTCTTAACTCACTGTGAATCAAAATGAAGTGCTGTTTTTTGGACAGACCCTCAAGTGCCACGTCAGGCCTTGCCCCCTCCTCCTAAAGGCATTGTTCCCCCCTTAAAAGTAAACACAGTCGCAGTGTTGAACAGGCCTTCCTTTGTTTTACTTTCGCGGATAAAGTGTTGCGCTGCCCCGGCCGCGATTCGAGAGGCTTTTATTATTTTTTTGTCTGTGCCAGCGTCTTTCTTTGGCAGATTTAGGCATGTGTATGGATGCCCCTGTCAGCCAGCTTTCCTCCCCTGTCTGCACCACTGAGCGACGCACAGTCAATCTGTTTGGGCTCATGAAACTGAGGAAAGAAAAGAGTGTTTTGGGAGGGTTGTGGACATGTCAGACGGTATTATTGGGAGTTGTGGGAATAAAGGAAGAGGTGGGGTGACGGGAAGCGTTATTAGGAGGGTGTTCGAAGTGCCAGACACAGGGACCCTTGCAAGGACATGGGAAGTGAGAGGCACAGTTGTGGTCCAGGATCATGTTCCAAGCAGGTTCAAGAAAGAGGGATCAGTCTGCTAGCAGGTTTTGGACATCATAGTCGGGGAATGCAGTCAGATACTAGGCTCAAATTAGTGTTGGTCTATTGTTATGGATAGTTTGAACTCCATTACTGTAGATTCATCATCCCCTCCTCGTTAAAGCTGTATATCTTCATGTCTTTACATCTCATTTGTATCTGCGTGCCTGTTTTGTGTCTCTGAGAAACTGCTTGTAGTCTCACTGTCAGATTCATAAATCTCAATGGTAGCAAAATGTCAAAGTCCTTTCGCTTTCTCCATATTTCATGATGCTGAAGCTCCTCTAATGTGAATTCTGAGGGAAATGTGATCAGAGGCATCGTTGGGGTTGTAGAGAAGACAAAAAAAGCCTCCCTGAAATACAAAACCTGTAAAGCCATCCAGGTCAGCAAGGCAGGAGAACAAGGTCACGTACATGATGATGTGATATGCATGCTGGTTCTTCTTTGTGCATTCGTGTCGTTTTGTGAGTGTAATAAAGGCTGAAATATTGATGACTACAGTTTCCACAGAAAAGAGGGAATATTATTACCGATAACTCCAGCTGTGCATTTAAATTTCCTGCATCAAAAAAATAGGAAAAAATGCTTTCATTAGATTTGAGTCATATGCAAGTTTAGTATGAAAATTTCATGTTTCTCAGAAGGCACATTTTACAAGAACTGGATGAAAAATGATGCAGAACAAACTGCATCCTTGTGTATTGTAATTCATGCTTTAATTGCGATATTTTGCTTGTGCACATGTGCTTGAGAGAGGGTGGTAATACACTATTCTAGCCATTACCCGGGTTGTAATTCACCCCGTAATCTGGCTGGACAAGCGATTTAAAATGGTGACCGAAGAGGTGACGCATCTGCTCAGCTCTCCTGGTAGGTGGTCTCTTCGGGTTTTGGGTGAACCTGTGAGTGAACTGGTGTTGGGGAGTGCCGGTTGTCTCAGAGCGTCTATTCGTTTTAACGAGACGCAATCGCTATAAAAGCTGAATAAACATTCACTCATGCGTAGACGCCTGCAAGCAAATGCTGCCAGAAACACACACACACACACACACACACACACACACACACACACACACACACACACACACACACACACACACACAATCTCACACAGACTCATGAGCAGAAATATGAAATGGTAGCAACAGTCAAAATAATTGTTTAATTTTAATTAGTATGATTATGTTACTGTCAAATAAGATCATTGAGAGCTCTTTTCTGCGGATTCAAAGTCAAACTTATGTCGGCCTTTTATTGTATTGAACTGTCTGTTTGCGTTTGCCTTTTATTTTGTGCTTTGCTGAAATTTTGCTTGTTTTACGTTCTTACAGATGCTTGTATTAGTGATGAAGATCAAAAATACTGTGCTATACATTTTTTTCTGAAGAGCTCTTGTACGCTAGAGTAGTTGCTACAGCAGGCCTCCTCAACATATGACTTTTTTCTCATAACACACACTTATGAAACTCGGGCCTGAAAGGTCAAGACCTGGATCATATTGTTCTGCTGTGCCATGTTCTATAAAGTTAAGCCAACCATCGCATTAGTAATGAAACGGCTAAAGTAACCCTTTTTTTGGCACAGAAACTGGTAAATCCCACAACTCACTTTCAGTTTTTCACCTGTTAAAATGAATAAGGAGTCAGATTCTTTAATCATGGTATAATCATAAATGAATCTCCATGTGTTGTGTAGCAGTTAGGCTTGAAACTTTCCTTTATGTTATAGTTGAATAGTTAGAGTTAGAGCTGGATCAGGTAACTCTGAACCATCCATTAGAAAGGCGGCTGTGGGTTCAGGCTCCTGGGGGACGTCCCATGATGCACTGAGCATTTATTCTCCACTTTGTCTTTTCACTCACGTTGTGTATGTATGCCACTACTGCAGCGGTCCCCAACCCCCGGGCCTCGGACCGGTACCGGTCTGTGAGTTGTTTGGTACCGGCCGCGAGAGTTGAGGCTCAGGTGTGAAATATGTGGTTTTCAGGGTTTTTATCGGTTTTCAGCGTTATTTTGTTATCGTTTTTATCGCTAACTCGGTTTTCCTGGGTCTCTTCACGTGTGTTATGAATAACTCTTCTTTTTTTCAGTTTCACTAGTTTTATTTTGTTGTATTTTTCCGCGACACCTTAAAGGCCGGTCCGTAAAAATATTGTCGGGCATAAACCGGTCCGTGGCGCAAAAAAGGTTGGGGACCGCTGCACTACTGCATGTCATTACCTTTTTTTAAAAAATTAATAGTTGTGTTTTGTCCTTGTCTCTCTACGCTTGTATTTTTTTCACTTTGTCCTTCCCCTCACCTTCCAACCATTAAGAGGAGATGGCTGCCACTCCCTGAACAGGGTTGTGATCTCTTCCTGTTAAAAGGGAGTTTTTCGTCCCTACCATGCCAAGTGCTTTCACATAGGGGAATGTTTGATTGTCTCTAATATTTTAAGGTTTTCCTTGGAATATAAAGTGCTTTTCCTAGCTCATAAAAGTTCTTAAATGTTAAATATTGTGCAAAAACAGATAATTAAAATAAAGTTCAATCAAGAAGTCAGGAACAGAGTCATATTATGTATCTGACCTGCAGTTCAACTCAGTCTTTTGGTATTTGGGAATTTGCAATGGTGCTTTGGACACATGTCGAATCCAGTAAAATAAACTGACATCCAAGTAAACGACATCACTGTTAAGATTTCACTGGCATTGTCTGAACTTTCTAACACTCATTGTATTGTCTTCTGCGGGAAACTGAATTGTGCTGGTGTGGTAACCCTGCCCTGTTCTACTCTAAACAGGTTAAAACAAAAATTATTTACATATTCTATTTAAAAGAAAAAATGGCTAACCGCTAAATTATGTTCGTGAAAGGAATGTACGTGTGTATTAAAAGAAAAATCTTTAACTCTGCAGTTGACTGTCCGCAACTTAAAAAAAAAAAAAAAATAAGTTTTTCCCCCTGCTCTGCCTCATGAAAAGTCAATGCAGGACCTTCGGTTAGAATAATAAATGAATGCGGCCAGAGCTGTGCATGCTCTGCAGAGTTTTGCATCATTGCGTTTATTTTCACTTCAGAGATTCATTTCTCTTGTTGTGTGACTTTGATTGTCATGCCTCATTTGGGAGGGGGTCATTCCTCTGTCTTAAGCACACATGCTCGGACCAAATGTGCGACTGAAATAGTATTAATCTCCGCTGGGAATGCCTTTCTCCTTTGGTCTGCAGGATCTGGCGTGATCAAAAGGGAGACCTTTATTGTTTGGTACTGTAGCAGGTGGGATTTCTTCAAGTGCAATCAGAAAGGTCGATGTGAAGCTGTGATCTAAAGTTTCCAACCTTTCCAGTCACTCAACCGCAAAAAAGTTAGATTGGGAGTAGCTGAAGTGGGAATGATCAGGTAGAGCTATGATTTGGTTTGTACATTTTGCCTGAGCAAGTGCTACATAAGGATATAAATCTTTGAGAGTATGACTACATCCCTGTGATTTCTTCATCACTCCTCTCTGCTCTGCTCTGACTGTGAAGGGACCATAAAATATACCCAAGTCTCTCCAGCTGAAAAAAAAATGTTCCACTACTTTCACTTGTAAAACGAATGGAGTTTGAGAGAGAGAGAGAGAGAGAGAGAGAGAGAGAGAGAGAGAGGCAGAGTGGTGGGTTGATTTTGGCACATATTCTCAGTGGTAATAATGGATCCCAGCTACAGAATGATTTGTTCTTCCACGTGACTTACCGAGCTCTCTAGCATCAACAAACACTCCACATGCAGAAATACACACAGCAAATTTCCATTGTTTTCAGAGCTCAGACTTGACTGTGGTGCCTGGTTGACCTGTTCGTCTGCTTTGTGTCCCAGAAAAAACAAAAAAGAGCTACTTGCTGCTCTTTTTGCTCATCTCACTTCCCTCTCCCTCACGTCCATCAGTGGCACCCCTTGAGTGACATTTGGTGCTTTTGGCTCACTCACAGATCCTCACATCTTCAGGGACATCAAACAAAAAGGACACAGAGAAGACTTCTGCTGTGCATGCAGAGTTCTCACGTGCACAGCAGAAATGCATAGCCC